>NC_043757.1:4872327-5569827 GCF_902148845.1 Salarias fasciatus
GGCCATTCACAGAGAATATTTTTCAATATCCAGATTACTGCAGGCGCTGCGTCGGGTTCCGTCTGGACCTGGAGTGTGTCGGACCTGGGTTTGAATCCCAGCTACAGCTGGGAGGACAGCCATCAGAAAAACTCACCAAGTCCACAATGTAGCTTGATAACTTACTACTTTTTAATGATTGAGCATTGGAGTGTTTGTCCAGTTCAACAAGTAAAATGTTAATGAGGCTCATTGAGTGTTATCTCTGCTGATAAGTGCAGCTCATCACAGCTGCTTTGAGTTGCCTCTTCTTCTTTAGAACGAGGAGACTTTGAATTAAAATGTGTCTTCATGGAGCCTGTTAATCATCAGAATATCGTCTTTAAAATGACACAAACATGCGGCGTCATGTAAGCCAAGAGACGGAGATTATAAGTGAAGCTTTTTGGCCCCGCCTGTGTTCAGGCTGCAGCCCGGAGGAGGGAGAGCGACGGAGAAGGGGAGAAAAGCTATGACTCAGGATGTTTTATTCTGCATTTGTGCCGCTGACGTGAGCTTCTGGACACATGAGAGCGAGGATGAGAGGAGGAGAGGAAGAAAGACGAGGGGCTTTGAGGTGGAAAGAGGAGGCAGGAGGAGAGAAATCAACTTTGAAGCTGATATTCAGCTAAAGGACAAATTCCTCTAAACTCCCCTCTGAGGGTTTTTTTTTTTTTTTTTTAACGTGGTAGAAGATCCAAACTATCCTTTTTGTGCAGTCTGTGGTTTTTTTTTTTTTTTTTCCTTTTGAGTGCAGTGATAAAAACACACATTGTGAGGACGTAAAAGTCAGAGTGAAGGTGAGGAGAGAGAAGGTATCGATTACAGAGCTGGATGAAGCTGGAGGAAGCGGCCGCCATGCAGCGTTTTTTAATTTAAGGAATTAAACATCACACAAATATCAGTTCACTTCATAACAACAAGGCCCCACAGTGGAGAAGTGCATCCAGTCTGTGTTTGGTTTGCATGTTCTCCCTGTGCTTTTGAGTTTTCTGTTTTACTTCCATAGTCCAAAAATAGGTTTCAGCCTGTTAATTCTATCTAACTCTTATAATTCGTTCACATCTCATGACCGTTTTTTGTTAAATTTGAAATATTGTGTTCTATTCCTTCGATGGAGTGCTGACTGAAAACTGACTGAATCCTCTTTGGATTCAGTCACTCGTGTTTCCGAATTTATTAATTTGTTGAATTTTCATATTTTCTCGAATTTATATTATTCAATCTAAAAAATTTAAAACATTTTTTTAAATACAGAATTAAAAAAAAAGTCACGTAATTCCACTGAATATTTTTCCTAAAATCTACTTTTTTTTCTAAAATGAATTCCAGTTTTCAGCACGATGTTCTTGATCAGGACTTTTTTTGTTAGAGATTTAAACGTTGCTATATTTGTCACTGACCTGAAAAAATGTTTGATATAAATCAGAATATTCAGTCAGCTTCATGAATACTGACATAGATTTTAGTATTTCACCTCTGTACACCTCTACAGTGGAATTTTATGAACTTAATAAGCTTGGCATCAGTTTCAATGTAGTGTGAGAATTCTAACGTCTTCATTCTAAAAAAACAAAATAAAAGGAATTGAATAATTACATGTAATTTCAGGTTTTAATAATTAATGATGAATCATTTGCGGTCGTCTTCACTTCCTGGTTTCTGCCTGCATCTTCAGACAGAAAGTGATGAGAGGAAGAAAGCAAACATTCACATGTTCACATAAGTTCATGGTGTTTTTAATTCTTCAAAGATTAAGTTTGGAAATACAAAACCAATTAAAACCGATTTATAAAAAGCTTTAAACTTTCAGTGTTAAAGAATATTAAATATGTCCAATATACAATAAGTGATAATGGATTATATAAATGAAATTAATAACATCTTTACAGAAAATGTACAATAATTGAAATAATTAGCATTAAAAAATTGACATTAAAACTCTTATCTAAAACAGTTTGATAGAGATCGAAACACAGAACATACAACTTAACAAAAACAGAATCTTTTTCTAAATCCAGACTTATCCAAACTTAAACCGTGCTTTATTCTTTGATTTCCGACTCGTCTCGGTTCCGTTTTCACGTTTCCTGGACAGAATGAAACGTTCCAGTTTGGATGAGACGGATTCAAACTGCTGCGTCGTGTTCAGCCTGGAATCAAACCGTCGTGGCTCAGGTTGTCGCCGGAGCCGCGGGGGGAGCGGTCGGGGGACGAGCGCAGACTTTGAGGCCGCAGATGAGGCTGTTTACGAGCGTGCCCGACGATAACCGGCTCCGTGTAGCGTCTTGGTGTGATGCCAGGCGGGAAAATGCCATCTGTATGCCACACTCTCATCTCCCTGCCACAAAAATTGATCCACTATGCCCTCTTTATCTGCTTACCCATTCACACCTGTGTGTGTCTCCACACACACACTCAGTCTTGGCTTCCTTCAGGTGTGTGTGTGTGTGTGTGTGTGTGTGTGTGTGTGTGTGTGTGTGTGTGTGTGTGTGTGTGTGTGCATGTTTTAAAGTGGACGCCCTCTCGCCATCTAAAAGGGATTTATGCATAGCCGGGTCCCCGAGTTTTTCCTGTTACGGTTTGATATGATAAGCTTTTTTATATGTTTAAAATCAATATGTAATCCTATGCAGGAGCTTATCCCTCTCCACACCCCGACACACACACACACACACTCAGACACACACACACACACGCACACATCATTTGTAAATCTATTTGGGCTTTGTAACACATCGGGGCGGCGTGCGACAGACCCTGATTGATTAGGTGCTCCGACGGAGTCCCGTCACATGGGCAACTTTTGATGATGTCGCCGACTCTTTTCAGGGCGACGAGTTGACTGCAACCGCCGATAACGAGCGTCTGCGCTCGCGACTGGTGGAAACCCAGTTTCAGGGAATTTGTCGGTGTTTTTATTTTTAATTCACGGTGAATGAAACGAGGCTGACGTCCCTTCATACATCCCTCGAGGTCTCCTGCTGCAACAAGTTTGTGTTTTTTTCAGGCAGCATGCTGCTGATCGGCACCATGCAGATGCTGGAAAAGCGCCTCTGTTGCGTTGGACATCAAGACCACTGGTTGGTCCAGTTAGTGGGTGGATTATTGCTGTAGGAAACACGGTGAGGGCCCGCTGGGACTGGTCCGAATGTCTCCGGGCCTGCAGCTCTTCTGGACTCCTCCTGGTCTGTGGTGGTCTTCATGTGGTCCGAGGGAGAAAACGCTTTCAGTCAGAAACCACTGCGGGCCATCAGGGCCGTGAGCAGGACGAGAGAGCGAGGGTCGAGCGAGGTCTTCGGACCCACAGCTGATCCGATCCAGCGTCCAGGTTCTCACGGTGAGGAGGACTCGCCTCAGAGGAGACGAGAGCAGCTGCAGGTGACGAGCATCGATCATCTGAAGATTTCAGCTTCAATTTATGGTCGGAGCTGTGGGAGGAGGAGGAGGAGGAGGAGGAGGAGGAGGAGGAGGAGGAGGAGGAGATCTGAGAGGACGAGAGACTGAAGACTTCATAGAGAGAAGAGTTTGAGGAGAAATTTAGATCTCTGTTGTCCCCATCCCTCCCCAGCTCTCTCTTCTTCATCACCCCCCTCCTCCTCCTTTGTCCGAGCCTTCCTCTTCCCTCTTTCTGAGGCCTTGTTGCTCAGAGAGATGAGATGAAGATGAAGGATGGAAGTTTTGTGCGTTTCTCCTCTGGCGGCGCGGCGCTGCTTGACGTGACGTCGGCGTCGGAGAGACAGACGGAGACTCGCAGGACGCTGCTCTCGCCTTTGAGAGAGCGAAGCCTTGGACCGGTTTGCTCTCTTGAATAAATTTTGAGCTGGGGGAGGGAGGTGGGAGGGGCGGGGGGGGGCAGGGGGGGTTCATGGGGATTTGAACCAGCGCATTCTTGTGTGCCTTGTGCAGACTCACATGGTTACCGTTGGCGTGCACGGCGAGGGTTATCTGAATACACACCCACCATGTGAGTTGTACACACTCCTCTTAAGTCCTTAACCCCTCTCTCTCTCTCCTGTGGGGGGCGGGGCTTGGGGTGGGGGTGGGGTGGGGTGGGGGGGGGGCTCGGAGTGGCTGCAGGGTGTTTTGTTTGTTCCTGCGTCTCTGGTTACCCAGCCTGCCCCACTCCGGTGTCGCCTGGTCACGTCTCTCATCGGCTGTTTTTATTGTTTACCTTCCTAATGAGGGGGGCGGGACTCTGCCACATGTGATTGACAGCAGCAGCACCCCCGCCCCCTTCCCCACACACTCTCTCACACACACACACACACACACACCCGCCTCCCCCGCTCTCCCCCGGTTCAACCAGCACTTTGGCTTCTTGGCTGAGAGGAGCTGTGGAGGAGCAGGAGGAGGCCCGGCCTCGGCAGCACGGCATTGTGGGAAAGCGATGGCGGACACACACATTCCTGGCTCACAATTATCTCCAAAAAAAAGCCGACGATGACTCACGTGGTGACGCACACACACTCCTCGTCGGCGGCGGGTCTCCGGAACCTGAAGCGGCAGGTCGGGACGTATTTGTCCGTTTTGGAGAGTTTGTCGACGCCTCGGCACAAACTGAGGAGAGTAAATTTGCTTCTCGGGGAGAGAAGGAGCGGAAGAAAAGATCGCAGAGAGCCAAATATTGGGACTGTGTTCATTTCGCTCTGTGGTCGACTTCAAAGAGGCGAGCGGGGCCAATGAAGAGAGAGCAGACCTTTCAGGACAAACACACTGGGCCCAGCGTGACACACACACACACACACACACACACCGACTGCAGCAATTTGACTCAATGAGGAGGAGGAGGGTGGGGAAATATTTATTTTTAATAAAGCCACACTTATTTTGGGACTGACATTTTACAAGATCCCTTTTATTCTGGAATCGATAGACGGTTAAATATTGACGACAGAACTCGGCGGCTCGGTTCCTCCGCCGGACGAAGCGCTTCACACTTCTGAGACGACGGAGGGATTCCGTCCTCCGCGTCTCTGTGCTTAGCCGCAGGGCCGCGGCATCGGGAGTCGCGGTCTTTGTCGGGCGTTGGGGTGAGTTTTCGGGTGAGGGAGGGGGGGAGCGCTGAGGGAGCCGAGGGCGCCAGGCGGATATTTGAGCCCCGGGGGGGAGCGAGCGCTCTCCTGTGGGCAGCCCCCCTCCTCCGGGGAGCGGCTGAGGGGATTTGGATCAGGGTCCCACCTGGACCCTGCGGGGCCCCGTGGGGCCGCTTCCTGCTCAGAGCCCGGAGCCCAGAGAGGGAGAGTCGGGGGCTCACCTGCTTGTTTGTTTGTTTCAGGAAGGGTTGACATTCACCTCTCTTTTAAAGTAGAAGTTTTATTGAAACTATAAAAACCAGTCAGAGAGGATTTTTCAGTCCTGAATAAAGTTTAAAGTGAATTAAAAACTTTAAAATCACAGCGAGAACTTCCTGAACTGGAGGAATCCGTCACTCTGCATTGAGAACGAGGAGAGGCTGCTGGGAGGGAAACGTCTTCCTGTATCAGTGTGTTCATCGCCGAGCGGCAGGTTCACATGACCGGGGTGTTTACCGAGGTCAACACATCAGCACTGCACACACACACACACACACACACACACACACCCTCACAGAGCGTGTTTGCACAGCGCTCTGGACTCCATCACATGTTCATGAGAGGATGAGGAGTCATGTTGAATCTCCACATCTTCCTCATCATCATCATCATTCAGAAGATGCAGAACTTTATCGAGCCGACTCAGAGTTCCTGCTTCAGGATGCAGGTTTTTTTTCTTTCTTTCTTTTTTTTTTTCTAAAAGTTAAAAGAGTCCTGCAGGGTTTTGGTCCTGAGGGTGTCCCGGTCTCACTTAGGGTTTCTTGTGTGTGTGTGTGTGTGTGTGTGTGTGTGTGTGTGTGTGTGTGTGTGTGTGTGTGTGTGTGTGTGTGTGTGTGTGTATGTTTGCAGACTGGCAGAAGACCGAAGCCCAGAAGAGACGCGAGCAGCTGCTGCTGGATGAGCTGGTCATACTGGTCAACAAACGAGACGCTCTGGTCCGAGACCTGGACGCCCAGGAGAAAGAGTGAGTTCAACCCCTGGTCCGGGCGCAGGTGGAGAACCGGGGGGCAGTCCAGCTGCAGGGGGGGGGGCAGTCCAGCTATAGCAGGGTCTTTCTGGCCGCGGGGGGGGGGGGTCTGTTGAGGCAGGTGAGGGATGATGGCTGTGCTGCTGCGTCGGGCTCCTCCACAGGTGGCACCAACTGTTACCTGCTTCCTCCTCTGCCTCTCCCCTTCCTGCCCCGCCTCCTCTGACCTTTTGACCTTTGTGCCGGCAGGGCCGAGGAGGAGGACGAGCACCTGGAGCGGACGCTGGAGCAGAACAAAGGCAAGATGGCCAAGAAAGAGGAGAAGTGTGTCCTCCAGTGATTGTCAGAGAAGCACTGCAAATGTAGCCGATCAAAGAAATGTATCCTCGTCGATATCGGTTGTGTTCCGGCATCTTTCCGCCGCGGAGACTTCAGCTTTCTACAGACTGAGACGGTCCCGCCTCTCCTTAACGTTTCATTTCACCTGGACTCTGCTTTGCTTTCATCCTGAACGGTACCTGTATGTAATATAAATAAAGAGAGGCGAGACGCCGAGACGCCGTCGTGTTTGGATGTAACCACGCTGCAGCACAAAAAAAAACAAAAAAGAAAGGAAAGAAAAGAAAGAAAAGTGGGTTTAGTGAGTTTTTCTTCATTGTGATGAGGAGCTCCAGGAATTTTTTTAAAGTTAAAAAAAAAGAAACTTCCATCATCAGTCTTTTTCCAGCTACTTCATTACTTGACTGTGTATCTTTTAATTAAAGTTTTTACTTGTAAAATATCTTAAAACTTGGGGAACGCGTTAAAGTTCATAAACTTGCATAAACTTTTCCTATTGCTTTTTTTTATTGTCTTGGCTTGAAAGCAGTTTACCAAAAGAAAAATTAAACTGATAATAATAATAATAACGATGATGATAATAATAAAACACTGTGTTGTATATTTTCCTCACTGCTCTGACCGACAGCTTCCAGCGTGCTTCTTTCTCTCCATGCAGTCAAAAACAACAAATATATATTATTTATTGCCGTTTCTTTGCTCCTGTAAGCTGCTTGTTCGTGCGTCTGGTCTCACCCTTCATGTTGCATTTTGGTTTGTATTTATTGTATTCACGAGCAGAATAAACGTTAAGCTCCCATCAGCATCTCCTTCTAGAGCTCCACATCTGGGGCAGCTGTTCTTTACTGTGTGAACATTTATCTGATTATTTATTCCAGTGTCATAACCGGAGTCTTCAGTAATAAAGTCCTTTATGGTTTCATACTCCACCGGGCTGCGTCTGCCTTTTTTTCCTTTCTTTTTCCTTTCTTTTTTTTTTTTTTTTAAACACAGATACATTTCAGAACTGCTTGAAATGCAAGTTTTTAATTGTTTTAATCATCTAAATGCAGATTTTTAATCCAATGCGATGCATTTTTTATCCTGGTAAGTAGGATTTTATCGTCTTTTTCTGCGTTTAGAATATTTGCGCGCACACACTTTAAAGTTTTCCATCCTTTCACATGATCCAAAGAAGATTTTTTTTTCTTCTTTTTTTTTATATTCCGTACTTCTTTTTTTTAACTTATTGAGATGCATGCCCGCCCTCGGCTGCAGCGCTCCACAGAAGTGTCTCCTCTCACTGCGGCCGCGTTTAGCTGCGCTTATTATTCCGCGCTCTCTTCAATTCCCCTGCGACCCGCGCGTGTTTATAAATTAAAATTGGCGTTTGTAGGGTTTTTTTTTTTTTTCCTCTCTTTTGTTTGAGGTCGGAGCTGAGCTGCTTCCTCTGAGGAAGATTAGAGAAATCACTTTGTACCGAGCAGGTGTTTTTCTCCGGGCCGCGCGCGCTGGAGACGGCGGGCAGAGCCGGAGAGGCTCCGCGGTCACCGGGAGGAGGGCAGGATGGAGGGATGGAGTGAGAGGGTTTAATGATCAACTCTGGAAAATAAAGATATTGATAATAAATGGGAGCTTTGGTGTGAAGCGGAGTGTCGGTGAGCTGGAGACGGACTGAACTCCGCTCCGTCCCTGCAGGCTGCCGCCCGTCCGACATTAAAGCCGGGAAATCGGTTGTGACAGCAGACGTCCGCCCCGGCCTTTCTAATACTTTCAAATTAATTTGCTGATTCGTTTCTTCTCTGCTTGGGACCGACTTTCACGCGCACGCTACGCTCTCCGCGTCCCCTCGAGGCGCTTTGTTTTACTTTGTATTAACGCGCGTTTATCGCGGGTGGCGAAGCCACAACGATGAAGGACAATTTAACTGTGTGAGAGAGTGTGTGCGCGCGCGCGTGTAAAATATTTAATATATTCACACTACCTATCACTCATATTTAAATTAAAACATATCTTATTAATTCTTTAAACATCCTCTGAGACATTTTAATTGATGAAGACTTTATGCGTAAAAGTCAACTTTGGCGCAAAAAGTCTTGATAATTAATAGTTTAGAATCCATTTACCTTGATTGGTGCAGGATCTTTGAAGTCATGATTTTAAAAACTCTTTTGAGCTTTAAATCTAATTTCAAACCCATTTTATTGGCGTGTATTTTTAAGGAATTGAAACGGTAGAAAGAAGCGTGTGAAGCGGCGCCTCCTTACCTCCGCAGCATCATCCGGCTCGCTTTAATGTTCCAGCTGAAGCAGGAGTGAAAAACATTTGGAGTCAGTTTCCCTGTTTTCACTGAATAAGAGCGAGTCGCTGCGTAAAAAAGCTGCCGCGGCTGCGGCTGCGGCTGCTGTGCAGCAGAGGATCCTCCAGCTGAATGGATTATCTCCTGAGCTTTGATGTCTCCTGGCCTGGCCTCACCTCTCAGGTGCTGCTGGGCGCCGCTCGGCCTCCGCCCGGCCGCCTCCGTCCTGAGGGAGCCCCGGCTTCTCTGCGTGCGGCGCCGGGGCTCCGACAACACTCTGTTTTATGCATCATCGTTTTAATAAGCACCGACAACATCCCCGCAGATCCCCGCTTCCAATCCTGCCGGCTGAAGGGACAAAACTTTTCCCCCTCCTCTCCTCGCCGCCTAATCCCAGGCTTTACCAGCTCAGCATTAAGAAAATTCAACTGCAATTTGGGATTAGACAAAATACTCTTATTACAAAAGGTTGGTGCAACTTGATAACTTGATACTTGTTCAGGGGTTTATCTCGGGGTCTTACTCACATCGAGAGAGGAAAAAAAAAAACAAGAAATGCAGGGAAATGTCAGAATAACCCGTCTCTTTTGTGTAGTGAGAGCCATATTTGTTGAATGGCCTTTTTGCATAATTTAACGGAGCCTCTGTGAGTGTGTGAGAGTGTGCGTGTGTGTGTGTGTTTGTGTGCAGAGAGGAGGAGTGCTGCTGTTTCTTTTTCTTTTTTTTTTATTTGTCGGCCCTCTGACTGCTCGGACTTCACGTGTGGAGGAAATAAAATAATAATTCAGAGCGTTTGACCTCCTATTTCAAATCAAACACATATCTTTAAAAAAAAACCCTGCCATGCTGTCCCTCACCTCACCGTCTCATTCATAACTGAGTCGTGCGTAAAAACAAGGGGAAGGCTCGCGCTGCCGTGCAGAAAGGTGCGTTTTTGGTGGTGCGTTCAGGTGCCTCTGCAGGCAGCATCACTGCAGGCCTCCACATAACATCACTTTGTTCCTCCTTCTCTCGCTCCGCCGACTATTGATGTCTAAGTTTCTCTGTCAAAGTGCTCTCATCGATGACTTTTAAGTCCTACTTTGATACCCCTCCTCCTCCTCTTCTTCCTCCTCTCACACACACACACACACACACACAATTGTAATTTCCATCCCTCCTCTCTCTCTCTCTCTCTCTCTCTCTCTCTCTCTCTCTCTCTCTCTTTTACAAAAGTTGTTTTTGCAGAGATCCACAAAGAGAAGCTGCTGCTGCTGCATCCAGGCCAACGCGGTTAAAATATAAGTATACTGTTTGTTTTCGGGGTGTGATGGGTTAAATACATCAACACAGCGCTGCTTTTAATGTAGATTTCCCTCCTTCTTCTGCTTCTTTTTCTCCGCAGTGAGTTTGAGGTCTATCCCTATTAAACTTTACGTCAACCATCCTCAAATGTAATTCTAAATGGGGATTAAACCTCATTAATATTCATGAGATTGGTGTGTGTGTGTGTGGAGAGAGAGAGAGCGGGGGGAGAGGGGTGCA
Organism: Salarias fasciatus; assembly: GCF_902148845.1. Taxonomy (NCBI): domain Eukaryota; kingdom Metazoa; phylum Chordata; class Actinopteri; order Blenniiformes; family Blenniidae; genus Salarias; species Salarias fasciatus. The sequence goes on from NC_043757.1 coordinate 4,882,529, forward strand.
TGGTATCACAATAAAAAAAAATCAAATGGATAAATTTAACTTCTTTCTTCCTTTTTTCTTCATCTTGCTCACTTTTCGGATTAAATAAAAACAGAGCGTGTAAATAAAAAAATGAAATCGACTTCACGGCCTTTTCGAAAATATACTATTAAATCATAAAACAATGCAAAGCTGCTTTTAAGTCTTCACAAAAACGACTTGTCTTGATTTTAAATAACATTTCACTTCATTTGAAACAGCTGTATTTGGTGTTTTGTGGCTGTAAGGAAAACATTTATTAAGATTTTGATTTAGAATCCAAGGAACGGATTTAGATTGGAGCAGAAAACGCAGCCTGGATTGAGGAAAAGTCCACAAATCCTGTTCTCAACAGGACGTATCCAACCTAAAGACACTCCGTGTGTGTTTTCTGTTGAAACCCTGCGTGCAGATTGTGAAATAAAAAGCTTGTTTTCCTGAGAATGTTCGGCAGAGCGCAGCTTTCTGCTGCAGGCCTGCGAAACATTTCCATCTTTTTAAAAAAGCGCTCTGAGGTCCGTCTGCTGTCCGGACCGGGCGAGAGGAGGAGGGGGGGGCAGCGCGGGGGGGGGGGGAGGTGGAGGGGTGGAGGGCTCTCCCCGCCGCCTCTCCGCCGCCCGTTGGTCGCGCGCTCCGTCCGTCAGGCCGCCGCGCGCTCGGATTGGCTGCGGGAGGCGGATCCCGCAGGTGATCCTCCGCTCATAGAGGCGCGGGGCGGAGAGAAGTGATCAATCTCCATCCGTCTCCATTAGAAATCACCTTAACACTCTGACAGACAGCGACAAGCCCCCGAAAGCAAATGAGTTTGATTTATTTGGCCGTAAAGTCGTCGGGACCCGCACGGAGGACGTGTGTCCAGGCTGCGCTCTGTTCCTGCGGGATGCGGCTCGCGGTGCGCGCGCTGCTGTGTTTGTGAGCCGGTCTGCGGCTGCTCCACTTTCTGCCCCGCGACACTTCCTTCCTCCTGCTGGATAATTTTACTCGCGTGTTGTGGTCCGACGGCCCGGGGAGAAGGAAGGAGGAGGAAAAAACCAACCCAAACAAAACAAGGTAAAAAAAAAAAAAAAAAAAGAAAGAAAGAAAAAGTTTCTCCACTTTTCTCGCGCTTTTAGTTGTTTTTCACCTTTTACGCAAACCGACTGAAGAAAGCGTCAACTTCTTTTTCTTTTAAAACTCTTCCTTCTTAACATGTGTCCGCGCGACGTTTCAATTTTCGCCCGTGCACGTTTTGTGAAGCACTTTTCTTTTTCTTTTTTTTCAATTAATACGCAGTGTGAAGGACTTCATCTTGAAGCGGATAAATTAAGTCAACTTCCTCAAGAGGAGATAATTTTCATATTTCTATTCCAAAACTCCTTCCTGAGTTTTTTTTTTCTTAATATTATTATTTTCCTGGAGAGCGATTGTCCATTAAAGCGTTTGAAGCAGTGAGGAGATAATTGGAGAGGCGTGTTTTGGTTTTTGTTAATTTCTTGTGCTGATAAGAGCCCTTCTCTCCCCGGAGGTCTCATCTAAATTCTAATTGAGTTCATTTGCACTGAGATCTGCTGCTTTCAGTCCGGCCTGGCCGAGCTGCAAACGCGCTTTCCATTTTCTTTTCCCTCTTTTTTTCCACTCTCAGATATAAAGCGAGCCTCTGGAATACACAGATTCTTTGCTCAGTTGTTAAAATAATCTCTCTAATTTAATTCACACTCCTCAAACTTCCCGCAGAGAGGAGGTGAAAATCAAACTGACAAAATTCACCTCGTTCTCTGGGTTTAAATGCAAATTCCTGTCACCTTTAAGGAGCTGCTGAATATTTACATACACTTGTGTTACTTTCCTGCAGTTTAGTGCTTTAAATAGAAGAAAGAGCTGGAATGCTGAGCTGGAGCTGAAGTTCTGAAACTGAAATCTAATGTCACAATTTAACATTTGAAGAGAAAAAAATAAAGACATAGGGAGCTTTTAATATGTGCATCGTGTTAGGAGGGTTCAGATAAAGTGAAGAAGAGATTATTAAAAAAAAAGAGCAACATCTCAGAAAGGAGTCCTGAGTTGCTGCGTTTTTAATTTTCGAGATTTAAATTAGAGCCAAAAAGATACAATTTAAAACGCAGATTCACTTTTTCAGTAAAATACTGTCATCAACTGTGATTTATTTCTTTTTAATACTCGAGATGTTCAAACCAGAGTTATGATCCACCTCTTCTAATGTGTGTGTGACAGAAAGTGCAGGCCTACACACACACACACACACACTCACACTCACACACACATGCAGAGACTCATTTTACGCACGCCACTTTCCTCTTATCCATTAAATTCACACCAGACTTGCACTTAATTGGGTTGTAATTGTGAATTATTTACTCAGTTTTAACAGATCATATTGGTTTTGTTGCAGCAGATTTTTTTACATTTTTGGATTTCATTTTTTAAACTAACCTAAAAAAGGTCAAATGCGTAAAACCTTTAATGTTTTATGAGAGTAAATCTCACCCTGTGTGTAAAAATGTGGTAATTAATGGAAACAAGCAATATGCAGAAAAAAGTGGGAAACACAATTTGCGGTGTGTTCTGAAATCCAAAGCAACACATTTATTGACATTTGCGCCACTTTTCCTCTTTCTATGCGTAAAAGTTATTTCTAAACTTTAACTTCCAGATTTAAAAGTATGAAGACACTCAGCACTTAAAGGTGACATTTTTTTAATTCAACATGATTTTTTTCTCTGTAGGTGATTTAAAGGTTCTGTTTTGTTTAACCTGCGTTATTCCGGGCTGCCATTAAAAATGATCGCAGTGTGAATTCTTTAGAACTTCCTGGACTAGTTTATCTGTGTGTTCTGTCTTCAGTGTTGCAGTTTATTAATGAATAATAATAATGAAACAGAATTAGTTCAGAAATCGTTCATCTCATCGCTTTATTACAGTTAATAAACGTGTGATGACAGATCTTCCTGCACGTTTTGCTGTAACGGTGCGTGTGTGTGTGTGTCCGTGCTGCGGTGCAGTGTGCTGGATCGGCCCCCTGTCCCGTCAAGCTGCAGCATCGGGGGAAACCGAACCACTGGCCTGAGCTGGGTGGAGCAGTGACCGCCTGTAGCATGATGTCCTACCTCAAACAGCCCCCCTACGGCGTCAACGGCCTGGGACTGAGCGGGGCTGCCATGGACCTGCTGCACCCCTCTGTGGGCTACCCGGGTACACACACACACACACACACACACACACACACACACACACACACACACACACACACACACACACACACACACACACACACACACACACACACCCTGAATGATTCATGCACCTGAACCCAGTCTGAACCGGTGAGCTCCACTTAAAGTGCAGCTTCTCCAAAAATAACCTCTGATCACTGGAATATTTCTTCATGTAAATTAAAATTGGCATCGTTGAAATAGAGTCAGTAAATAAGAAATGGTGCAAATAAACACAATTTTGTAAATAATTGTATATTTTAAACTATTTCAGTAGTATTACTTAAACTTTTTTTTTTTAATTCAAAAAAAGTTTTATTAACTCCTGGGCATTTAATCAGACTTAGCCCCAGTCCGGTGTGTGTATTGAGTGTGTGTGGTGTGTTTCCCCCCCAGCGACCCCCCGGAAGCAGCGGAGGGAGCGGACCACCTTCACCCGCTCGCAGCTCGACGTGCTGGAGGCGCTGTTCGCCAAAACCCGCTACCCGGACATCTTCATGCGCGAGGAGGTGGCGCTGAAAATCAACCTGCCGGAGTCCAGAGTGCAGGTAACCCGGAGAGAAGACATGAAGCCGTGAATTCACCTCGATTGAGGGACTATATTTCTCAGGACGACGCACGCTCCTCCAGGCGTCATATCCCTGCGCCGCTGGCGTCAGGCCTGCTGTAAGCCCTCAGAGAGCCACTGTAGTAAACATTTATAAGCTGGATTCAGATTAATATTAAATATGTCCGGGCTGGGAAAGAAACTGTCAGGTTTTGTTAACAATTATAGAAAATCTGCTTGTTTAAGTTAATAATTCTACTTTATTCCATCTCTGCACAATTTAATTTACAGTTTGGGGGTAAATTCTTTAATCATCAGTTTATACAGAACATGAACCTTTTAGTTATAAATTTTCTGAATGATGTGTTTTAAATATGGGTAAATATGGTGAGAACCTGTTATAAATGAATAATAACAATACAACGTTTTAAAGTTTTGTCAGATTTGATTAATTTTTTAAACACCACTGACACCCGTTTGATTTGAAACAGGAGAGCTGGTCTGGATTAACCCTGCGAATGCTCCACAGAGTCTCTCTGCTGTTCGACAGTGTTGAACAAATACAGTTCTTGAAAGGCATGAGGGGAAAACCAAGGCCGGCCTCTCCGTCTCTCACAATTTGAGTTATTTTCAGAATGTGTGTGTGAAACAAAACGCTCTACACGGCCCGACCCTCTCGGTGCTCTAGAGTTACCCCACTGTGTGGTGAAACCCAATAGCCTGTTATCTTAGAGCCGTCTACCAGCTATGAAATTGGACCTCTGGCTGGTCCGAGCCAAGGGGCCGCGGTGGAAATGAACCTTGATGGCTAATAACCCCCAATTTTCCTCCATAATGTACTCCCAGCATGGCGGAGGAGTCTTTCTCCGTTCTTCCTGGCTGACGGTGTGTGCCGCTGTGCTCTGCCTCAGGTGTGGTTCAAGAACCGGAGGGCCAAATGTCGCCAGCAGCAGCAGAGCGGCAGCAGCGCCAAAGCCCGGCCGCCCAAGAAGAAGTCGTCCCCGGCCCGGGAGAGCACCGGCTCGGAGAGCAGCGGCCAGTTCACGCCTCCCGCCGTCTCCAGCACCGGCTCGTCCTCGTCCTCGTCCTCCTCCACCAATCACACGGGCCCGGCGGCGCTCAGCAGCACCTCTACCTCCATCAGCACCGTCTCCTCCATCTGGAGCCCGGCCATCTCCCCCGGAAACGCCCCCGCCCCCGCCGTGGCGCCGCTGCCCGAGCCGGGGCCGCCGTCTAACGCCTCCTGCATGCAGCGCTCCATGTCGGGCTCGGCCGCCGCCGCCACCTCCTACCCCATGTCCTACAACCAGACGCCGGGCTACGGCCAGGGCTACCCGGCCCCGTCCGGCTCCTACTTCAGCGGCGTGGACTGCGGCTCCTACCTGGCCCCCATGCACTCCCATCACCACCCCCACCAGCTCAGCCCCATGACGGCCTCCTCCATGTCGGGCCACCCGCACCACCACATCAGCCAGTCGTCGGGCCACCACCACCACCACCACCACCACCAGGCCTACGGCGGCTCCGGCCTGGCCTTCAACTCCTCCGACTGCCTGGATTACAAAGAGCAGACTGCAGCCTCCTCGTGGAAGCTCAACTTTAACGCCACAGACTGCTTGGACTACAAAGACCAGGCCTCCTGGAGGTTCCAAGTCTTGTGATCAGGCTTTTTTTTTTTTGTTGTTGCCCTCCCTGCTCGCCTGCTCCCTCTTCTTTTGAGTCCCAGATTAGCTTATTGCTTGTTTTTAAAGACAAAAAGAGTTTATGAACCGTGAGATAGCAGCAGGAACGCTCAGCAATCGGACTTTGTTTTATTCTTCCTCCCCGTCCTCCTCTTCAAAAATGAAAATAATGAAAAAAAAAAGGAGAGAGAGAGAGAAACAGTGCTCGAGTCCTGCCCAGAGAAACCATCAGGAGCGTCGAAGAAAGGGTTTTAAAGTGGGATGATCTTTAACAGAACAGTTTTTCACAAAGAAGAAGAAGAAGAAGTCATTTCAAGCAAACTGCTCGGACCACCAGCTGTCTGGATGGGAGGAATACTTTCCCTCTGCTGCCACAGGAACTGCTGCAGCTCTTTACCTCCAACCCAATCAAATCCTGTATAGTTTTTATTTCTGAAATTTGTTATTTTAGGATGACAGAGATTTTTAGTCAGCGACGCTGAGGAGCTGAAATATGTAAATATGTATTTGGGTCAGTTACAGTGACCATGTTTAGTTGGTGTTTTTTTTTCTTGAATTTAAAATTGTTTATTACCACTTTGGGAGTTAAAAAAACAAGTAAAAAAAAAACTATGTAAATCTTTCCAAATATTCCAAAGAGAACAAAAATTGGCCATAAAGTTCAGCTTTTTATATACACTGTTTTACTCAGAAAAAAAAAAAATGTTTTGGCAATTTGAAATGTCTTGAAAATCTCTAAATCTAAAAGTATAGATGCAGAACTACTCTGGCGGCTGTCCAGGGGACATTTTGTTTTCCGAATATTATTATTCTAATTATTCTTCTTCTAGCCTCTACGTTTTGAACCCAGACCTCCTCTCTCGGGCATTGTCGTGACACTGGACATGTTTGAACCGCAGCACTTGGCTTGATATTGGAGTCAAAGCATTTTAAACACTGGAGAGGAAATGTGGATTTTTTTTTTTCCTTTTAGCTCCAAAAATGACAGTGAGATGTTGAATGTATCTTTTAAAGGCGACCACCCTTACATACATGTTCATCCAATAAAGATCCGTTAAGTCATACTTATTTCTGCACAGTGGATTGTGTCTCAGTCTGATTCCCAGCAGGGAGTCGCTCCTCTCTCTCATGTAGGCCACAGCAGCGAATCACCAACTCCTCACCGCCGCTTCCTCTCATTTTCAACTAGTCACACTTTTATTTAAAAGCTTGTTGATTTTGTTTCCCCCCCCCTCCTCCTCTAATTATAACGGGGGTAAATGCAAATTAGTGCGTAATTAAAACGAGCCGTGAACGCAACGCAGGGCCCGCATTTCCATTTTCGAGCGCAGCCGTTTAATCCTCTCTGTGTCTGCCTCAAATTGAAATACTAACGTCTTCTGCTTTGCTTCGGGGAGGCAAAGTGTCTTTTTTTTTAACTTCTGCGTTTAAAAAAAGAAAGGAGGAAGGAAAAAAAAAAAGACTCCCTAAAAAATATTGAGCCGGGAGACATTTGATCGAGGCGTAATTGAAAGCAGCGCTGTAATGGCGTGATAATTACTGCTGCGCGCCCTCAGCGCGTTTCTCCAAAATAACCCGCAGGAATTTCACCGCCTCTGATGCGGTAATTACGTAGGTGGGGCCAGGTTAGGGGGTCACATGTAAAGTGTGTGTGTGTGTGTGTGTGTGTGTGTGCGCGCGCGTGTGTGTGTTTGTTTAATGCGTTTCTGCTGGAGGGGATGATAGGAAGAGAGGGGAAGAGGAGGTGGAGGAGAAACCGCGTCAGTTCTCTGGCAAGGTTGTCGGTGGACGAGCCGTGAAGGCCGCACGGCGGAGCCGCGCGCACGACTCATGCAAATTAATTGCCCCAATAAAACACCGTCCTTGTGCAAAGAAATTACCCCCGAAATGAGCAGGTTGTGCACGCTTTCTCTCCTGCTTTTTTATTATTTTGAAGCTCAATTTTTCTATTTTCCACTCAGCGTCTGATTGCAGCTCAAGTGGCTTTTTTTTTTCTTTTTTTACTCCAGATGCCTTCATGTTTGAATTTGATCTGAAAACAGCTGAACAGTCTGAAAATACAGAGACCCTGCCTCGTATAGCTCCAGTTACCTTAACTGCAATTAGTTTGAAATTCAATTATTGTCTTTTTATATGTGGAAATGTAATAAGGAAATGTAGAAAAGCTTAAATTGCATGATGTAAACCTTCCCGTCGACATGTTGAATCTGTCACATTTAAAGTAGACAAAATAGGAAATATTCTGACTGCTGTCTCAGTTGTCTGTATACTGCGTAACAGTGTTAAATATTCCATTTTTTTACACGTTTGATCGTTAAGGTATGAAAATACCACCACGAAATACAAAACTTCGCTCGATTATTCAATCAGGAGTTTCCCTCTGGGATTAATAAGGTATTTATATTCTGTATTTTGGGAAAACGTGTGAAACCATTTTTTCTCATCATATGCGTAAAAGAAAAGTTTAAACGCCAACTCACTCTCACAGAAAAGCTTTTTTTTTTTTTTACTTCAACCCTGATTGTAACTTGAGTTCCCTGTGGTTATTTTATTGTTTTCCTTTCTGTTAAATCCTCCTCGTCCCTCGTGTCTCCAGTTGCATCTTTTCGAAGATCAGAACTCATGTTTCTGACTGAGTTAAAATAACATTAATTCAGGAAACACGGAAAACGTTTTCTTGTCGCAGTTACTTGTTATGGTCTTACTGTCAATTTACTTAAGATTTAATGTCTAATTTTCTCTCTTTAATTCAACTTTTGCCTGTTTTGTATGTATTGAGAAGGTTACAATAACAAATATTCATATAAAATACAGTAAAATATTTGCTCCTTCCAGTTTGTCCTATAACCAAATCTCTTCATCGGTTGAATATTAAAATTTAGTCTGATTAGAAAACAGTTTAAAAATATTTACATGGATAAAATCTTCATCCCTGGTCGAGGCTCCAGTTGCGTGTGTCGGTCATTCAGTTATATTTGATCTCAAGTCTTCAACTTGTTTTGTTTATATAATAGTGAACTTATATTCAGAAGCAAAATACTCTTAAACCATTTTATTTGACTTCAGGCTTGTCAGCTTGGAACGAGTTATTTTTGTGCAGTCTCTAATTCATTTAATTTTCCTCTGATTTAATGAAAAATATTGTTTGTTGCTCCAATTGACTGTATGATGACCACGATCCAATTAGATGTTTGAGAGTTATGTATAAAAAAAAGGCTGGAATATTTTCACCAAAGCAAATTGAGGTGCAGAAATCAACAGAGATGTCCTGTTTTCATCAAATCAGATGAATTCATGGATTCATTGTACTTTATAAATTAAAAAAATATATATCTTAATTGAAATGTATAAACTGTGTAAGATTTAAAGATCACGTCCAAAATGTCATTTTTTACTATCATGAAATGAAATCAGATGAAAGAGACTGAAGACACTTCAAATTGATCATTTTCATTTTTATTTTTGTGGATAACTGACTTGTTTTTTTGCGTTAACGACCTTTCGAAACATCTCTCTCGCTTCATTTTGAAGGTTTTTCCACGCAGATGAACATCTGGAGAGCTGGTCGTGTGATCCACTCGACAAGATGATCAAAAAAAAAAAATCAAGACGATCGATGAATGTCGCGGGTTTCTGTGGCTGCGGTATGATTCCCATGCAGCCCCTCTGTTGTTGTTTCTCTCCCTCTTTCTCTGTGTCCGTCTCTTTATGTAAATGAGTCCCGCAGCAGCTGAATAAATATCTGCTGACCGGGACATTAAACATGTTTGCGCCAAGACGCGCAAACAGCGCAGCGAGCGTCCAGCGACAGCGGAGGATTTGTTCGGATTTGCATCAAAACAAACATTTGCGCCCAATCTTGCGCGCTTGTTTAAGGAGTTTGTGGAGAGCCACAGGTCTGCGGGTCTCTGCTGAGGCAGCTGCTCACCTTCAAACACCCGATGAACACCCTTTCCCAGACAAAAGAAGAAGAAGAAGAAGAAGAAGAAGAAGAAGAAGAAAAAAGCCAGGAGATCCGTTATTAAGTGTTTCCTGCGCGCGCGTTCGCGCGCATGCGGAGCCGCGTGGAGACGTCTGTGTGCAGCCTCCAAGTCACAGGTTTTTGTCATTTAACAGCTGCTGATAGAAATCAAAGCAGAAAACACAAGGAGGCGGATTTTAATCTGATTTCTTGCTCTGGAAGAGGACAAAGAGCGGACAAAGCAGGGATTAAAATCCGGGATGAGAGAAGTTATGGCCTTCAGTTGAGCCAAACTTGAAGGCTGAAATCCTCCTGCGAAAAACTGCGCAAAGAGAAGAGGCACTGCGCAGAAAGAAAAAAAAAAATGCAATGACGTAAAAGCCTGTCTGTTCACAACCCAAAATTACGACTGAAGAAAAAAAAAAAACCGAAGGACACTAAGTGAATTTAAATTTTACGCATGGAAACTGTTCAGTCTCGTCAGTTTCCTGTGGATGTTTATCCAGCAAACATTTAAACTCAAAACATCCTCCAGAAAAGAAATCTGCAAACTCCTGCTTTACATTGCTTGAGCTGAAACAAATTGTTTTTACATACAGGAGCAAAATTAATAAGCAAAATGTTTTTAAAGGATAAAGAAAAACCAAACATAAATACTCAATGGTGAGAATTTGAGTTAATATCAAGAATTACATGTTACAAAAATAGTTTGTTCTTGCATCTTGTAGATTTATGTTAATGTTGATGCTTTATTATAAAAGTGACTTAAGTTTCTTTTAAGCCATTTTAAAAAGAAACCCTGAAACCCAGTGAAATGACCCAGAGACGATAAGCACTGCCTCTGTAAGCTGACAAATACAAGCACTGTGAGAAAAATAATTACAAGCCTTCCCCTCCACACAGAAAAACCCACTGTAAATATTTGTACATCCGTCCGCAGCGCTGCAGATTATCTCTCGTTTTTGTGTGGGATTTCAAGGTAAAAACAGAAGCAGAAACACACCGACGTTCAAACACTGAAAGTAGAGAAGCTCTCAAACGAGGAACGGCCCTCCTGTCAGAAAAAGGTTCAGGTGCGATCGAGTTATTGATATGATGGAATCAAATAGTTTCTGTCTTCCTTTAAGACGTGTTGAGTGCTTTATTTTAGGTAGACACAAGAGGAGGCGTTCTGAGGACACGTTTCTAAAAGGAAACCTTCAGCTGATGCTGGTGGGATGGCACCTGGAGGAGCCTTGAAAACGTTCAAGACTCGACTCACGGAAGGTTGATGGAAACGAGCGGTGAGCGCCAGTGTGTGTGATCAGTGGCGTTTTAACCCGAGCCGAGGGTCCGACGCCTCCATCGATCGCTCCGCCGCGTCGCCTGCTGTCGGTCGTTTGACCTTTCGGCCCGCGGCCTGCCGCGGGGAAGGAGCCTGAATGTGGCTGGACTGGAAAACTGTTGACATTTTGTTCACACTTTGTCCAGGAAATGAACTGGAACCGTGCTTGGACCGTCTTTGCATGAGTGGCCGCGATCGGTATCTGGGAAAGTGAAAGAGAGACAGACAGAGAGATAAAGGCGGAGACCGGACTGATCCTCCACTGTTTGGTTTGCGAGACCTCCGCAGGCCTCGATAAGTCAGTGTGAGAGAGATCCGAAGGGCCGGCAGATGCACTGATAGCTGCCTGCATGCTGGGGCTGTTTTCTTGTCTTCCATTTCCATGCAGGACGAGGAAAGAAAAAAAAACAGCCACAACACTGGCGCTCGTCTTTCATTGGCTGTCGCCCGTCGCCAGACCTTGGCATCCTGGTGTGTTCATAGGCCGGTATGAGGAGTGAGAGGTGATACAGAGGAGGATTATATTTACCTGCGAGGTTAATCTGAGGTCAACTGTACACCACCATGGGTGTAAGCTCCAGCCACCGTCTCTGGTTTCTGCTCTTTGTCGTTAGCGGCCTGTCCTCTCTTCGCTTCTTCACAGCTCCTGCGTCTCGTTTCCGCTCGGTTTCGAGAAGCAGGTCTGTGCAGCTCCAGTTGACGTCCGTCCGGCAATTTTTAAATTTTTTTTTGGTTACTAACAGAGCCTTGAAGACCCTCGTGTGAACCCGGCCAGGGCGAGCGTGGCGCTGGTTCCTGTAGGAGGGGATTTCACAGCTGAGTCCAGGTGGTCAACACAGCCGAGCTGGTGCGCTGAAAGCAGCTTAGTCACCCCTGTGGCACAAGGCTCGGAGAGCATTCATGAAATTCCACGCTGGTCTGGATGCTGGAGGTTCAGCTGAGGCAGAGCGGCTTGACGCCTCGCGGTAACATCCCAGATCTTTTGTTTCACGTGGATGTGATGCTGGAACAGACTGTTATGAGATCCTGAAAAGGTGGTTAAAGTCACCTCTCTTTCGGTTGGGTAGCCTGTCACATCACATCTGACGGCCAAGTCCATTAGTGAATCAGCAGTCTTAGACATCTTGTTGTGTAAATGGAATGACGGTTCATTTAATAAAATTGATAAAAATGCCCAAACTTCAAGGTTAAATGTGTTAAAGACACCGGAAAAGATGGAGCAAATTTCTTCATTTGTCTGCAAAAGCTAAAGTATGAGATCTAAAACAAGCTTCCATCTTTATGAAAACATTCCACCACTGCACAACTAACCTGAAAATCACAAATTTACAAATAATTTTATGAATGTTCCAACAGCTTCTTCCAAGATATCCCAGGAAAATGAGCCACAGCTGTAGAAATTCATCAGTCAAAGATGGAGTCGGAGGTTCAGCCGTACGCCGACGATGGTCGATAGTGAAGTCAGTATGTTGAGTTTTGTTCTTTTTTTGCAAAGAAACTTGAAATATTACTATTTAGAAGGCGCTTAGCGAATATATTTTTAGATAATTTCTGTACGCAGACGACTTTCTTAAGGAACGTGCTGACGACTGGCGTCTTTGTTCTCCTGCGAGGTCGAACGCTTCCTTCCTTCTTTCTCGTCGCTGGTGGGAAATCAGACAAGTCTGCACTGGTGGAGGCTCCTGGGTCTGTTTTCTGCAGATCTGGCTTCACGTCTGACTGTTTCAGCCTCTTTCGGACCATGTGCTCCAGTTCTGCTCTCCGAGAAGAGGGATGGAGCGGAGAGGCGTCTGAAGGGGGGCTCTGATTAGCTCATGGTGGAAAGACGCAGCGGACCCTCGCTCCAAGTCGGGACTTGTCTTCTGGAAGGTGTGCTGCCCTTGCAGGCTGCAGCGTTTCCCACCGAGAACAAACTCACGCTTCCTCTTTCCTTCACTTGTTTTTCTTTGTTTGCATATGAAGTTTGGAAGAGGGAGGCGAGCCCGTGACCTCTGACCTTTAAAACCAAGACTTATGAATGTTTTTGTAGGAATACTTCTGCTCACTTGCTCAAAATATTAAAAAAATCCTACAAAAAATCAGTTTTTCCTAGATTGAAGAATTCCCTTCATGCATTGTTCTTTTCAAACTCTTATTTGGTTCACTGTGTAGTGGTTTGCATTCTCACCTCACAACAGGAGTAACCCTGGTTCAAGTCCTTCCTATGTGGAGTTTTCATGTTCCTCCTGTGGCTCTACGGCTTCTCTCTGGGTGCTGTGGTTTCCTCCCTGCTTTCACACAATGTGGGCCTGAGCTGGATAAAGAGGTGGAAAAGACGGATGGATGGGAGGATTTGTTGTTTTCTGTCTCAGACTTCAGCTCTGAACTGGAACAATTCCACAAGATGAACTAAAGATTTGGATATAACGTAACTTTTAGTGGTTAATTTTGTGACCATGCTTTGTAGCTGCTGCCTATCTGAGCCAGATTATACTGTGGAAATGAGGTTTGTAACAATAATGCAACTAATAATGTCCTGTAACATAAATTTGACCATTTTAAATGTAGTAAAGCCAGTAACTGGATATATTTTTTAACATTAGTGCCATGTTATGATCAAATCTGCATATAACTTAAACGCTAATAATACAAAAAGTTTTACCAGCAAATCCATTTAAATTGAACTGTCAAAATAAAGCAACACACAACTGAAAGTGAACCACAAAGATGAACACAAGAAGCAAATCGAATATAAAAATGACAGACATTTGAAATGCAAAAGAGAAGGTATTATTAAATTTTAAAAGATGGATTAAAAATACCTTTAAGAAGACAAACAAGATGAAATATTAAAGTGGCAGAGGTGAGGTGAAATTCATGTCAAAAACAGATCAAACTGAAGTCAAAATGCAAATATCACCCGAACTGAACATCTGAATGAACATGAACTAAACTGATTCCTCCAGACAGTTTGTGCGGTTAAGCCTGGATTTTCAGCGTATGGAACCCGGGTTTGAATCCTGGGAGAGCAGGAAGAGTTTCTGACATCTAAAAACGCTGAAAAACGACATCAAGTGTCTCACTGCTACGACTGTGAGAAGGAGCAGCACAATAAACTCGACATCTTCATCACAGGCTAAAATCACTCACAGGTTCAGATGTCTGTAATTACAACAATAAATAAAAACAGATTCACTTTTAAAAAAAAATTAGAAGCCATGATACATTCTGCTTCATTACAATGAGGCTATGTGGACGCGAGGATGGTGTGTGTGTGTGTGTGTGTGTGTCAATCAGAACTTGAATCCAATGTGAGTCAATCTGAGTTTGAAGAAGAAATACCGGCTGCTCTACTGTTTGTTTTAAGGAAGCAGAAGCACACTCCAGCACTGTGACCGAGTGTTTCTCCACCTGAAATAATTGCAGTGTGATCTTCATGTGAAGTGATTCGACTGGAGGAACCGTAATGAAGGAAAACTCCACACCGCTGCGTGTGATTTTTCCAGGGGATTAAAACCCTCCTGAAAAAACTCTCACTGGTAAGTAAATTAAAGTGTTTGATGTCTTTAATGGGCCTGACGTGTTTGTCTATAATGTTTTGGGGGATCTGACTCGTGGAGATCAGAAACCTGTAAATCGCACGACCTCCCCCTCCTCCTCCTCCTCCTCCTCCTCCTCCTCCTCTTCCTCCTCCTCCTGAGGGGAGAGTGAATCAGTCCAATCAGGGCCATCATTAGACGAACGCCGCACAGCTGTTGCACAGAGGCGAGAGGGAGGGGTAACACACACACACACACACACACACACACACACACAAACACACACAAAAAGGCAGATAACCTGGATAATAGCAAGTGCTGGAGGCTTGATTCATTTCCAAATGTTAACAAGGCCGTTCCACAGCTCCAGCACGCCGCGCAGTATGTTAATACCACTAATAAGCCTATCTCTGCGAGTCATCTCGGATGGCAAAGATCGGAGGCGGCTTCACCGTCAAAGCTGCCGGCCACATTTTAAATGAAGCATAACTATTTAGGATTTTCACAAAGCTGACATAATTGCTTAAAGGGTAACTGAGGAGAGCGTTTGGTCTCGTACTTTGTCTTCTGCATTGTGAGATTTCATTTGTGTTATGAGCGTTCACTGTTTGCATGTCAAAAGGGGCCCTGTGTGTAGGCCATCAGAGCCACGGGAGGAACACGCTGCCTGCCTGTTAAGCAATTTTGCAGCTTTTTATCCGAGCTGTCAAGTCAAACAATCAGGAGATAATGCAGCCTTGGTTTGTAAATTATAAACGTGTCAAGAGATGCACTAAAGGCAACGACAGATGCCACTTATCTCCAGCTGCCTCTGCAGTGTGACTGTATCATCAGAGGGGAAATATAACATTTTGATGTTTACATAAGAGAAGTATTAGTATCAGTCAGAAATGTAATTCCTTTCACCCGGCCCTCTCGCAGAGGATTGACTCCCCAAAAAACACACAATGATTTTTTTTTCTCTCTCTCTCTTTTTTTCTCCTCAAAAAAAGCAAACAAAACAAAAAAAAAAAAAAAAAAAGGGAAGCAGAAAAGCATCCTCGCTGATCTTCTGTCCATTTCCAACATCGCTTCTTGTATATATTTTGGTGGAAATCCTCTTAGAATGCAAAGTAAATAGATTACGATACAGTGAGGGATTAGGGCTCGCGCGGCGCTGTCAGATTAGTCGGTGAGCGCAGCGCGTCGACAGCTCTGACACGGCTATGGCTGCTGTTCAGGAAAGGGGCTCCGCGCGATGCTTTAAAGTCGCTGGTTGGCTCCTGTTCATGAATAAAACTGCGGCCCGTAATCTCGGCCAACACACACACACACACACACACACACACACACACACACACACACACACACACACACACACACACACACACACACACACACACACACAGACACACACGGGCAGAGGAAGCTGGGAACATCCAATATCAGCGGTGATGGAAGTATAATAGAAGTCTTTATTTTTCCAGGCTGATTAATGGTGAGGTTTAAAACACTTTCTGTCATGTTTTTAAAGGAGGAAGCCGGTGTAACTGTTTTCTTCTGAAGGTTCATTTCCTTTACACTTCACTAAGACAGAAAATAACCTAAATTCACTTCTTTTTTTCCTCTCTCTCTCTCTTTTTTCTTTCAGTGGGATGAAATTCAGATTTACACTGTGACACGTCTGAGAAATAAAAAAGCTTCTGTGTGGGCGTCGTGCAATGAGTTATAGATCCTGTTACAGATAAGATTCCAGGCGAGAGACTAACTCTGCGTATGAAGAAACACAGCGAGGCAGTACTGGAGATTTTCCTGGGATTTCAGGAGTCTCTGTGCGACGTCAAACCACTCCTAAATGGACCACATGAAGCGTGTCGGGGTCTTCGTCGTCCTGAAGGAGGAGAAGCACAAATAATTACACTGGTTAACGTGAAATACAGAATCTGTGATGTAATGATGTAAGAAGAAAGCATCTTTTTAACACGTCGATTCAACTCATATAAATATTAATAATATTACTACTACTGCTACTAATGGTAATGACAGTTTTCCAGCAGGCCTTCTTATAACAGAAATCATGATAAAAAGGAATGAAAGGACAAAATACTGTATCTATAAAAACACATTTTTATAACTAATTGGGGGAAAAAAGCTTTTTCTCAAACCTACTTTACATACAGTTACAATCATTTCACTGATATTTTCACTACATGCAGTTTACTAATAATTTTGATCTGACGTCTTGTTTAGCTAAACTAAAAATTTCAAAAATGTTAAAAACTCTTCAAAAAAGTGCCTGAAATTGTTCTTTTGACTATTAAATAGCCCTAAATATTTCATTTACAGTCATATATGATGAAAAATGAAGGGAATCTCATTTGTGCATTTGATTTGCTAACTTGAGTGATCAGTTAAAGAGTGCAGCTGTAAAAAGACATTATGCTGCTGGGCCAAAGTTTTATATATGCATGCAGGCACATGGAAATCCAGTTTGAAAGAGAGAAGCCTCTATAAACTGAGATGTATCTAAAATTCCACATCTGTTTTCTTCCTTTTTCATGTTGCTGAAAACATCCTGAACTAGTGTGCTTTTACTTCTTGACTTTTCCTTTTACACCTGTGTAAAATGTAAGTAGCAGTGATAGAGGGGGGATGTTTGATTGACATATTGGACATCATGATTGCACACTGCATGTGTGTTCATCTTAGCTAGATATACCATAATTAACTTTTAAATTATGCTGAATTTCATCATACATAACTTGTTTTTGCTTAGGCTACCTGGTCAGGCTGAACAGTTCTCATTAGCATATAATATGTGACTAAAATATATAATTTAAAAAGATACAGCATGCTAATGGTATCAAGTGAGTGAAACGATGAAGTTTTCCCTGTTAAAATCTTTTAAATTTCAAGATCAAAACACTTCAAGCTTCACTGGGATCCTCAGAGGAGTACAGGTCTTCACTCATGTGCTGTGAGTCTCTATACTCAGCTTTCAGCCATCATACCAGTGATGTTGGTTTAGGTTAATCAATTGATTTTGTTATTCGAACATTTATCCATTTTGGACTTGATGAGAGTGAAAGTAAACTGACCTTCCTTCAGTAATGACTGGAAGTTAGTTTTCAGTCTGTGGAAACATTCACTCCTGATCTGAATCTTCATATAAACCTTAATTTCTCACTTTACGTTCCAATTGACACATTTATGTATACTAAAAATTGATACATATACAGAAAACAAGCCAAAAAAAAAATTCTTACATGAGGTCAAATGTTTCAGTCAGCAAATAATCGCAGACATGCGTTTCTTCAAGTTGTAGGGTCCTGAATTATTTCATACACTCTAACCACTTTATTAAGTGTCCCTGAAGTAAAATAATATGAGAGAAACACCTTGCGAAGTTTCACTAAGTCGTGTATTTAGTGGTGAAAAACTCATCTTCTGCTCGGTTCGTGCAAAAAGCAGAGATTTACACATTCAGTAAATTGTCAATAAAGAGCCGGTCTGAAGACTTTTTACCAGTGATAACTTAAACAGTAAATCATTGTTAAGTGCTTTTTGATCATTTTCAAGCATATTTGACATTCTCAGAAAGTAAATTTTTGGTTACATCTACACAAATTACAACAACACTATCATCTGCTGCAGCATGAAAGTATTGTTCAGTCATGTGTTCAGTGCTAAAAACTCACATTTGTGTCATATTATGCCTTTTGATGTGCGAACAACACGTACAGATTTTTAACAAGAAGAACATTAACTTCTACAAATTGGTCAGAGCTAGATTTAGAGGGGAAGGTCTGCATGAAGTGGCCTCAGAGTGTAAGAAAACACAGTATATTCCTAGAATATGCTCACAAATACAATATTTGTTTGTAAATTTTGGGATCACTGCATTAATTCAGTTGAAATCACATAATTAAACTCCTCACCAGGACTGTTTCATGTGATTGTGACTCTTCAAACTTACATTGGCTCCATCTCTGCTGCCTCTGCTGCTTCCTGCAGAACAAAACAACAGAAGATTTAAGGAGGGTGAAGTCTGACGTTCCCACAAACCAGCCGTGACACTTTAAACAAGTACAGCCTGGAAACACTGGAGGTGCATAACCGCACACGGCAGCCCTGCAGCCGAATGCCTGAGCAGGTTACATGCTCGCTCAGTAGGTCGGACACGTCGCCTTTTCTGGGTTTTAACCAACGTAAACTGTTGTCACTCATGGCGATCTCTCTTGCTCTGAGCCCCGCGTTAATAAGGTTATGACTGACATTAAAACCCCGGCGTGCCTTATACAGATATTAAAAACTGGGATGCAAATTCCCTCCAATAGCCTACAGTCCGGATTACCAAATGACAGAGCGATTTGGTGCCGAGACAATCGCTAATCACCTGAAAAATGGAATTATTAAAATGGGGAAAGCGGGACGGAGAAGAAGGGGAAGCAAAGGTGAAGAAGCAGCAGCGGCGGTGGTGTTTTCTTAATGGGTATTTTTCCTAAATGACCAGTTAGTCATCGCAGACATCTGAGACGGAGAGAGCAGAGCACTCAGGCGACGTTTAGAGAATTAAAAAAAAAAAAAAAAAAAAAAAAAAAAAGAAACAGGCTGAATGTCACCAGAGAATTGCTGCAGGGCTTAAAAAATGGCCCTGAATCTGACATGCTGAACATAACGAGCTGTGATTTATTCCAACGGCTGCTGACTTGGAAGGTTGTTTGGAAAATTTATCGCAACAAAGACGCTCTGTGCGTGCGTGTGTGTGTGTGTGTGTGTGTGTGTGTGTGTGTGTGTGTGTGTGTGTGTGTGTGTGTGTGTGTGGTACGCTGGCAGTAGCAGAGTGATGAGGGCACGAAAAGTTGGTAGCACACTTTTTTATTCACACAGAGACTGCCTCCGTTCAGGAAACAGATCCAGAGGTCTACTGGGTCTACCTTCCAGGATCGATATTGAGCCAGACTGTGATGGATAACCGTCTAAACAGCAGGCACAGTGACTGGTTAACCTGGTTGATTTAAAAAGTCAGCCGAGTTTCACTCCAGCAGCTCCTCCAAAAAATGACGGATGAAATGATAAAGCTGTGTTATGGTTTTGCTACAAGTAAATGCAGCAAATTCTTGTATATTTTTTATCTGTAATTTGGATTTGGATCACAAAACTAAAAGTTTTTTCCTCCAAGGTTAAAAGTAACGTTATTTTAAATGTCTGCTGGCACAACATGAAGTAACATTTACAGTTTTCAGATATTCCTGGAGTTAGCTTATTTCAAACATGTAACTGGTTTGAAAACCTCTTCTAATAACAGGACAATGTCACCACCAGAAATACACGGATTAGGTACTTATTGAAAAAGTATTTGGGTTACTTTACTAGTTTACTAGTAAACCAAGCAAATTGTTGAAGTAAGCTCCATCACTTTGAAACGTTTCTAACAAATGAAATGTTTTCATGAGGCACACACAGCTGTTAGTGGGAGGAAAATGCTCTATAATCTGGATGTTGGTTGGAGGAAGATGCTCTGTAATCTGGGTGTTAGTGGGAGGAGGATGCTCCATAATCTGAATGTTCATGATTCTTGGTAGAAACCTAATTACAGTCAGTCTGCTATAAGCATGACCTTCTGAAAACTCTTCAACCGGACACATGACTGAGTTCAGCGACTTGCTTCAGTTTGCTTTGACATATTTTCACGTATGAAAAAATTCAGTAATTCTCAGAGTTAATATATTATAGCAGACTTTAGTTCCATCTTATGTGATTACAGTAACATCACAACCAGAACCTCACTGATCCAGGTCACTTCTGATTCCATACCTGCAGATAGGGCCGTTTGTCTCAGTGTCCTGAGCGCCTCTGGACTGACGATCACCGGGACGGATGCTGCTGCTGGTCGTCTCTGGACGGCTCCTCCATCACAGCTGAAACACAGAAAAACAGCTGAGAGACACTTGTTGGATTTAGCACAACCACAAAACAGCCCTGAGCAGCCACCACCGATAAATAAAACCATCCATCCAACTGTCACATCTGAATAAATCTTGTTGAAACAAGTTCCATAGTCACCATGCAGCAGTTTCTTTGAAGCTCTACAACCAAATCATTTAAACCTATAAACCAATTTTCAAGTTTAAATTTTAAATGTGCCAGATTTTTGAAGGACATTTCTTTCAATGTTTGTAATGTCCAGTGATGATTAATCACCTTTGGTCTCGAATGAGTCTTTCGGATGTTCTTCAATCTCATTTACATCAGTTACAGTTAGTTTTACTTTTTGACACGAATCTGAACAAATGAGCGTTTATTTGACAAATTAATGAGTAGCAATAAGATGTAAGGCACTTATTCTAAGATCAAAACTGATCACTGTGTTGTTCACTGGAGAATGTGTTTTGAATAGCATGTGTCTGTCTACAGTGTAAACTTCTGAAAGAAAAAAATCTCATTTCTACTGATATGAACGTGTCTTCAAGAAAAGAAAAGTAAGCAACTCCACTTACAGAAATCATTCAGATGATATTTAAGATACCAATATCAAACTAATTAAAAACTTTGAAGAAATTAATAATGGCGTTCACATTATAAGAAACTGTTGTCTCCACTGCTACCATTTCACCAAACTCCAGTTTACAGCTGAGGAAGTCCCTCATGAAGACGGAACAGCAGAAATTATATAAAGTGGTGCAAGAGTTACTTTTGTAAGTTTCTTTTTGGTTGTAGCAACCAGTGAAGTTAATTCACTAGTTTTTAAAGGAGGTAAGTTGCTGTAAAGAAGTATTCAATTATTAATATTCTGGACTTTATCCTAAAACAAACACATGAACTCACTGGGTGACATTAACTCTGACTTCCACTCAGGAAAATGGAAAGCCTTCCTTCGCTGTACTGATGAGCGTGAGAGGCCAGCAGCCATCAAAGGAAGGTTGGGACGCTTCCCAGATTTCCGTCTCGTTCTCCCCTCACTTTGGAGTCGGATTTGGGGAATGCAGGAATCTGCGAGGAGCCCCCAAACTGCTATTGTGCCGGGCTGCCTCTCTCTCCCTGCTCTTTTCTCAGCGAGCCAAACGGGAGAACGCCCGCGCTATAATGCCTCCTCTACTCCATCTCGGCTAAGCTGTCATTGGCTTCACATGAGAAACAATGAAACTTCATCGGAGACCAGATTACAAAATGGGAGTGGGGGTTCAATATAAAAAATTGTTGTAAAGGAGGAGGAGGGGGTGGGAGTGGGGGGGACTGTGCAGTAAAAAAGACACAGGCTTTGTCTTCTCCTCTCTGTGGCCATTATCTTTGGGGAGGTTTGGGGATCTGCTTTCTTAGCCCGTGTTAGCGGTGCAGGGAAGACCTGGGGTAGTACGACCGGGCTTTTGGCTGCCAAATCGCCCTAACCCTCTTTACCACTCTTTTCTCCTCCTCCCGCTCCTTTTACTGTTTTTAAAAAGAGCTTAGGACACGGCATCTCTGTGTCTCGTCCCCCTCTCGCTCCCTCTCTGGACCCAGCTTGTTTAAATTGGCCGATAGGAGGGGATTTGGGATGGATGGAGGGGGCTTAGAGAGACGCAGAGTGGAGGGGCTGGAGGTGTGTGGGGGGGGGGTACAGAGTCATCAGTGTTACAGTCAAACAGCCATGAAAAGCCTATGAGGATGAAAAGAACAAGAGCGCCTTTTTATCTAATGCACACAAATCCCACATAAATACTCCAATATGTTAGTTGGGGTATGACAAGGAATGGCCCTCCATCACTCCCCTCCACCCCCACCACCCCGCTGTAATAATAGACACATGGATGACTATATTTGTATGTGTCTGTTTGTGTGTGTGAGGCAGAGAGGAATGATTCCAGTGCGTCTTTAGTCACACTGTTTCAACACGTCATTCATGTCGACGATTGTATTAAACAATCCCCGTGAAGCAGCCGCTCCGGTCGCCACGCCGGAGACTTGAACCGTGCTGGAAATGGACTCTGGTGGCGTTTTAAAAATGTGGCGCCGGGTTCAACGCCGGGAACGCTGGGAGCGTAAGACCCAGAACTGATGTGGCTGTGACATTTGAAATGTCGCTCGGAGAGGAGGTTTTTATTCTGCAGCTGGGTCATTTGGCCTCAGACGCTCTCATGCAATTCACACAGAGACAATAGAGAGTCTCCGCCGGGAGAAGAAATGGAAAACTAACTGAGCATGCAAACGTGGCTGAACGCCGGCATTTACAGTAAGATGGACTAAATAATTACAGATGCACTACCGCTTTGTTACAGAGCACTTGCAGATATGAAGAGTAATAATTCCATTGAAAGTTTCTTCATTTAATGGCTTGAACACGTTTTTGTTGTCAAACAGGATATCACCACACGTTTAATTAAAACGTAACCACAATGTCAAACTGAGATGTGGTGGTTTTGAAATTTGGCCTCCTGCCACTAACCACGACAAAATCTTAAAGTATAGTCTGTCGATGTGAGATATTTTTAAAACAGCTGGATGTACTATGCTTTTTATCAGCACTTCCTGTCTGTCTGTACGTAACTGTGAGAAGAGCTGGTTCTGCTGTAAACGCCGGAGTCTTGTCGAATGGTTTTGTGAATGTGTTAAGTTGGAGATTACTTGTGAATTTGCTACAACTTTTTCTTTTTACAAAAAGCAGCATTCGGCATTGCTCTGTTCCTTCATTTGCCATTAAAGTCACATTGACAGGATCGTGCTTACCTTGCAGTCAGGTTCCCTTTTTGTTTTGATTTTTATCTTAAAAAAACCCCAAAAAAACCAAAACTGAAATACAGCTGATGTTATATCAATTACCTGCTCTGCAAATAGATCTGGCGATTGGGTATCGGGCCTGTTGGAGGACACTGGAGCACTTCAACTCATACAAATAAAAGCAGCTGCTCACAGCATCTGACCCAATACCAGGTCTTACTCTATGTCACCAAAACTATTTGCTCAAGTGCCTTCAGACGCATATGAACTTGACTGACATCCCATTCTTAAACCAACATGATGTGGAGTTAATATATCAGTTCACCCGTTGCAGTTCTAACTCTTCTAGGAAGGCTTTTCACAAATCCGAGGGTAGAGGCCTGGACTGTGTGCAGGCCAGTCAGTCACCAAGGTCTTTATGGACCTGCTTTGTGCGCTGGTGTGAGTCATGTTGGAACAGGAACATCTCCTCACAGTTCCTACAAAGTTGGGAGCATGAAATAGTCCAGAATGTCTTGGTCTGCTGAAGCTTTCAGAGTTCTTTCACTGGAACTGAGGGGCCAAGTCCAGCTCCCTAAAAAACAAGCCCACACCACGAACCCCCTCCACCAAGCCAGACACTTGCTACAACACAGTCAGACAAGAACCGCTTCTCCTGGAAACCAGCACACCCAGACTCCTCCGTCAGACGGCGAAATGCAGAACCGTGATTGGACACTCTGGAGAACAGGTCTCCTCAGTTGACTGAGGGGTAGCTTCATGGCTGGACTTGTTGCACAGATGGCCTCCTGTCAGTGCACCGCACTGGAATTCACTGAGTTCCAGACAGCCAGCCATTCTTTCACTAATGGTTACAGAAATATTCTGCATGCCAAAGTGCTTTATTTTATACAAATGTGGTGAAGGAAATGATCAGAACACCTGAATTCAATGTTTTGGAGGGCCGAGAAAATACTTTTTTTCGATACACTGTATCTAATACTACATAACGCATTGTATGTAATATTAATATAAAAAAATATCAAGACATCCTGCAGATCTGCTCTAGTTTGTAGTTTTCGAAAAGGCTCATGGTTTTTAATCTGGTGGGAAAATTGTTGAAAAGTGCTCAGATGAAGCCGTCGTGACACAAAAGGCTAAAAAAGACGACAGTGACTCTATAGAGTTAGTTTTAGGGTTTAGGGTTAAGGTCTGCACTCTGCCAATTCAGCCTCCTTCTGCTCGATAACATACAGTTAACAGAAGAAACCGTTAAAACAGCTCCTGTCTGGACACCTTCAGTGGCTCCGTTGGTTCTTGTACTTTCAGCCAGTGTCTTCGGCTCTTTGCTTCCTCACCCGTTCGGCCACTCTGCTCTGTTTGTGTGACGAAGATCCAGAGCTGCACTCCATCAGCTGGAGGGACATTGATGGTACTACTCCTGCAATTGCGTTCTGCTGTCTGAAGCCTTCTCCGAAGCATTTGGTTTGTAAAATATTGTGTGAGGGACTTTTTTCTTGTTTGTTAAGTATTTTCATTGTTGTGAATGATGAGTGATAAAGCTGGGATCAGTAAGGGATTACCGTTGTGTCAGTATGTTTGATACATGTTACTTTGTGGCAGGTAAATATAGTTGTAGAGGAGACGTAAACAGGAATATCTGTGCAGCCAGAGCTAAAATCACCTGAAACATTATATATTTTCTTGGTTTAATCTTTAACCAAGGGTGATTCCATAATAAACTGTGTTACAGAAATGTCACTGTTAAGGATAGTGGGACGTTAATAACTGATTACCATACTTTTATAAAATTAAGAACAGTTAAAGTTAGTGAGGATTCTACGAGTTTGTTACTTTTGTTGTGTGAAGTTGTATAACTGCTGAACTGCTGCTGCAATTCTCCTGTGGCTTCAGATAACATCTGGATTACAGAGCATCTTCCTCCCACTGACTGAAGTAAGGTCTTTTCCATTTATTTCTTCAAAATGCAAAACCACTGGTTTCAAGCTTGTTTTACACATGTCCAAATATGTGAGCGGGAAGTTTGTTTTTTCTCTGTCACATCCCTCTTCTGCATCTGAGGCGACACACACGTCACTCACTGAGTTCCTGAGTGCGAAGGAGCGGCTGCATCCGGCTGTCCTTCAGTTTGTCGCCCGCCGCTTCGGCCACTCCAAATATCTGTACAAAACACAAACACAAGGGCGATACGGAGATGATGAAAGCACCGCTTTTTATTAATTTACCTCACATTTAGACAAAATAATGACCCAGATTTTGTTGAAATGCTGTTTAAAAATCAGTACCATTCATTTTTCATTTGAGAAATCCAAACGCTGCATTCAGGGTCGGATAGAGATGCAGTGAGCGAGTGTTTTGTACGTTTTCCGCCTTCAGTATGTTTTCAGGCTTTACGGTTTCTCCAGTATCGATGGTACGTGGAAACAGCTGCACGTTCGTGTGCTTTTCATTCTAATTTGGACGTCAAACCTTGACCATCGTGTCTCTGACGAACACACGCCGAAGTTTCTGAATGTGCGTCTGCACAAAGCGGGTGATAGCACCGAGAAGGGAACCCGAAACAAACACACACCGGAGCTAACAGGCTTTTACCAAAAAACCATCAAGAAAAGAGAGAAAGCGAGAGAGACAGGGAGAGGGGGAGGAGGAGGAGGAGGAGGAGGAGGAGAAGTGGATCTACAGATAAAGCTCTCGTCTCTTTGCCCATTGAAAGGCCCTGCAGTCACGTCAGCCTTTGTGAGGGGGAGACAGAACGATCAGGAAACCAACTTGGCTTCTCCTCTTGGCAAGACGCTCCTCAGAGGAAGAAAGCGATAGAGAGGAAGAGAAAGAGGCCTTCCCTCGCACTTGTTCGCGACTCTGCCTCTCACAATGCCGTATCTATCCAAATCAGCACACTTGTCAGCCAGACAGCTATAAGCGATTTCCAACGCCGTTATGAAAGGGACCATTTTTAAGCTGAGATGTGTGTTCTACATTGTGTGTTTATGTGTACAAGCGGCAGCAGAATCTCCGCTCATCGCCGTTTACAATGGATGCACATAAATACGAGGAGATGTGCATGGGGGAAAAAAAAAAAGAAAACGGCATCTCTGCCCAATCTGATCCAAAGTGGGAGACTGACATCCACCTCAGCCAGGCAATGGAGTCGGTATTGAGTCATTTTTGAGAAAACAAGCTAAAAAAAAAAAAACAAAAAAAGAAATCATACAATGACCTGAGATGTCTTTCTCTTTCCAGTGTTGCCAATTTTTTAACACAGATTTGTTCATTTTGATGTTATTTTGTGCAGAGGAATGAAATCACTCATGGTGACAAAGGCCTACAAAAGCTATATTAATATTTTTATTTTTAGACCTGTGGTCCTAAAGAAAAGCAGACTGGGTGATTTTCTGCAGTAAAAGTTGTGATGATTAAAATTCCACCTGTAAAATCACCTCACAAAGATCTGTCACAAAACTGAAGAAGGAGAAAAACAAAAAGAATTTCCAGCAGAATAAAGGTTGATAATTCCAGTCTTATGTTAAATATTTGCTTGGTTGTGTAACTCTATCTAGATAGGATGATTTAGTGACGTTTACCAGTGACAGCAATGACAATTAATGTTCTTCATCCAGACAAAACTAAACACACAAGCAAATCTGCAAATCAAAAGAGGACTGAACCTAAAATCAACAGGCATCAAGAATTCAATTTAATGGGAAAAAGTGATCAATTGCTGTGCTGTGAACATTTACATCTATTTATACATGTAACATGACGATAATCAGCTCAACATTCAGTCACTTTAAAAAATATCTTATAGCATGTTGAGATCTTTATTACGTGTAATTTATTATTAGATTTCAATATAAAGCTTGTTTATAGATTAAACTTAGTTTAGTGTAGAATTGTTACACAGCATAAGAGAGTAGAAGGAACCGTTGGCTCCTTCTGTCACTCATTCGAAGAGTTCTTTAGGTCAAGTCGCTGCTTTTGAGAGATTATCATTTAGACTGCTGAACAGGGTAGATGATTATAACAAAAAATGATCCAAATACTTTCTGTACACTGGTTCCTTGGCATCTCCAGCTCATGGAAAAACTTAATGTTTGAAATTGTTATACGGCTGTGATTGACTGTGCTGTTCTGGAATCTGGATCCATGGCATCTTTAGTTTGCTTCACCTTTTATGTCCCTCATTTATGGGTAGTACTTGTACTACTTTCTTGTATATTTTTACTTTTATTTATTTATTTATTTTTTCTTTTCCATTTTTTTTTTCATGTTTATAGGGTTATGTTCTTATGTTATGTTTGTTCCCATGTGAAATCATTACTGTAAAACGAATATGTCAGAACTGATGGAAAAGGTTAGTTGGTTTGTAAAATCAATAAAGTTCAAATCGTAAAAAAAAAAAAAAAAAATTGTTACACAGTATAATTATTCCATAACACTTTAGAAATACACAAACTCCACATGTACATAGGTGAAAATACAAGCACATACGTACACATATGTATTTATTCATACTCAGAGTCTTCCTATGATAGTAAACTGTGATAAATAAAAAAAAAAAACAACAAAAAGAGGAGAAGTTGTCTTATTTGTGGTGTACGATGACTTCAATACCAACAATAAAGAGTTCATCGTTTGGTTGTTTCTGAACCCTTTAATTGTGCTGAATGTTGATCCAATAGTGGTAAAAGATTAAAGACAGTAAGATGTGACGTGTGGTTTGGCTCCACGCGTCGCTTCATGACCTGATAGAGGTCGTCAAGCTGATCAAGGCATGCTCCTTTAAAATGTTTCCGTTGAACAGCTGATCGTTACAGACGGCTGGTTTATGCAGCACTCGCCATGACCTGCTTTTCAGGTCACACCCTGCAGCACATTTACAGTGCACATATTTACGCAAGCGCGTCAACGCAGACAGCAGCGCCGCGTTCGATGCCCTCACTGTGGCTCAGAGCAAACATGCCTCTGCCTCTTGTGTGTGCACAAAGTAAAATTTTGACAGTTTGGAGAAAAGTTGTACCGTGGGAAAGCATGTTTCAAAACGCACGTGAGTGACAGTGGCATCGTTTTTGCAAACTAGCAGACACAACATTAACACTGAGACCAAGTCTTTCACATTCACAACTATTACACAACAATTAACCTCACAAGTATGCTTGTTTTTACACTGTGGGAGAAAACAGACATATGAAAGAACATGCAAACCCCAGACAAAAAGGTCCGGCATGGATTTGAAACCAAAATATTCTTGCTACAAGGTGAGAGCAACAAACACCCCTCAAACCGTGCTTCGGCACATTCAGGGTCAATACTTAACCCAATGAGCCACCAGGCTGTTCAGAGAACAGATGAACAGAGCCGAACAAGAGCCAGATATGGACATCAGATGTTGAACAGACTGAGATCAGCTATTAGTTATTTAACAACAGAATCTTTAATCATTTATAAAGCTTTACAATGCCCGTAGCCTGGATCTGTTGTCCATTTATTTCATGAAGTCAAGACGTAGTTAAACAGATATTGTTTTGTTTGTTGATGCAACTCAACTAAACTCATATCAGTTAACAAAAAAGCATCGAAACTGCCATTTTTCTGCATGTACGTGCCTGTGTGCGTGCGCGCGTGTGTGTGTGTGTGTGAGATCACAAGTGGAGCTTATTAACAGAGCCAAAAAGCCTGGTCATGAATAATGACTGCTTAGCTTTAAACAGGAGGCTCTACTGAACAAGTGTCTCACTTTACACACGCACACACGCATACACACACTATGTACAGTCTTTTTTATTTTGACTGCTCTTTCCTTAGAGACTCATGGCAGATCAGGTAATACATGTTCGATCTGCTGTAAGTTTCACTCTTTCACTCTGTGCATTGGGGGTTTTTAGGTCTAACTCTTTGGGTTTATTCTGGTTTGGCCCTGTTGGCTCACAGTAACAAAGTCACAGGTATGGCTGCTACCTCTCAGTAAGGAGGCTGCATGTTCTACCTGTGTCCATAGACATATCCTGGAGACTCCAACTTTCATCAAGCCTGTTCGGCAAGCTGATGTCCTTAAATTGGCCAGAGATGTGAATGAATGTGCTTGAATTTTTGTGTGATATAATCACCAGCACAAGTTATTGTCCCTTTTTTTTTCTTTGATGCTTTTGGTTCCTAGAGTAACATTGAAGTCTTTAAGCCTTATTTAGATGCTTTCAGGTAAAAACAGTACCTCTGTACTTTTGAAATCACATCAAGCCAGTTACCGTTTTACTGTTTCCTGCAAAAAAATATTAGGAAAAATCTTCTAAACAACTGCAGCACTGGTCCTACTGAGCTCCTTTAAATTGGGGGCTGCAGATACTTTTGGTTTGCAGCTGCCTCATATAAAAGCAATTATTTATACTGCACTTGTCAAGCTAATATTTGAAGGCAGTTTCTAATTTTCACCTTCATTTCATGTATTTATATCTTTCTTCTGTTCTTATTTCTCGTTTGTTTTTGTTGTTTAATTACACTGATGTAAAGCGCCACGCGTTGCCACGCTGGTGAAATGTGCTATACAAATAGTTGCATTCGTTTATCGGCTCTCTAATAACAGATTTCAGTGTTTGTCCTCTTCTTTCGCCTTGTCTACGTTCAAAGTGTCGCCTTGTGTGTGCAGAAATCTGCATGTGATCAATTTGCACCTGCGTTTCGGTAAATTTCCGACGACTGCCGGCGCTGGAAGAAGATGAGACATTCCCCCTTCGAAGCAGCCTGACAAACATCCTCCTCTATTTATGTAGCAGCGCTAATAGAAGCTGTTCTCGAGCTCGGTGCCAGAAACAGCTGGTCATTGTTGCTGCACGCAGTGTGTTGGCGTTTGTGTTTTGTTACGGCTTCATAACAATTAGATGCAGTGAAGGAAATTGCGTGAATGTGGCCACAGGAACAGTGAATCCTCAGAATCAGAATTGACTGAAGTCAGATTTCCTTCGTCAGGTTGAACTGATCTGTGAGTTTCCCTCTTCGACAAGTCAGTCAGACGTGTCAAAACACAACCTGCTGCAACGTAAGTTATTAATCATATTATGTGCAGCTTTACCACCTGTCATTGTCGTTTTTTGCATGTGAGCTTATTAGAGGAGACAATCTACAAATATATACTCTCACATGGCAACAAAGTCTAATAACTGACAGTTGTGATCAACCTTTTGTCTCTGGAAGTCGTGTTTAAAGAACGTTGAGCACTCCTCTCCAGGATTTCATTTACCTCAACATTACAATGAAGACAAGGACAGATACACACACCCTGTCTAAACATAGAGAAGACTTCAAATTAACAATACGTGGCAGTTTCCCATCTCTGTCCTGGACACTACTAACTGTCTCATTCTGGTTTTCTTCGGCAAGTGCTAATCTGGTTTATTCATGACAAAAGCACTCTATTGTTTCATATGAATCAACAGACATGTGTGGTTACTGTAATAATGTTTTTTTGTTTTTTTTTTCGAGTTAATTCACCAGTTTAATCATGAGCAATGCCACAAATGATGATTCGGTTTGTATCGGTTTGGAATCGGTCTGGTCTGAAAACACGATGAACTCCATTTTCTTCTCATTGTTTCCATCAGCTGGTGTGATCGTTTCACTGTGGCTCTGAAACATTGTCAGAGGCAATAATGTGATACTGTCATCTAGTTTAGATAAAATAAATTCACTAACGTAGCATCTTACCAGAGTTGTAAATAAAATATTTGTGCTTATGTACATTTTCTATGGTTTTCTGATAATCAGAGACTCTTCTGCTTTACGATATTCACTATGATTCCCATTTTGTCAGATTAAATATAAAATTTTAAGATGCTCTGTTTGTATATGAGCACATTGATAAATCATTAAATCGTTCACCCCAGATGTGTAGTGGAGTCATATTTACACACTACATTGTGAGGCAGCACAACAAACACAAGCTTTGTAAAATTCATCAAAAATCAGTGAGAAATTCAATTCAACTTATTCCATGAATTTCATGTGCAGTAATGCAGCTTGCAGCATTTACAAAATCTTTAGATGTTTGGGACTTTCCAGAACTTAGGATGGCTCAATGACTCCGCCTTTAGTTCTGTAGAACTTTTCAGACCATAAATGAGACTACAAAGAAAAGAGAAGTTGGAACATTTATTCATAATGATAATTACTCGAACTAACTTGAATTTACTTAGGTACAAAAAAAAAAAAAAAAAACTTAAGATATTACCAATTTCCAGCCAGAGGTGAAGATTGTCAATCCCTGTACATTTCAATGAGGCTGCTACGTTTTCATACATATTAGGAGTCACACTCTCACATTGTCCGCAGTCAAAGCCGTGCATTTTGAATGTATCGAACTCTATAACCAAGTTTTTATGGGTCTGAATTTGATCAGGACAGCTTTAAACACAGCCTTCAATACCTTGCATGTCGTTAAGTGCAGGATGACTATTGCTGATCATAGTGTTCAGCAGACTGTAGAATACTGTATTATGTGGAGAAACACCCACAGACTGACAAACCAACCGATAATTAAGACAAACAATTAGACTGATATGCAGCAGCAGCAGCACAAAGCCGTGGAGCAGGCGTGCCCAACATAAGGTTCATGGGCCAAAACCAGCCTGCAAGAGGCTCCAATCCGGTCCGCCAAACCACCAAGCAAACTGTAAACATTTCAAAGATCTGAGCAGCGAAATTAGTGATACTGTCATGAAAGATAGCAAGCTGGCATTAGCCTCACAGCCTGCCGTCAGGGCGAGTTTTTTTTAAAAACATGCGGAATGCGACAGTTATAGGAGAGGCTTTGAGGACATTTCACTATATTTTGCATCTGAAGGATTTATTAAAAATTAGCTTCATGTTCACACTGTAGTAGCTTTACACCTCTGCTTCAGAGGTTTGAGAATTATAGAACAGAAATACATTATTAATCCCAGGGGGAATTTCCCTGATTCATTACGGGACAGGACTATCCACAAGATATCATCTTTTAAACTGGATATACGTACATGATGGGATTTTTTTCTCACAAGTTTTTTTTTGGATGTTTTTTATCTGCTAAAGTAAGTTGTGTGAACTAATTCAGCAGACGTGGAGATGAAACATGGATACTAAACTCTTCATAGGCCATGTTAATTAATTTTTCATTGTTTTCTTCACTTATTTACATATCCCCCTCCTCTATTCACTCGTTCATCCTTCTCCCAGGGGTTTTTTTTCATTCCTCCATTCGTCCTTTTCCCGCTGTTGTCCCTACTTATTTCCCTCTCTCCTCTGTCCCTTCCTCCATCTTTCTCTCCTCCACCGCTGTCCAAGGATAGGACACGCTGCAGGTGATTGAGGGAAATCATCGAGGACATAATTAAGAGGCTTATGAGGAGGCGTGCGTGTGTTATGCATCACATTAGGAATAAAAAAAAAAAAGCAGAAGAAGTAAACGGCGTACGTACAAACAGGCCTCACAGTTACACAAACGCTCATTTTCATTCACAGACAAACACACAGACACTCGGCCTCGGGGGTTTGACCTTATACAGTGGAGTTAAATACCTCTCCTGCCTCATTTGGCTCTCTATGAGCACGCACACACACATTCTCAATACATTCACCTCTGCGTGTGTGTGCGTGTGTGTGTGCGTGTGTGTGTGTGTGTGGACTCTCGCGCAGCCTTCCGGTGTGTTTTAAGCACCAATGAAGGACTCATCCGACATGTTCATCTAGTTCCCTCACAAATTTGAATATTTTCTGCTCACCCGTTGTCCCTTCAAGCCTCTGTGAAGATATGAGTGAGTGTGTGTGAGGAGTGTGTGTGCGTGTGTGCGTATAATCAGGAACTCGGCCTGATCCCCTCTGGTATGTGCTTTGGGGAGTGTTTGTCAAAGGGCAGCAGTCGAGTCTGAAAATGACAAAAAAAAAAAAAAAAAAACCTGGGCCTTTGCTGGTTTGGTTTCTTCCGGGGGAAAAATATGTTGTAACGCATTTAATTAGTTAGCTCAGTGGTTTTGAATGATTATTTCACCCAGACCCATCTCAACCCATAAAGTGTCAGGTGAAACTGTAACACAGCTTTCCAGATCACCGAGAGGTCACTTTTCTCTCGTTTTAGAAACCTGCTGCAGGATCTCCGTCTAGATAGTTTCTCCAGATAAAACATCGTGTCACGCATGTTTTTAAATGAATGTTACCCAGTCAGACATGATGTGATTCTCCTTGGCTCTGTGTTAACGAGGCTGGGAGCCCGGGAGAGGAGCTGCCATCAGATGTGAGAGAGTGCTTCACGGTGGGGGAGTGATCGGGGTGATCGAGACTCTGGGTTCACATGTGAGGAGGAACAGTGCTGTTGGTGCCTTTCTTTCTTTTTTTTTTTTTCTTTTTTAAGTTAAACATGATGATTATTTCCTTACCGTTGCGAGCGATGGTCCGGGCCTCGATTTCATTAGCTTTCCTCTTGGCCACATCCACTAGCACCAGCTCGCCCTTATCACTGGCAACATAATGGAGGTCCTTTGAAGGTAATGCAAGAAAGAAAGAGACGTGAACGTTAATCTAAAATGAATCTAGGCTCAGATGACAATAGGGCTTTTTTTTGGGGAGGGGTGGGGGGGGGGGGTGGTATTTTGGCGGGAGAAGGCAGAAACAGATGAAATGACAGGGGGAGAGGAAAAAAAAAAAGAGAAGGGAAAAAGAGCCGTTTGAAGCCTGACATCTGAAAGAGCACCGGTTTGGATGAAATGCCGGTTCCTCAAAAAACTTTGAAATCAGCCTGCTTGTGCCACGCACACACACACACCTACACACACACACACACACACACAGAGGCCCGTCTCTCTGGTTTTGAACTAGGGAGGATGTTATCTGTCACATTTCAAAAGTGGGAGAGGAGACGAGGGACTGTTCACCTTTTGCGAGACGCCGGTGTTCTCTCTCTTTACAGAGAAACGTATCCAGCCGAGCACATTACTATATCAGCCTGCGACTATATTGGTAACAGCGTGTATCCTCTGTATCTCTCTGTTTGAGTCTCACACTGCCATAAAGAGAGATAATATGGCTAAATGATGTCTGAGGGTGGCCGATTTAAAACTCGAGGTTCCCGTCTAGTCATTAAAAACCAGACTGCATCACACAGAAGTGCCCCTGCTTTCCTGCTAAAAAAAAAAAAAAGGAACAACCAGGGAGGTTGAGGTCACTTTATCTTATATTTACATAAATTAAGAACATATAGAACACATCACTGATGTGGGGCTGTTACTCTAGATAAATGTGTTTTCCCACAAAGAAAAAGGCCAAATTCTTCAAGAATTCCATAAAAGACATAACTAGAGGAATTTAAAGGTAAAAAATTGTTATTAATCAATGTCAATGAACATTTTAGTGAATTATGGCTTTGTGGGTCAATTCTAATTTATTTTACTTTACAGTTATTGACTTGTTCGAGTTGCCAGGTTATGAATATCTATAAAGGAGCGAACAAATATAACTTCTATAACACATACGAAACATTTGGGATGGACTTTAGGAACAGTCCATCATTGCTCATTCAAGTCAATGTTACTTAATAACAAGAACATTTTTGTGACTAAAACCTACAACTGTCTCACCATATCTTTACTTTAGGTCCAAACAGCCAGCCTTCTCTGATGAATAAGAAATTTCATGGGTTCAAAAGAAAAAAGAAAATAAAAAAAGGAAGCATTCAAAAATCTTGTTTTCATCATCCAAAATATGCCTACCAAAAAAGACCATCAAAAATATAAAATGTAAATTTCATTCAAAAATAATCCAGGGCACACATTGAGATTTGTGTGAAATAAACATGATTTGTTTTTCATTGAGCTATCTATTAAAAAATAAAATAGAATAAAATAACAGACCGTCTCTGGTCGTCATCAGACCTGCAATGTGTTGATCTTTTTATAAAAATAGACACGGTGATGTGAAAAGACATTTTAATACACATAAATCCTCCAGTGTGTCTGGGATTATATTGAATAGAATACACATTTCATATATATATATATATATATATTTTTTTTTTTTTTATGGAGATCATTTCTTTTTTAAACCGGTGCAATGAGGCCTTTTGTAAGACATAAAAGAGCAGCAAAGGCCACCTGAAATATCAAAAAAGCCTCGATGAAGCGTCTTCTCTCTCACATCTTTGGGTAAAAACAGCATCGGCGGTGGCATTTTTCAGTTTTAATGAGAATGTGGGGTGTCGGTTTTGATTCCTTCTGCCCTCGCTGTATGTGTGTGTTGCGAGTCAGTTGAGTTTGAATCCATCCATCATATTTTCTCCACCTGCACAGGCCGCGGGTCCATCACAGGACAAACACACACTCACACTTACAGCGACTTAGAGTCACCAAATAACCTCAAATACATGTTTTTTGAACTGTGGGAAGAAGTCAAGAATACCTGAAGAAAAAAAAAAAAAAACTAAACAAAAACCCATGCAGAGGTTGAACTCCTGGATTCGAACAAGGGAACATACTCGGGTGCTAACCACTGCTCCACCAGTACTGCTCGCTGTATGAAGCCTTTTGCGTGAATCACTCTTTTCCTGAAAAAAAAAAAAAGGTGTACTCTCTAACGCAGGTGTGTCAAACATGTGGCACTTGGGCCAAAAGTGGCCCGTCGGAGAGTCCGGTCTGAAAATCAACCGTTTTATTAATACGTTTAATAAAAAAACTGCTGTTTGTAATTGATTCACTGAGGATCAAACTGCTTGATGAACAGCAGATGTAACACAGCACTGAAAGCCAAGGTGACACATCAGTGACGCAACAGTAGGAGCAACTAATGATCATCTTGCATTAAGTTTGACAAATGAAGATGTTTATTTTCGTCATTTTTGGATGAAACAAAAATGGAAAACAAGATTTTCGAATGCCTCACTGTATCTTTCATCAGTGAAAATAGCATCATGCCAAAACTGGACTTATTGTCCTTCAAAATTTTTGATAATACATTTATCGGATGCTGAATTTTTTTATCATGCTCCTTTGCGCTGATGTTGTCATAAAAGATCATACTAATGTGATCCCTTCAGGATCCAACTGGGTTGTATCTGAGCTTTCTATTAAACTGAGTTTAACACTATTCTTAAATCCAAATATAAGCAGAGCTGACACATATTTTTTTGTTTTTTTTTAATCTGGTGTTATTTTTGCATGTTTTGAGTTCCGCTTTGAGAATAAAGTTATTCTTATTCATCGCATTGCAGGAAAAAGGTTAAAAGGTTGTAAATGTCAGCCGAGTGTGAACGCGCCTTCCTGTCCTCACGAGCATCAGCGATATGGGAGTGTGTCTGAAACAATAAAAGCATGCCTGGCAGGAACAGCTGAAACGACTCTCCTGCTTGAACTGGGACTGAATCAAACCCCTCATCCTGGCACCCGCCGAGGGGCAGCTCGGGGTTGCGGGGTTTCCCCAGGCTGAGCGCAGGGCCTGAGGACCCATCAAAGGGTACAGCGTGTTAAGGAAAGTCTTCCGCCTCAGCGACATCACAGGACATCAGTGCCGTGACTCGGGGCTCGCCACGGATAACCCTCAGCTGGCTAAAGCCAGTCCCCAGCTGGGCCTGCACCCGGCCCTAATACCCCCATATTGTAACCCTGCTTTTGTACCCCCAGAGGGGGGAAAGAAAGAGGTGCGTGGGGGGGCGCTGGTTTCTAAAAGAGGTGGGAAGCGGAGAGGGATTGAGGCAGGCCGAGAGGCGAGAGTAAAGGAGAGTGTGAGAGAGAGCGCCGCTGAAATTGAGGAGTATGAATGGGAACAGATTGGGTAATTATAGTGTGGCGCCTGCCCTCTGTGGCGAGGAGTTAGGGCAAAATGTGAAAATGGCCGACAACAAAATGGCCTCAAAAGAAGCTAAATCGGCTCCCAGGACCGGGGCGGCTGATTCGGGACGCGGCCCCTCAATTAGATATGAGAGAGGCTTCTTAATTGATAACAACCAGAGAGGCAGAAGATCAAACCGGTGAGAGGAGAGAGGAGGCAGCACTGCCAGGGAAAGTAAGGAGAGCACAGATGAAGAGAGGGAGACATTAAAAGACGAGAGCGAGGCAAAATTCACAACAAAGTGTGAGCGAGAGGGGGGATTGTGTGACAGACAGAAGAGAACAATATGAACATTTGATGCTGGGGCGCTTTATTCCAGCTTAGCCCCTCGTAATACTGTCTGAATCTGGAGAACGAAACCCACAGAAAGAATATACCATTGAACAAATGTGAAATGAGAGAGAGGAAAACTGAGAACTGGGAGAGAGAGAGAGAGAGAGAGACAGAGAGAGGAGTATCAGCTCGACTAAGAAGGGATAACAATAATACTGCATATAAAACCATCAGATATTACACCTCTTATTCCCCGACGCTCAAACGCGACACTAATCTTATTTATATAAGAGCTTTAGGGGTTGCAGCGAGCCAGCTAACCGCGCTGATAAAGAGGGGCGTTTTAGTGGGTCGTTTTCGGGGAGCAGAGGGGCGGGAGGAGGGCGACGGTGGACGCTAAGAGCCCGATACTGACTGATATTTGGGTTACCTCCAAATAAATGAGGGATTAGGTTAACTGGCACAAAGCAGCGCTTACAGCACATTAGCAGATGGGCTGGTGTCTGTGTGTTTGCAGTGTGACGTGCAGACTGTGGATTCCTGTCAAACAGGACCGATGGGAGGCTTCAGGCTCAGGACGTATAGCTCTGATAGAACTATCGAGGTGCAAGTTAAACTTCAGTGTTGGACATGAATAGTCAGCAGGGATTTCACTGCATGGAAGTTAAAGAAGTCTTGTTTTAAGCTTCTCAAGGGAAACTCAAAGTATCCAACATCAGTTTAATGTGCCTGCATATAAATATTCATTTTCAAAGCTGATTCCTCAGATGAACAATAAAGAAATCACTTGACAGCCACTGCAATGTTTTTATCAATTTCCACCAAATAGAATTTGTTTGCAGCTGCAAAACATGTTAAACCTTTAAAATGAGGAACAACCTTTAAAACACAGACAATAAAGTTGCAAATATATTGATACAAAAACTGGATCTTAGATTTCATTCATGACATTTCGGTTTAAATTGGTAGACATTTTGTGAAGACTTGGAACTGCTTTGTAATTGCTTTTAGGTCTTTTCTATTTAAATATTGCAGTAACAGTTTTAACCACACAAGCAGTTTAGTCTCATTTAGTACTCCTAGCTATTTCAGTAGTTTTAGTTGCTTTGCTTCCCTAAAACATTACAACAGTTTTTCTTTCCAACAGTTTTTTAAGCCACTTTTTTCTCATTTGGTGTTAGATTTGAAGCAATTTGAGCAATTTGTCCATTTCATATACTTTACGGTTTCAAGCAATTTTTTTAGTGATTTTACAGTTTCATTTTGTTCTCAAAAGTGACAATTTACAGAAAACTGCACTAAACCTATTTCCTATAAAAATACAGATTAAAATTTGAATGATAATTAAAACTGTGGGCATACTCAGTCATTTATGCATTTAGGGCCGTACCAGTATGCAAAATCTTCCATACTTAAAAATACATAAAAGTACCACAATTACATTTTCAAATGTGTTTTTATAATTGACCCACAGTATAGCACACTTTTTAGAGAATAAAACCTGCATAACCAAGCACAAAGTCCTCAAAGACAAGAGTTGCAAATGGTTTTTATTTGAGTTAATATTATGAATAGTTCACTGTAATTTAGAAGGCTATTCTTGAATATGGTAGACAAAGAAAAAAAAGGTAAATAGAGGGAGTAATAACATTCATATTTTCAAGTTCACTAACTTGAAAGTTTGAGCTCCTGTGACTTGTCATTTCCTTGAGTGAGTTAATTGAGTATTTTTTGATCAACCCATCTTACGACCTCACATACTTCAGATATTAGAGCTCATCGTAAAGATTTAACAAACTTACACTGTAGTAGTGAAAAAAAAAAACCTTGAGCGACCGAGGAGGCCGGCACATAGGAAATGTAAATTAAACATTCTGAAAATGTTTGATTCGAGACTTCTGCAGACAGCTCTGTCATATTTTTTTTTGATTCATATAAGAGTGTGTACAGAGAACTCCCCCCCTGTGGTCTTTGTCGTCTCATATTCTGCATAAAAACATACATTTAAACTGCATCTGTCCAGATTTGATGTATGAAGTATTTAAGATTTCTCATTCATCTGTGCATTTTTGTGTCACAATGATTTTTTTTTTGTACTCTGTACTCATGGAGCAACACACACACACAGCCCGCCTTTGCCAGTGTTTTTCATTTGTTAATATTGTAGTTTTAAAGGTCAATTTCTCCATAAGTATCTGAAATCTTGCTAAGCAGGGATTAGTGAGTGAGTGGAGTAGGGGTAAAGCCTTTGCTCTTTGATTTTGAGGGACTGGAATAAAATCCTGATGATTTCTTTTGAAGCCGCCACTGAAAGAGACTCCAGCGTGTTCGCACATTATTTGCACAATGAAGAAGACACACTAATAACAAACAGCCGCAGAAACTCAGATGCACAACTGTGATGCGTTGCCACCAAATTTACTGTCAAAATGAAGGAGGATGAGGAAATTATTGTCGTTGTTAGTCTCATAGTGACGATATATGTGGATGCTCAAGGTTTTTTACATGCATTTTACATATTCCCTTTGCATGTATGTCGGTTTTCTCAATTTATTTTCATGTGTTTGAGGCTTATAAGTGACTCTAAAATTACCACGAAATGTGAATGATGTGAGTATGACTCTGTGATGGACTGCTGACCGGTCCAGGATGAACTATAAAATAGAAACTTCTAATGCTGACAAAACTCACGAAACTCAATATAGTCAAGGCTAAACAAAAAAATCAAGGAAGACACTTAACATTTTGTTTAAAAGAGAGAAGTCTTTTCACATGCACTTTTTCAAACTGGACACACACTGAACTTCAAATAGACACAAGTGTTGAGGAAAATAAATATAGATATAAATAAGAGTGTGAATAATCCCTGGACAGGAGCGCGCTTGTTTCCCCACTTGTTTTAAGACACACCTGTTCTGTTATCTCGCAGCCTTGTGTTTGACTTCTATCAGATAGGTGTTAAGGACTTAGCGCTAATTACTCATCTGAGCAACCACAATGAGCTTACTGCCAAAGATGCAGTGGAATACCACCTCCTCCTCCTCCTCCTCCTCCTCCTCCTCCTCCTCCAGCATCGCCAGGCCTGGCGTCAGATAGAGGAGGAAGATAGGTGGTGAACCCACCAGACGCCGCCCGCCTGTTGGCGTATCTAACAAGAAAACAGTACAAACCCTCGTCGGGCGTACAAAAGAAGCGGGATCAGATTCGACTATCACGCAATTTGATTTAATTAAAAAGCCACATCAAGAACCAGTGGGGAGAAGAAGAAGAAACAGGAGAAGGAGTCGGAGGAGAGGAAAACTTGTCACGGGCCTGACTTGGCTGACGAATGACCTAATTGGGTGCATTATCAACTCATTATCAAAGACTAATTAGGGAGCTACAGAACAGTGCCAATTATGGGGGAAAAAAAGATGCAAACGAGAGAGTAACCCCCTACCACCAGCTCCTAATACACCGCTTCAACCTCCACCTCCGCCAACACACCCCCCTCCGCCACCCGCTCCTCCTCCCCCTCAATTTAGCCCGACACTAAAGTGTTTCATTTCAACAAAAGGTTTCTTTTTTTTTTTGCAGGAGAAAAGGCTTGGAGGGCCACTATTGTTAGCATGGAAACAATGGGGCCGGAGGAGGTGGGGTGGGGGTATCATGCTGAGCATTTCTGGAGGAGGTGAGGGTGTGCGGGTTATCTATTGGTGCGTGTGTGTGTGTGTGTGTGCATGCGCGCACATTTTATCAAGTCAACGGTGCGTTATTGAGTTCTGTGGGCAAGTTTGGGAGTTAGAAAGAGTGGAGGCGAAGGTGGGGGTTGCCCTCATTAACCCCCTCTGCCTAGACTCAATCAGCCGACCAGCGGGTTAAAGCAACAACACAACCTAATTAGAGCGACGGACAGAGCGAGGGGTGAAATGTCAACGTCCTCTCTTTCTTCCGCCTCTCTCTTTGGCTCTTTTCAGACGACGAGCTGCTGCTCTCTTGGTCGCTGAGGCAAAAAGAGGTGCTTGAAAAAGTTCGTTGAGACTGAGCATTAACTTTGTTACAGATCGAGGACGAAGAGGATTTGCAGTTTATGTGTTGGCAGATGTGAGCACATCAGTGTGTGTGCAGGTCACTGAAAATTAGGCTTCAATAGAGGTACTACTTACTCTTTTGCCACGACAAATTAGTTCTGGTCAATAAAAAGTCACTCCTGTGTTCTGATATGGATTGATAATGAAGGTGACATCGCGTGCGATTTGTCAAGAAACTCTGAATTCAGCATCCTATCAGTCATCTTTGATAAATCAGCATCAGTAAGGCTTAAAAAACAGGTGACTTGAATCTTCTCATAATGAAAAGATCAAGCTTCAACACATTTACTGTTTAAATATACACAGAAATATGACATACAACATGAGCTCTGAACATTAAAATGATTTTTACAGGTGGACGAAACAAAACAAATATTTGACTTCTTCAAGTATCGCTACTGATTTATCTAAATTAATGAACTTTAAGTCTCTACAACAAGTCAGTTGATTCAACAACAATGCATTCAGTCATTTTTTTTAATTGATATCAGATTCAAACATGAAATGGACCATCTTCCTGCCATCATTAGTTCAAAGAATGTATTTCTTTGGGAATGGTCGCATGGAGAACTTGCAAACTCCACAAAGAAAGGCCTTGTCGTCACCTCCGACCAGCTATGCTGTCTCCAACTGATCACTTCAAAAGTGAGCGTTTTAAAGCTTTATCAGAGTTAGTATTTAAAGGTGCTGTAGGCAGGATTCGGCATCTCCGCCACCTCCGGCATCTCACCATCTTGCTTAGGGTTCCCTAAGCAAGATGGTGATTTGAAACCCAGCACAGCCAATCCTGTCCTGTTTTCTCTGACATCACACCCTTCCGCAAGTTAAGCCCCTCCCACAAGAAAGTGCGACGAACGCCCCTCGACCAATCACGGTTAGAGCCTCAGGGGCTCTTCTGATTGGTCAAAGATACCTGGAGCTGTCGGGATTCCTTTTCAGCTCAGAACAGAGACAGATGGAAACGCTGCGCCCTCTCGGTAGTGCAGTTATACTGCACTCCTAAAGGATTATCAATGGATACTCCAACAATAACATTTAATCCAAACAAAACACAAAAATAAGCACTGACTAGCAAAATCCTGCTTACAGCAGCTTTAGTACAAAATCATATTTCTCCTAAAAAGTTGAATGTTGAGGTGTCAAATGTAAAAGTCCAGAACTTCTAGTAAAAAACTGGCTTTCCGTGCGGCTCTGCTGTTTCAGTGTTCCAGAGCTGCTCGACAGCTTCTGATGAGCCAGAGGGGCTGCGATTCAGTCAGAAGACCTCTAAGTGGTGGTTCGATCTCCCATCCATATGTTGAGAAGTTCTTCAGGAGCACATTAAGCCCAAGGTTCCTCCCAGTGGTGTGAGGGGAGTTAGCATGGCAGCCGTCAGCATTGTGAATGAGAAAAAGTCCACTGACTGATCACAGCTGAGAGCTGCCACCTTTCCTCGGCTCCTTATTCCCAGCTGTAAAAACAGCCACAGTCGACTTCCATGTTTCATTCCTCCCCCTCCTTTTTGTTTTTCCTCTTCTTTGTTTTTTTTTAGTATTTGTCAGATAGCTTTCCATTTACACCCGAACTCTCCCTCCTCCTCCTCTTCACCCCCTCTTTCGCTTGCACTCTTTCAAGGTTCACAGGCTCGACTCCACCTTTTCAATTCGGATTCCCAGCAGCACTACTTAGTGGGGAGGGAATTGGAACCAGTGCTATCAGTGTGATTGAAGGACCAAGAGGAGTGTGTGTGTGTGTGTGTGTGTGTGTGTGTGTGTGTGTGTGTGTGTGTGTGATGCATGGAGCAAAGGGGGCCTCATGAAAAAGGGGGTCAAACGCATAGAGGTGCATTTCAGCGTAGAGTGGAAGGAAAAGGGCGAGTTAGAGGAGACTCTGGGCCGGACTGAGGCCCTGGAGGTTGAGAAAAGACACAGAGGCCCGGACCGAGATCACACCTACTCTCTGACACTCTGCAAACTGGTACGGGTCAAAAGTCATGGAAGTAACGAGAAAATATCTGAATAATCTACTGGGGCTCAGATAAGACGCCATGAATTACATAAAGATTAGTGAAGTCCATCTATGAATAAAGTCTATGTTGTGTTAAAAAAAAAAAAAAAATGCTGGGAAAATGCATACATATCATTCCTTTTTTATAAGATTTCCAAAAAGGTTAGGTTAAAAGGTTAAATGAAAAAACTTGTTCCAATGACATGCAGTTCTCATAAACTGGTCAGATTCACTGTAGAACATAGATGGCTTGTAAGACAATGAAACTAAAACACTTTACGATTAGAAAGTTAAAACTATTTTCAACGGGCAACAAAATACTGGAAAGTAAATGATGCTAATGAAAAAAAAAACAGCTGTATAGGTTATTTAGTAACAGGCCAGTGAGATGGTTGGGTATAAAAGAAACAGTTATGTGAGGAAGAGTCTGCAAAAAAAAACAAAAAAAAAAACAGGCATCATTCTGAAAAAAAAACAACAAAAAAAACATGCTAACACTGCAGAACAATTCAACAACGCAAAACTGAGAAATGGACTGAGAGATCCACTGCGTACACTCCAACAGACCTCCAGAAATCACTGTCGGAACACAATTCACCATCCAGACACAAACGCACCT
The DNA here is from genome assembly GCF_902148845.1 of Salarias fasciatus. NCBI lineage: Eukaryota > Metazoa > Chordata > Actinopteri > Blenniiformes > Blenniidae > Salarias > Salarias fasciatus. The sequence goes on from NC_043757.1 coordinate 4,926,245, forward strand.
TAAACAAAGCTGCATTCTGGTGCCGTCAGTCCCAGGTGTTTACAAACCACTGACGAGATGGGACGCTGCCCAGTACCACCCAAATTTTTACATATCTACATATCTAAAATGAAATGGCCATATGTCCTGCATTCAGTGTGTTGAAATGTGTTATATGTTGTATTTCACCCAGCTGAGACTGGACATATGGAACAGAAAGCAACAAACACTTGTGTTGTATCATCCATCCATGTTTTGCAGTGTGACATGAGTGAGTGAAACCTGACATCAGATTACTGACCATTATCACATTATACAGAGTTAATATGCAGCCGTTTTGTATTGAACTTTCTTTAAAAATTGTACCTTCTACTTACCATGAATAAGTCTCTGGCCTCTAAATCGACAGCGAGGAGGAAGGCCTTCTCAAAGCGCTGGTGCCTGCAGAGAAAAGCCAATCAGTAAGTTTGATGTGCACACAGACAGAGCTCAGGCCGCAGACACGTCTGCAGACAGCACTGTCAATAATTGAACTGAGAATAGCGAGCTGTTTTCCTATTATCACGAATTAAAGAGAAGAGAAGAGAGAGAGAGAGAGAGAGAGAGCACTGTATCTCCTGATACAAAACACCTCAACTTTCCCCGTCTACAGCCAACATGAAACAAATAAACACAAGCGGTAAGGGGGGGGAGGGGTCCAGAGCGGGGCTTCCTTCATTTGATGTTGATGGAGTGAAAAAGAATGCAGGTAGGTGATAAGAGAGGAGAGGAAGAGGGATGCCAAACAACGCTGCAGAGGAGGAAAAAGAAAGCGAGGGAGAGCGAGAGGATGCAGAGCGGCAGTGTGTGGGAACAACAGGGTCTATTTCAGTCAAACAGGCGTTTCAAAAGGCTCTCATGGCAGAAGGGAGAATGAAACAACAGTCTAAACAGGTGCATGTGTGGCGCTGCGCCTTCTGAATGACTCAAAGCTGCATCACTGTGTCTGCGGTGAAATCCAAAAGCCATTTCCTTTTTAGATTTCTTTAAAATAGCAATAGTGAGCAGAAAATAAGCAGTGTTAAATTGTTTCCTGAATGGATGTCATTTTCTGAAAGACGCTTATTTGGACAGTTCGCCTTATTCTGATTATCCACCCTACGCTGATAAAACCAACCAAATCTTCCAGTGACGCGTTAAAAATACGCCGCCGCTGCGGCAGCTTTTATTTACTTCTCAGATTTTTAACTAAATAGTTTCAAACATCATATCATGGTTAATACATTTGGATGCCTGTTTTGCTGCTGCCAAAAGAACTCATGCAAATAAGGCGAAATATGGAAGTTCTTATTACAGACGGAACTACAGCAACTGACGAAGAAGGTCAAACGGCTGTGTTTTCAAGGGAAAATGCTAAACTTTTGTTGTGTTTTTCGACAATGGTTCTCCAAGTCACTGGCAACGCATTTTTTTTTTTTTTGATAATGCTCCGACTCAATCTCCGTGCAAACAGGAGAAAACACAACTTTTCTGTAGCTACTGCGCACGCTCACCACAACTATGTTTGCCTCCAGTGTCATGAATCCCAGTCCATATTCTTCTGGACTTGGTAGTTTTATAGTTGACAGTTGCCTGTAATAGTAACATCACACGGTCATCCGTCCATATGAATGTCTGAGAACACACCACTATAAATGCTAACAGCGTATTGTTCTCTGGTGAATTTGTGTGTGGTTTGTGTGGCATGCTAACCATATCGCTTTCAATAAATCTACATTTCTTTTCAAACTGACACATTGCAGATTGTTCAGTCCGAGCTCTGGCCCATGGTGCGCCACGTTCACCTTGCGTATCAAGTCATATTTAACAGTTTATTATTCAAAGTGCTTTGTGCGTCCGTCAGAACGGGTTTTATTTGCCTGCGCCATCACTTCACATTTTACCTTACATGCTGATTATTCTGGCTTTTCGTGTTGAGCTGAGTGTGACTGAAGCTCTTTCTGTGAGATGCATGAACTTCCCTGTTTTCATGAGACTGTGATGACATGTGGCTTTTTGTTTTTCCACATGTTTGATCAAATGCAATTAGCTCACAATGCAGCTCCTATGGACGACAGAATCATTTCAGCTCAGTGTTGTGATTGAAACATCCTTTTAAGGACATTTTCAGGACCCGATTGCATCATATTTTCATCAAAAAATGGTACATTTTTGTCGCGTTACGACTGTTTACTCACATGGCAACACCACTGAGAGTCACTGAAAACAGCATTTTATAAAATTGATTCATGTTTTCATGTAAACAAGCAGAACTTTTTGAAACACATGAGCACTTCGGTCACAGTCAACAGTTTTCCTACGTGTGTGTGTGTGTGTGTGTGTGTGCAGCTCATACACATTTCTCCAAAAAAAGAGCACGTTTGTTACAAAATCATCTGGACTGATGGAGACACATTTCTCGGATAAACAATAAAAAAAAGGAGCTTAAAAGAAGCTTCAATGTTAACACTGTACTGTTTTCTGTACATGGTGATTGTTTTCAAAGGTTCTCATTTAAATGTGAAACTTCTCAGAATCAAAACTGACAAACCAAGTTTCCAGTTGATTGCTGACGCTTACAGAGAGCCTCGGTGCTCCTCTTGGTTTCGCAGCAGATTCGTGTTCACATCGACCCCTAAACTAAATTTAAAAACTTCAACTTCACTTGATGCAGATGTGAAAGCACCCTTCAAACTCTGTAATTTACACAGCAATGTGGAAACTTGATGCGAGAACAAATTTAAAGTCAAGCTGCATTTTATTCCTTAAAAATACGTAGCTTTACAGGACAAGACACACTGTGGAAGAGCTGCATGTTTGAGTCCCTGAAATTGATAAAAATCTATAAATCAAAAATAAAACAGTTTGTTACTCTGAGGTGCGACATATTCTAATACCAAAGAACTGCTAAAAGAAGGCATAAGTTTGTAGCTTTTACGTCTTCAGTGTGAAGATTTATGGTATGTGTTCAGTCATAATTAAAAGGCAGGCACAGCCGTCATCAGTAAAATCTTTCTGCATCCTTAAGTTTCTTCTTACTGGTTGCAGCTGAATGATTCATGAGATCCCGTCCACATGTCGTGAATGGTTTCAGTCACTTCATTTCATCTGACTGCTGCTCATGTCAGAATTAGTGATATAATCATTAGATCAGATTAACTCCACTCACCTGTCAAATATCTGGAACAAGGAAAGGAAAGTTTATTTATGTGGCACCATTTAAAATTCAGACTGAGATCGCTGGAAACAAAAGCTTAAAACAAAACAAAGACAAGTTAAACGTGGCAGAAACTACATTTGAAAAGCTGGACAAATGTAAAAGCTTGCCTGAGTGATTTATCTGCCACACTGTTTAACCGCCGTAAACAGAGTTGATTAACCCGAAACCGAACCCTTTCAGGTGACCTCAGATAACATAAAAACTTTGCTCCACAGCAGAGAAAGTAAATGCTGCTGTAGCCTGAGTGGTTTGGATCCCAGGAACAATGAGTAAACCTGTTACTCATGATCTGAGAGATCTGAGTGCCTCATAACACACGAGTGACTCAGAAAAATAATTAGGCCATTTAGGACATCAAAGTTTTTGTAAATGGGAATATTTAATGCCCCAAAATGGTAGTGTCAGATTTTAGAGAATATGGTTAATATACATATTAGTTCGTTCAGAGGCAAAATGCAGCCCAATTTCATTTTGAATGGGCTGAACTGGTAATAATAATAACTTTTAAATTTATACTTTGGAGTATAGGAGATGAAAATGAAATTGAAAATGTTTTGCAAAACAAAACAATTCCTACCAAAAATTACGACAATAACAACATAAAGTCACTCTAATGACACTTCCTGGTGTGAAATGCATTGAATTAAAAAACTTCAATGTTTTTACATTTATTTGGTGGCTTGGTGGGGCAGACTGTCTTGGCAGATTGAAGCCTCTTCCCGGCCGGTTTTGATCCACGGGCCTCATTTTTGACACCCCTGCTGCAGAATTAAGAGCCCATTTCTCACCATTTGACCGGTGTCAGTCTTATGCTGCATCCAGGATTTGTTTACATTGCTTGTTAATGAGTGGACTTGTCACTGACACCTTTTGTGTACACTCATGCTTTTCTCGTTCCATCAAAGTAAAATCACAGCATCAGCACAGAGTGGCCGCTGTTACCTGAGCAGGTGGTGAAAAAAGCGCCGGGCGTACTTGCTGATTGGCTCTCGGTACTCCCGTATCACTGAATCTGAGAGGGGGGCAGCTGGGGCATAAAACACACCCAGAGCTGCTTCCAGCTGAGCTACAGGCAGAAAAAGAAACACACTTATATATTAATAAAGGCATAGGCATCAAGGAATTCAGAGAGTGCATGTGAGTGAGGAATATAGTTTAATCAGTTCTTCAGTTTCTTTGCATATTTATGTGATATATTAACTTTTCAATCACATCTCAGAGTCAGAATCAGCCCTGAAACCAAAGTCAGACTCACAGGCAAGGATAAAAGGTAAATTAAAATGTAAATGCAATGAAGGCCGACCGGTTGGGTTACAAAAGACCTTCAGGTTGTTATGACTCACGAATACGAAGGGCAATTATTCCAATTAACCAAAATAATAGCATGTTCTATGTGTCCTGAATCGCCCGATCCAGAGACGGAGACCCACCCTCTCGTTCTGCGTTCAGCTCCAGCCTCAGCAGGTGGTTCGTGACGGAGATCAGGCCTCGGTAGCACTCGTCTCCCATGGTGCTCCAGTCCATGGCCTCCAGGACGCCCAGAGCCTCTCGGACCTGGCCACAGCGCAGCCGTTGCTGCAGCACCTCCCCCGGCCCCATCTGGCCCCCCGTCAGAGCTCCTGAAGCACAAAAACCAGAATCTGCTCAGAGGTCAAGCATGAAAATAAAAAGACAAAGTGATGTGAACAGCAATAAGGAGAGTTAAAAATCACAGAATTTCATAAACCACCTATGGTGCAATATTAAATAGATAATAAGATTAATTAACAGATGATAATTTAAAGGATGAAAACTCAGTCGAGCAGCTAACATTACAGTCAATTAAATCAACATGCATGACAAATGGTTAACATGTTGATCAATAATAGACACTTACATTATCCCAGTCTTTGCTCGTTACCTTTTAGGCTCTTTCAGTATTTTCAAACCTATTTCAAGTGATTATTCAACAAGGAGAAAATGCAAACTGTACACAAAAATCCTCTGATGTGGAATCTACCAAAGTCACTTTCTTCTCTTGAGAGCAAACTACTAAACTAGCACATTAATCCAGATCAGATCCTTTCATTATATTATCACAACTGAGTTTATTCAATGCGCAAGCCAGTGAACTTTTACCTGGCAAAACATTTATTTTGATATAATATAAAGTGATTCTTTGCTTTTTTTTTTTTTTTTTTTTTTGGCTTGAGTAAATTTTCATCAAGATGTATGTTAACATACATAACTGGAAATTCTTTCTTGGTTTAATTTTTTTTTCTTGTTTTGATTCTCTTATCGAAATATTACATGACCAAACAAAAAAATCTGCCAACCCAACCCCATTAAAAACAAAGCTTTAATCATTTATTTTTAACCGTACAAGGTTTGAGCTCGGGCATAACAACAGTACATCGGTAATCACTATGGTTCTGATTTACAAGGACCTCAAACAAAGAGCACAAAATTATATGTCTGTCTGGTGCATTTATGATCATGATCATATAATTACCACAAAGTATGTACATGAGGGTTTTATGGAAATGCCATTATTTGTGTAGGCCGTGGAAAAGCTGGGTGGAGAGCCGAGTGAAGGCACAGAGTAAAGTTCCATAACATGAACTTGGTGGAGGAATTTAAAAGATATATTATAAATCTACAGAAGAGATACGGATTTAGCTAAATAGCAAATCTAAACCAATCTCATCTCCATTAACCTCTTTTCTACACTAGTAACCGCCTTTGAAGTTGATGTTTGTCAAAGTAATATCCTTTTTATTATGAAAGATAAATGACATTTGCTGTTTTTATGTTAGAGTTAACTTTAGGTTAAGCTTCATCGTATGATTGTTCCTGATTTAAAGTTTACTCTTATTTTTCCAACACACACACCTCATTGTCTTTAAACGTGCCAAACGGCAGCATACGTTCCTGTTTCAACTGTAAGACCGGGTATTTTGTAGTACTCCACAACCTGCTCTATGCTAACGGCAAGATACAGCTACGTGTGACAGTTGGTAGGAAAAACTTGTTTCTGTAAATATAGCCTCAGTTGCCGTGTGTCTACAAAAGAATCTTTGTGCTATGGGGTTTCATTCCATGTATTATTCCTACTGTGCTATAAAACTAACACAAAAAGAGCAGCACGACGACGGTCTGACTTGGGGGTGCTTACCACTACACCACCATACACCCTCGATATCCGAGTGTCAGCGTGACTGAAATAAATGCAGTTTTCTTTCCGAATCTTCTCCTTATAAGGTCAAATTGATCATTATTCATGTATTCATGTCTGAGTGATGGTGAATGTGAGCGGCTCTGCTAATGATTTTACATGAGTTACACAACTCCCTGCTCCCTGTAAATGCTGTGTTTACTGTAGCGGACCTGGACGACGCTCTGTGATGTTTACTCATTATGCCTTTTGACCAGAGGTGGCTGATTATGCCGTTGTTTGTGGTGTGAGCAGATTAGGACTCTCCTGAATAATGGAGAGTTTGTAACCTTCCCGGGAGCAGAGGTGTCTCGTTCGGTGTGTTTAAAAGGCCAAAGGTGACTGAAAGTACACGCATGATTATTACATGACTGTACAAGAGCACAAACACAAATAGGGAGGGAAGGTGTTAGATGCCAGGTTTAATTATGAGCCATTGTCACTTAATCATGGGACTGTACAATACAGCAGACAGAGTGGTGGCCAACTTGTTCTGGGATGGGCTGATGGACCTGTCATGTAGCGAGCCAAACAATCAAACTCAAATGCTTGCTGTCAAATACGTTGACACAAGCACTCACTGAACTGGTCTCCGAGCTGCTCCACTTTGCTTTCAGTCCAAGTTCGGTTCTGCTCAAGTACGTTTACAACAGCCCTCCATTCTCACAAAAGACCTTAAAAACACCATCCTGCCATGATTTGAAGTAACCTGCACAGTCAGCAGACACAACAACTGATGGAACACAAGGCATACAAGCATGGACATAATTGGAGGTGAGCTGCCAATGTTCAAAGTGAGAAGAAGAATGAGGAAGTAATGCGATCGCAGACCGAATGTTGAATGATTATTGGTCCAAGTATTGCATAAACTGCTCTCGTGGGATTTTTTTTTATCTCTAAGACGTAAAAAGGATGGCAAAGGAGAAGACATGAAGCTGTTTTGTTAACACAAGAGGTCACAGGAGGAGATGCATTTTTCGTTTGAGCAATCGCAACACACCTTTCCATGTGTTGTCACATTCACTTATTTGCTCTCATAATCACACTGAATGTGTCACTGCAACAACGTCAACCAGTATGGCCACAGCTACACCGACACAGAGGCAACAATCTGCCGGATTAAACATCCATTAGAGGTGGAAACAGACGTTACAAATTACACAGATTCACTAAAACTTGACAATAGAAGGCTGGAAGAAAAAAAGATATCTAAATGACAGAGTCATAATTTAGCATAAAACAACATGAGAGTATTGATCCACTTTGGACCAGTGGTGGTGTGTCGGTGTGGGAGAGATTCCTGTCACACTTTGGGCCAATTAGTACCAGCTGACTGTTCTCCTCTTGGTACGTCTTTCAAGATGGTACAATGTCATGAATCTCCAACAGTCCAGCACTGCTTACTTGAACCCATTTAAGGTCACTGGACTCGTGATCTCTGCAGACACCAGATCCAATTTCCAATGGAGCACGTTTGAGATGTATTGAAACAGGTGATTTACGTTACGGCTGTGCCGCTGACAAATCTGCAGCGAATGAATGATGCTATCACGACCATGTGGAGAAAATTCTCTCATGAAAGCTTCTAGCATCAAACTGGATACCTGCTATGGAGAATGAAAGCAGTTCAGAAGCTAAAAACGGGGTGCTGCCCACGGCTTGCACCTGGAGCATGTCAGGTGCCCCATTTCACCACGACCAAGATGATCAGTGACAGCAGCACTGCGACTGAACCAAGCAGGCAGACAAAATCACCACTCACTTCTCTTTAATTAATAGGAGAAGTGTGTGACTGTGTGTGTGTGTGTGGTGATGGTACAGGCAATTAAAAATAGAAGCCAGCAATTAGCAAACCCCCAAATCCCCAGAAGAGAGGGTTAATGTGGCTAACACACCAGCTGACTGGCTTGTACTTTTTAGTGTAGCTGTGTGTCGAGGCTCTCCTGTTGGGAGTCCACAAAAAAAAAAAAAAAAAAAAAATCCCACTCTGTGCAGAGACAATGGATCAGTGGGCAAGGAAGATCTGGTTCCCCTCCAACAGCAGCATACACTGACTTATTTGACCAGCCCATTAAAAGTCTTTGTGTGAGACACTAAACGGCACTGAGCAGGACAAGATCCTCTCCATGAACAAACGTCACTCAACCATCAACACACCAATGCTTCAAAAACAAAAACAAAAAAAAAAACCCTGCTGAAAAGAGCTGAACACAGAGGATGAGTATCACTAATGACAAGCGATGAGTCAATCTGGAAGAAATCCATCATCCAAACTTTCATGTTCTTCTACTGATGGGAATCATTCAGCAGTGCTTACTTTCCAAGAGAATAATTTATTGCAGGTTTTAAACCGGTACATGAGTTCAAAAGCAAAGTGAGATCAGGAAAGACTAGTGTGGTTAAATCTGGTGTAGCAGTGGTAATATTCAGGCAGACTGAATATTGCTGCTTCGCTTTGTAAAGAAGCCCCACCTTTGAATGGTCAATGAGCTGTGGACTAAATTTTACCACTTCGACGCTCTTAAATTATTTTACTATACTAAAACATTAACCCATTTAAACACCAACACCCTATTTTGTGTTCAAAGACCCGCCCACGATTGAACTGCCGCTCTCAGGCTGAATGGATGATCCACTCTACCACTGCTGCCTCAACGGATGACACAGTAATTGCAGGGTAAATTCATCACTGATTGACAGTCAAATGAAGGGAACGTTATGCAACATCCAATAAATACATATATACATACTTACACATGACATTCCTACCTTTCCATGACTTAAAGTGACGTCTCACTAATGGATTGCATTGTGACACACACACACACACACACACACACACACACACACACACACACTAGAGAAAGTGTAAACACGGGTGCAGCATTACTGGGCTTTGCGCACAAATACCACAAATAATCAAAGTGACACACATGCAAATATGTCTGAAGTTCTAATGGGTCAAACTTCTGTAGCATTTCAATGCAATTCCGTAGCTGCAGAATATTAAAAAAAAAAAAAAAAAAAAAAAAAAAAAAAAAGGATTTTCCTTGTCGGCAGCACATTCCCCGGTCTGCCCCCTCCACAGCCTGTACCGGTGCAGGCCCAGCCATGGCCAACGTGTGCCCAGATGAGATAACTCGGTGCAGGCGGGTGGGTGGGTGTAGGGGGGCACCAGGGAGGGCTGCCTCCCATGGAAAAAAAGAGAAGTTGGAGCCTGGCCAAGTCTTTCTTCCTCGCCGCCACCCGACTCACTCCTTCTGTCTTGTAGCGGGACTTATGAAACAAGTCAATACAGAGAAGGAGCGCAAGCAAACAAACAAGCGAGATGGGGTGTGTGTGTGCGTATGTGTATGACTGTGGGAGTGCGCACACAAGCACAGAAATAGAAGAAAACGCATGTGTGCATGCGTCTTTGTGTGTGAGTGTGTGTGTGTGTGTGTGTGTGTGTGTGTGTGTGTGTGTGTGTGTGTGTGCAGAAGGGGAAATTATCATGGAGAAAGGCGTGCAGTGACTTTCTTCATCAAAACCTTGGCAGACGATCAGAGAAGAGAAAGCTATTGTTGGAAGACACCCTCCTTTTTCTCTGTGCACACAGGCAAATGAACACACACACACACACACACACACACACACACACACACACACACACACACACACACACACACACACACACACACACACACACACACACACACACACCCCTTCTACCTTCCTCCCTCCACTCTCACACTCCTGCTGTCAAACTTCAGCAGAGAGTTGTGTGCCACTGTCACATCTTCTTTGCAAAGTCACAATTAAAGATGCTGAATGTATCGGTGTGTGTGTGTGTGTGTTCAAGGGTGAGGTGGCTGCTCCAGAAAAAAATTTTGATTGGCAAACTTTATCTGGGGGCCTCGAGGGACTGCGCAGCCACTGTAAACGATTTATCGGAAAAATGCATCCCAGAATGCACCTTAGGGGCCCGTGCCCCGGGGCGATTATTGAATGACCTCTGAGAGCGTGACTCCTGCTAACCTTCGTCGCCCGTCAACAAATTAACTTGCCTCAGCGGAGAAGAGGTGCTGGGACAACCTGCTCGGCAGTCGGGTTCAGACACGGAGTCAGATCCAAAAAACAGGAGGAGGACCCTCATCAGGAGGAGGTGGCTGCTAAAACACGCATGGCCTGTATGTGACTGGTTCTTTTTTTGATGTATATTAAAAAACAAAAGAAAAGGGAAACTGGCTTAGTAAATTTAAATATCTTATGATGATCCATCAGCTTTAATAAAACGTAGATTTTCAGTTAAATTCCTTTTAGTGGTGATGTTTTTAAACAGTCAGTGCCGGTGAAAACGGTCTCTGTCGTCTCATTTTCTCTCTTTCTATCCTCCAATTTCCAACCAGAACAGCAGAAAGTCTCTATTTCCGAGTCTGGTTCTGCAGGTTTTTCACTGTTAAAGGGGATTTTTTTTCCTTTCCACCATCTGATATCTGTGGAATTTTTTTTCATTGGAAAACTGCCTTGAGATGACTTTGTTGTATTTAGTGCTAAATAAAACTTAAAATTTCACAGTATCTGAAACACCCCGACAAAACAGTAATTCCATTACATCCTCACTTGAAATCTGTAGTCTTGTGTCATACAGTGAGAGGGGTTTGCAGATGGCCGTTGTTGCGATCTTGCGACCACGGACAGCCTGATGTCTGTGGACTGTGCCTGTTTTCTGACGGGCTGAACTGCTGCTGCTAACAAACAATAGAAAAGCATCAGGAAATGATGCAGAGATCAAAGCGACACCAGCGCTGCAACAAGACAATACTGCTCAGAATCCCAAGGAGATAAAAAGTTGGACCACGTCCACATTTTCTATTTCCATCCGGAGATTTTTTTTCTCTGTAAATAAATGCTAAGAGAACAAATGCTTGATTCTCTGTTAGCTCCGTTTACTTACTTCCCTAAAGCGTCAGTAGTGTTTGTAGATGATTGAAAGGATGATGATTAAGTATATTATATCAATATTACCATTTCCGATCATTTCTAGGTTATTACATTGTTACTAGTTGAGCACAACTGAGATCAACAGGGATTCTATATAGACCCCAAACTACATGAAAAATGCAGACACAAATCTGAAACTTCTACATGAGGCTGACAGAAAGGTTTGAATATGAATCTAAATTATCATCATACTGGAAACTAGCAGCAAAGTTCAAGTAGAATAGCATACTTGAAAAAAAAACTCAACTTAAACACAAATCAAGTACTACTTTATTACAGTAATGTGTGTATACCCTGAAAACTTCAAATCTTTGATAGATTATGCTTCTTATTCATCCTAGATTTAGAATATCTGGGGGGGGGGGAAAGGATCTGATAACTTTTTAAGTTATGATTATACAAGTAAAAGTTTCTGTTCTGAAAATACACACTCAAAATTCCAGTTATTCCTCATTTAGTCATACAACATGACTCAGTACTTCAACGTTCCTCTTGGGAAAATTAGTTTTGGCCTCAAACCCAGCAGAAGATTGACATAAAATAACTGAAGAATAAACAGCATCAGATGTAACAAGACACAACAATGAATAGCAGATAATCTACTCCGCACACGCCCAGAGTGAGTGAAGATCCCACAACTATTCAACAATCCGTTTCCCCTCAAGCAGCGTCTTTTAAAAATCTGACTGACGCAGGAACAAATGAGTTTTTGAAACTATCAAACAGCTCAGTCATGCATTTTTGTGGGAGGCATTTCTCAGTCTTATTCCACCTACCTAGTCTGAATCTCAAAGCTGCGAGCGGGCCTCCGTGGAAGGCCAGAGTCAGCACATCTGTCCCCTCCGGGCCTCCGTCCAGGCGCGCCCCCCACTGCAGTCCGCTCAGGCCTCCAGAGCAGCGAAGGTGCTGAGCTAGTCTCAGTGTGGCAGCTGGAGCGACCTCCTCTGCCACCAGAGCCACGCTGACAGGTGCCAAGCCCACATCAAAGCACATCAGCTCCTCCTGTCCTCCCCCCACCATGACAACGGCGCCCGCGGGGTGCCAGGCGAGGAGGGTGGGCGGCACGGGGCAGGGGGCCAGCAGAGAGACCCCCCGTCGCTGGTCGTACAGGACCAAGGAGGAGTCGCTCAGGCCCAGGAGGAGGGCGGTTTCTGAGGGGTGACGCGAGCAAGAGATGGGGTGGGACGGCAGCGAGATGCGGTGAACGGACAGGCGGTTCAGGCGCCCTCGTGCACACTCGTACACGCACGCGTCTGCCCAAGACCCCTCTCTGAGTCCTGGGGGTTCTGCCGGTACCTCCACCGTGTGGATCTGGTAGGGCTGGAGCAGGCTGAAGCAGCAGTCCAGGGGATTCCCTTCAGTCCGTACAGAGCTGTAGACCTGAGACAGACAAACGGTAATTCAGTTAGATTAATGTTACCAATGAAAGCACTGCTTCAGAATCCAGTGACTGCAGGAGGCGAAAGCCGGGGTTAACCCTGAACGGATCGGCAGTCCAGCACAGAGCAGGCAGACACAGTTTAATTCACCTGTGTCCCGTATAGAGTTGCTAGTTGCAAATGCAAACCGCACAAAGAGGCACTTCCTGTTTCAACCGTCGTCACTGTGCTGCGCTGATCTCTTGTACAGTTTGCTCCTCTCAAAGACTGTTTGGATCAGAAAGACGGATGCCAACATTGTTGGGATGCAAAACAAGATGGAATGAAACAAAATGACATGTGACTCCACAATACAGTAAGTACGAGTTAAAGGGAATCTTTCACAGAAAAAGACAATACAAAAAACATTCCCATTAAATAAAGCGCAACAAGAAAGTTGAGTTGAGTTTAAAATTCAAAATTAAAACATAAATCTAGTCATCCTGTCGCAGCGCCTCTGTACGGTTACTTGGAGCAGAGTGGTTAAAAGCAGCACCAACAAATGTTCCAGCCTCATAAACTACACAACTTTCTCTCAGGTAGATGTGGTGCAAGAGCATGAGGTACTATGTAAATTGATCAATGAATTATAAAATCAATTAAAAAACTAACAGGTAAAACAAATAAATACTCTGCTGTTATTCTGACATGTTCATAACATTTATTTCACCACTGACTATTATTTTTTTTAATTTTTTTTCCCTTGTCCACCATTGACTATTATAATACGATTCTATGTAATGATTTCACACACTGCAATAAGCAATAATGAAGTAATTTGATACAATGACACATTTAGAAGTTGTGTGTCTCGACACAGACAGTGGATCTTCAAACTTTGTTGTTGTTGTTCGGACATGCTTTGGATGGGGAAGACTGGAGCTAATGAACTAACCTGTTTTCAAATTTGAAAAAAAAAGAGAGAGAGAGCAAGTTATGACATGTGTGAGAAAAAGACAGACAGAAATGAGTCATACGATGGCAGCAGCCACAATCCCACGTGGAGATGGAAGAAACGGAGTCGTCCACGCTGCACATAAACACCCGGCTGTCAATCAGGACAGCTAATGATAAGAGCTTCATTTTAACTCAAGGTCAATGGCGTCTTCTCCCTGAGCATGCCACAGCTTGGCACCCGGCGATAAACACCCTCCTCTGTTTACCTGTGTGAAGAGCCAAGAGCTCAACACAGGACATCGTCAACGACGGGAAACAAGACCTTGTATGAAGAAATCTGGGAATTATTTGACCGATGGTCAAATCCAGCAGGGGGATTATTTGCTCCTGGCCCCTAACCAGTGGGTGGGAGTGGGCACAAAAGGCCCTGCAAAGCAAACAGGCATCGACACTGAAGGAAATAGGCCGAGTCACGGGTGGTACTGTCGATAAAACACCCACAAGGAGGCAGAAACAGTAGGTGGATGACAGGAGACAACAGCCTGCACTAAACAGCAGTCCAACACTTCCACAGTCACTAGCGGAGCTTTTAGGTGGGATTTCACCTCACCAAAGCCTCTATCAGAGCCCTGCATTGACCACGGCAGCTTTGGCTAAATGAGCCCATTTCTTTTCGCCGTGTAGACAGAAAGACGGATCGGCTGCTTGCCTGCCTTCCATTCCTTTTGCAAAGCTGCTCGGCCCAGTTTTTTGGCAGGCTTTGCCAAAAAGGGACTTAGAGGGAAGAAGGCCGTTGCTTTCTTTTTTTTTTTTTTTTTGCCTGCCCATGGTCTACAGCAGGAGAGAAGCAGATGACTGTCCTCCTGAAAGCTTTTTTTCCTCTCTATAATCCCTCGGAGCGAGCTCCTGCTGCTCCCCGGGGGGTGGGTGCTGCACGTCGATGTGTGTGTTTATTTGAGGCGGCAGGCAAGAGGGGCTCAATTCATGTAAGAGGTGGTGTATCCTTGGGAGGGTGTAGTTGTCTGGATAGCTGCATATCTGCAGGGACAAAGTGACATATGCAATAAATAAACTAGAGTACAAGCACGGAGCAAAACGAAGGTTGGCGGAGTGCAATCCAACAGAACGCTGTCACAGGAATCCAAGCAGCGACTCCGATGTCACAAGCCTTGACCCCCTCTTCGCCTCCCAAACACAACCTGCCTCAGCTTTCATCCCGTGCCCGGCCTTGCTTCTGCCCGCTGTGCCAGCATGGCACCATGGCACCATCAGGGGGGGGGGAGGTGAAGCTGATTCAGCTGTGTGTCCTCTGACGGGCCACCCTCCAAGGAAAGGGGGAAGCAGGGTGGGCAGCGTCAGCTCAAGTTTACACCAGTTTAACCTACAATAGTACGATAAATCCAGGAGCTGTGATGCTTCCAAAAAAAAAAAAAAAAAAAAAAAAAAATTATGTATGACTTCAAAGTGTGGACAGACGATCAATTAATCAATCAATCAATAACTTCACATATACACTGGGTATTAGCGCGGAAACATGGATTTACCAACGTTTAACTACAACAATACAGTCGATGCCATTGATTTCCCTGCTGGACCTGAAGAAAAGAGCGGTTTTAACATCATTCTGACATGTTAATACATTATCACTATGTATTAACCCCAGGGTGCCATCTGTGAAGAAACCAGCGCAGGAGATGTCCCCTTCCCAGTAGATTTTGAAAAGAAATCTTGATAAAATGCTGAAGTAAAACAAATATCAATAAGTGGAAACACAGTTTTTGAAAGTGGATGTAATTCATGTGCAATAAAGACAAGTTAAATTCCCAAAAAATAAGCTACAGTGCAGAACCATGTAAGTAGCAGATGCATCATCAGGCCTAAATATGCAATTACTGTTCAGAGACCCTAAAAATCACTACGAACAATGTATTTTAATGCAAAACGGATTAAGATGAAAAATGACCACTCGATCAGTCAACTTACAGCACGAGAGTGTGTTCAGTTAACAGCTCAGGAGTTTCTGCATTGCTACTCACTGCTGTTTGCAGCTGATCAAGAAGATTTGGCAAATTTTTCACAAGTGCAAAACAAACGTTCCTCTCTGCTGCTCGTGGCACATTTCAAATGGAGATACACAGTGCTAAACAAAGTATTGCTACAATAATAAAGTTAACCTACTAAAACACATATTTCCTTACTTTTTGTGAATAGTTTAGGTTTAATTAAATGATCCTTTCAAAATGAATATACTCCAGCAGAAAGAGGGATCCTTACAGCAGAAGTTAGCTGGGATCACCTGAAGCAAACAATTTGATAAAGCAGAGTAGAATATAGAAGGATGGACAGATACACAGCCTTTCAAGAGATGAGACAGTTCAGACTCCAGCCTTTAAATTTTACATTTGGAGGTTTTTCATGTGTGATTTTTAGGGTGAATTTGAGAAACTGTGCTCAAATGTAGAGCACATCAACATTATTCCATGTCTTTAAGTCTCATTCCTTCTAAAAGCACATCTGTTCTCCAGGTAAAATCCTTTAACAATGAGCAGTTATTAAATCAAGTGAAGAAAGAAAGACTTTGTAATGCAGTGTGTGTGTCTCCTTAAAATATTCATAAACCGCTCTGTTTGTGAACTCCTCGGAGTATAAAATAGCATGTGAATAGACAGCAGCATTCCCTGATTGTGGGAGCATAAAATAGGAAATGATGAAGGAGAGAGGTCAGTGAAGGGAGGGAGCAAAGTGAGCGAAAGGACGTGCAAAAGAGGAGAGACGGAAAGGAAAAGGTGCAGAATGACAGGAATATGCAGAGATGATGATGAGGAAGAGTGAAAGAACAAAGAGGGAGTGAGAGATAGGGTGAAGAGGGGGAGAGAAAGATGCAGAGAGAGAGAGAGAGAGAGAGAGAGAGAGAGAGAGAGAGAGCGAGAGAAAGCTCAAGTAAGTAGCTTTCTCCTGGTTATTGGTTTCAGTGACTGGTCAAAACTATTCTTCTCCATTCTTCTCCTCCTCTCTCTCACCGGCACCTTTTTTCCCCCTCCATGGCGTGAAAGATAAAGCGGACGGGCCCAACTGTGTGGCTGGCCCTTGTTCACAGCAGTGGCCTTTTGAAGCCAATTTTCCAGCTCACGGAGCAGAGAAAGACGGGGAGAGACAGAGAGAGAGCGAGAGTGAGAGAGATGGAGAGACTTGGAGACGAGTCGAGGGATGGATGGAGGGGGGGGGGTTCTGGGGCTGGGTGGGACTGCAGAAGTTTTTAGGTATGTGAATTTGGTTTGGAGTTGAAGTAACTGATGTGAGGAAATGCAGCCGCACAGCGGGATGACAACCGAAATATTCCTCACACCTCCGCCGTCCAAAGCGGCGCCAGAGAGCTGATGGCTGTACGAAGGGAATCGCACTCATGGCGGCCAAAAGTGCGCGAGCGGCGCGTCTTTCCGTGTGATATCTTCCCTCACAAAGCGGTGGAGCTCGGAGTAATTCTGCACTTTGGATTCCACACATGGCACAAAGTATTTTGCAGCACAGATGAAATGTGCTCTCCACTGTATGTGCTTTCATTTTACATTAAAAGACGGCAGCTTTTCATGTTTTTAGAGGCAGATTCAACCATTAATCCTTTATAGGACACTCATTAACATATGTGAACATTTGAGGATATTTCCGTATTTTAAGATTTCAAAGTCAGTATAAAGATACACCACTACAGCACAGTTACAAATCTCTTGTACAGAAGCGTAAAACTGTACTACTTGTCTACAATAACACTACAAGGTTATTACAAAAGTACTGTCAAGATAACTCATTACATTTGTTGGGTGCATGTTTGAAAGTAGATAGTGTCACTTGTAATAGTTTTCTCTGCAAAGGGTTTTTGTTCTTGTAAATTCTCTCCATATTGAGATAAATGCATGCACTGTAGGAAATGCTCTGCTGAAGCTAATCGGCCAAACACCATGGAATCTATGCTTTCACAAGAAATACTACAAATATAACACCTGTCTCAACAATTTAATTTTTTAAATTCGTATGTGCTTGTACTTCTTTTAGTTTACCATTGTAGAACATACAGTCACTATATATAGTCACTAGCCTGATGAAGGGTTAAACAAGGTTAATTTAGCTTTGAGAGCAGCATTCGTAACCACAGCGTCCTGGAGGGACAAATGAAGGACAGATTACAGATTAATTTATATTCAATTATATATTCTTATTGTATTCTCCAAGTCAATAATAATAATTAAAAGATGTCAGAACTAAAATACACACGGTTCATACAACTGCAGAAAAAAAAAACTGTATGGTTACAGATAAGATACTCGTACAGTTTTTTGAAGTATGTTCACAAACAAGCACAAAATTGAAACACACACACGCACACACTTGTTTTTATTAAGATTATCAAATTTGTTTGTTTAGGAATAAGAGGGTAAGTAGGGGGTTGAAAGAGGAAGCATGAAGGATGGATCATTATAAATGTTAACCGGCTGCATAAAAAAACACATACACAGTTGTTTAAGTGTGTATGTTTTCCTCTCCTTCCCACCTCCCACCCCCCATGGCTCCACTTATCAGTGTGAGGAGGGGAGCTGGGGCTGCTGGTGGAGATGGGGGTGGGGGGGTGGGTATACGAATTAAGACCACATAGGGAAGGAAATCAGACTTTTTTAAATGCCGAGAGACTGGCTAGAAAATTGGCTTAGCGCGGCAGATAGCGAACTGAACAAAAGGAACATATATATGAGCTTGAAGTGATTGAAGTAGCTGGCGTCGCCCGATGTGTGCCCGGTGTTTGATTCCCGCTACGGCTCTTACATAAACTGCTCGCTTAATTTCACACCGCGCATCTGAAAAATGACAACAAACGCTTTCATTAGAGCGCGATGCCGCAGCCCCACGAAGAGACTTTAATGTTGTTGAAGCGAGGAGGAACGAAGGAGGAGGAGAGAAGAAGAAGAGGTAGGGGGGTGGGATGGTGGTGGTGGTGGTGGGGGTGATGAGGGAGACGGGAGAGAATAAACTAGGTGAGGAAGTGTGATAAATGTAGTGTTCCAAAAACAAGAAGCAGAAAAAAAAAAGACGCAAACAGCATCGGCTTTGATTATTTCAATATTCGTGTCCTCCCCCCTCCACACACACACACACACACACACACACACACACACACGCATGCACACACACCTCCGATCCCTCCCTCCTTCTCTCCTGCGTGAATTTGTTTGCCTAGCGTGCGATTGGTAACGCTCATCTTTCCTCCTTCTCGCAGACTCTCTCCTGGTGTGGGGAATATTTTGCATACGCTTACCGCGGTACGAAGAGTGGAGCTAAGCCCGGTTCGGTAATTTGGGGTCTTTCATCTGCTCTCGGCACAAGGCCAAATCCTGCATCCACGTAGAATCGGGTCACGGGTAGGGTTTTTTTTTTTTTTTTTTCTTGGGGAATTGTTGCCAGAGGCCATGAAGACGTGTGTCTCAGGCTCTCTGAGTGTGTGTGTGTGGATGTGTGGGCGTTCTCCTTCACGCTGTACCACGGCTAAGCTCTCCTGCTCGTTTCATATGGTGATGCATGGACGTGCAACACGGAGGTACCACCCTTGAGGTGACTAACACACCATCCCCAATCCCATCCAGGTCCCTACTCAACGTGTCTCCCTCGTGTGTGAGAAACATGTAAGTGTGTTAAATTGGAGCGACTGAGGCTCAGTTGGATCGTAGATCAACTCCAATGTGGATGGTTGGATCTTCCATCTGGGCCTTTTCATCCAAGTCACCCAAGTAATGATTTGAAATATCAGAATATCTATGAGGGCGTGTGTCCTCCGTGCAGCAGGTGTTTTTCTTCTCCAATTCAGGCGGTCCAGGTGTTTTTCTCTCAGACTGGTGACATTACGCTGTGAGGGCAGCAGCTTCTGAGTGTAATCTGACTTCAGCCCGGACCAAAGTTGTTCCTCTCCTTTCAAGACGGTCCGTTCCGCCACATGAATCTTCTACACCAGCCAAGACTGGCTTTAAACTCAGTGTCAGGGATACCGCTCTATTTGGAGCCTTTCCGGGCCTTCAGCTGAATACCAGATCTGGTTATGGTCGTTCTTTCTTCCCGGTTCTCTGTCAGTAATCATTCCCTCTGCTTTACACGCAGGTAGACCACTATCAGGACCACAGTACGATCTCCTCTGACTCTTTCTGTGCTCTCCCTGTTCCTACGCTGCACTGAGTGACTCAGTTATAACACCACCTCACTTTTTCAGCCCTATTTTCAAGGGAAAAGAAAGTCCTCTTATATTAAGACCAATATGGCACATTATGGATTCTCATTTAATTTAATCTCATTGCTTCACTTCATTCTGATGACTAAATTTCTTCTTCAGAGTCATTTAAATTAACTTTTTTTTTTTTTATGTCTTCCTGCACCAATAAGAAGAGCTGAGGAATTATTTGAATGCACATCACTTCTATTGTGCTCTCATTCAAGCTCATGGGCTTGTGAGGTTCTACACACTGAGCCCGACTAACCAAGATCCTTATAAATGAAGTAATAATTAATACCATAAATGTCACCAGTTTTGTGCTATCCTGAACATGCCCGGTTTACCATATTCATTGAGCAAATCACGCTAAAACCATAGTGTTTTTTTCTGTCGGACACAATCCTCAGTCCTATCAGTAGAATATGGATTATAACCCAGGAATCCCTTAAAAAAGAGGTTTTTAATCTCAATGGGACCTTCCTGGTTAAATAAAGGTTAAATAAATAAAGAAATCCATTTTAAAACAACAGGAACAGCAAATATACACTAACTTAAAGTGAATTGCTCAGTTTATAGATCAATACTGACTTTTTAAAATTAGAAATACCTCATCCATGAAAAGTAACGGCCCCTGAATACCTTCTTCTCAGTTGTGCGCTTGACTCTCCTTGCAGTCACTTCACCTCTGCAGCTTTACATTACTGTATCCTCACACCAATTCTACATCAGTTCTTTTCATCCATCATTTACAAATGTAACCTGATTGTGTGGCTTTTAAATCTCACATTTAGACATGATACTCCTGGTCCTGCATGTTTCCAAAGTGTCCCTACCTTAACACTTCTGACAGTGTTTATCGCCACTTAAAAATAAGAAAACTAACTTAAATTCTGTAAATAGGACGTTTTCAACAAAATACATAAAAAAATGAAGTCTTGGATCAAACATATCACTGTAAATGATCATTAATACATTCATCCTTTCATGTGGTTTCTGCAGCCATGTCCTTCCCATCCTCAGAGATCTCGAGGTGTTCACAGCCAAGATGGGATCTGTAATCTTAACAGTCTGACTTAAGTCTGCCATGGGATCTTATCCCATTTCTAAGTGCTCGGTGTGACTTGAGTGAAGTGTAAATGAGGCCTCCTGATCAGGTGACTTCCAGAATGAAGAAACAAGTGTTCCTGTGTGAACTCCTTCTGGACGTCTGACTCCTGTGCAGTGAAACGTTCCACCTGAAACACCAATTTTGGCTGCTCAACGCCACATTTAAGAAGTGTTTGGTGTGATTTCATGGGATAGACCCACCCAGTGAAGTTCAATTTTCTGTGCTCACACTGAAATTTTACCATCAGATCAATGATGTGAACTGAACCTCAGGAAATGTGCAGAACTTTGGCCACAAAGTTGTGTGCACCTGATCAAGTTTAAAGACTGCATTCAAAAAGTATTCAAATAACAGCAGGAATTTCTCCACTGTGCACAGTCCTCAAGATTTGTTCAAAGGAAACACGCATCTGAAACCCAACATGGCCTGGGCTTCAATCACTTGATGCAATTTTATTCAGTTTTCCCTCTCCTTTTTTTGTGGCAACAACTCAATATCTATGACCACACTCTACAATAAACACACGCAGCGGTATCAAGCTGTATAATACATGCAGAGTAGGGCTGCACAGTTGTGGATTAATGAGCACAGTCTGTTCAAAAGTTCACTGGTTGTAGTTCAGGCTGTTCCTTTCTGGGCAGTGTCTCATGAACCTCCTTTTTCCACACTGAGCTGAAAGCTGAAGGCTGCAGCCCAGCAAAATGAGATGGAGAGGTATAGAAGATGAATGGAGGGACGCCTTTATATACTGCTGTGATTCCTGAGCTGCAATGACCTGAGAAAACTCTGCACTGTGGGATGAAACCAACTTATCTAATTTTCCTACCTGGATGTAAAGAGAGCCGACGCAGCTTTCTCTGCGCTCATACATGAGGCCCAGATTTGAAGGAAAAATCAATCCAGTGCTGTGCATACACTCGAACTCTGCACTAAATCCTGACCTGGAAGTTGAAGAGGAGGTAAATCTCCAGCTCAAACAGAATTCAGCTGGAAACGTGGCGGAAACTGGAGGAGTTCATTTTTGGATGGACAGAGAGGAATATCTCAGACACCTGCTGCCTCTCCAGGCAGAAATCACTTGTTGGTGTCAGAGAGAAATTTCTGAACCGGTTCGAGATGATAGAAAGACAATGAGTTCACTGCATTTCAATGGCATCCATTTATCAGGATATGGTGGAACGAGACTTCTGTCATGGATTAGCAGAAAAACCCGCAGGGACTGAGTGATGCTACTGTGTGAAAATGAACCATAAATCTGCGACAAACGTTCTCAGCACCTTGGCTGGAAACAACAAAAAAGAATAAAGGAACATCTCAAGGCAACAAGAGGTCTTGATGATGGCCTGTGCGTATAAGCATGTATACGTGTGTGTTCTTACCTTGAGGCCGTCGGTGGGTGAGCAGCTGATCAGGACCAGGTTGTTTTTGTGTGTGTTGGTCCACAGCTCCTCCCCGGGCTGATCCAGGTTCCACCAGCACAGCGCCACATCCTGGACACAGTTGAGACTCACATGTCGCCGACCTTCACGACTCCTCCCGCCCACGTCGACACACACCACCTGTACACAAAACAGGAGCACAAAAGCAGTATTAACGCTCTGTGCTCGTCCCATTCCCTCTGAAAATGTTCATTAATAAACCAATAGATGTAATCTGACAGCTTATTGAACACTGCTATAGAGAGCCTGCACATCAAGAACACATGTCGGGTCTAATGTGATCTAAAGCAACAGCTCTGCTGTAAACCCAGCCTTGACAAAGAAAGATAACATGGCTCAGCTTTGCTAGAGATTGCCAGAGATGCTTTAATTTTGTCTCTAAATGGACGCAACAGACGTATCAGGAAAACTGCAGGGTGATGCATTTCGTGCACTCTTATTTTGTCTCACAGCCAAAATATTTCCAGTTTGAGTTCTGCCTTTGGATCTTTTGTGCAGTTTTTAAAATTGTGTTGGTGCATTTGTAGGTTTTATCCATGAAGCATCACCACTGCCGTCTTTACCTGATTTACCTGTTGGGAAGTAAAACAAGGGGCTTCAGTCATGACTTGGGACGCTGAAGCATTAATTTCTCATTAACTGAAACTGAAACTGAAACTGCGTTTTAAAGTTCCTGCAGCACATTTAACTATAAACTGATCCAAGTTTCTTTTGCCAGCATTGTCAGTCATGCACATGCTTAGATAAAGTTATGCGTGTAGCGTCTGCAAGAGCTGTGAACAGCTGAGTTACCTACCAAGGAGCTGTGTGACTGAAATTCACAGCGGAAAGCATCTGAGTGTAAAGTCAAACACTCATATTTTCAAGATTATAGTAATTAAAGCATAATTGTGCAGAGTAGCAATCAGACATAATTGCAACATTTTGCACTTTTGTGACGCTTCCAGTTAAAAAAGCACCAATCAATAGTGCACAGTAAGGAATGGATGTTTATACAGCTAAGAAAGAAAGGGAAGTTATCTTCGTGTTTCATTCATTTGGATTCACTTTCCTGGCCTGGTTCAGAACCTGAGGGCTCCGACACTTTTGCATCAGTAACCTCATATTCCTCCCTCTTCCCCCAACTCTGTTTTTGTTGATGTCTAAGGTTGTTTTTTTTTTTCATCTTCCATTATTAATGTCTGTGTGCGTTTTGTTCTGTCGGGCTTGTTGTTTTAGTGATGTGCATATTTTTGGGAAGGTCCGCCACGCTCTACGGGCCACAACAAAGAGACGCGCGGTAATGAGCTCTCGTGGCGCTCGACAAGGGAGGGGGGTGGGGGGGGGCTGGATCTCACGCTTACATAGGCCTGCACATACATAAATGTGTGCACGTATGTACACAAGCACAGACGTAGAGGAGGTGATCTATATGAACACTCGCTTTTATGGGAGCACAGAGGGAAGGCATACGTGGTTAAACAAACCATTCAGGAGCGCTTTTAAAGCAGGTGAAATTGCAGGTCGAACACTGTGACCCTGCCTTTCATGTATACCACAGCTCATTCCCTCTTCACACGCGCACTCGCACGTGCACGCACGCACACATATTCATACGGGGCTTTCATGCACTTGCTATCTGCAGTCACACTCACTAACATAATA
The DNA here is from genome assembly GCF_902148845.1 of Salarias fasciatus. Lineage (NCBI taxonomy): Eukaryota > Metazoa > Chordata > Actinopteri > Blenniiformes > Blenniidae > Salarias > Salarias fasciatus. The sequence continues at coordinate 4,950,391 of NC_043757.1, forward strand.
AACCAGGGTTGATCCACGACCTCTGTCACAGTACAGAAGAGTCTCTCAGACCTGGCAGATAGAGGCAGGACAGAGTGAAGGAGTGGAAAGAAGGAAAAAATTAGGAAGCATAATGAAAGAAAAGCTCTTTGTTTTGGGTTTGGAAAGACTCCTATAAAAAAAAAAAAAAAGGTTGCTTTTATGCACTACCGCTTTAGGAAAGTGGGAATCGCGGAATAAAACATGCTTGAATTAATGAATGAATGAATGAAGGACAAAACAAAACAAAAAAAAACACACACACAAGAATAGAGAGGAAAAAAAGGTTGAGTAATTGGATTTTTTTTTTGTAATAGATCAATGAGACGTTTGAGCCAAAATAAATGTTTGAAACCCAAGAAAAGAGCAGTCAGTTGTAACATCAAAATCCCACTAAATGGGAGTGTTGTCAGAAATACAGGAATGTCTCCTTAGAAATCAATTAGGTTGCCAAAAAATAAATAAATGGGTAAAAGGACAAGAACATGCAGAAGTTAGAAAATCAACACGCTCTATTGTATATGGCAGAGCAGATTTGAGATGCAGTGGTCCATGTCTGCCCTCCTGGAGCTCTTCAGGGGGTTAAATTTGCTTTGGACACAAAATATGCCTGAAAATGATGGAGGTACATCTGATGATAAAGGGAACAAAGAGTTGCCCCCAAATAGCTGAACGGGAGATCACTGACAGATTAGAAATGGAAAAGAAGAAGAAGGAAAAAAAAAAAAAAAAATCGGAAAATCACCGGGTTAATAACACACTCTATCTCTACCCCCTGTGTGCCCCCTCCATCCTCACCCATCTCCTTGCTCTTCTCAGGTTTTTTTTTTTTTTTTTTTTTCTGCTGGCGTTTGCTGGTCAGCAATAATCAAAAACCACTTTCTGTGGACCGGATTAGTTTAGCCCCCCCATTCCTGCCCCCCCCCCCCCCCCCCCCCCCCCCCCCCCCCCCCCCCCCCCCCCCCCCCCCAACGCCCCTTACTCTCCCTTCTCCAGCTTAGCCCACTGGACCAGGGCGATGTGTACGTGGATGTGTGTGTTTGTTGGGGGTGGGGGGAAGGGCGTGATGCGCGTGAGTCTGTGCACGATGCAGGTTGCATGCACATGCATGCAGTGTGTGTGTGTGTGTGTGTGTGTGAGTGAGTGTGTCTAAGTGCATGTGTGTGTTGTACAATATAAAGTGGTAGTGGTGGTGAGGGAGGGGGCGTCTTATCAGGACTGTGCTTCTGGAGACAGACACACGACAGCAACGATTGCTTTTACACACACTGACATGCACGCACGTATATACACACACACACACACACACACACACACACACACACACACACACACACACACACACACACACACACACACACACACCTTAACAAAAGGGCCTGGCAGTAATGTGATAATGCCAGGGTTAGCGGTTAGCAAGCTAGTGGAGGAGGAGGGACAGTGTAGTTTTGTTTTGTGGGGGAAAAAAGTGGGCCACATTTAATCAGACCTATTACTAACACCTACAAAAAAGAAACACCTGGAGATCAGCCTGAGCTTAGCACACAGCTGTACGGCAGATTAATAGAGCCGTACAAAGGGCTGCAGAGAACTGGAAGGAAACTGGGCACATCTAACACTGAAGGCGATGCTGACAAAAATTTTTTTATCACGAGGTAGATGTATTCTGTATTTACATGTTATTTAAGGCCAAATGGATGAGAGAGTTGTGTATGAAAGCACACGCAGGCAAACTGGCCTCAATATTTAACAAAACACATTTCTAGAAGTGATGTCTGTAGATGTTTGTATTGGAGTAATGCTGCTTTATCTACAGATACTGAATATGCCAACTCACTGTTATTTTACCTGAAACAGGCCACACATTGAAATGGTTAGTCTTACAGTAAAAAGCCCTTCTGTGCTGAGTTTGTATGCTCCACCTCTGTCTGGGTGTCTTGTAAAAGGCTTGCTTGCTTGAGTATATAAATTATGTTTCTGGTCACTTTCTGATCACATAGAATTAATCAGATTTTTTTAAATACTGTTATTGGAACATAGGCCTCCACACAGAAAATCAAAACAGTGCAATTTTGCAGAACATCTCAGACGTTTCCTCGCTATATACAGATTTATATGAAGTTCCACCTGGTCCTCCCATAGCATGGTATCCTTGGTGGCATTCAAAATATTTGAAATAAAGCATTTTGAACCACTGTAAGAACAACACCCAGTATCTGTGGCTGGATTCTCATGCACCTGGTATAATCATTAAATCATTGCACATTGGAACTTTTGCTTTTTGACTCAACCTGAAGGTGTAAATCAGCAGATCAACGGTATCTCAGTGGGATATGAGGCTGTAGAGCAGGGGCCACATTCAGCCCAATTTCATCTTGAGTGGGTCAAACTGGTGAAACAGCGACATAATAACCTCTAGTTTTAAACCTTTTTTGTTGTGAATCAGAGTTTATATGATTAAAAAAAATCTATATTTTCACAAAACCTTACAATTCCTTTTAAAATGACTAGAATCTCAAACACAAAGTCAATTTTAATGAAACCTTCTGTTGCAAAATATGGTGAAATGTCCAAAAAACATCTCCTATAGCTGTTGCTTTATGCATGTTTTTACAAACTCATACGAACAGCTTGCTAGCTTTCATGGCTGCATCACCGGTATCTCAGACCAGGTCTCAATGTTGTGTTGAGAAACAAGGAGTTTTGTCTAAAACTGAGCTTCAGTATTTTAGACCAACCATAAGCATGAGAAGAAACATGCATTCCACTTTCAAAATCATTAAAATAGGAATTTTAATTAAAAAAACAACCTTGTCTCTTGTTGTGACGGTTTACTTGATCTCACTTTGAGAGGAAAAGAAACAGTTTCCCATCTGACTGGATTAAGAGAAGCGGCCTGATAGTGATATAGCCTTTATGCATCCTTGTCTCTTACACTCTGTTCAGCACATGCATCAGTGGTGCACGCTCCATCAATGCGCTCGGTCGTACCTTGATTTCAGAGGGGGACAGTTTGTCTGTTCTCCTGCCAGTCTCCAGGGAGTCCAGGTTCTTTCTGTGCAGGTAGACCGCAGCCACTTGGCTCTGCTCCAGGAAGGACAGCAGAATCAGCCGGTCGCTCAGCACCGCTGGGGACGACACCAACACAGTCCACATCACCGCTCAGGACACGAAACAAAACCACATGCTGCAGAGGTAAAGAGCGTCTTCCTACACAGCCAGAGATGACCGCCGCGGCGACTGTTTGGTGATTCTCTCTACTTGGGAATTAAGACACACGAGAAAATGCAAATCCTCTGAACTTCCAGGTGCTTCATCGAAGAAGAGAAGCTAGGAGTTAAGAAAGAGAGGCAGTGCGGCCACCAACCTCCACCCCATGACACATTAAACAGAATTTCGAGGAAAAAAAATAATTCTCGCTGTTTGCAATAAAAAAATATTCAGGTTGAAGTCAAATCTGGGGGTCAAAAAATCTGATTCTGGAAACTGTTGTTGGTAATAATGACACATGGATGTATTGTGACTTCATAGTATTTAATAGTAATGATTAACATTTTCTAAGATAATTTCCACTTTGAATATCTGAGGTTTGTGAAATTGTTGAGTGTGACAGGCTGGTGAATCTGTTCTGTGATGAGACAGTCATTCTGTAGAGGTCCTGAGAGTTACTGCAGGGACTAGTATTTCAGCGCGAAGCACCATTGTTATGAATGAAAACAACTTGGCGTCAGTGTGTGCATGACAGAGTGAGCGAGAGGTGGGCCTTGTATACTGAACAGCCAGGGATCGATGCATACTGAATTGCTGGTTTCAGGCCAGGAAGGTAAAATAAAGTTTCTCTTTTGCCTTTTGATCACGATCTGAAGGATTAAACAGCAAAATTTGACCAGTGGAAAAACTAATTGAACAAATTACAACTTCTGAAACACAAGAAACATTTGTCTCTTCCTAAACCGAACATGTTTAAAGCTTTATCAACCTTTCTGAAAACATTAGCCTCAAAACCATGCTTTGCAAGAAGATATAAACTGGTACTAAAGTGCTTTGGTTTGCACTGATCACCGTCACAGACACTCACTTGCTCTCCAGTGAACATAATAAACATATATTTCTATTTTCTTTGCCTTTTGTAATTTGCATTCAGTTTATTACCACCGTCAAAACTTCTGTTTTTTTCTGCACTCCTTTCCACAGTTTCCCTCATCTCCGCCTCCCCTCCGCTGCCATCGTTTGTATCCCCCCCCCCTCCTGTCAGTGCGCTGAAGGCTCTGAGGCCTTTCTGCGGTAGGAGAACACACTTGATCCTGTTCAACTCTTTGGGAGCTGCGTGGAAACGCTGATTAGCAATTAAGCCCCCCTCGCCTTCAAATTAATCTGTTTATGAAACCAATTAAATGGAAAGGGAGGGGGGTGGGGTTGTTACACATGTCTCTCAGATATCCTGCTTTGAGTTGAACGAGCGAGGCTGCACCTCGAGATTTAGAAATCTAACCGGCAATTAACCACGGCGTGTGTGTATTTATAAACGTGAGGGTATTGGTATGATTACACTTTAAATCATCCTGTTGTGTGAAAATTTTAAATTAACGTGTAAATATTCATGAGGGGAGAGGAGAAACTGCTCAGAAATGCAGGAAAAACTCAAACTTAAAGCAGGTCAGCTGATTCTGCCTGTGTTGAACTTGGATTATGAAACATTCGGAACCAAAAAACTGCTTCAAAGATTAAAACCATTAAAAAAAAAAAAAAAAGAAGGGAAATACAACCATTAATGAATCCTTAGCTTACTGACAACATTTAATGCAATCGTAAGCGTCTTTGTAATAGATTACAGACAAATCAAGTTAAATGCAGTTTAGTATTGATCTCAATGGGTGTCTATAAACGGGATTAAGATTAATCCTATTCATTTCCAAATGAGGGAGGGGATGTGAAGCCAGGCTGAGGCCCAATCTGGGACCAGGTGGCTGATTTGGCATTAAGGGCCAGACCTTCATGACCCACCCTGCAACACAACCCCCCACCCCTACCCCCCATTACAAACACACAAATCCACAAACACAGAGCTGCTGCATGTTAACATGTACATAAGCATATGAGCGCCCCTGGACACAAGCGTGGAGAACTGCATATGCTTTCATACCATCAAGCCCGCAACCACCTTTTTCCTGCACGCACATTTACAAATTTACAAACACGCACCGACACAGTCTCACAAGAGTAAGGCAAAGCCACCACATGTTGAAGCACGCACACGCTCACACACTGACAAAAAAAAAAAAAAAAAAAACACGCACGCACACTCAGTCCCCTAAATCCATTTAATGCCATCTCCTCAGCAGCATGTTGACATAAGAGGCCAATGGGCTTAACCAAAGCACATTTAAACATGGGTAAATGAAACCGGCTATGAAAAATCACTTAAGGATGCTTAATCGTGGAGCATATGCGCAGCTTGGCCCAGTCATCGGCCAAAGGAGGCTGGTAATACTTTGATGGTGTAAAATGTTTGTAATCTATTGCTCTGTATGATGCAATCGGAGCTGCTGGAGGAAACACCGCGCTCACTGGCATTCGGGACGCAAAGTTTAACAGAGGACGGTAAAGCCTGCTTTGTGCTATCCTGAAACAAAAACAGACCTGGCTGCAGTTGTTTGGTGTCTCAAATATCCAAAACGTACAAGGTCTCACATCCGTTCCAATCCATGCAAATCAGAAAAGGGATTTTCTTCTGCATCCAAACACTGAAATCTCCACATCCCCCCCCCCCTTTCTTTCTTTCCTTCTTTCTTTTTTTTTTCTTTTTTTTTGCTTTGGAAAGTTGTCACATCCTGTTGCAGAAATGAAAATACATTTTCTGTCATTACACCACGGCTTACAGTTTAATTTAAGATTTAACTGGAGCTGCAGCCTTCAGTCAATTAAATGCAGGGAGAAAAGCAAATGAATCAGCAACTATTTTGATAATTGGTGAAATCGTTCCAGATTATTCAAGCAAAAGCGCCAAAACATTTACTGGTTTCAGCTACTCACAAATTAATATTACAGCTGGATTTTCTTATGTGAAACATTTAATGAAAGATTCACAGGGTATAAACCTAATTCATTTTTGCTTTTGGAAGCAGAAATCCTCAATACTGGTAAGATTTAACTCAAAGCTTCTTTCTGGTAGTTGCATGTGGTTCAGGCAGTCTCAACCCATCCTACTGTTATGCTGCTATGAATTTATGTTGCTTGAAGGTGTATCAGTAATTTTGTGTGTTGTGACGTAGAGTATACCAATTAAAATCTCTGTATTTCAACAAAACCAAATCATTAATAACGAAAATTACAAGAATCTCAACATGAAGTCAATTTGAATGATGCGTGCGAAACCGAGTGAAATGACCTTCATCCTAACAGAAAGGGGAAGACATCCTCGGTCAAGGAGGGATGGCTTAAGGTAGGAGACAGTATGAAGTTGTAACAAGACAAAGAACTCGCAAAGCTTGTTCACAAATGTCACAATTAGACCTCAACAATGAAACGTGAAAGTCAGATGAAAATGGGCAAAATGTTCCTGACCTCAGAGCTGCAGCTGGACTAAACTCATTGTTTCGTCACACTGTAACTCAAACCAGTCTCAGAAAATGTCATTTTCTCACTTTAATCAACAATCAAAATGTTGTTTGTATTAATTTTGGTGTGTCTTGACATGGAGTCAAACTGAGGTGAATATTTCCTTGGGAACGGAGATCTGAGTGAGTTCGCGATCAGTTCAGCGGAGAATCCTGACAGTCACAGTTTTGTTTCATAGTTCTTAAGATTCTTTTTGCTGATGCTTTTCTGCATATTGTGCTTTCTCTAAAATTTCTGAGAGATAGACTGCACTACAAATAAACTGTATTATTTCTTTGTACAATGGTACAAAAAAGGCAAAGTGGAACCACTAAAACAGGCTCCAAGTGGCACAATACACAAGAATTGGACAACACAAACACATAAAACTGAGAAGAACATGAACAATCTTTCTTTAACAAGTTACTAATTAAATCCTTGAATGTACTGATAGATGAATGTTTTTACCTTGTGATATATATCATTTATTTTTAAAGATACATCTTTTTTGTAGAGTGCTTCTTGACATATGCAGTTAAAAATCATAATATACAACGAAAAATGGGAGATTAGGTTTGTAAGAAGTCATGTCAGACCACTTTTTTCTGATTCCGCCTATTAAATAATGAACTGAATAATTCATTAAGAGTAAAATATGCAGTGGAATTGATGAATAGCTGTGTGATTGACCTTCTAAAAGAGATATCATTTGCAAAAACACACTCGTTTACCACTTCATTAGGTACAAATCAACAACCTAACAAGACGTTTTCATTTAAAAATCTGTTGCATTTTTCAATGGCGTCGATGCCGGAGTCATCATAATAAAATGTTTCTAAAGTTTGGCCAAAAAAAAAAAAAAAAAAACACATCATAAAGAGTATTGTACACATCCCTCAATATTTTGCAGCCCAGTTAAACCCCACCATAAAAAATTAAGAGGCAGTTAAATCAAAACCTCTGTGATGACCGCAAGCAAAGCTGAACTTAATTAACATTGTAAAAGCAGGATTCATGGAGGCGCTGTAGTACTAGATCACATTAGATTGTAAAAGTACACCTAATGAAGTGGAAAATGAGTGCATGCAAGTAATAATAAGTAATTTATACCTGACAGACACACACACACACACACACACACATACACACACACTCTCACACAGACACACACAGAGGTCGTAATTGTAAACAGTAACCGTCGTTGCGCCTTGTAAATGTGTTCGTTGTTGTGATCTGTTCTGACTCCCTAATTGTCTCGGGCGTAATTTAACAAGTGGCAGATGTGAGAACCTCTAACCTCTTACACCCCCTCACGCTCACACACACTCACATGCGCACACGTACACACACACGCACAATCCCCGGAAACCCACCCTCTCACAACCATTACTCTAATAATTAGTGCCTCTGAGGCTTTGAATGGAGCGCAGTGGGAGGTGAGTGGGTGTGGGTGTGTACCTGTGTCTATGTGTGAGTGGGTGTGTGTGTGTGTGTGTGTGTGTGTGTGTGTGTGTGTGTGTCACTTTCTGTAAACCTGAGTGAACATACAGGAAGTGTTTGTTTTTCTATCGTCTTTATAAAGTGTGTTCCTGAAATTATATTTGCATGCATATGTACAGAAGGGCATACGTGTGTGTGTGTGTGTGTGTGTGTGTGTGTGTGTGTGTGTGTGTGTGTGTGTGTGTGTGTGTGTGTGTGTGTGTGTGAGTGAACAAGCATGTGCATGCGTCTACATGTGCGTGCATGTGTGTATGTGCCTGTGTGTGCGCTGTGGGGGCTTTATCAAGTGTCAGGAGACCTCGGGCGGAAGCGGGGAGGGTGGTGTTATGAACAAATAATTGATACAGAAAGAAAGAAATAATTAGCAGATTTGGGCCGCTGTCCACGGCCTCCTTGTTCTCTCCTGCCAGGTCTGCAGTGCGAGGCGGGGGGGGCCACGCTCCCCGGAGGAGCCCGCAATGGAGGAAAAACACTGATGGATGCTCTTAAGGGAAGGCCCCTGGACAGACGTAGCACAAAAGGATTTGCCCGCAATTAGCTAGCAGAGCTGCATGGCTCACCTGTGGCACCTGTTATGTGTGTGTGTGTGTGTGTGTGTGTGTGTGTGTGTGTGTGTGTGTGTGTGTGACCGAGTGGTGCGAAGATTGTGTATGTGCCACATGTGGGGTGAGCAGGTGTAAAAACACAATGTTTGACAGTGTGAGAGAAGAGTGCGTGGTGGCGACGGTTTCGTGCTTTTTTTTTTAATCCTAAAATATTTAAATGCAAATGTGTGTATATATATGTGTGTGTGTGTGTGTGTGTGTATGTATGTGTGTGTGTGTGTGTTGCTTCAGGCAGAAAGAGGTAGCCAGGCCTTGTGGTGGAAACAATGATGTTTGTGTCCTTAAATCTGCTTAAACCACAGAGAACCTCTTGAATATCTAAGTCACACATAAACCATAATTTCATTCAGTGAATGCAGAAATCCCGACAATGAAGGAGAGAGAGAGAATTGTTGACTGCAATAATGGGCACGTTGGCTGCAACAGAACAGGACTAATTAGCATCAGCAGCACCAAAGTAACCAAAATCACAGTCAAAAATATCTCACGCCACACAGCGGAGCTGTGAGGGCTTAGGCCAGGATGACTGACAGGAGGATTCACAGCACCAGAGTCTGTTTAAGGAGCAGTTTCAGGTTTAAACTTTTGAACATTTTAGAGAATCCCAGCTGAAACAAAGGTTGCAGCTTAGTTATAATTTAGTTTTTAAAATAAGAGTGATGTCTGATTTATAAATCATCAATATTTTGTTAACCCTCTTTAAAACTGAGATCTTTTTCAGGCTCGCAGGCGTCTGGATCCGATCCCAGCTGACGGGCAATAGAGGCACTCGCACTCGCACACAATCACAATCACATCTATAGATGATTCAGTAATCAAACTCAAATACATATTTGCACTGTCAGAGGAAACAGGAGAAAAAAAAATGGACATATGAACATTGAAAAGATGCAAACTCTCTGCAGAAAGGCCCCATACGGTCAAATTCAACTGTCCCTGCCTGGCAGTTCTTCAGCATTAGTTAGTTTACAGCAACTCAGTGCAACACAACGCAATGTGTGTGTGTGCTCGTGTATGTCTGTGTGTTTGAGAGAGGACGTGAGTCACCAACCGTCGGTCGCGGTGTGAGCTGGGAGTCGGCCCGTTAACGTGCGGTCGATGCAGATTTGTTCGAGCTGAGGTCCGTTCAGGTTCAGAGTCGCGAGCACAGCGTTGCTCAGCATCACCTGCAAAGTGCAGTTCCACGGTTATGTTTAACATCCCTGATCTTAAACATTTTTTTAACTAGGATGAAAGGCAGAGGTCATGGCAGGAAGTCTTTCTTATTCAAACTTCAAGGTTATGTTACACCAGACAGTGAAAATCCATTCCACTGGGCCAGAAGACATCTTCAATTCAGAGGTACTTTACAATTTTAAAAAAGCATATTAATATATACAGACTGTAATTTCTCCCAGCGACATATAAAGCATTCCTAACCAGGTAACTAAATCATTTCAAGCAGAAACAAAGACAGAAACAGCATCCCAACACATCAATTAGTTTAATGAAGCTGTTCATACAGTTCCCAGTTTAAGAGTCAGTTAGTAAGTTCGTTCAATAGTTCATTTAGAATGTAAAATTTGATATACTGTATCAAAAATGGTCCCTGTTTTTTAAATTCATGTGAAAAATATAACAGAATCTGAGATGTTTTCCAAAATAAATCACATTCTGGAACATTATATGGGACAATTTCAAACAACCATGCACATTAATTAGCTTTCATGTGGATTGGTAACACGAGCGTTCACCTTGAAAATCAAAAACTGAGGTCTTATAATTATAAGAGAGCTTAAAGCACCCTGATAACTGAGGGTGTGTGTGCATGCGCGTGTGCGTGCGTGCGTGTGTGTGTGTGTTGGGCTGAGGTGGGTGTAAACCTGGCAGCAGTGCTTGCTCCTCCATCTGGTGTGGATGCAGGTGTTCGTCTGCAGCAGCTCCTAAAAGAAAAACCAAAGAGAAGGAGGTGAAGCACAAACACAACTTGTTACAAAAGCAGTCTCGATCATTTTCATACAGCTTTGGTTCTTATAACAACATGTTCAAAAAACCTACTTCTAAGCATAAGCATGAACATTTTTAGAAAACTGTGAAAAATGTGACTGTAGGAGAAGTTGGAGAAGTTTAAGGCTGGAAGATTCTGAATGAAACAGAACTTTTAAGTTTTAAAAGATCCACTTGGAATTTTACATCTAAAGTTAGACATTTATATTTTTTTGGCATTTTTATTTAATTTTGAGGTTTTAGTTTAACAGCTTTTAACTTTATCTTTTAACACTGTTACCACTGACTACTGCAGCTTTCACTTGTTTCAGGTTTCAGTCTGGAGTCGCATTCTTCCCTGGTCTCCTTCTGCTTGTGCGTCTGGTCTTATTATGGAATGTTGCATTGCTTTGTCTCATTACTATTTCATTAAATGATGAAAGTTGACATTTAGTTTGACAACTTCCTCAGTTCCCAATCCAATCCCAACATTTCAGTCGCACACAGTAACAGACACGAAAGGTGGCCACTGCAGCAGTTGACTTGGAAAAAAAAAAAAAAAAGGGATGCAGGTAACAACTGTGTGTGTGTGTGTGTGTGTGTGTGTGTGTGTGTGTGTGTGTGTGTGTGTGTGTGTGTGTGTGTAAGGTCAGTCATTCCTGCCACATTCCTAACCCAGCTGGGGTGATTGGATGGGAGGAGAGAGGGGCTGGGGAAGGAGGAGGTGTGGAGGTGAGCCGGGGTGTTTCTAGTTTCAGACAATGGTTACGGGTGAGAGGAGGAGGGTGTGTGTGTGTGTGCGCGTGTGTGCGTGTGTGTGTGTGTGTGTAACAGCCACAGACAGGTTCCGGCAAACAAAGCTCAGTCTGTACTGCCACAAGTGTAGAAGGAAGACGGGAGGGCAGAGTGAATGAGGAGAAGAGTGCGGGGAAGGAGGGAGGAAGAGTGGGGGTGAGGAGGGAGGGAGGGCGGCTTGCAGCCCCCTGATCCCCTCAAATATCCCCCTCGATGACAGAGCTCGGCCGAAAGAGAGGTGATGAGAGAGGAGCGGGAGAGCGGAGAACAAACGAGGAACGACAGGGAGAGTGAAGGGAGAGGGAGAAAGGGGAGAGAATGCCCCTATTTGTTAATCAATCGCCCGTTTCGAAAGGGAAAACCAGGGAAAACTCAGAAAATCCCCAGAGGGAGGAAGACGACAGGGGAAAGAGGAAAGGGGGGGGGGTTCTGCCAGGAGGGATGGTGGCGGGGCTGAACGGAGAAGGCGGGTACCTCCAAGTCCTTCAGCGAATCGCGGAGCTTTTCGGGTCGGCGGTTCCTGGGGGTCCACGAATAGCCTCGAGCTATGGAGGAAAAACACCACAGCAGATCATGTGACTTCACTTTAAAACACAGACTTATAAGGATTTTTTTTTTTTTTTTTTTTAGAAGATAGGACGGAGGAAAGAAAAAAAAAAAGGAAGAAAGAAACTCGTGGGAATTCAGAAAAATGTGCCACCAAATCCGGAGAGCAGAGAAGGTTTCGAGTTTGTATCTGTGTTGAGATCTGAGTATGAGACGAGATGACATGAGGGGTAAAGGTCACGCAGGATCAGGAGGCGCAGGTAGAAAAGGAAGACCATCCAAATTTTAATAATCTGCTGTTAAACGCAGACACTTTTCTATTTCAACCACATGAACAGACTCTGAGTATGCTATAGATTAAATCAATTAGTTGATCACAAGATATTCACAATGATTTATTTATCTGGAAAAAAGCTCAGCATACGCTGGAAGCAGCTTCTTAAAGTAGGAATGATTTTATCTGTTTTCTGAATAATCTTAAATAATTACAGCTTGATTTTTATATTTAGTCCTTGAAAACTGCCAGTTCGCTCATTTCTTTGAGGTTGTTTAAACTGAAAAAAGTGTTTTTGAAGAGTATTTCAAGACTTCAAGACATAAAACTCAGTGTGCACAAACACCTGAGATGCTATTTCAATATCATCAAATGAAAGTATAAATAAAAAATTACGCACATTTCATTTGGAGATATCCAATATCAAGTATGACCATCCAACATTAAAATGTGTTATCTGTAAAAAAAAAATACCCTGAACATGATTGACTGGACAAATTGGGAGTGTGCCGAACTGCTGCCTCTCACACTAGTTTAAATTATAATTTGGTTTATGGGCAGAATTCTCATGCACCATTGTAATTTAGCTAATTTCTGTACAAGAAAAAAATATTAATCATCAAATAGTTTGATTAATCATTGAATTGATCAAACTATTTGATGATTTGATGTGTAAGATCCTCAATTTAATGACAATTCAGTGGGGAAGGTATATAAGTCAACAACTTTTCTTATTAGCCTGATAAACATTTTAAGACTAAATAATCAAGAGATGCAAAAAGAACACTGCAAATGATGAAATGAGACTTTGATTTTGGAACACCAGTAAACTCCAATGAAAAACCACTGTAAATTTATCAGGAATAAAGCTTTTTAGCTTTCATTCTGTTATTTTTCATGCCTTGATTTCTAATTATGTCTATATTGACTACATCACAATGTATCTTGCCGGTATATTGTATATTTATGATAAAAAATGTTTGGTTTTTCTCACTTTGTGGGTTCAGATAACTTAGAACTCCTCATCAGGTGTGTGACCACATCGGTTAACTTCTGCTTTTCTTCCTGATTCCTCAAAAATATGCAGGTGACAACAAAACATAAGAAATTGTTGATTATTAAACGTTAAATTTTCTCTATACCCAATGCTCTCAAGAAGTTGCATCTTGTTTTGTAGATGAATAACATTATAAAGTAGGAAAGGTTCTTAACCAATGTCTTACAGAAATCCAGTGAGAATTGTCGAGAAATTTGAAGACTTTTTGAGGTAAATGGCACATAAAGCTGATGAGCACTGACCCCAACATATTGAAGTATCCACAGAAATCGAACTGTTCGATCACGGGTTAGGATGATCCCAGAGCAGAGATCTTTAAAAGGACCAAACTGAGGTCTGGTTGCTTGGTTCTTTAATGATGGGTTTAATGAAATGACTCAACTTTTACAAAAAATGAAGCACCGTTTTCATAAAAGTGTCCCTGGAGTAAGTGAGTGTGCTCAGAGATTTAACAATGACCGCAAAAAGCATATGAGTCGACGGCGACTTCATGTTGTGAGCATTACGCTTGCCCATGGATCTGGGTAGTTTTCTTTTTTAAGTGAAGTAAAATAGTCCACTGAAGGCAAAATGTTCTTTCAAAACACACAAACTGCTCCTCGAGGAGAGACAAACATTTAATCATGAGGACTTTCGGTGCTCTTGAGTGGTTGAGTTATCTCCCAAATGCAACCTCACAGTTAGCAGCACATATCTCAACACGTACCACACCAAGGCCCCTTCATTTTAATTTCCCAGCCCTCCATTTCTTCCCCCCCCCCCCCCCCCCCCTCCACACTCCATCTCCAGTGGTTAAACACAGGGAAGGAAGCATATGGAAAAAAAAAAAACAACTGCTAATTGAATTTGTGCATCTGCTTCTGCCCACGCATATACATGAAGTTCAATGTGAGTGAGGGAGGAAAAAAAAATTTAGAAGGAAATGAAGGACTGCTGTTTTCAAGGTGGTGCAATCACTCCCCTATCTGTTTATTTTACAGTCTCCCCTCTCATCTTCACAGAAACGCACCATTAAGGAGCGAGGTACTCTATTAAGAAAGAGTGGGAAGAAGAGGTAAATAGATGCATGCAAATGACAGTGGGAGGTGGGGGGTGGGGGGGGGGGGGGGGGGGGGGGGGGGCAGGAGAAAGGGGGAAGGAGGGGAGGGCAGTGGGATGAGTGTTTGTCTCCTGATAAGGGCGTTTGTATTCCACTACTGGGTGGAAACCAGAGCGAGAGGGAGGGAGGGGAAAAGAGAGGGAGGGAGAGTGTAAATGGAGGAAGTAGGACAGTTGAGTGGGAGATGGTCATCCACTGGATGAGATGGTTTCAGCCTCAACACACACACACAAACACACACGAGGGTGAAAGTAAAGTATAAAACTGTGTTTCTCTGCTGGAAACTTACCTTCACAGAACTGGAGTTTCTCATTGTAGTAGTGATGCTCAAGGGAAACAGCTGTGGAAGGATTAAAAAAATAAAGGGAATGACTGGGATACGTGCATATTTACATTCAGCCCGATGAGTCTGGTCGGTCTGTCTATATGATGCTGTTAAATAGAAACGGAGCTCAACATCCCCTTAGCTCCCAGGGGCCATGTTGGCAAAGTGCAACCCATAACCGTGCCTCGTGGCCTGGCCGCCCCGAGCAAGAAAGTGGCCAGTCTGGTGGCCCGCCTCACTGGCAGGCAGGGACACCTCCAGGATTAGTAGTATTAATCAGATAAGGGGGTGAAGGGCCAGACAGGCCCAGACATGGGCACCTGCTCTGGGGCTGGGTAGAGGGGTGTAGAGGGAGGGGTTTTTTTTTTTTGGCTGCTGGGGACCCCTGGAGCCGCTCCAGTGAGCCTGGGTCCCCCTCTAGTGGACACCTGTGGAAATAACAGCCAAGCTGTCAGAGGTAAACATGTTTGAAATAAATGGCTGAAAATCAGAGAAGTAAAAATCACGTGCAAATGTCACATTTTAAACTGTGAGCATGCTGCAATATTAAAAAAAAAGAAAAGATTCCCCACAGGTTTATACAGAACAGGGATGCATGCTCACCTGGTTTTATCCACACATTCACTAAACCACAATCATCAAAAGCAACACTTTGCATGATCAGACTAATTCATTCTCAGCTCACTGAAATACAGATGCATAAAGTTCTCTGGCTTGCTTCACATTTGTTGATGCCAAGGTGAACTAGTTTGCTTTTACAGCGTCCTGAACAGGTCTTATGAAGCACAAGGTGATATATAATGCAATTTTACGCTGCGTCCGAGCTAAACGGCATGTGAATAACACTATGCTTGAGGTCGGGATGGAGCCGGGTGTCAGGAGTGATCTGTGATGGGAGCGATACTGAAGGACAGGAGCTGCAGGACAGCTGTGTTGTCGGCCAGGTCACAGTACTGTCACTGACTACAAGGAAGAGACAGGAGACGGGTATTACATCACAAGTTCTACCATGTACCTGTTTGTTGTCTTTAAAATCAACTTGCTTCAGGTTTTGAAGGTGATATCTGTTTTTTTTTTTGTTTTTCTTTTTTGTTCAGTGAGTCCTCTTGATTTATGGACATAGAATATTCTTGACTGCTGAATAAGAAGTTTGAAACAGCACTGTTTTTGAAGAAGATTGGCAATCAAATCATTATGGCAATACTTAACACTAGTGCGTTTACCTGATATCGTGAAGCCCGACAAGAAATCCTGACAAAGTGGAAGAAGTGAAGCAGTTCTGTAAGACTGAGAGGTCCACAATTCCCCCTGAGCAGCTACCAGAGAGGACCGATGGAGGCGATTACTGCCAATGTAGGTTCAGCCAGTTGTCAAAAGATGTGCTGACTTTTTCAGCTAGTGGTATCCCCGTTTGAATCGTTAAAAAAGGTCTTCTACTACAAAGCCTTTCCTGACAGCTCAATCAAGAAGCCAAAGAGCAAAAACTTTCCCCTGCAGCCCATGATTATGTTAAGAGCGTTTTTCTGTAAAGCTCCATGTTCAGGAGATGATTATTTCAAGCAGCTAATTTACTACCTTCGTTTAGATTTTTTTTTTTTTTTTTAAAGCTTTCATTTAGTGGACCAGATTGGAGCCTATTGTGGGCTGTTTTGGGCCCACGGGCCTTATGTTTGACACCAGAATTGTGAATTGTTAAAATAGGTTATTGTGATTATTGTGATGAAATCATGACCCAGAGTCGTCTTTACACCACTGTGTGAAACTGCTGATAGTTTTGGAGTGATTCTGCTCAGTTTCTTCCTCTCCTCCTCTTCCTCCTCCCTCCACTCTCATATTAAGCCACACTTTAGTAATCCTCCAAATGAAAGGATTTGGAGCAAGAGCATCGTCTCACCACTGAAGATTGCAATGAAAGAGAAGGCACCTCCTCAGATGAGAGAGAAGGGAACGATGAGAAAGAGAGGGGTGGAGGGCTTACTGAACACAAATATGAAAAGGAGCAAAAGATGCAGTGTAGGAGAGGAAAAGTGAAACAAGGGTGAGGAAACTTATGAAAAAGAAACAAACAATTACCTTCAAAGCGTAAAAACATAAAAGAAGCTTGTAGAGTCACTCACTGTGCAGTTGTCTCAAGCATATTGCTCTTTTTTGCGCTCAAAATCCTACAAACATTGTGACAGAGATAGATCAAAAGTGTGCACTTTTCCAAAAAAATTATGAAGAAATTTGGAGGTACAAATTTATTTTGAGGTCAGTTAAATTCTGTTCAACAGGCTTAAATGAAGAATAAATATCACAAAGGTGTTTATCCAAACTGACTTGACTATCTTGAAGTTAGAAAATATGTTTTAATCACACTATGAGGGTGACGCTGCCAAGGATTTCAATGAAATCTCATTGAAGATTTACAGCTGATTAGTATTCCATGCTCATCAATTAGCATGTCTGGGATTACAAATTTAGACAGCAAAATAGCTTTTACCAGTAAGCTATAATCTGTGTGCAATCCCTGTAGATGAGATAGCAGATAGCCAGATAGCAGTGCTTTCAGGCATGCATCGCAGAAATTACAATATCATTGAAAAGCGTATTGTTCTTTCAGTCATTTTCACACTCATAGTACATAAAGTGAAAACTTTTAGCCAATCTTAACATAATAATCATGATGTTTATGGTCTTTCGTAGAATTTGTGTTTCATTTTAAACAATCAGATATGATGATATATAATTATGAGGTACTGTAATTTTGATTTGCATGATGTGTGAGGGGAAATTATTCAGAATTAAACAAAACAAGGTTTGGAGTATTTCGGTTTATGTACAATAAATCTAAGTAGTTATACCCCACAAAACACTGTCAGGAGTATTTCACAACTGGATTGTGGCCACACATGTTTAAGAATATGACTGGGTACAAAAGGAGCACTCAGTGATAATATTATAATTTAAAATACAACACCTTAATATAATGCATACTGTTTTGAATAAGTTTAGAGTCAAGTTTACAGTTTTGTAAAAAAAAAAAAAAAAAACTGTGCAAAAGTTCAAAGTCAAAAATCAGCCCTGATTGAAAGATGGTGATCTTCAGACAAATGGGGCATATTGTGTTAAAAGAGAGAGAGGTCGATTTGGGCTGAAAAGCAGAAATCACAGTCATTGCAGTAAGGACACCAAATCTTGAATGATGAATGGATTCCATGATGCTTTTTACTCCGTCGGCCACAGGAAACTTTTCACACCCTCACACGTTAGTGGATGCTATGGCAGGTTCTCACACAGGATCAACTACACTTTGAGGTTCAGTGTCTCGACCCAAGAACATTCAGACTCTTTGGTTAGGGTTTAGGGTTAGGGTTAGGTCAAACCAAGACATTTTAAAACAAGAAAACATTCAATGGATCGTGAGATACAAACTACTTCTAATTATCTATATGGAGCTGTCAAGAGAACAGAGACAGTTACACATCGGTCCAGTCGTTGCATTTTTTACAATTTATACATTGTCCCAGCCTTTTTGGAATTGAGGGTGCATTTGAAGAGACACGCAGACAGGGGGGAAAAAAAAGGGAAAGGAGTGAGGGATAAGGAAGCTCATCCCGAGGCTGCGGGGACAGTAGGGGAGCGATTTGAGCACTTCCTGATGGTGAGGCAAGCCGCCTGGCCTCGGGCAATATGAGGCTGGACTGCATGGGGCCTCGTGCTATGTGATCTAGGAGAAAGTCAACAGTTTAGTTTTCCTATCGCTGTGTGGCAGGACCCCGGGTCAACAGGAACACAGGGAGTGTAAGAGATAGAACCGCGGAGGCCTAATAACCTGCGAGCATGTGTGGGTGTGTGATGTGTGCATGTGTATATAAGGTTTTAGGGTGAAAATCCGACATACTAATAGCCTCTGTGTGGACAAGCGCATGTGTGGTTAACTGGTGTGAGTCACCAAAACATGCAGGACCAATAATCTGTGTGTGAGGAGGCAGCGGAAAGCCCTTCTCCCTATATAAGGAAATCGCATACGTCCCAAAAACAAGACAAATGCAACTTATCTTAAACACAAACAGACATCCAATATAAACACTATTTACCTGGCTCTCCTTTATCGTAGTACTGATAGGTGCCAATATCTGTATCTGTGGGGCAAGAGAGAGAGAGAGAGAGAGGGAGAGGGGGAGAAAGAGAGAGAGAGAGCGAGATGAACATCTAGCTGTCAGGGAAAAGCAGAAGACAGATCAGCAATTTCGCACCGTGGGATAAACAATCGCTATCAGCCAGTGGCCTGTCCCGTCTGCCAGCACCACAGTTTAGATAAGACCCTGTGAGGGAGGAGGAGGAGAGGAGGAAGGAGGAGGGCGGGCTGTGGGGGTCCGAGCCAGAACGGAGGAAGAGGGTGCTGAGGGGTATTAATAAAGACAGGAGTGTGCCTTAACCCATCCCTCCTGAGGGACAAACGCTGATTTACCTCACATGCAACGTATACATTTAAAAAGCAGATAGATGGAGTCAGCGGGTAGAAACATATGACCAACACACACACACACACACACACACACACACACACACACACGCACGCACAAACTGCTGAGCTGAGACATTTTTTTTGTGTTATTCCTGCAGGCCCCAAAACCATAAGCAGCCGGTCTCAGATTCGCACAACACATCGTTTCTTTATCGCTCCACGTCTGTTGCTCCCTCTGCTGCTGCCGCTCCTGAGGCCAGGTCACACTGATACAGCAGGAGAGCTGATGACGTGCACATGCATACACACACGCATACACACACACACACACACACACACACACACACACACACCTACACCTACATTAAGGAGAATTAATAAATATTTTATACTTCATGAAACAGCAGATGTAGGGCTTCAGACTGTTAATGCTCAACAGTCTGAAGCATACTGTGAAGAGCAAGTTCAACATATTATACACATAAAAAAAAAACAATTCTTCTCATTAAAGATCTTAAACTTGTATTCAAGATGATTTCACTCAGGTTTTGAAAATCAATAGATTACATGCAACTGCTGCAGTGTCACTAGATGAAATGCTGATCTCCATGTTTATCTCTCACTAACGTCTCACGGTAAGAGACTGCTTACAGAAAGGCTGAGGACCCAGTCTGATCAGTGATTTTCATAAAACATCATAATGAAGTCAAACGCTCATCACAATCTAATTTAAATGACCAGAGTCCACAAAAAGTCTCGGGCCTTTTTTGTGGACTTTTTGCGCTTTCGTTTCAGAAACACATCACATCTACACAGCAATGTTTTGGAAACGGTAGAAACACTGACATTAATGTAGTTAGCATGCCAGGCCACAAATTGGCACTGTTGGTTGTTTTTGTGATGAAACCACAGACGTGTGCACAGAAAACGATAAGCTAATGAATATTAACAACGGTGTGACACTCATTAAATGTCGGTCACATTTTATGAAGTTTTGTTTATTTTGAGTATATTATTTCTGTAGATTTGTGAATATAATCCAAAGTGATTAATTATTGCTTATCCTAAGAGCAAAGAAAATTATTTTCTTCTGAGACACTTATTCAGTGCCACCAGTAGGAGGCAGTGGCGCCTTGCTTCTCTGTGCAAACGGAAGTATCAACTTCCTCATTCTGCTGAGGAAGCCAGACTGCACCAGAAGCATCGGTCGTCCGTTTCATCTTTTCTTCCTGTTTTACAGGTTAGTGGACTGTGAATATATTCATAAAAGTTACTCAAACTGGTGATTAAATGTTTGGAGAAGATGATCATTTGAGTTTGTTCATGTTTTGAGTAGATTTGACCGTGTTTTTTTTGAATGAATGGGAAACGTGTTTCCTCCGTGTGTCACATGTGGCATAAGATGGCACAGCAGTGGTGTAGTTTTTTCCTTTGTGACCAAAACTCTGTATTAATTCATGGCTCCTGCACATTTTGTTTGAGGTTAAATATCATTCTTATGGACTTGTATGTTGTTGATTGTGTAAATAAGTTATGAGTTACAGGGATATCTTCATGTGATTGTTTGAAAATGGTGAAAATGGATCAACTTTGTCTTCAGCGCATACATTAATCCCATAATTTAAGAGTAATACACTCGTGTCTGCAATTTCAACTTAAAGAAAGGTTAAATAAGTTACATTTCATTGATTTAGATTTGATCTGAGTGATAAACAGTTGATTTGACTGAAAGGGAGCGTTTTAATGCAGTACTATACTGATGTAAGATCATATTTTGTGGTAAAATGATATTTTGTTGTTTCATTGAGGAAAATAGGATTGAATTGTTACTGTCTGTGATCAGTTGTGATTTTGTTTCTAATATGTTTAAGAAAATATGGGAAAAGAAAGAACATACTATGGGAATTGTGAATAAATTCTGCTGAGGAAGCCAGACTGCACCAGAAGCATCGGTCGTCCGTTTCATCTTTTCTTCCTGTTTTACAGGACTTCTTATCTGTTTATGGGTACTCAACCTGAGACCTGTTACAGATTTGTGGGGGCTCGTCCGGGATCGGCGACACTCGTGGTCGGAGAACGTCGTTGATCCAGTGATTATTGAACCTGTGGACCAGTGTGTGACTCATCATCAGGACCAGGGGCTGCAAGATTCCAGGGCGTCTGACGGTTGCCAGAGCGAGGGAGTTCGAGGGCCAAGGGCATCTGACGTGGGTTCACAATGGCGGACAACGAGAGGAAGAGGCTGGTTTGGACTGTCAAGAAGGGACTGTTTCGCCTTTCTGCTGATGACTTGCTCCAACTTGCAATGGCCATTCCACGGACATCTGATCAAGACTCAGCTAAGTTGAACAAACACGACGAAGAAGGTTGCATTGACTTTGTGTGTACTTACATGGACAGCAAGTGTTTACTGGAGTTGGAAGATGAGGGCATTTCACAGTTACTGTTTTTGAAAGACATGATTGATGAGATGATGCGTAACCAGGAACAGGGTAAACTCTCTGCAGAGGGCGAGATGAGTGTTACATCTGATGCAAATGTTTTGCCACCTCCACCATCTATTGTTGCTCAGGTTAACACAGACACACGCACTGAAGCTACAACAACAGACTCAGCTTCTCAGATTTATTCTCCTGAACCACAACAGAACAAGGTGCTCTCCAGTCACATGTGTTACCAAACACTTAAACAGAGTAATGCCCCACTCACTCCACATGTGACTTACGCCCAACAGACTGACAAAGACAGTGACCAGTCCCACAGTCAACATGCTAGGCTGTCACCTCATCCAAACACTGACCAGCATTCTATCGAAAGCATGATCGCTCTCAAAGACCTTCCCCTTCTCCAGAGAAAAGAATTCAAAATTCATGGTGGGCAAATTGGCGATAACTCATCTGATATCAGCTACAGCAATATCAGTAAACAGATTGACATTGGACTGAAAGAAAAACACACAGAGGATGAGATCACAAGAGCAGTGTTTCGCATCATCAAACCTGGCAACTTCAAGGATATGCTCTTCAGCAAGGATGAGATGACCATAGCGGAGTTAAAGAGCTTCCTCCAGTCGCACCTTGGAGAGAAAAGCAGCACTGAACTGTTTCAGGAATTGATGAATGCAAAACAGCATGAGCATGAAACACCGCAGCAGTTCCTCTACAGAATGATGGGTCTCAAACAGAAGGTGATATTCACATCCAGAGAGACTGATTCAGACATCAAGTATGAGGCACAAACAGCACAAAATGTTTTCCTTCGTACAGTCTATCAGGGCTTGAGCGAGAAACATGATGATGTTAGGCGTGAGCTCCGACTCCTCCTCTCAGATCCAACAGTAACTGATGAGATGCTCTTGAGACAAGTTACCAAGACAACCAATGAGGAGAGTGAGAGGAAAAGACGCTTGGGACGCAGCACCCGCCCAAAAACAGCTCACGTACAGAGTAGCGAGTCAAACACTCATGAGCCAAGCAAAGAAAAGTGCAACACTGACAGTCAGGCTAAAGATGAGTTACTTAATCAGCTGAGTGCTCAAGTGCAGGCCCTGACTCAGGTTGTAAGCTCTCTCCAGTTAAATGCTCCAGGAACAGTGAAGCAATCAATACCTGATCCTAGGCCTCCATGTACCTGTCAGTGCCCCAACAAACAGAGCAGGCAGCCAAAGAAAGAGAGGTCACATGGCTGCCCCAACTGCATTGCCAACGGTCGGACTGACTGCAACCACTGCTTCGCTTGTGGTGAAGAGGGGCACCGTGCTCTGGGATGCTTAAAAAAATCAAAGCCATCGGGAAACGCACCCCGGTCATGGCAGGGGGACAGGCTGTGACCGACAATAGTGTGAAGTCCCGCCCAGAGATCAGTAAACCAGTTGTCACTCCTCATCCTCCAGCTGAGAGCCAGTCAAAATCACAGCGAGTGGCTAAGCTAATTGGAGAAAAATGCTTGTTAAAATGTAATCTGAATGGGTATCCTGTGACTGCACTTCAAGACTCTGGTGCCCAGGTCAGTATCATAGACCGGTCATGGAAACAAAAATACCTACCTCAACAGGAAGTGCGTCCCCTCAGTGAGCTTTTGGGAGACAGACAACTTGACCTCACTGCAGCCAATGGAGAGCCGATACCATACGATGGATGGGTTGAACTCACCTTTAATCTACCTGGCAATGATGATCCAAAACTCGCCATCAGAGTACCCTTCCTTGTCAGTCAGGTGAGCCTTGCAAGACCAATAGTGGGCTTCAATGTGATTAAAGAACTCATCCTCGGGCAGGAGAATGGAATGGGTGTCGTCAGTGTTATCGCCAGGTTGCTGGAAGGTGCCATGCAGGTTGAAAGTGACAAAGCTGAAGCCATCGTGAATTTCATACAGGCCCAGGAGCCCACTCATCGTCAAGCCCTGGTGAGAGTCGGTCGGCATGAAGTCGTTGTCCATCCCGGCCAGGTCGCCCGTGTCAAATGCAAGGTACCAGCTGACTTCACCTCATCTGTGGCGCTGTTTGAAGCCAACCATCCAGACATAAAACTTGAAGAGCTGGATCTCGGTGATGGGCTGGTTGAGGTTCACCACACCAAGTGGCCTTATGTTGAAATTCCAGTGGGCAATCATACTCACCATAACATCACGCTGAACCACTTCGTCACGCTTGGTAGTATCCAACCCATTGACAAGATAGTGGAAACAGACCAGACAGACAGTATTGAGATTAATGAAGCCGACTCATCTGTTCATGACTGCAGGGGTGATCAAGGTGAAACAGAGCAGCCACTCCAGCTGTGGCATCCCCCTGTCAATCTAAGCCATTTAACTGAAGAACAACAAGAACTGGTGAAACCAATGCTCTATGAGGAGTCAAATGCATTTGCTCGAGATGATAATGATATCGGATATGTTCCAAGCCTTCAAATGGGTATAACTCTGAAAGACGACATCCCAGTGCAGCGATCCTACGCAGCAGTCCCCAAGCCCCTCTACAAAGAGGTCAAGGAGTATATTCAGGATTTACTGGCTAAGAAGTGGATAGTGAAGTCAAAGTCCCCATACTCCGCCCCAGTAGTCTGCGTGCGCAAAAAGGACGGAAGCTTGAGGCTTTGCATCGACTACAGGCTTCTAAACCAAAAAACAGTCCCAGACAGACACCCCTTGCCCCGTATTCAAGACCTTATCGACACGCTTGGGGGGTACAGCTGGTTTTCTATTTTGGATCAGGGAAAAGCCTATCATCAAGGTTTCATTGCTGAGGGATCACGCCACCTGACTGCGTTCATCACTCCATGGGGCTTATACGAGTGGGTGCGTATCCCCTTTGGACTTTCAAATGCACCAGCCGCGTTTCAGAGGAGCATGGAGGAGATGCTCACCTCCTTGCGGGATGAGTGTTGTATCCCATACTTAGACGATGTCCTCTGCTATGCCAAAACATTTGAAGATCATGTTGAGGTTCTGAGACGCGTCCTGAGGGCCCTCCAACGCCACGGAGTGAAACTCCGGCCAACTAAATGCGAGCTCTTCAAAAACGAGGTTCGTTATGTGGGGAAGCTGGTCTCTGCCGAAGGCGTTAGAGTCGACCCCAGGGATCTGGAAGCCATCCAAGCTCTGAGAAGTAAGTCTCCCTGCACTGTTGGAGAAGTCCGTAAGCTCCTGGGATTCCTCAGCTATTACCGGACTTATGTGCAAGACTTCTCGAGAGTTGCCAAGCCGATCTATGAGCTCTTACAGATCAAAACTACTCCAACATCGATGCCCCAGCCCAAGCAAAAGAAAGGAAAAGGAGCACAGCTGTCATCCAGGACTCCAGTGAAGTGGGCCGAAGAGCACCAAAGAGCCCTAGACCAGCTCATACACATCTTGTCAAACCCCCCAGTGCTTGGTTATCCTGATTTTGACCTCCCATTTGTGCTTCACACTGATGCGTCAGAACAAGGACTGGGTGCCGTCCTATACCAACGCCAAGGAGGAAAGCTCAGAGTGATTGCCTATGGGTCAAGGACGCTGACGCCTGCAGAACGAAATTACAACCTTCACTCAGGCAAGCTCGAGTTTCTGGCTTTAAAGTGGGCCATAAGTGAGAAATTTAGAGATTATCTGTTCTATGCACCCCACTTCGTTGTCTACACAGATAACAATCCGCTGACCTATGTGATGAGCACTGCTAAGCTGAATGCGGTTGGCCACCGATGGGTTGGTGAGCTTGCTGACTTCCGGTTTGAAGTGAAATATCGACCAGGAAAAGTAAACATTGATGCAGACACCCTGTCTAGGTTGCCCTTAGACATTGACAGCTACGTGGACACATGCACACAGGAGCTGTCCAAGGAGACCATTCTGGCAACATGGGAAGGCAGCAGGGTTGCAAAGCAACGTGACATTGCTTATGTGGCTGCCCTAAACTTGTCGCATCATACTTCAGACATCCAGTCACCAGAACTGCTCCCAACCATAGGTCGTGATGAGCTCATGAAATCTCAACGAGATGATCCTGCCATCAGCCAAATAATCAGATTGAAAGAGACTACCAGCAGTCTGACCAGTGACATGAGGAGGGGAGTGAGTGGTCTAGCCAGGAAACTTCTGCATGAGTGGGAGAAACTCCACCTCAAAGATGGTCTGCTATACAGAGAAACCAGTCAAAGAAGCCAACTCGTCCTGCCAAACCAGTACCGTGTTATGGTTCTGAAATACCTCCATGATGACATGGGTCATATGGGAACCGAGAGGGTTCTGGGCCTGGCGAGGGATCGATTTTATTGGCCATACATGAAGCAGGATGTTGAAGCTTACGTGACAAGAAAATGCCCCTGTATCAAGCAGAAAAAGCCTGTCTCACATGTCAGAGCGCCTATGGGGAGTATTACCACCAGCTCACCCCTCGAACTTGTGTCGATTGACTACCTCCACCTAGAGTCCAGTAAGGGAGGCTTTGAGTACATTCTGGTCATCGTCGATCACTTTACCAGATTTGCACAAGCCTATGCAACTCGAAATAAATCTGGCAAAACGGCTGCAGAGAAACTCTTCGATGATTTTATCCCACGTTTCGGGTATCCATGGAAATTACATCATGACCAAGGGAGAGAATTTGAGAACGAGCTGTTTAAAACCTTGCAGCAGCTCAGTGGTGTGGGTCACTCAAGGACCACCCCGTACCATCCTCAAGGGAATCCTGCAGAGAGATTCAACCGTACCCTGCTACAGATGCTCAGGACCCTGACAGAAAAAGAAAAAGAACGGTGGAAAGAGCATCTGTCAAAAGTCATCCACGCATACAATTGTACCAGGCATGAAGCGACTGGGTTTTCCCCCTTCTATCTGATGTACGGTCGTCACCCACGTCTGCCTGTGGACATGATATTTGGCCTGGACACTGATGAAGAAGCTACTTCTCCGAAAGGTTATGCAGAGAAGTGGGCCTCTAGAATGAAGGAAGCGTACAGACTTGCCTCTGAAAACAGCCAACAGTCAAGTTCTCGACAAAAGAGGTACTATGACCGCCACATGAAAGGTGTTGTCCTTGAACCAGGTGATCGCGTCCTGGTGCGTAACCTGGGTGAGAGAGGTGGCCCAGGGAAGCTAAGAGCGTACTGGGAAGATGCGATCCATGTTGTGAAGGAGAGAGTTGCAGATGGGCCAGTCTACAAAGTGGTACCGGAAACTGGTGGAAATAGAGTGCGTACCTTACACCGCAATCTACTTCACTTAGTTAATGACCTACCAATAGACTTCCCTCAACCATCACAGAGATCACCAGTTGGACAAAAGACGAAAACACCAAAACACTTACCTGCTCCATCAACTGACCCACTCCAACAAAGATCAAGGGTCAGACATCCAAACACAAAGAGACAGAGTGAGTGGAACCCAAGCAGTGACTCCTCTGATGATGATGGACCCCAGTACTGGCTGAGAATACCTGTGAAGACAAGAATTGAGAACACACCAGAGCCACTATGTGAGCCTCAGAGACATTCTAACCACGTAACAACTACTGAGAGATCTGACCAAACACAACCACCTGTATCTGAAAGAGAAGCTAGAGAAAAACTCCAAGTCAGTGGAGGGAGAGAGAGTCTGCCTGACGTAGAGAGCAGAGGAATGGGACAAGGGACACATGACGAGGAATGGGCAGAAGAGGAGTACTTACCTGTTGATCCAGTACCTGCTGAGCAAGAAGCCACAGAACTAGTAACCCCTCAGACAGCAAGTGAACTGCCCAATAATGATCAGGCTCGCCAGCCACAAACCCGGAGGTCCACCCGTGAGAGAAAACCCACTCAGATGCTCACATACGACACATTAGGCCGACCTTCATACCAACAACAGACTTTTTGCCAGACAGTGGGGGCCCATGGACTGTCAGCAGTACCAACTGGGGAAATGCAAACATACCCAATGACCTACCACACACCTTTCAAGGTGCTGCCATACCCCCCATCCTACCAAGTCTTACCATACACGTCAACCACACCATTTGTTGCACCACTATGGGTGTACTGACAGACTCACACATACATACCTTTGGATATTGGAACTGTTCCAGAATGTTGAACTGTAAATACAAATATTGAAAAAGTTTGAGGTTTGTGAGTATTTAAATGTCTGGAGCCATTTTCATTTTGTCAGGGAGCGTGTGACACTCATTAAATGTCGGTCACATTTTATGAAGTTTTGTTTATTTTGAGTATATTATTTCTGTAGATTTGTGAATATAATCCAAAGTGATTAATTATTGCTTATCCTAAGAGCAAAGAAAATTATTTTCTTCTGAGACACTTATTCAGTGCCACCAGTAGGAGGCAGTGGCGCCTTGCTTCTCTGTGCAAACGGAAGTATCAACTTCCTCATTCTGCTGAGGAAGCCAGACTGCACCAGAAGCATCGGTCGTCCGTTTCATCTTTTCTTCCTGTTTTACAGGTTAGTGGACTGTGAATATATTCATAAAAGTTACTCAAACTGGTGATTAAATGTTTGGAGAAGATGATCATTTGAGTTTGTTCATGTTTTGAGTAGATTTGACCGTGTTTTTTTTGAATGAATGGGAAACGTGTTTCCTCCGTGTGTCACATGTGGCATAAGATGGCACAGCAGTGGTGTAGTTTTTTCCTTTGTGACCAAAACTCTGTATTAATTCATGGCTCCTGCACATTTTGTTTGAGGTTAAATATCATTCTTATGGACTTGTATGTTGTTGATTGTGTAAATAAGTTATGAGTTACAGGGATATCTTCATGTGATTGTTTGAAAATGGTGAAAATGGATCAACTTTGTCTTCAGCGCATACATTAATCCCATAATTTAAGAGTAATACACTCGTGTCTGCAATTTCAACTTAAAGAAAGGTTAAATAAGTTACATTTCATTGATTTAGATTTGATCTGAGTGATAAACAGTTGATTTGACTGAAAGGGAGCGTTTTAATGCAGTACTATACTGATGTAAGATCATATTTTGTGGTAAAATGATATTTTGTTGTTTCATTGAGGAAAATAGGATTGAATTGTTACTGTCTGTGATCAGTTGTGATTTTGTTTCTAATATGTTTAAGAAAATATGGGAAAAGAAAGAACATACTATGGGAATTGTGAATAAATTCTGCTGAGGAAGCCAGACTGCACCAGAAGCATCGGTCGTCCGTTTCATCTTTTCTTCCTGTTTTACAGGACTTCTTATCTGTTTATGGGTACTCAACCTGAGACCTGTTACAACGGCAACTACACAAATATTGGCACGGACCGACGACGAAGTTGGACTGCCATTAGGGATGACTCACAACGATAAAACCACCAAGTACAGGTGTAAAGCTCAAACTAGACGAACTGGTAAATCAGCATCTTAATTTAAAATCTGTGTAACAAATGACTGCTGCAATGGGCTCCCCTTGTGCAACAGGAAGACTTTCGATTAAGTCTATTTTTTTGTTTTTGTGGTCGCATGTGATGTAAGGAGGGGCTGTGATAGCACACGTCACACCTCAGCGACCAGGTTTCTTCCTGCAGATGTATCCGTCCAGGTTGTTCCGAGATAGCAAAAAGCACACACAGCAGGGGGAAAGAAAAACAACAAACAAATAAGGATATGTCACCGTCACCTTGGATATACACCTTCTGGTACCTTTGTGTACGTACACACACATTCACACACAGACTCACTCTGGGAGACGCTATCTCCGTCTGGAGCTCAGCAGACTGTGAAAGACAAGACAGGATGGAAAGGAGGAGAAAACAAGAAAATGGAGAAACAGAGCATTTCCGTCTGACAGAGGAGATGGACTGATAGGTGCATGGCGAGCAAGGGGAACCACAAAGAAAGCGCCAGAAAAGTCGAACTTGGACGATGATCAGCGCGACAAAAGTGTGTGTGTGTGTGTGTGTGTGTGTGTGTGTGTGTGTGTGTGGTGGTTACAAGGTCTTCTGTCCCTCTGAAGTTAAAGTTGAGGGTACAAAGTCCCTCTTAACACAAAATATCTGGTCAGCATTTTTTAAAGACTTTTACTGAAGTAAGCTGCTCTTGGCCAGTATCCTTTTTTCTCTGTTCTTGTAAAAAATATGAAAGTATAGGCAGCAATATTTCAGCCAAGTACCGTTAACATAATCCAGCCAATCACAGTATGATATGGATGCATAAGTGAGTGAAACTTTACGTGCGGTAGTTACTCGATCACGCTCTCTAGGCTGCCGTTCCAGCTGTTACTGTCCATCTACTAAGAACTATTTACTATAGCCATGGTTCTCAGCAGCAGTAGCAGCATTCCTCCGGTCTACACAGAGACCAGATTCCCTCCAGGTGAGGAGGCTTCCAAACATCAAGAGGCGGGGCCACCGAGGCTTTGCCTGTCTGTGGTTGTCAATTCAGAGTACACCCACCAGAGCAATCATTCGGTATTCGGCCCAATAACAAGGCAAGCTCACTGTGGTCATAAAAAAAAAAAAAAAAGTATTTAATTGGTTGCCCAGAAATGTGGATCAGAGAAGTCTGAACGTGTGTGGTCTCAGAATGTGTGTGTAACATGCTTTGCTGCACTTTAAACAAAGTACCAGGACAGTTTAACATGGTGAAAACAATAAAAGGAATGTGAGCAACAACACAATAAAGAGAAAGCCCGAGAAAGTGAGAACAGATGAGGTGAAAATTGATGTTGACTGAGTCTGATTGTTGAAGCAGATACAGGTGAGGTGGGGAGAAGGTGTAAAAACAGAGTGAGCGATGACAGAAAGTGCCAGAAGCGAGAGGAGGCAGGGAGGGAGATTGAACTGGGTGATAAGTGGTACCTTTAACTTGGAGTGAGCTCTTGGTGGACCACAAGTGCAGCTCAGCCAGGCAGAACGCCATCTGACGGCGGCGCGTAACCCGAGTCTGCCGAGAGAGACGAGGACAAGGGAACGAATGAGTGAAGGATTGAGAAAGAGACACGGGGCAGACCAAACATGGCTTCAGATGAATATCTTCACCAGGCGACACAGCAGATAACAGACAGGCCAGTTTATGTCGGAAGGGTCAAGCGAAGCACAGCCAACATGCAGACGCACAAGGCCGCGTGGAGAGCCGGGTGACACTGTCAGGCAGACGACCTGAGCACTCCTCTCTCACTTCACACACAAAAACATTCTAATTTTGACTGTAAGGACCATGGGCAGCCTGAGGTAGCAAAAAGCTCCAAAACCAAGTCGGAAATAGAAACGGAAAAAAAAGAAAACATACAAGAAATTAATTTAGTTCGCCAGTCCATCACAGGGCAAAACGACACAGTCACACACTCACACTTTCATCTACGGGCCTAATTAGGGCATATTTGGACTGTGAGCGATTCACTTTACTCAGAGGAATACCAACGTACGGGGAGAACATGCAAAGTCCAAGCACAGAACTCCAAACTGAAACACATGAACGATTCCAACACACGTCGCCCTGTAGGTAGAAGATGTTATATTTCTAGCAATATCATTCAAGAGTGTGACCTTCAAAGCATGACAAGAACAATTTAAAGTAACAAATGAGTCAAAACAGTAATACTTTCCTTTTAAAGTCACGTTTCAACCAAAAAACCGATTAATGCCAAAGTGACAAAAAGCCCGTCGGACTCTGACGTGAACTCAGACTGACACTGGTTGGAGGTCATGGGTTAGAGCGCGTGCATTCACACTTCTCAGGCGAGCAGTGACGGACACACACTTCGAGGCTGACAGCTCAGACAAAGCGGGCAGCATTCCTTATATCAGCTAATGAACACAGAGCAGAGTGTGTGACAGCCGCCGCTCCTTCTTTACCACGGCAGACTTTATTCTCCGGCCTGTTAACTTCTCCTCCTGGAGGGTTAAGCTGCTGCTTTCTTTCTAGTGCACTCTGCAGGGGTCTGCCCTGTAGCACCGACGGGCCGGTATTGTACTGTATGCCGGCTGATGTACTTTATTCTGTGTGTGAGAGAGCAGTGTCCTGACTGTGCTTTGTTGGGCTGTGTATTGATGTTTCTGTGATAAAAGAATTTCCAACTGCGGAATCAATAAAATATGGAAAGTTTTACCACGACCACCACAACTCCGACTGTGAGAGCAGCAGCTACCAGCAGTTAGCATGACTGCTAATAAGAGAAGAACATCAGCACCAATAACATGAGCAGCTTTCATAAATACACCAAATGTCATTGATTTCTGTGTCACCTGTACATAAAAAAAGTTCAAAACACTTTTAAAAAAATCACGTAGCTACTAGAATTATGACATCTGATTTTTTTTTAAATATGGAAAAAAACATTTTTTTCTCTACAATATTTTGGATTCCCTGAATTTTGTTATCTAAATCTATAAACATGCAGCTCAATTTCATCTTGAGTAGGCCAGTAAAATAGTGCCATAATAACCTCCATAAATAAACTTTGAACTAGAGCAGTGCATACATGCTGGAACTGTTCACGAAATGTTCACAAAAACTTTTGAAATGATTCTCAAAATAAAGTGAAATCAAAATTAAATCAAAAATACAACCTCTGACAGCTGTTGCATTATGTATGTTCTTACAAACTCATGCTGACAACAAGGCTTTAAGGTAAGGTAAGGTGCTTTATTTGTCATGATACAGTGAATGTACAACGAAATTTGTCCTCTGATTTAACCCATCCTTCGATGCTGCTGAAGCATCCCGTAGGAGCAGTGGGTAGCTGCGGAGAGCGCCCGGGGACCCATCTTCAGATGTAGAGCCAGGCTAAAGGTCAGAATCACCTGACTGGAAGATTGACCTATCATGCACGTTATCGGTTATCGGGGCGACAGTAGCTCAGATGGTAGAGCAGGTCGTCTTATAACCGGAAGGTTGGCGGTTCGATCCCCGCTCCCGCAGGCGTAAAACTGTCGTTGTGTCCTTGGGCAAGACACTTCACCCACGTTGCCTAGTATGAAAGTTGTGAGAGTGAATGGTTGGTGGTGGTCGGAGGGGCCGATGGCGCAGATTGGCAGCCTCTCTTCCGTCAGTCTACCCCAGGGCAGCTGTGGCTACAGCAGTAGCTTACCACCACCCAGTATGGTGTGAATGAATAATGCTATGTAAAGCGTCTTTGAGTGTCCTGAAAAGCGCTATATAAAACCAATGCATTATTATTATTATTATTATTATCGGTTGATGGGGGAAACCGGAGATCCCGGAGGAAACCCATCCAGACACGGGGAGGAACATGCAAACTCCACACAGAAAGGCCCACATGGTCTGGGGATCAAACCCGTGACATTCTTGCTGTGAGGTAAGAGCGCCAACCACTCATCCACCGTGCTTTGAGGTTAATGCTGGTCTTCCAGTGATGAGGTTAGCCTTCATGGCAGCATCACCAGGGTTGTTTTTTTCTGCTTCTCTGCAGGAATAAATAATAAAATGTTTTTTTAAAAAATCATTGGTTTCTTTGAAATTTTTACAAATTCGGCTTGGTGGTTTGGCGGTCCGAACTGGAGCCTCTTGCAGGCCAGTTTTTGCCCACAGACCTTATGTTTAACATCCCTGGGCATGTGAGAGGTTTTTTGTTTTTGTTTTTTGGTCACCATATGACACAGCTTCACACGACTGAAAACGAAAACAACATTAAACACTATTACCTTTGTGCAGGCAGACTTTATGTCAGCACTGCTTTACAGGATCACATTACATGTTTCTAATAAATTGGCCCATGAGTGTGGAGTTAAACAGATGTGGTGCAGACTGACATTACACTGGGGATGAAGACCAGATTAGGATTCTCCACAGCGTGGCAGAGGTGTAGCAGGACCGCTGTGCTGGATGTAATTTTCCCATCAGTGCAGTAAATGTTTCCCATCCTGCCTTTCTGCTATTTTCTCTCATTAACGCTGAGAGGGAACTCTCTCTTATCTTCAACCTCTTGCTCCTCTTGGTATAGGGACGGGAAAAAAAAATCTTATTTTGCCACTCAACCCCCAAAACTACAAGTCCCGACAAAAATACACAATGATAACACTGGGTGCCATGGAAACGCTGGGGCTAGCATGGCACAGCAGCCACAGCGTAACGAGTTTACTGACATAAGAGGATTCTTTCATCCTCCGAACCTGCTCTCTCTCTCTCTCTCTCTCTCTCTCTTTTTTAGAAGCCGTCAGCCTTTTTGAGATGAAAACCTCATTTCAGCCAGCTTTCATTCAGTTATTGGTGGTCTGGGAAGCCCAGCGGTTCCTGAGACCTTGTTCTGAGGGGCTGTCGAGGTCTCGGGGAATATGTGGCAGAACAGAGGAAACAAGCAGGCTGCTGGAGATACAGAAAATAGGGGTTGGAAAAGAAAGATGTGTCCGTCTACGAGGCCTGTGGCCACATACTGTATGTATCTGAGCTATATAATCAGGATTTGTTCAGGGGGTGACAGCTGTGTGTGTACTAAAGAAACAGTAACTGAAGATGAGTCAATAGTCTGTCTCATCACGTGTATGTTTACTTCATTTTTTGGCTGCTCCCTGCAGGACTGAAGACAGTGGATCATCTAACCCTCTCTCAAGCTAACATCACTAGCTGTTTCCATGTCCTCCTTCAACCACATCCATGAATCTTCTTGGAGATCCTCCTGCTCTCTATCTCCAACTGTTTCTCCTCTTTAGCTTCATTTCCAAACGGCTTCAGCTTAGCGTTCTCTCTGAGCTGTCCAATCTTAAAGTCACATCCAACAAAGATCTGGAGCGTCTTCATTTATGTCACTTCTACCTCGCAGTCAGTGTCACTGTCTCCAAAGCAAACATCGCAGCAGGTCGTGTGCTTTCTGTTCAGCCTCCCATTCCACTCCTGCTGTTATCCTTCTGTCATGTGTCAGCGTTACGACTCCACCCTGCTTGTCTTCACATCTGTTGTCTTCACACTGTTCACCGCTCTGGACGGTTGACTCAGGTACTTGAACTTATCCCTCAATATAAAATGTTCACATGCATCCCTCTTTTTAACTACAAAAGCATTTGTAATATACTATTTGTACATTATAGAATAAATACCTTAACTGTGTCAGCATCTTCTTCTGTGCATGTCTTATTTACCGCACCTTCAAAAAATTAGAACTTCTCTAACAATTTCATCTACATTCTGCCTAATATATATTACCACATTAGAGACTGTGCATTACTCTATTGTCTTTCAGTCATGTTATGTAGAAATATAAAGATTACTCAAGGGTTTGGGTTTAGAAGTTGGATCTTCAATGAAGAGTAAACTTAAATCTCGCTGCTAAGATTACAGCTATAGTTCATAGACAGTGTGACGTAGAGTCCAGGTGGATCCTCATTCTTTTTCATTAATCTTTTTCAAAAAATAATCTTTAAGTATCTTAAATGCTCAAAGAATTTTTGCTCACTGAAGGTGCACAGCAAACATAAGCTACATGGACAGAATGAAAAATGAACTTGACTCTCCACAAATACTGATATTGGAAAACACCATTTTTCTTTGAAGACATGTAGACTTAACTGGGAGATGCCAATGAAGTCCGAAGAGATGCATCTTGTAGGAACAAGTTCCCAAAGTGCAGAGATGAGATACAATATATTTGCATCCTAGAATTTCCCACAAACTGAACTGTGGCAAATGTTTCAAGATGGCGCAAGTTAAAAATCTCCGTATTTCCTATTTTATATAATAAATAAATCATATCCTGAAATTTTGGACACAAGTAGTTAGGTGCAATGAAATATGAGACAATTCCCAAAGGCGTGTCAGGGGAATGCTGTAAATTTTCTGATTTA
Organism: Salarias fasciatus; assembly: GCF_902148845.1. Classification (NCBI taxonomy): domain Eukaryota; kingdom Metazoa; phylum Chordata; class Actinopteri; order Blenniiformes; family Blenniidae; genus Salarias; species Salarias fasciatus. Next base: position 4,985,827 of record NC_043757.1, read on the forward strand.
ATGTTAAATATTTTCTGTCAGAAAATTTCCTAGAGACACAGTTAGGCATAGTGGTGTGTGCAAACAAACACACACACACGCAGTGTGCCATACAGGTCCTGGACAGCTGCCACACTCATTGTGCCTTCTGGCCGGGGTTGCTGTGGGCTACCTGTGCCCCTGCAGAGCTTGGTGGGGGAGTACAGTCAGTGTACAGAGGGCTTGGTGTGGGGTGGGAGGGGGTCGAGGTTATTGTATCCTGTCTTTACACTGGTAAAGACACTGCTTTAACATCAAAGGACAGGAGGGAAAACAGAGGACTCTCCTTTCAAAGGCAGTCCACGGGAAGTACGACCTTGTCTGCTCTCTGCATCTCTTTCTGTGCTCTTCTTTCACTGTCCCCTCTGGGTGCTGCTTACCGAGAGCGAGGCCATGTGTGCAAAGAGCAACAGAAGGAGTCTTTGCAGGACTGCGCTTGGATGTATCTGTGTACATGAGAGAGACACAGAGAAAGTAAAAGGCAGAACTTTCAGTCAATATTTACTGGAGGGTGGTCTTCTCAGAGAGAGAAACAAAGAAGGCCTTTCTGAGGTATTACAGTTCATTCTTTGTTGCTCTCATCACTGCAAACACAGATATGCATTCAAGCTAACAGAAGCCAACACAAAACTTTTGGTCTTTGTGTTCTCTGAGTGTATACGTGCACAGGTCGAGTCCGGCTGCGGAAGTGTATCTACAATACAGAACTATAGCTCAGTGTTTGTCGTCTGACTCCTTTCTATTGTGTACATCCGCTCTGTAAGGTCACACAGATCTCCACATGTTGTGACTTACCTGCTTATATGAATCAATCTCTACACCACTCACATACAGACACAGGGTCCATGATAAAGCTTGAAAGGCCAATATTGTGCTCATTAATCAGGCTCATCAACTCATTCACACAAGAGTGATGCTGGCTGCCATTTCTCAAAAACACTCCAATACACTGACGGAGCAAATTGGGGGATTGAGGCGCCAATATGCAGATTGAAAAGACGAGCCACAGTCTCCCTTAATTCATGTCAAGAACCACCAGGAATCAAACTAATGATGATTGAACTGGAGTAGGTTTGTGCTTGCCTAAAAAAAAAAAAAATCTGCAAACCAATGTGGATGTTGTCAAAAAGCAAACATTTTAAACAAATCTACAAAATGAGGACTTAAACGATTTCTTTTCATTTTAATCCTTGTCTTGGGTTTCAGTAAGTATTAAAATAATGCTATAACCAAATAAGTTCAACAAAAAGTAGCTGCTTGATTTGTCACTTGTAATCTCTGATTTTCTCCACTGAAAAACTCACAAAAGAAAATGTAAGCTCAGGGCAAATGTAAAGGCAACAACAGGTGTTAATCCACACCAGAAGCACTCATTAGTGGGAAGAAACGGCTTTGTTTCTGGGGGGCAATATTTTCTGATGGACTAATTAATTCACAGGATGTTGCTGTGCTACTTGCTGCTACTGCTGCTTAACAGAAGTGGTTGTGAAAACACATAGATTTTAATCACAATCAACGAGCAGCAGTGTTTCATTAAAATTTCTTGTAATAAAAATAGTCCATCAGAAAATATTTCCTTCCGTTCTGGCTTTTGATGTTGCATTTTGGCTTCTGCGGTTAATGTTGACCTTTCTGGGACACCGTAGCATCTCTGTCCAAATCAAACATATAATAGATCACATGATCCACAGTGGCATTCTCAGAGTCAAGCAGCCAAAACAAAATGATATCAGGGAGAAAGACGGGCAAAATAGGAGTGAATGCAGGGAGATATGGGAAAGTTATCAAGTGTGATATAGACATTTGTGGCTCCAACTCCAGAATTCACACTCCGAGATCTCTTTGAATTAACCCCTTACTTTAAATTCCAGCTCAAAATATAAGTATCTCTTCAGACTATTACAAAAACAAACAAGAAGGTATGTGCTGTTTTATGACAAGGATTAGATTGTAATTGAGCTTTTCTTTCTTCCAAGTGTCCTTGAATATCATGGAAGGCAACCAGAAATAAAATGCATTATTATCAATATCAAGAATTGGGTCTGTATTTCTGTGATGGCTGACAACATTTACGTCTCCATTTAGAGCCAGATGGACACATTTTAACCTTTACCTTTGTTTATTATTGTGGATTACCATAGACCAAGACAATCCATTAAATCCAGATCTGAAGGCAGGAATGCGTATGTGTTAGAGGGTATTAAGGGGTTAATGGGTCAAAGGTGAAGTGGCTTGCTTCAGACAGAGGATGACCTGAGATGCTTTATGAAGGGCAACATGACAAATCAGCATGTTTTGGATTTTTCTGGAGCTACGAATCATGAAAATCTACTTATGTATTAAAGAATTTGAAAAATGAGGGAAAAAAGAAACTGTTAACTGATTCAAAAGGTAATTTCAGTGATGAGTTACTAAGAGAAACTCAAAGATACATGAGGTATTTTGTAACAGAGGTGAGATTATAGCCAAATCTGTGGTCAAATACAGCATCTCCGACGGTGTGCGGGGTTAAACTTTAGGCAAGAGTAAGACTGAGGCTACTGAAAATCGAAGGAAAGCTTCCAGACATTTTGTCTGACATCTGAACAATCCTTTCTCACAGGTGTGCTCTCCCTTTCTCACCGTGTTTCCTTCTCTTTTTCTCACACACACTCTGATGCCAGAGGCAGTGCTGTCAGCTGGGGCAGTGGTCCCATCACCGCGAGAGGAGTGATGTGATAAATTACAGGGTTAAAGAGCTGCCACAGGGTGACTGACACGAGGCCATCACAGCCTCGTCTCAGTCCTCCCCCCACAAACACACACAAACCCGCTGCAGACATCAGACACATACCATTGCTTCCACTCTCACCTCCATGACTGTGGGTAAATTTGTCAGCTTTACCTCTCCCTTTCTCATCACCCCTCTTTTCCTTGTGTACCCTCACTTATTTTGCCTACTTGTCCCACACCTTTATCTTCTCCCCCTTCTCCTTGTCTCACATGTTTCTCTGAGGGACCTCCTAGGAGTGCATTAAGCCCTCTGACCCAGTCTGCGAGCTTTTGATTTCTCTCTCTCTTGGGCAATTTTTGCTCCTCTCACTCTTTGTCTTGTATGTCTGAAAGGGAACTATTTGAGAGTCTGATTTTCTCTCTTACGCTTTTCTACACGACTCCTGGCTCTCTCATCTTTCGCAAAGGAACCCGTTTCTAATTTTCTCACTTTTTTTCAACCTGCAGGTTTTTATCTCGCTCAGACACTCGAGCTACCGCCTGCTCTTGTTTTGGCTCTTGGAGAGAAAGTTGGCAAACATGAGGAACATACAAAGACAGACCAGAAGGTCCATCCCCCACTGAGGGAGATAGGCAGAGTAACGGAGTATAATTGTGAATGTATGGGAGCATATTTTCCAATCTGAGGTGACCGAGTTTTCTGCCAGGTCTCCATCACAGACTGCACGAAGACACGCGCTCGTGTATTCAGTAAACACACTTCGGCTCGCAGATCAGTCCGACGTCGCACACACTCCAATCTCTCAAATTTCTGATATGTGAACTCCTGCAGCATGCACAAACGTATGCATGGACAAACGAATACAGCATGGAGGAGGCTCTGCTATCTTCTGATACCTCGGGAAATGTACACATGCTCACATTTACATACATATGATATCCATGTGCACGGACTCTCACCGGCTCTTATCTTCTGGATATCCTTGAGGGACAAGTCCTCACACTGCCAGTGTCAAATCAGAGCAAATAAAGTGTAGAAATCCTTAAACATGCAGGCGGACAGCAAAGAGGCTAAAATGTGACAAAACAAAGAACACGCGTACTGAAAGAGGTCTAATATATGTCATGAGCAGGCTGAAAGAACAGATAAGGTCTGAATGGTGGAAAGGGAAGTGGCTCAGTCAGGGAAAGACCTGATCCGGTCTGTCCGGCCGAGTCGAGCTATGGCTGCAGCAACACTGAGCTCTATCAGACTATTCGCTCTGGCATGCATGCACAGGAGTGTAATCCGTTATTGTTGAATCATTGTAAAATTTCCAGTTAACCAGGAGTGGACAGCCTTCCAATCCCATTATCTCTGTATCTCAACTACTCTACTTTAAAATAATTTTCTTTCCATTGACCCATTATGTTTCTTCGTACTTTTCAAATTCAGATTCTCAGGACTCCCTCAGTACAACCATTTAAATATGGACAATATTCACCAGTGCATCATATTTATATCACATGATGGGATAAATAACAAGAAATAATTTGTACAAAGGGAATCGAAGAAAAAAATCTCAAACAAAACATCCAAAAATTATAAAAAGACAACACATTTAATTAAATACAATAGCCTTGAGACACTTGTATATGATATTTGGACATCAAAGAAGACTATCTTAAAGGTATAATGGATGATTTCCTTGAAAAAGTCGAAGCCAAACGTCTGCTACTCGCTTTTTGAAAACGCGCATGCGCCAGACCATCCTACCTGCTCTGCTGCTCCTACGAGCGCGCTTGACGTGCATGACGCAAGCATTTCTTCAGCGTGATTGACATGTCGGAGGACCAATAGTTGACGCTGTCATCACGCCATTCATTGGCTAAAACATCGTCCATTATACCTTTAACATCCAGCAGCAGTATATGGGTTGATTAAACGTAGAAATAAATAGAGATATCTGTGTCTGTTGTGAGATTCTGACTGCATTTAACTACAAATATTAACTTTGGATTGTGCAAATTGGTAATTTTGACTGCAGCTGTAAGAATGTCCCAGGCTTTTTCACTGACACAATTAAGATGAAGGCTGAGAGGCACGTCAACAAAACCAGGTCGAAAACACGTTTTTAGCTGTAACATAAGGTGTGATAACTATTCTAACCTGTGGGTGTCACTAATGGGGGGGTCATCATTAAGTTCCCGTCAAGACCTCAGCGGTCGCTCCACCTGAGGCGTCACTGAACTTGACCCGCTGACAGTGAAAAGACGGGACAGAGTGACGGCCGGGTTCTTCTGAGTGGGAAGCGCTGCGAGGCCTTGCGGCAGCGTATGCACTTACCTTTAACACAGGCAAGTACAGTGTCTCTTCTCAACTGTCCCGCCACAAGAAAAGAGAGTCCGGAGGAGGGAGGAGCGGAGGGCGGGCAAAGTGGCGCCAGGCGGCAGGCCGAAAACCTTTCATTCACTCACACATACAAAGTCCCAGAGGAGCCCATTGAGCTGTCAGCAGGGGAAGAATAGAGGTGACGGAGAGGCAGAACAAAATGAGGTAAAGGTAATACTATTCAAGACGGGTGACAGGTACAGTCACTCTGTATGCGTGCGTGTGTGTGTGTGTGTGTGTGTGTGTGTGTGTGTGTGTGTGTGTCTGCGTGCTTTACAGGATGTGTCAATCAACAGGGAAAATGACTATGGAGTGACATGACCGCTGGGCAATCTCATTGTTGAGTGTGTGTGTGTGTGTGTGTGTGTGTGTGGAATAAACCAGAAGATCACCTGAAGCACCGGTTCAGGTCATGAGGAGGCGAAGAGGTGAAAAGTTCAAGAGTTAAGAAAAGCCTGGTAGGAGGAGCTTTAATGCCACAAACAAAAAACAAAAAAAGAAAGAAAAGCAAACGAAAAACACAAAAGACAAATATTAACAAACCAAAATAAAGTTCTTGCTTGAAAAAAAAAAACCTACTGAGTGAGTTTTTCAACACTCACCCTATCCAGAAAATAATTTGAATTGATTGTTCGATTCACAGTGTCACAGTTAGCAGCTTTCCAGGTTTACTGGCTGCTTCACTGGGCGATGTGGACTTCATCAACATGTGTTACTGCAGCAAGTTTCAAGTGAATACGTGCCGGTTATTTGCTTTTTCCTTTCATAAAGGTTTTGCATTTCGAAGCCAACATTTGTCTGTTTACACAGAAATGGCAGAAATGCTGAGAACAATGTAGGTTTTTCAAGTCGAGTCACTGGTGGGTGCTGGTTATTTTTTTTCAAATGAATCCACACACACGTGCAGAGAACATTAAATGTGAAATCTTAACAATGGGAGTACATGGACATTTGTTTCTTGGGAATCTGCAAACTGTTGTTTTGGTGCATCATTGGTTGTTGACAAATATTGTATTACAATTGTTTTGAGTACAGATGTAGCTGCCTGGTGGGGCAGGCAGTGTCACACATACTTTGTTAATAAGTGCAAAAGTGTTTATGACAGATAGGTGTTTCACATTTACTGGTTTCCATCACAACTTCCAACTGCGTCAGTGGTTGATGCTTGTTATTGAAAAAAACAGACTTTTTGTCAGAAAATTCAAATCTGACAGGTTAAAGAGGAAAATAAATGGAACAAGAATAATAAAGACCTTGGACTACTGAACCCATTTTTTTTTATTAAAAGTTAAAAGTTGTAGTATTTGTTATTATTCCAGCTCTGTTTATTTGCAATCAGTTTTAATTTATAAAGGAATTATGCCTGGTTTGTCAGTATATATAGATATTAATGGTAGTTTTTTTTTTAATCATTGAATGACCAATGGATTGGGTTGTATTGAAATTTGTGCTCGTGCATCCACCATCCTGACAGTGTTTTAATCAAACATAAACTTTAGTCTTCCATATTACACTTTACTGCATGTGACCACAAAAAAAATCAGTTCTCATGAATATCAGTTTTCAAGAGCAGCTTGAATCTGTTTGTCTTTTCTTTAGAACATTTTAAATGTGCTGTTTTTGGCACAAGTATTTCCTAAAAGAACAAACCCATAGAAATTATTGAAATTAGGACATAAAGTCAGTGGGAAAATTATAGTGTGTTAAACCAAATCCAGAAGCGTTTAGGTGTCCCTGTGCTTGTGTGTGCATGCCGGGGACACACGAAGATGAGTGGAGGGTTTTCTAAGCAGATGTGTAAACGTCATTAGAGGAGGTAATGGAGGGAAGAAGGTGGGCTGTGTGGTGGGGAAACCTGCTCCAGCAGAGGTATTTACTTAAGGCCTGGAGCAGAAACACAAACACAGCCCCGGTAATGACTGAGATAGAGCCGCACAGACGGAAAACAAAATGTTTGGTGGAAAATGTGCAATCATGTTTTGATTAAGTTGGAAAACAAAACACAAAAAACAGAGACTTGATCGAGCATTTCAAGAGTGTTTTAACGATCAATGACTTCCACATTCAGACAAGATTCCTTTAAACCAGCGATGATTGTCTTTCACTCCTGTTCAACTAATAGGCCTAATCCGGCCAAGTGTTTCTCTAAAAGCCGGGTGCATCTGCCCCGAGGCAACGCCCAAGGCCAGGAAAGACAATACTTCCAAACCAGCGGCACAAATGCTGTCCGACTTCAAAGAGCTTCGGTGGGACTGTGCGTGTCGCTCCGGTGTCTCCGAGTCACAGCGAAGGTGACACGTGTCACAGTGGCCGTGGTTTTGTTTATGTTGTTGGATTTTCTTCTCTTAAAGCTGTTTGGTGCCCCGTTGTTTGCCCCTCACCTCCTGACCACCAGCACACATGTAAACACTAAACACAAAGTCCCTCACACACAACCACGAGTGATGACACCGGTTCTATATGCACGGCACACAGTAACACATGGCTCCTGCGGTGTGGATTTTTACATTTATCTGACATGTTTTGTCCAGTCTATTGGTGGAGTAGGTTTAATCACTACTGGCTTTTATGTCCTGACTGAATGCCATTTTTCTTAAATCAGGGGTGTCAAACAAATTATACAGTTCACAGTTCTCTTTGAAATTTTAACAATTTGCTTGGTGGTTTAGTGGGACCGGATTGGAGCTGCTTGCAGGTTGGTTTTGGGCAATGGGCCTTATGTTTGACACCCCTGCCTTAAATAAAAGTCCAGTGTTCAGTTCATCCATTAATCATCATTCTCCTCCAACATGGACACTCTTAAAGGTGCTGTAGGCAGGATTCCGCATCTCCGCCATCTTGCTTAGGGTTACCTAAGAAAGATGGCGATTTGACCCATCTAAGATGGCCATTTGAAACCCAGCACAGCCAATCCTGTCCTGTTTTCTCTGACATCACGCCCTTATGCAAGTTAAGCCCCTCCCACAAGAGCGTGCGACGAACGCCCCTCGACCAATCACGGTTAGAGCCTCATGGGCTCTTCTGATTGGTCAAAGATACCTGGAGCTGTCGAGATTCCTTTTCAGCTCAGAACAGAGACAGATGGAAACGCTGCACCCTCGCAGTAGTGCAATTATGCTACACCCCTAAAGGATTATCAATGGATACTCTGACATTTAATCCAAAGAAAACACAGAAAAATTAGCATTGACTAGCAAAATCCTGCCTACAGCACCTTTAAGCTTTGGACAACTTGCCACATCATGTCTTCTATTCTTATCACTCCAGCCATTAGTTTTATGGTATACAGATAGTTGGTTAAAATCAATAAAATGATCAGTAATAAAATACATATTTGAGTCATAAAGGTAAACTTTCATCATGTATCGGCTTGGATTCTCTGAAAACGTCACTTTTTGAAAACAATGGATCTTGATATTTTCAAAATGCATCAGGTTCCTCTCTGAACTCTGGAGTTGTGTAAAGGTGCACTGCAGCTGTCATCAATAGCTTTACTGAACATGTGCGATTGAACTGGCAATGGTTGATCCCAAACTGCTGACTGCGCTGATCACTCTTTTGAATTCTACATCAATTCTCAAACAAAATATACATGACCTGGCCTGACAGGCAAATATAGTATTTCCAGTGTTTCGTTGTGCATACACACTTGCAGAACTACGGAGTTTAGCCAAAGCTTTTCAGAGCTACACAACTCTGTGTGCACTCGCAGACGCACAGAAACACACCTGTCAAAGCCTCAGGAGGATGCGTCCCTTTAAAGTTGTGAGTGAGACGGACCCCGGCTAGCGAAAGGTCGCAGCGAACGTCCCCTAAACTTCTCAGAGGTGTTATTTCCCCGTCACACACTCACACACGTCCTGTCTGTCACCTCCCAGACGAGGCCATGACACCTCGGACGCCTCTCTGCGGGCAGTGCCTCCCTCTGCCTATCTGCCTCTCTGACAGGTTGACGTGGCACAGAGTGGTCGGACGTCGATGCCACTCGGACCGAGAGGCTTGCTCTCTTGGCTGTGACCCCGAAGACGGACGCCGGTGTCATATCTCCGTCCTCCCCCTCCTGCGGTATGCCACTATCTATAAGGTGAAATAAAATCCTTTCAAGCATCTCGTCTCGGCTCTGGTTCCCTTCACCTGGCAGTTGTCCGTCATACTTTATCAAGGGAGAGTTGAAGGCAATCTGAGAGTGATCACCACACCCCACGGTGTTATGCGTTTATTTTACTCCTGTCTTTGAGATTGCAAGTAATGCGATCTCCCACTGGAACTGTAATAATCATATTTTCGTAACCACACAAAATTGTTGTAGCTGTTATAAAAAAATTACATGACATATCAAGTAAAAGCACATTGCTTTTGTGTTTTCATGTCATGAAACCGTGGAGGCCGTCATTGTTAATGTCCATCTGTTCACGCATGTTCAGTAGCAGCATTTCAGAAAAGCTGCATTTCCTCCGTTTCCATGGAGATGTAGTTGGAGAATCGCCATAAAACTGCATTTTAGTGACTCAGAGCACTGCTGTCATTTAAACAAGGTCTAAAATATATGATAATGTTTTCATATCATTCTCAACCATCCAACTTTAAATTACCTATTGTCAAGTTTTTTCTCTACATTCTAATTCCAAGCTGTGAAGCTCATCACAATAAGAATGTGACATATAAGACATATGTCTGCTCTTTGGTTACAAGTAGATTTTTGTATATGTAAAGTTAGGTTTAGCTTCTGTATATTCACAGTTTGTGGTGACGTTTTGGGTAAAATACTGTCCGGAGTCTGATAATGTGTCACCTGCAGGAAGCAGGTTGGTCCGACTGCCGCTGAGGTTTGAAATCGACAGAAGGGAAACACAAAATGAGACAACTGTTGTGTGCGGTATGTACACACGTGCACAAACACACACACATCTGGCTATTCTCCATCTGTCAAAGAGCCCAAACATTCAGCCGTGCGTGAAAACAGCCCTGCTCGGCCCAACACTCATCCTTAGAGAGTCCAGTCATTATGGCGCTGGATGGTGCAGCTCTCGCCACACATACAAACAACTTCAACACACTCACACTGCGAGTGCATGCCTCCGAGAAGTTTCTTCCTCACTTCGCTATCGTACACAAATACAGTTTTGCAGCTTCTTTTTGATAAAAAAGAAAAAGTGAGGTAATTCTACTACACTGATTTGTGTTGTGTGTGCAGGACAATGGCGGGACTCTGCCTGCACTGCTGGGTCAAGTCATGTCTTGTCAGACTGTGTATCCTCTTTCCATTCAGCCTGACGGTTATGAGTACCACAGGGGCCTTCGCGGGGCCCCCATGTTAAACACATTCGCCCTGCAGTTAGACCTGTCTGACATCAAGAAAACAGGCTCGTCTTTCACATCAAACAGCCCACCCGACTCCCCCAGCACCTACAGCTCAAATAAAGTCCACACCGTTTATCTAAACAGCGGCAGCAGAGCTTCAGAAATAACAGCAACAGCTTGAAAATTCAATTCAAAGCCATACGATGGGAAGATTTTGCCTGAGCCCTTGTCCCGTAAGCCATCTGTACATGTAGTCGTCTTCATTACAGGTGCTGTGTGACAAATAGTTGAGAGATTAGCAGGTAAAACAAGGATTAAAACACCTTTAAAAGACATGGCTCACACAGTGAAGTCAAGAAAGTGACAACGGGATGCAGTGGTTTTACTGGATCTAGTGTGCCCTCATCAAAAATTTAACCATGACTTCAATTTTATGTCAATTAATTCAATATTTTTTTATTCTTTTACACATCTGTGTAAAACACCACTACTGTGCATGCACGCCACAGGCTTGGGAAGTGGTTTCATTACAAAAACAACCAACAGTCGCCAACCAACTCACTAGTGGCCCAACATGAAATGCCATGAATCGCGAAACCCTTCTGAATGAAAACAAAAAAACTATGCGTTTTCACTGTAAACTGGGCTTGAGTTAGAGGTTTTTAATATGAAATATCTGGTACGTCTTCATATATAGCCTGTAGCATACAAACTGTATATTGTATGGCTTTGCTCTGTTGTTTTATTGGACACTCAATCAATTCAGTTCTAACTATCTGTTTTACTATGATTTAATAAAATCTTGGTTTCACTTCTTTCTTCTAAAGAATTTAAAGAAAAAAATTACTAGGATTCCCTTGAACCGCAGCTTTTTCTTGCTGATTCAAATACTCTGCAACTCTTTGTTGCTGTCCCAGGAAGACCACTGCCTTCTACTATACACATTGATAAATAAAAGGAAATAAACTAAATGTAACCACAAAAACAAAAGAAATGTTCAAGTACCTAAATATTTATGAATGAGTACTCCCTTATGAGAAAAATATATTTACTGTAGGGTTCAAGAACAAACATAATATATCTCTAGCATTTTTAATGATTATCTCATTTAACAAAAACAATTTTTATTGTATTTAAGTCATTTCAGGGGATTAGTCTCAAAACTGTAACTTTTTAAACAGGCTGAGACTGAGGTGGTGGAGTTCGATCATCCTGTGCTGTGAAAGGACAATGGGACTTTGTCCCTTATACTGCATAAGAGCCAAGAGGAACATTTGCATAATTTTTTATTGACCGTGTGTGCACTCAGTCCTAATTCACAGATGAATTTAGTGCGTTTCAAGCATGAAAGCAGGGGAGTTGACTGCTGATCCTGATGCACACTTCTGCTGTGAAAATTAATCAGATCAATAAATTATACATAAGTTATTTTGAAGTCTGATAACAATAATATACAAGTCGTTTTAACACAGCCCGTCTTTTCTGTGCAGGACGTAACGCGAAGTAAACTGCAGTTGGACTCAGTAACTGAAGCAAATCCTGGGCTGGTATTGAGAGTTGTATTGCCTGTGTGATGACAATCGGAGTCAGTGGAGATGGATTAGCGTGTGACCACTGAGACAAATTCCCCACCACCATTCTTTTTTGAGTGTGTGATGGTCCCTTCATTTGCCTTCACAAATTTCCCCCGCCTCTTCTCTTCCATACATATACATAGGCTTAACGTCGTCAGGGCGGGCCGATCCCGCCGGCTCACTGTCGGCACGGCAACGAGCACTATCCTGGCTAACATCTGCTGCACGACCCCGGGCGCTCCGAATGGGCCCTAATCCCCACACAGCCGTGTTGTGGGGGGAAAACATTCTTTCCTTTTAGAGAGCGCAGACAAACAGGGACGAGCGGTGTTGCTGGTAACCTGCGGGCGACCGGCCTCTTGGAAGGACCAGTTAGGTGGCCCCCGATTGTGCAGCGGCCCATTATGGCTGTGCAGAGGGGTGTGACCGCCAGCATCGGCAGCGAGGTGCCGTCACCGGTCCAGTTGGATGGATTTGGGTTTTGAAGTTAATGAAAGGTGGTGTGAGAGGGCTAACTGGAGTGGGTTGGTGTGAGTTTGTCGGCCAGCAAATGGAAAAAAAAAAAAAAAAAAAAAATCAAAACAATAGTTGCACTGCGTTGATTTGAAAAAGCATGAGCCACTCTCCACAACCTGGACGCTGCGGCTGTCACATTTCTGGTCATTCTTCAGTGATTTCTGGTGCACCAGTTGCCTTTGCGGAGAGCACAGCGGTAGCGTGGTTAGCACTGGAAACTCACAGCAGGAATAAGCAGGAACAATTCTACATGAAGTTTGCATGTTCTTTAAATTTTACAATCCAGGTATGTTAGATATCTGAACGAGCCACACCTGTGTAAACCTGACCCATGTGATGCTCAATATGTGCAATTTTGGCCTCTTCTATATTCTGAAACGGTGGCGTGAGGTCTACTTTATATCATTTTCATATTATATTTATTTTACTCATGAAATTCGGCATTTACCGTCACCTCTACACTTAAAGTGGCTTGTCAGATTGTATTATAACCTGGGTTATATTGCAGCCCAGGGCGCAATTTTTCTTCTCCCTGAGCCTGCTTCACTTTCCTCTGGGTTCTCCAGGTTCCTCCCACCACACAAGTATACATGCTGGTTAGGTTAACTGGTGGGACAAACTAACTGTGTGGATCAGGTAGTCGAGGTGGAATTCCTCAAAATTCCACATGAGCAGATCAGTACCCAGCTTTGCATGAACATGTGTCTGGGTACTGAGACACCCTGCATGGCAGCCAGTGCCAATAGTATGACGAAAGACATGAATGGGTGGATGTGAATAACATTGGGCATGAGCTTGAAACTGCTGAAGTGGTGAAAATGTGTGGCACTTTTGAGTGATGGATGCGATCTACTGATTGCACTATGCACATATTAAATTCTTAATTAAGGTTAGGGTTAGGTCATCCATGTCAAATTAACAAAATAGGCAAGATCGTTAGATTGTGCCAGTATAAACCTGTGTGATCAATAGATCGCGACCACTACATGCTAATTTGTATTTGTAAAATGCACAGCACGATTGACGGATCTTTAGGCAAATAACAGATCCATTATTTGCAAAGCACAGTTGGTAGATGGTGCAAACTGCTTAAATGGGCTTTACAAAAACATGTCATGCAAGTGTTGTCCATTTGCCATTTGCTAATGTTCCTGCTCATGTTCCTGACTGTGGAGGATTGTCTCTCTACCTACATGGAGGATTCACCACTCTTCACCGCAAGTCAGCTGCAGTCCTCTGTGACCTTAACCTGCAAAAAGCAGGCACAGCATAGATGGATGGATGCCATCAAGGGCAGTTTAGCATTTGCATGTTCTTCCTGTGGCTTCATGTGCTCTTTTGTTGTTTATTTCTCTCCAGGTAATTCAGGAACAATTTAAAGAGCAAAGTGGTGACTGTAAAACGTCCAAATTGGGGAATCTGATCACGGGTGTTGTCAAGTCTTTATTATGGAGGGTGGCTTTTCCAGGATGTCTCCTTGTAAAATATCAACAGGGACCGATTTCATTTCCTACGTATTGATACAGGATGAAGCAAGTGGAGAAGAGGAAGAGAGGCACCCTGTCCACAGCAGAGGGAACACAGAAGGGTGCATTTGGTTCCATACAGACGAGATTGCCCACATACGGCAGTTGGGTGACCCCTTGTGGTCATGTCTTTGAAAGAAAGCGCTGCAGAAGCCCACCTGAGGACACCCGCTGCCTCTTAGAATCATTCAAATTCACAACACCTCAAGAAACCAGCTCAGCTCCTCTTGGCATCAAGCCGAGCCATGACCCTTCATATCACCGTTTCTGATAAAGATCTTTTGAGCAGCGACGCACAGAAGAAATGAAGACACATGCTCATCAATCAGTCCATCAACTGCTACCAAATATGTATTTGTCTTAATATGGAGTTTGATTCCATCAAACCTATTTCACGGACCATTTCCCTATGCAAACACCTCAGGATGACAGAGGGAGAGAGCCGCAGGCTGCGGTTGAGGCTCGCTCAGAAAGAAAAACACACACACCTCGGCGGACGGCTCACAGTGTGTGTACATCATGAGATTTAATTGAATAGTTCTGCATCAGTGCCAAGAAGTTAGTTAGTGTGTTTGCAGAGGTCTGTGTTCTTTCTGATTGAGAGCTCGTTCTTTTTTTTTTTTTTTCCTTCTCACCACAGCAAGCCAACACTTGGCTGGAAACAAACTCGGTCTCAGGTTTCAATCGCAGACGGTCACAGAAGCCGTACGAACATCAAGGCAGATTGGAAACATTCGCACGCCTCCAGGCCGTGTCCTAAAAGTGCCAGAGCAATACAATAATAATGACAGCTCAAATGAAGCCGCGGGCTATTTCTGGAAGCATCTCACTGCAGCAAAGCTTTATTAGGATGATGACTTGTGCTCAGCAAAACACAAAAATGAAACTAATAAGAAATAAAAGCTGAACTGTGAAGGTTAAACTTCAGTCATATAGTAAAAAATACAGACATTATAAACCACTAACCAACATTATTTCATTTTTTTTTTTTTTTTTTTTGCAGAAATGTTATCCTGCATGACTAAGATCTTTTTTGGTGGTGAAGTCTGTTAATCTGCCTTGTCTGCACATTGTCAAACACATTAACATATTGCTCAGAGGACCATAGTGCTTAATAAATGGTGGGTGAAGTGTTATATGGACAATTTCTGGAAGTAAATTATACATACAGAGTATTTCTAAAACATATTGCAATATATAAATCTCAGTATATAAAACTCTTATAAAAAATTCAGACACCTGTAAAAGTAAGTAAAATGTACTAAAAATGTTGACAGAATGTGAGGCTCAAATAATTTCCTGAAGTTGAAATGGTATGGGTACAGACCTATGGACGGTGATGCTGACCACAAAGATATTTCAGAATTGTCACAAAGTACTTTTTTTAAGAATACAAAAACTAAATTTATCCAAAAGGATTCCAAGTTAGGATACTCCTACCCACTTATCTGCTTTTCTACTTTCAGTCCGTCATACAATGGGAAGCAGTGCTTAAGAGTAAGAAAAAGGTACCAAATTAAACACATAATGAAAACACACTGAAATGTCAAAAAAAAAAAAAAAAAACCTTCTCCTACAGCTGTTGCATTATGGCATTATGCATGTTTTTACACACTCACACTGACAGCATGGCTTTGAGGCTAATTTGGCAGTAACGTAGCTAGCTTCCATGTACGATGTACGATAGTATGCTCGTAAGTATCACCAATACCTCAGCTCAGATCTCAGTGTTGTGTTGTGTCTGCTAGTCTTAACAAATTTGCAAAAAACAATTCAATGTTTTCTTAAACTTTTTAAAATTTGCTTGGTGTTTTGGCAAGGCACCTTGGAGCCTCTTGGGGGCCACACTTTGGCCTGTGGGCCTTATGTTATACACCCTTGCTCTTGATCGTAAGAAGTCTAAAATAAGGGAAGAGGAATCCTCCGATTGTACAATGGAAAACACCAAAAATCAAGTCAGACAATAACAAACAGAGGTGGAAAGAAAAATAGAAAAACTGATAGCAATGGAGACTCATTATTAGTTAGCAGGAAGAGTGTTGCTCTTTAAATGTGCCTGCAAACAGCACAGGTATAAATACAGGACGAGACTGGATGTGAAGGAAAGGTGCTTCAGGATTTAAGACAATCAGAGAGCAGATTAGTGTACTGTACCATTAACATTTTCAGTTAGCTAAAACCAAAAAGGTGTCATAATCCCTCCGTTTTGCTCTGTTATCAAATTTCAGTGTGTGTCTTTGAACTGAGAAATGTCCAGCCTTAATCCCCCTTCTTAAAAGGGAAGACTACTGCGGCAGCAACAAGTGCTTCTGGAGCGTCTTCAATACAAATCCATCAACACCCCTTTGAAAGCGCTTTGCCAAGCGGAGTGCGGCACCGACTGGCCAACTGTGGCTATGTACTGACATCTAGTGCAATGCTGTGGTCACTGCAGGCAAAAGTCAGAGGACGAGGCCCAGAAGGTTCATTTAAACAACACAGCGACTGTCTGCATCACGGTGGAGATTATAAAAAGGAACAAAAAGCATGTGATCTAAAGCCGGATCGGCTAATCTGAGACAGGAACATGACACAGCTAAGACACAGATATGACAGCGAGTAAACAAGGTGATGGCACCGGGATACAGAAGTTTGAATGTGATGGGAGATAGCAGTGACGATGATATAATTATCTGCTGCATTTGTGCCTCGCCTATGTGTGCAGTTGTGTGAATGCAGCCTGCTATCTTGCAGGTGTCTGCCGGTGCACTGTGAGGGCTATTTGGTCTAGCAAAGGGTAGATAAGAGCTCGATACTGAGGCCGGTGGGCGTGCTGGGCTATCTGCCTCCCGGCCTCCGACGTCGCGGGGTCACTCAGGTGCACCGTGCGCGGACGAGTGGAGGAGCCCCGAGAGGAGATAAAGTGGGAGAGGACAGAGAGGGCGGAGATGAGGGAGGCTATAAAAGCCGGGGAACAAAAAGGCGACGGGGAGACGGGGTGGACAAAGACATGCTGTCACGCACTTATCAAGATTTTCACAGCTTATAGAACGAGCGCGTGTGCATGCAGGTATGTGCGTGAAACTGCTGAGCCCACGGATGTGTGCACGTGGCTGAGGAGTGATTTGTGCGCGTGTGAACTTTGCCTGCTCTTTTGGCTTCTGTGGGTGCTGCAGGTTTGGGCTGATGGGCGGGACAAAACACCCACAATGCAGATTGTTTTCACAGCACACACACAAACACACACACACACATTATCAGGCCAGCGTGCGTACTGGCACCAGATATTATCAGGTGTGCTGCCGTTTCTCGTTGTATTCCGTTTTCCTATTTACAAAGACAAAGTATGCCTAATCCCCTCATGTCAACCTGACTGGGAAGAAAATGCAAGCAGATGCCTGACTTGTTAAAAACCAGAGACAGCCACAACAGAGTCTCACAAATATGCATAGTCATTCCTGTCACGTGTGTATTTTTGTTTGTTTGTTTTTTTATTTGGGCTTTTTCAGGTGACTGCGGTGGGTGCTCATGTTTCCTGAAAGGCTTACTGAGGGTTAAAAAAAGAAAAAGTTTCATGAAGAGTTATAACTTGGATAATCTCACATACATAAAACAACCTATTTATTCAGGTTAGGTGAAAAAAAAAAATCACTTAAACTGGATAACATACATAGATGAGATGTCATTAAATTATACAGAGCAATTGCAACAGAACAGCCATGGTGAACTTATGAAAAAACACTAAAAAAGATGGATAAAAAATTACATTTTATCTATTAAATACAATAGCTTATACGAGCTCTCTCCTTCTCTTTCTCTCGGTTCCCCGGCAGCGGAATGAAGCCTCCTGCTCACCTTTGATTCATAGAATCTGTCTGCCTGTCCTCTCCTTTCCTTTCCTCTCCTATCTTCTCACCCCAACTGGAACAGCAGAAAGCCGCCACCTCTGAGCCTGGTTCTGCAAAGGTTTCTTCCTGTTAAAAGGGAGGGGTTTTTTTCTTCCTTTGCAGTCACTTATGCTTTCTCACGTGGATCTGTTGGGGCTTCTGTCAAAGTCCTATCTAATCAGCTTAAATGAAGACAAAGGTACATTCACTTCAGTTAAAACTTCAAATGGCAAAAATCCCTCAAAAACCCCTAGAAATCAACAATACATTCAGAGAAAGGTATTAAAAAAAAAAAAACTGTCCTCCCGATAGATAAACCCATCAGACTCTGAAAGAGAGGGCTTTCTCAGCACAGCTGACCCCAAATTAAAAGGGGAACAAATCAGAGACCAAGAAGCTCCCATCCTAACAAAAGAACAATATGAAGTGAATTTACTCATGGATTTAGCCAAAATGTATATTCGTATGTGAATGATAAGAATGTGTTGGCAATCACAGAGATCGCAGAATCGTCTGTCGGGTGCATTTACTATATATTGCAGTTTTATACTGGCACAGAGATGCAGCAGAAGCTTTACACCCACCTTATCAGCAGTCATACTGTCTGTCTGGGTGTGTAGTGATGAACGCAGACACACACTTAATGCCGTTGCATTTGTTGCAAAATGTCACAATTAAAATCAGGAGAGTAAGCATCTCTGCTGTTTCTTGAGAAAATAGTGCTATATACACCTATATTAATGCTTATATAACATTTATATGTTTGAGGATGGCAAACCACCCAGAGAAATCACTATATCACACAATTCCAACAGACTGAAATTACTACCACCAAGCAATTCAAATTTTCCCACTTTTTTCCAGTGACCTCGTAAAATATCTTCTGCGGTAAGATGCAGTCTCTTACCTGCTGGTCTGCTCCTGTCACTCCCCGACTCCTGTTCTCAAAACCCTTGATGTCTCTGCAGCATGACTGTTATTACAACAGATAGCATTACATATGGTACCGTACAGGATCAGCATTCCACTGATAAAAGCTAAAAAAGCATCTGTTCAGGTCTTTGTCGTACAGAATGAAGACTTTTAGGAACTGATTTACAAATGTAGAGAGGTTCATACACTGTTAACACTGTTTACAGCACAACTTAACCCTGACAGTAAAGGTTTTCACTAATTCGCCTCAAGCCCTGTGCCATCCTCTCCTTTCCCTGTCTCCTTCCTGCTGCTATATTCCTGCTCCTAAACATACAAAATGCCTTCAGAAATGCTAAGGTTCAGTTCCTGAGCGTAAAGGCGATCCATTTTAAAATTGAAGAGGAAAAAATTACCCTATCAGTAACAAGTAATGAAATAAATACATGCATCAACAAATAGCTGCACGAGTTAACTTAGGAGTAAGGGGTACAACAAATGTTAGGTTTCAACAGGAGAAACTAAATTTAATTGAACTACTGCTTTACATGAAAGTGTGTCATTCATTTAAAAAAATATATCCAAAGTGTTTAAGTATTGAGGATATCTTCATGTCAGCAAGAGTTTCATAGAATATGGCTTTATTGAAATAATCAACATCAGAGCAGAATGCAATATATGTGATTAAAAAGTGCCAAATGAAAGTTTGAAATCATCTAAGCTGATGTTGCACCAGTCCACCAAACACACTGAGACAGTGTAAACGTGAAGAGTTTATCCTCAGAGAAAAAGAGAAAAAAAAAAAAAATTAAAAATTGCTAAAATGGCTAACATGACTATTAAAAAAGTCAAATGGCTGAAACAAACAAGTCAGTTAAAGTACGCTAATGAAGTTCATTCCTTTATTTTCTGAGCTGCTTATCCTGCTGAGGGTTGTGGGGGCTGGAGCCAATCCCAGCTACTGCGGTGTGGGGGCAGGGTCCACCCTGGACAGTTCTCCAGTCCACATCGCAGGCCCAACACAGGGCCAGACACACTCACATTCACACATCGGAGCAACAATCACCTCCCATGCATGCTTTTGGAGGAAGCCGGAGTACCTTGAGGGAACCCACATACATATGGGGGGGAGAACATGCAAACTCCACACAGAAAGGCCCCGGGCCCCAGCTGGTATTTCAACCCTGGAACTTCTTGCTTCACTGCACCACCGTGCGGCTCATGAAGCTAAAACTAATAAAAATGACTAAAAAAGCTAAAAAAGCTAAATTAATTCTAAATTGTCATGAAACATCATGAATGTACGATTAGCAAAACTATATAAATACATTTATTAACTATTCTTCTTGGGTGGAAACTGACAAAAACACCTTTTTTTGATGGGAAAGGTCACAGACTGCTCTCTTGTACTGATATTCCCACAGAAAGCTTTGAGCACCTGATGGTCCCATACCAACACCCACCACAGACACGAGCGTTCGAGCCACAGAGGGGTGAAACTGTAACTGAAGCTGGGAGAAGCGGTGCCAGCTCGCAGCAGCTGCTTCAAACAGCTCTGAATCAGGCGCAGGGCCTGTCACGGCCAGATGGAGACACAAAAACCAGCTCGGGGATCTGGGTGGAGGAGCGGTCTGTAGGTTCAGGTTTTGTTTCATGTTTTTAGCTTCACAGACAAAAGAAGAGGAAAGTGATGAGAGTCGCACCACTGGTGTGTGGCCGCTGGCAGCAAAGGCAAAACTTAGTTTAAAATAAAAAAAAACGGTAAAGGGAGTTTTATTAAACTAGAACAAATGCGGACAATAAATGTATAACAAGTTTCTGAAAAGGGTAAGATTGTAAATCTGGATCCTTACGATTAAAAGAGCAGTCATCAACGACTCATCATGGCATGAGAAAGAATACAATTCGGTTTTTCTGTCTGACAGTCTTTCAAGAAGATGCTTCAAAACTAACAATAATTACATTTTGTTTTTTTTTAAAAATGACACTGTTTGGCGTGTGTTTTCATCCAGTTTGATAGCACTGCTCTTTCGCTCGTGTTAGAAACTCGAGGATCATAGTTTCACTTGTCTTTGGAGTGACTTGAACTTTTGGTTGATACTTGAAAATACAATTACAAGTATTCCCTTTTTCAGCAAAACTGAAAACAAAACTCCAATAAAAACATTGATTTACAGATAGTGTGGTACTATTGATGTATGAGTCTTGAAATAATAAAGAAAGCATCTATTGCTGTTCAAACTATGGCGTATTTTTAATAAGCTCAAAACAAATGTTAACATTCTAATGGTACATGAGTGGCAGCACTGTATTGAACCAACCAAAACAACAAAACAAAGCTGATTAAAGGAAAAGGTAAATCCTGTCTGTCACAATGTTTGTCATCAGACTAACGTTTGCAGCAGATTATGACTTCAAAAATGTAATTAAAATTTCACCCTCACTGTATGAATGCAATGTGAATACAATCGAACAGAAAAACAATTTCTATTCTATATTATTTCCTATACTAATTGAATTTGAATTCATCTCTTGAAACAGTAGATGTGTTTATATGGATTAAAATGATTGGAAAGAAAGTATTTTATGTAAGCACACCTAGGAAGACTGTGATCCAGAATGGTTCATACAGAAAAAAATTACTTAAAAAGTATTTAAGGTCACATTATCCTCCCTGCACATACATCTACATGACCATATTTCTACATGAGATGCTTCACGTACATGTGGGAAAAACGTTCATAAAGTACAAATGCTCAATTCAGAAGAAAATGATACTCTTGTCATGATCAAATGCCACAGGCCTGATTAGTTTCTTCACTGACAACTCCTTCTAGAGTGGTGGGTTTTTTATGTAAACCTCAAGGCAACAGTTACTTTACAGTACAAAAAAAATGGGATTAATCCACAGATTGAATAAGATGATATTTTTGGTACATATTATAAATCCATCACTGTGATCACTTTAATCAGTGTTTGTGTCAAAGGGGACAATCTGATCCCTCAGTTGGCAAGAATTCAGTCAACAATAAGGTGATGTAAACATAGCTACTGTTTTGGTTGCTCCACTAATCACATATTTTAGATTTCATTGAAGAAATCAGAAACATCAGCTATTTTAAATGAAAGTAACTCCTTTTTGGACATATTATGATTTATTTATTTAGTACTCATGAACAATTGTGGTATTATGTATCCTTAAATTGACTGTTTTTTATTTTATTTTTTCAATTGTTTTCTTTGTCCAAAATAAACTGAACTGAACTGAAAGATTAATATGATTGATGAATTCATGATCATTACAGTTTGCAAGGTTAATATATTTGAAACCTCTGTTCCATACAGACCTTATTCAAGTTAAGCTTTGAGGTTCATGTCGGAAGGGTACATCAAGACTGTGAATCCATCAAAAAAATGAACAAATATACTACTGTAAATAATTAAACCAATCCTACCTTGAATTGTTCGAGGCAGTTGGACTACATCCAGAAAACCCAGACAGAGGGAGAAAGAAGCCAGTCAGAATCAAACCCAGGTCTTTTTGGTGTGAAGTGACTCCATGGTTCCACCTCGCCACTCCGGCAATCTTTAATAAAGCCATGATGACAGGAAACATTAATCCTGCACCAGTAGATCAAACATTTAAGACAATACAAGGAGCTCAAATATTCTCCAGAGAATCCTTGTTAAACCATAACAACATGTTGTCCTCTAACTGTGCAGACACAAAGTCAATTCAACCTGACAACCTGCAACCTGGTTAAATTCTGAAGCATGGAATCTTGACTTGTTACTTTGTCGAAAGAAAAAAAAAGAAAAGAAAAAGATTTTTTGGGTATAACCTAATAAAAAAAAATCCATCCATGATTTGACAATTAACAATTTATCCTATATACAAAACAACAGAAATTTTAAAAACAAAACCAAATTTTACACTTTTCATGACCAACTATGTTGCATTTTTTTCCCTTCTTGGAAATGTTTGGAAAAACAAATGTGGCAAAACACTCCACTGTAGTAGAGGACCTTAACCTTACAGAGAATCCCCACATCTCGTGTTCACTTAATCTTCTAATCTTGTATTTGTTTATTCAAGTCTCTTCCATTTCTATCTTTTTGTCTTTTAGTTGTTGTTCTGTATGTATTATATGAGGCGTGTCTGCAGGGTAGCAGAAAATGAAAAAGAATTTTGCTGTACCATATACATTTTGTTCAATAAATAAAAAGTAGAGAAACAAAAATAAATATTGACGAGGAATAAAGTGACCAAGTAAGAAGTCAAGTTTACATGATTCCATACCTGGATGAAAATCTGGTGCAATTACTAGGTGAAATGACACCTCATCTGCTTTTTTTTATTATTATTATTATTATTATTTCTGAATCCAAGACAAAACAAAACATTTTAAGTTGAAGGAGGGAGGCTGATTTCACATCAACACCATGCATGCATGAACGAAAGTAAAATAAAGGCACACCTTAAAACATTAGTCTACAGTGTTAATTTGCTGAGCGTCAATATGACTTAATAACTGACTTGTACAGTGTAGCATTCACACTCGCATGAAGGTTTAAACACAAACTCACCTTACTTACTGATCAGACAAAGGTTTCAGGAGTTTCCGTGTTTCTTTTGGAGCTGTTCAGCTTCGTGTGCTACTTTTCAAAAGCGTCTTCAAAACTTTACACTCGTTTTACACAGCTAAACATCCTGAACTTGTCAGAGTGGGCACGCAAGTACAGATGTTTCGGATTAAGTGGTTTCCTTGTTAACTGTTGATCGACTTCCTTCAGAGTCCGTCGTTGGTACTAGTTACAGCAAATATCGACACAAGACTCACAAAAGGTAATATACTTCGAACCTTTATTCTAAATGTAGTTCAATGGTTAAACGGTACTCCACATAATATGGGGAGGGGTTCTGTTGGGGTTATGACATCTACCATTACTAGAGAAAACACAGGAAGCCAGTCACCAGTTAACACGGACACCACTTAATCCTAAACACGCTACGAGTAGCCGCGTCTGCTCGCTAGCGTTGCGTTTCTTTAAACAACACCTTATGAATGAAAAGTACCGCATTTGAGAAACCTCACGCCATAACTACACAAAGCCAGGAGACGTCAGTGCCTCTGCATTAAGCAGCGAAGCTAAAGTAAAGCTAACTTGTGTAAACCAGCTGCTGTTTGCTAACTAGCTTGTTGGTCACTAGGCAACCATAAGCGGTACCTTACAGGCTAACGCTAGCCAGCTAGCTCATTCGCAATGCTGTTGGACCTTGTATTTCTCCCAAAGAAAGAAAACGTGTCGTAACATTTGTACACCTCATTGTGGTGACACGCTGCTGACACAAAAAGACTCTGTAACTGAAATTGTAGCGTTTACCACAGTCCTTCATTTAAAGGACTACAAAATGATTAAAACTACAATTACCTGCATGCGTGGTGTTTATGCCGTGTGTTCGCTGCAAGTGTCGTGATCCACTGAGCAGCGCAACAGATGAAAAATTTATTTCTCAAGGAGATAAAACAACAATCATCACTCTAAAGACAGAAAAATGTAAGAAAATGAATATATAATCAAATATATGTCTGTTATTTGAAATAACAATAACAAAGTAATTAGTTATAGTTACTAGATACTTCTTCAGAAAATAACTGAGTTAGTAACTGAGTTAGAATATTTTAAAAGTAACTAAGTGCTAGGAAATAGCTATTGCATTACTTTAAACAAAAGTGTTTAAATATGTCATAGAATTTGGATATCTTCTAAAAGGAACTTTGATATGTATGTTCAACTATTTTTTTTATAAACTTGAATATATGATTAAAGAAGTGGATGGATTCTTAACGGAATAAATTAAAAACATTAAATGCCGCATTAATCTAAGTCATTTGAAATGTTGCTGTGTGAAAATATGAGACAAGTTACAAATCAAATTTGAGTTGCCAATGTAGATAACATTTCTTCATTTGAAAAATAATAATAAAACACAGTAATTTGTGTCAATAGATGTCTGTAATTCTATTTATAAGCTGCCTCTTAATGACCAGGGTTCTCTGTGGCTGCAGGTCACTGACGTGATGCACTTTGCACCAATACAGTTCCTTCTTTTTGTATGATAATGTCATTCAGAACCTTCCTGACCGAGGAGCTGACAACAATGTATCAGTTTTAAATGATCTAATTTGATACAAATGAGTCGCTATGCAAATTAGATGATGACATCATTTCGAACTTTGGCAACAATGTATCGATTTTAAAACAACACTGGGCTTTTGTTTCTTTACAAAACACAATAAAATGCATCTTATTTAATTATCTTATCATCTTATTCAATTAGGGAGAGATGGAGAGAGTTTTCAATCTCAATCATATTGTACATTAGATGGCGGTAATGCGCCTTCACGCTGCTTTCCAGCCTCTATGAATAGAGCATGAAGAAGGAGGAGGGCGGGTATAAATAGAAGTGATCCGCAGCTCCAGATCGAAGTGGGGGAGCAGTCCTGTCTGCTGTGGCAACATGGTGAGTGTATTCTGTCATCAAAGTAGTTCTTTTTACTTCTGTGCGACATTGAAAACCTGTAACAGCTGTACGTGTAACAATGGTTGTTTAGGAGTTTTATCTACAGATTGAAATAAAGGTTTCTATTATACATCACGGAACAAACGTCAGTTTTAAGAAAATAAATTTAAAGTAACGAGTTTCTGTTTCTAGCTCTGAATGAATGGAAACGATGGCGATGAACTTGATAACCTGAGTGCATCCGGCTTGTGTTATGTAACCCTGAGATCTGAGCTGGTTTATTTATATCCCGACCCCGTTGCTTTTGTAAATCTGGTGGACAGAAAAAGGCATGCAGTCCACGTGTTGGAAATTGTGACTGTCACTTTTCCTGCTTGTCCTCCTGTAACACCGCTCTCTCCCTCTGTCTTTCTCCCTCGTTTGTCTCACAGTCTGAGCCTGTTAAAGTGCTGGTGACTGGAGCTGCTGGGCAGATTGCCTATTCTCTGTTGTTCAGCATCGCCAAGGGAGATGTCTTTGGCAAAGATCAGGTACAGAAAGACTTTGTGTTCTAATCTCTCATCTCCTAAGGTGCTGTCACAAGACCCATACCCCTGAGCAGCAGCAGCAGCAGCAGCCATTAGCCAGATATTACTGGGTCACATATGGGATCCAGCCCTAAACAGACTTTGCTTTGGAATTGAGCAGATTGCACTACTTTCATTGGTGTGGCCTTGGATTTGCCCTTGAAGTCAATGAAACTGATCCTGTGCCAAGAGTCTTAGGCCAACTTTAAAACCTGATCCACTTGATCCTTTTGGCACATGCCGTAGTCAGTGAGCTGCATAGCTTGGACCTCCCTGCTCTGTTCCAGGGACACTCGGGTGTCCTATTACTGTGACGTTGAAATGGAAATGATTAAAACATCGCTCATCTCAAAATATCATATGCCTCGCCACTTTATTTCGCCAGCCAATCATCTTGGTCCTTCTGGATATCCCTCCCATGATGACGGTCCTGGACGGTGTTGTCATGGAGCTGCAGGACTGTGCCCTTCCACTTCTGAAAGGTAGTTGTTGTTCAAGAGGGTGTGGTTGAAATGACCAACTTGAAATTAAAAGTTGACATGTCAAATATTGGCACTTTTCCCAGTAGGCATTTTGTAAGCTGCCTACGTGCTAGACTCTATTTTACTCCTGCTGGTCAGTTTCCATAACGAAACAAAATGAGTGTCAGGAAGCATTTAGCATAGAAAAGTAAAGCAGGTCACCAGTGGTTGCTGCTCTGGACTCCTAGCAAGGAGGTCAAGCTCTGGGATTATTTGAGCCCCTTCCCTGCTATTTGAATGGTGTCTTTGTGTGCATGTGATGGCTTCCTCCCTATGTTTGAGATTAACTGGTGCCTGTGAGATTGCCTGCAAGGCAAATTTATTTCCATAGCACCATTCAGACACATTGCAATTCAGTGTTTTACAAGGAAATAAAGGAGATTCATTAAAAGAAGTCAGTTAATAAAGGTGTAAAAGCTTTACAATAGAAAACCAGTAAAATGAGAGCAGACAGTGTTTTTATTCCTGATTTAAAAGAAGTGAATGTGTCAGCAGGAAGTGTGTTCTACAGGCGAGGAGTGTAGGAACTGAAAGCTGCTTCACCTTGTTTCTTCTGACTCTGGGAACACTTGGTGATTAATTATTATTATCTTTAGTACAACAACTCTCTCCAACTTTACTTGATGTGCTCTGATCTTTGTCACCTGAACCAAACAGACATGTTAAATTATTAATCTGCAGCAATATTTGGAGCTTTGAATTGAATATGTAAACCATTCGTGATGTGCTTGAAATGGCAGTGGGTTCAGTTTGGCTGCAGAATCATTTCGGTTAGTAGTGAACTCTCAAGAAGCATCTTTGTTACTGGTAACTGCTAAAAAAAATATAAAGCTTTAATGCTAGATGAATGAAATCAGTGCTTCAGCTTCATCAGGCAACTGTAAGTATTTCTTTGGATCATTCTGAAATCTCATGTTGTAGACCAGGGATGTCAAACATAAGGCCCATGGGCCAAAATTGACCTGCATGAGGCTCCAGTCTTACCTGCCAAACCAAACAAATCTCTTAAGAGTTGTGAACGTAACACTGGGACCTGAGCTGATGCGGATATGAAAGCAAAGAAACCTCCAGGTCATGATGTGAGGGTGAGCTGATCAAAACATGCAGAATCCAACAGCTGTAGGAGAGGGTTTTTGGAACGTTTCACAGTAGTCTGCACCGGGTCATTAAAATTGACTTGTTTGACCAATTGTTTTGTGAAAATATAGACATTTTCATCATGTATGCTCTGCACCACAACAAAGACAAACCTTAAGTTTATATTAAAGACGCTATTTTAAAGGTCCAGCCCACTCGAGATGAAATCGCGCTGTATGTGACCCCTGAACTCAAACGTGTTTTGCACGCCTGTTTTAGGTATATCAGATATAGGAGTTACTAGAAGAGCACATACCAAATCGTGTCAGCAGTGAAAAAGCAAAGAAGCAGGTTTCAAAACTCGATCTTTCATTTTGAAACGTCTCAAATTGAAGAACCAAACGAACAGCGTCACCTTTTGGCATTGTGATTAGTTGTCTTTTCAGTCACTTTAAAAAATGCAGACTTTTCCTGTCATGATCGCTGCCATCACGACAGCAGTCGTGAGGCGCCATTATGGGCCATCTCCATTGTGACCTGGAATTTTTCCTTTGAAAAGATGCTGTCCTTTGCTTTGTGTGGACGGGGGCTGTGAGAGGCCCCTGTATTAACCCACTGTGGCGCAAAGACAACGCCTGGTGTGCTGGTGTTGCAGGAGAGACGTTCAAAATAGATTTCTCAAACTGCTTTGGCAGATTTATAAACGGGGGGGAAAAAATCAATGTAAGATGAGAAAGTTGGATTAGCTGACTAATAAAACAAATACTTAGGTTTAACCTCAAGCTATAAATCTTGACGATACTTAAAGAAGTTGGTATTAAAACAGATTTGTGCTTCATGTTCATACTCTTGCAGAGGTCATCCCCACTGACAAGGAGGAGGTGGCCTTCAAGGACCTGGATGTGGCCATCCTGGTGGGCTCCATGCCCAGGAGGGACGGTATGGAGAGGAAAGACCTGCTCAAAGCGAACGTAGCGATCTTCAAGAGCCAGGGAGCCGCCCTGGATAAGTACGCCAAGAAGACTGTCAAGGTGATAATGCAGAGTTCTTCTTACCTGTTGAAGGGACCAGTTCTGCAGACTCGTTGTCCTGACTCTGGTTCAGCTCATTGTTTACAGCGCTTGTGGGAACGTGCTGTCAACATACAGGTTTGTACAGTCGGTCTAATTGTGTGCTGATGTTGAAATGGTGTGTTTCAGGTGCTGGTTGTTGGAAACCCTGCCAACACAAACTGTCTGATTGCGGCCAAGTCTGCTCCTTCCATCCCCAAAGAGAACTTCTCCTGCCTCACCCGTCTGGACCACAACAGGGCCCGCTCTCAGGTGTGTGTGTGGAGTCCGACTCCCGTCTCTCAGTGTCACCTGAACGGATCCTAACTCTGCTCCCTTCTTCATCCTGTAGGTGGCGATGCGCTGCGGCGTCCCCGCTTCCCATGTGAAGAACGTGATCATCTGGGGAAATCACTCGTCCACCCAGTATCCAGACGTGCACCACTGCAAGGTCAACATGTCCGGCAGTGAGCTGGCCTGCTTCGACGCCGTCAAGGATGACAAGTGGCTCACAGGCGAATTCATTTCTGTAAGTGGAAAATCACCACACCACAGCTGAATTATTATACTGTTCAGGTCAGATCAGTAATGGAAAAGTCCTTCTTATAAAACCTCTTCTGTCAACTCAGACTTTAACTGTTCTACAGACATGGCTCATGAAGCCCTCTTATCAAACTCTGGTGTCAGGCCTCACAAGAAATGTCCCAAAAGAACAGAAAGAAATCCCGCATTGGGGCAGTGTAAATAAACGGTCTATTATTCCATACCGTGATAATGGACTATAATCAGCAGTAGTGGCCCATATGTTGAGCCACACCGCTCATGTTGGCCCCTCGGCGGTGTGTTCTTGCTTTGCAGACAGTGCAGCAGAGAGGCGCTGCAGTCATCAAGGCCAGGAAGCTGTCGAGCGCCATGTCTGCTGCCAAGGCCATCTGCGACCACATGAGGGACATCTGGTCAGGAACTGCAGAGGTATGAGCTCCATGAGCTCCACAACAACGCTTGCTTGATGTACTGATAACAGGAAGTAGTCGATATGCGTTTATATAGTTTACATAGAAATGATCGTGAAAGGCTTACATCAGTCAGTGTTTTCAGGTGAAGGATTTAATGAGTTTTTTTTTTTTTTTTTGTCTAGGGTGAGTTTATTTCTATGGGTGTTTACTCCACTGGAAACTCGTACGGAGTTGCAGAGGACCTCATCTACTCATTCCCCGTGGAGATCAAGGTAATGGAAATAAAGCTTATCTGCTTCAGTGATGTAAAATCTGCACAAACGGGGCAAATCAAATCCTCATCTTCATGTGAAATATCAATCACGTTTTATTAAAATAATTTTAATACAGTGGCAAAATAGAAAACTGTGTGAAATCTGCCCTCAGAACAAAACCTGGAAGATCGTGGACGGTCTGACCATCAACAAGTTCTCCCAAGAAAAGATGGACGCCACCGCAGCAGAGCTGATAGAGGAGAGGGACACCGCCGTGTCTTACCTGGCAGTGTGACTGCACCCTGCTGGGACCCCTCACCCACACCACAGCCCCACCCCTCCAGACTCACGGCTGTGATGAAGCACTCCACCAGCTCTGCATTAACTGTGCGAGAAAGAGAGAGTCAGTGTTTATGAGTGTAAGGCAGGAGGTATATTTGTGTTGGGGATCGACGCCACGTTGAAGGAAAAACGACGGGAATGTTTTGTTGGAAGGTTTGTTCCCTGTTTGACCGAATCACCGGCGACGCACAAGTATACCTCCGTCAGTATGAGTACATGCCGAAAGTTCACCAACACGGTTCACAGCCAAGTTTCAGTCATTTCTCTCTGAGGGTCAGTGAATGGATGATTGTTACATTAAGTCAGTGATGCACTACGTCTTCAAAACACCAGAATTAAATAAAAACAAAATAATCCAGATGTAACCAATGTGGCGTTTTCTCCTTCCTTGTTCCCCATTGAGCAGTAAGCTGGATTTCATGTTTCTATGTCCCTCCAGGTTCACACAGTGAGGAAATGTCACCAAATTGTTTATGTTGTGCACTGGATTTTTCAATTACTGATACGTTATCCGACAAAAAAACATTGACGTACTTCAAATGAAAAAAATATACAAAAAAGAGGTGCAAAACTTAAGAGAACTTGAATTAAGCTGGAGTAGTAGGCTGTGTATGTCGGGTGCTTTTAGGGGATGAAATAATGGATCCTTAAGTTCAACAGATCACCTTCAATATCCTCAAAGCAGGCTGGAGGCAAGTGACCTTTTGTAACATTTCAACACATTAAGTGAAACAAACATTATGTCTCTGCAGAATTATCAAAATGTGCAAGATTGATAGTGTACGGTACTATATAAACCTGTATGACTGATAGATTCATTTGCAATGGTAAACCAGTACAGAGCACTTTACATAGATGGCAGCCAATGCTTCATAAAAGACTGCAGAATTACAGTAAAACCTGCAGATGAGACACAGGAACTACGGAAAAATATTTCAGCTCCAGCCATGTCTGTGATACATCGGCAAAGAGTGACCAGGCTGCAGTTTGTACACCACCTGTCTAATTCCTCAGGGTGTGTTGGGTTTGGATTAGTGGAGTAAAGTTTGCTAAATCGTTGTGTAACAATATGATGATGTGACTCACTGAACCGTTGAGGAAACAAAGACATTTGCTCAGGATCTGAATTACTTTTCACTTTGTTTTAATATGGAGGTGTAAAATGAGGCCACACCCCAAAAGCTCACATGACCATCGGTAATAAACTGTCGAAGAATAAATCCCTGCAGGTTGTCGCTCTTAGCTCCTCGGTGGCAAGGCACTGGGGGTGGACGAGATTCGGCCTGAGTACCTTAAGTCTCTGGATGTGCAGGGACTGTCTTGGTTGACACGTCTCTGCAACATCGCGTGGCGGTCGGGGACGGTGCCTCTGGATTGGCAGACCGGGGTGGTGGTCCCCCTGTTTAAAAAGGGGGACCGGAGGGTGTGCTCCAACTATAGGGGGATTACACTCCTCAGCCTCCCCGGGAAAGTCTATTCCAGGGTACTGGAGAGGAGGATCCGACTGATAGTCGAACCTCGGATCCAGGAGGAACAATGCGGTTTTCGTCCTGGTCGTGGAACAGTGGACCAGCTCTATACCCTCCATAGGGTGCTCGAGGGTTCGTGGGAGTTTGCCCAACCATTCCACATGTGTTTTGTGGATTTGGAGAAGGCATTCGACCGTGTCCCTCGTGGTGTCTTGTGGGGGGTGCTCCGGGAATACGGAGTCCGGGGCCCCTTGTTAAGGGCCGTCCGGTCTTTGTATGACCGGAGTAGGAGTCTGGTCCGCATTGCCGGCAGTAAGTCGGACCTGTTCCCGGTGCATGTTGGACTCCGGCAGGGCTGCCCTTTGTCACCGGTTCTGTTCATAATCTTCATGGACAGAATTTCTAGGTGCAGCCAGGGGCCGGAGGGGGTCCGGTTCGGGAACCACAGGATTTCATCTCTGCTTTTTGCAGATGATGTTGTCCTGTTGGCTTCATCGAACCCGGACCTACAGCATGCACTGGGGCGGTTCGCAGCCGAGTGTGAAGCGGCAGGGATGAGGATCAGCACCTCCAAATCCGAGGCCATGGTCCTCGACCGGAGGAAGGTGGCTTGCCCCCTCCAGGTTGGTGGAGAGACCCTAGCCCAAGTGGAGGAGTTCAAGTATCTTGGGGTCTTGTTCACGAGTGGGGGACGGATGGAGCGTGAGATTGACAGGCGGATCGGTGCAGCGGCTGCAGTGATGCAGTCGTTGTATCGGTCCGTCGTGGTGAAGAAGGAGCTGAGCCGAAAGGCGAAGCTCTCGATTTACCGGTCAATCTACGTTCCCACCCTCACCTATGGTCATGAGCTTTGGGTCATGACCGAAAGGACAAGATCCCGGATACAAGCGGCCGAAATGAGCTTCCTCCGTAGGGTGGCTGGGCGCTCCCTTAGAGATAGGGTGAGGAGCTCAGTCACCAGGGAGGAGCTCGGAGTAGAGCCGCTACTCCTCCACATCGAGAGGAACCAGCTGAGGTGGCTCGGACATCTGTTTAGGATGCCTCCTGGACGCCTCCCTAGGGAGGTGTTCCGGGCATGTCCCACTGGGAGGAGACCCCGGGGAAGACCTAGGACACGCTGGAGAGACTATGTCTCTCGGCTGGCCTGGGAACGCCTTGGGATCCTCCCAGAGGAGCTGAAGGAAGTGTCTGGGGACGGGGAAGTCTGGGCATCCCTGCTGAGACTGCTGCCCCCGCGACCCGGCCCCGGATAAGCGGTAGAAAATGGATGGATGGATGGAGGTTGTCTCTCAACATGCATGAACTGACACCAAGGTTTTCCAGTTTTGTGTCAAACAGACCTTAGGATATATTGTCTTTGAGGACTGTAACTCAATGTAACAAAAAGACGAATTCTGTTCTATGAGACAGTAGGAAACATTCATCAGATGATGCAGAAGACAGTCTAATCTTTAGCATTATGCATAATGCCAACATTGGCATTATGATGGTGATAAATCTGCAGCATCCTGTGCAGTGAAAACTGTATTTGCTATTTTAACACTGTTTGTAGGTGTGGATGGAGCAATCATACAGATCATGACTCCACTTGCATCAAAGCTTTATTGCGTTGATTTCTGTAACAAAGGAGAAGCTAAACAGACATTTCATTGGAGGAACCGTGACACGCTCAGCTTCCTTGAAGATTTTCACCACTCGCGAACTTTTCTTGCAGAGATGAATTTCCCATGAGGCTCTGTGGCTCCGGGCGGCAGCAGTGCGAGATAGACCGGCGTGTCAGCGCCCTCCTCAGGTGACTTGGGGGCTTTTGGACCGGCCATGTTTGTACGCACCCACCCCGGACAGCAGGAGTTCAACAAGATCTGAGAACAGAGTCAAAGTAATTTTATTGAGGCAGATTGGTTCAGGAATCTGAATTGTAATTGAAAAAAAAGAGATAAAGTTTTTCTTCACCAGTTTAATTTTCCCACTATGTGAAAACATATCACATGATGTAAAGTCCAGTTTATTTCAATATTCATTTACGTTGTTGGATTAAAGTGTGGAGGAAGCTGAGAGACAGACAGATGGTAGTGGTATTTCAGTTACCCCGTCATTCGGCCGCTCCTTGGACAGACGACGAGCCAGGATCATGGACAGAGTCTACAGAGGACAAACAGAAGCAAATACGTTCGTTCACCATCCACTTATTATAAACGCAGTGATTGAAATCTATTTCAGGAGGAGTTTATAGAGTCTGAAAGGCTGAGGCACACAGGACAGGGAGGAAACTGTGTTATTTGAAATACAGAGGAAGTTTAAGAAAAGAAAGAAGGGATGACAGCCAGAAGCAAAACACAAAGAAGAAAATTAAACTGATTTCAAAAACGCTAAGTCTGAACACATAATACGACACATAATACTCGTACAACCGAAGATTCTCAAATCTGTGTATCAGGAAGAATCAGAAAGTGCAGTGAGGTTCATCATGTTAGGATACTTGAATTACTTCATACCGTCAGTCCGATTTTAGACACTCCGTATGCCGTCTGGGGCCAGCCGGCCTGCTGGTGCTTGTTGGTCTTGGTTTCATCCACAAACTGCTGCATCAGCCCCACCAGCTCGTCCTCGGTAATGTCCGTGCTGCGGAAACGCTGCTGCAGAGCCGGGCTGCACTGCCTCAGGGTGTACAAGGCGGCGAAGCTGGAGACGTTCACCACACGGCCTGAGACACAAAGCTGTGTGAGGCTCGTCCTCCTCTGCACCGAGACATGAATCGTTTGTGACTCACTGAGAGAATCCGAGTTGAGGTGAGCCGAGCCAGATTCAGCTCCGTGTTCGTACCTCCAGCTCTGATGAGCGGCATGAAGTGAGTCAACATGTCTCTGGTGGAAAAGAAGTTGGTCCTGAGGGTGACCTCGGCCTGCACGTCGAAGGGAACCGTGTCGTTCACTGTAGACAGAGATACCAGCTCAGGCGGGCGATCGAGGATGAATTCTCTTCTTACCGCTGTGAACGGCGTGTCTGGGCAGCGGCCTTACCTTTGAACGCTATGGCAGCGTTATTGACGAGGACGTCCACTCCTCCGTAGCTCTCCTTGAAGAAAGCAGCAGCGGCGGTGATGCTGTTCAGGTCATTGATGTCCAGCTGGAGGAACTTTGGCTTCAGACCCTCCGAGATCAGAGACTCCACGGCTTTCTGACCACGACCTCTGTGAAAAGAGAAGATAAGTTTAAACCAGGAGTCTCCAGTTCCTCTGTATTGGCTCTCTGAAGCTTTCTGAAAGCTACATGTAGAACCATTTTCATCCTGCTATTATCTTTTTAAAAAATATATTTGCATATCTGGCCTAATTTTTAAAAGACTCTTCTGGTTAAAATGGTTAAAAAAGGCTACAAACTGTTGCATTTAGCACTGAATACCTGTGAGGCCTTAATAGTCTGAGACTATTGTAGTTCTAGTTCTGTGTTTTGGAATCTACTCATTTGAGCTGCACACGTCCTCCTGGTGCAGAGGTGAGCAGGTGAGATACCTACACGTTTCTGGCCGTCAGGTAAACATCTCCCTCGAACTGAGAACACAGCGCTCGGACGATGGCCAGACCAATTCCGTCGTTGCTGCCTGTCACCACGGCAACCCTGACGGACATGTCTTTCCACAGAGAGACGAGAGATCAGTGAATGAACCTTCCAAAAATAATAAATTAATCTTCAAACACATGTTGATTTCGTATTTCTTAGTACATCCTGAACAGGTTCTTCAGTCTATCACAGGGCAAACAGTCGTGTTGCATTTTGTCATTCTGACTTTCAGTCTTCAATATCACAATCATAATCCATTCATTCATCTTTTATACCACTTTATGACTTCCGTCTGGACTTCAGCTGCAAGATAAGATAATGGTGTTGAGAATTGCCATAACGATGAATGATGTTAGTTCAAAACTTTTGTACTGTTGTTTTTTGGATGGAATTTTAGAAATTCTCATTAAAAATCAAGTTTAAAAGTAGAATCTAAATAAATTCCTGGTCAGTGTGTGGTCTTCCCATTAAGCAGGGTACTGGGTGGTTCACCTGTTTGTAATGTTTACTTTTTAAAAGCTTTTAATATGAATTTCTGAATGTGTATACTGTGCCCAATGGGACCCAATTACTTTTTTTTTTTTTTGCACCAAAAGCTAAAGTCTTCAATATCAGAATCAGAAACCATTCATTCATGTTTTACGCCACTTTATGGCTTCTGTCTGGACTTCAGCTGCAAGATAAGATAGTGGTGTTGAGACTGGTCATAACAATGATGCTAATGTTTTTGTGCTTTACTGATTTTGTTATTTGTACGTTTTCCATGATTTCTGTGCATTTCATTTCTGCCCTGTGGCTACAAAGTTTTAAAATAGCTACTAAA
Source organism: Salarias fasciatus (assembly GCF_902148845.1). Taxonomy (NCBI): domain Eukaryota; kingdom Metazoa; phylum Chordata; class Actinopteri; order Blenniiformes; family Blenniidae; genus Salarias; species Salarias fasciatus. The sequence goes on from NC_043757.1 coordinate 5,021,766, forward strand.
ACATTTCATTCGTTAATTGTGACTGCAAATAATTATCCTTTTTAATACTTAATCGCAATTACGCCCCCCCCCAAAAAAAAAAAAGTCATATTGAATTTGCACAGTATGAATACATGAGGCAAAAACAATTAATTGTACAATAAAGTGTTTTGCCCACATTTTCATTCCATTCAGTAGACAGACAGACAGATGGACAGATAGATAGAGAGATAAATTGGTAGATAATTTGTTAACATTTTTTAATTTAAAATGTATCTTGAGTGATTTCATTGAAGTTTGAATTAAATAATTATCGCGCTTATACAGCAATTTAGTTAACTTGATACAAACTTTTAATGCCAAACTGGAGTTTTTGCAAGGTGCTAATGGCATACAGAGTGATTTAAATCATATCCACGATTAAATGTGTTTTAAACAGATGGAAAGTTTTACTTTCATTTCACTCGGACGCTTCACATCCCACAGTTCATTACATAATAGACTTCTTGAATTAATACCGGTTACTCTAAAGCATCTCCTTCATTATAAAACTTCAAGTTTTAATACAAATCGCAAAAATACAATATCAGAACCAGGGATACTCACTAAACGGTGGTGCTGAATTGGAGATCTGAATCGCAGAGTCCAGTGAAAGAAACGCAGCAGATGGAAAATCACCATCGATCACCATAAATCTGTGCCGCTTCAGTGCGCATGCGCAGAGTCACCTGGCATACTGTATATCTGTAGTAAAACTTTATTCTTTTAGTCACTTTTTAACTTACCTCCAAGATGTTGGCTGGCTCTTTTATAAGGAAAGATATTAGGGCGACTTCAGAAAAAAAGGGGGAAAAAATGTATACAGGGGTAAAAAGAAAAACAAATGTCCACTTCGAAGAAAAAAAAAAAGTCGAGAATAAAGTGGAAAGGTCTCTTCTGGTCCATCCCCAATAAGTGGTTTATATCTGTAAATAGGCCTTATTTTACTGCTGTAAGATCAGCTGACAAAAGTTCTTATTATCAACGATGTATCAATCAACTAATAAAATTACCTAATGTTTATTGCATGGGCACACGTATGAAGTGACATTTTTAAGTGTAATCATGACTTTCAAGCCTTCATTCAACTACATAACTCTTTAGAATTAATAATAGGTAGGCTCATATATAAGGGTGATTTCCCAAATTTCTGCATTTTCCTGAAATAAAATCCTGATAACTTTACTTATTTCACAATATGCCTTATTTGTCATTTCAAAGGGGATTTTTTTTTTGTCAATTTTCAATTTACAAACTGTGTTTCACTTATAAAATGAGGATTAGCTGGTTGTATAAGCAACACTCTTATCTGCAATGCTTAAAAAAATACATTTTTTGAATTAGTTTCCCATTGAGATCATCAGCAAACCTAAAAAAACTTGAAAACTTTGTTTTCTCCTCCTGTATTTTCTATCAACAACAACAACAAGGACCACGTAGCAGACAAAATAAATTTTATTTTCTTTCATATAAAAACAGTGAAGATTCATCCGGTTTATTATTTCATATGAAACATGGAAAGTGCAGTAGTAGAAGCGTTTTAGTGAAACAAGCATGATTATTGTTGTATATGATAGCGTAGATGCACATCAGTGTTTTCTCAAATGGTCTGAGTCATTTTTGGTTATTCTGACAAAAACATGTGTGACTATTAGCAGTGAAATGTTTTATGTTTTATAATCAATGATTGTAATCATTCATAGGTGTCTTCAACATGTATTTTTTTTTTTTTTTTTACCACTCTCGAACTGCTTTGTCAGATACAAGCTTCCCATGAGGCTCTGTGGCTCCGGGAGGGAGCAGGGCCAGATAAACCGGAGTGATGGCGCCTTCTTCTGGCGACTTGGTGGCTTCTGGTCCGGTCATGTCTGTGCGTACCCATCCTGGACAGCAGGCATTGAGCAAGATCTGGAAAATAAGAAAACGCAAAAATCAAGGTTTAGTATGAAGCTGTTGACATTGGAACAACAGCATTTTAAAAGAAAAAAAGAAAAATTATTACTGGAAGTAGAAAGTATCTTTCGAGCTCTAAGTTTCAAGTTACCCTGAACCATTTTCTTGGTTATGCAGCCTTAGATTTCTGGAAAACATTTTTTTATGCACCGAGTTTCCAACACCTTGAACGTCTTTGAATTCTGGACTCTCTGGCTCGGTGTCAGTTCTGAGATATGACAGCTAGTGCTGTCAATTTTAATCGCGATTAATCCATTGAGGTCTGCCAATTGGGTCAAAGAAAAGAACTAGAGGATAATAGTGTTTTTTCCTGACATTGGGACTGATTTATGAGGATTAGATTCTTCATTGCAATTAATCTCAACTTTAAAAAAGTTAATTGTTGACAGTTCTCCATGAATTAATCACGATTAATTGTGATCAATGCGATTAAAACCGACAGCACTAATGACAGCACGAGAGAAGAATGTGGTTCCCGATACACTGTGTTAAATGGATGCGAGCCCATTGGCCCTGACACAGGGTGTTGATCTCCTGAAGCCACACCCTCTCATTACCTGGTATGCTTTAATCCAACAGGCTTTCTGATTTTTACAGATTGAAGTTGGAAAATATGCATAAAAATGATCATAAGATCAAAATATAGTGTTTTCAGGCTCCCCTTGTAAGTTTCTCCCTGTTAAACCATTCCCTGTGCTGCTTACGTGAAACTGTTGGTTACTTTGTTTGATCACAACATTAGAAAACAGTTTGACGGTATCTGGATGAGTTTCAGTTACCCCGTCATTCGGTCGCTCCTTGGACAAGCGACGAGCCAAGATCATGGACAGGACCTAAACAAACAACAGAAATCAGTTTAAAGCAGTGGTTTATATCACTTTATTATCACATTTTTCTTTTTTTTCCCCCCACATTTTAGGAGCCACAACATAACAAAACTGGTTGGACCCACCGTCACTCCAGTTTTGGACAAGTTGTACGCCTTCAGAGGAGTATCTTCTTCCTTTGGCTGTCCCTTCTTGGCGTTGTCCACAAACTGCTGCATCAGGCCCACCAGCTCGTCCTCGGTGATGTCCTCGCTGCGGAAACGCTGCTGCAGAGCCGGCTCGCACTGCTTCAAACCAGTAATGCTGAGACCACTGGAGACATTCACCACACGACCTCAAGCAGACAGAGAAGACGTTCAGTCATCGTTGAGTAGCGTTACCTTTGTGTTCCTGTCCTCTTTGTGCCTTCCTGCAGGATTTCCGTTGAAACAGGGGGATTCTGATCTGTGCTTTCCACCCTAATTCTACGATCTGTAAATATTCTCCACAAATAAATCAGATTAAAACAGTCCATCTCACAGTAAAAGATGGAAAAACAGTGTTGTGCTTTATTCTCAAACTGAAACTCTGCTGAGTTGTGATTAAAGAGGACCAAGCAGAAAAGACAGACGTGGGAGACTGCATTCATTTCGCTGTCTTTACCTCCAGCTTTGACGAGCGGCATGAAGTGAGTCAACATGTCTCTGGTGGCGTAGAAGTTTGTCTTGAAAGTCACATCTAGCTGGACGCTGTAGGGATTCGGATCACCAGCTGAAAGTAGAGGAAGCATCTCATCTTTTCACTCAAAGCCACAACTGTCAAGTCACTACATTTTTTTTTAATGACGTAAGCCTCTTCAGACAGTTTCAGAGAAATTGTACAGATAGTCAACTTTATCACATTATTATTTGCTTGAACAAACTTGCTCTGTTAATGTTCAATGTAGCTGCTTTAATTAATCTTTGGCTTCTTCTAGTTTGATTAAGATCACAATGTAGGGGAGTAATAAAAAAAAATCTCCAGTGATTCATCATCAAATCTGTCAAACTTACCAACGATGAAGGACTATTTGTTAAACTTCTGGCACAGTTAAAAGACAAACATATGAATGCAGTCATGACCGGAGCACCTTTGATTGCAAAATATACTAATTTCAATCTTACCTTTCAGCAATATAGCAGCATTATTGACGAGGACGTCCACTCCTCCATAGTTCTCCTTGAAGAAAGCAGCGGCGGCGGTGATGCTGTTCAAGTTGTCGATGTCGAGCTGGCGAAACTTTGCATTTAGGCCCTGTGAGCTCAGAGACTCCACGGCTGCCTGACCACGACCTCTGCGAGAGGAGCACAAAGTAACTCAGTGATGTCTTTTGAGTGGCTGAATTTTCATTTTACTGTTGTGTTAACCACATCTCAGTTCTAAACTGTTAATATAAACTATTTCTTTTCTCTGTTCTGATTAAATGAAGGCTTATTTGCACATGTACATGGATTTTTTTACAACATGTTTTCTTGTTTTAATGAAATATACCTACACATCTCGGGCAGTGAGGTAGACGTCTCCCTGGAATTGTTTGCAGAGTGCTTGAACGATGGCCAAGCCAACACCCTTGTTGCCGCCTGTTACCACTGCAACCCTGGAAGACATGTCTGCACAGACAGAAGGAAAGTGACATTAAAAAGTCCGACACAGACTCTCCTGTCAGGACAGAGTCCGTTTCACCACCAGTCTGTGTGCAGAGAAGGTTTGCTGAGTCATGCCGCCTGTCGGTCAGTGAAGGGTAAAGTTTCGCCATTCAAAAACCTTTTGTTGTTTGAGACGTCTTTAAGTCGTTTTGTTAAAGCTCCCAGTTTGTCTTCATGTTTGTTTAACAGTATTTGAAATGACTTTTAGACATTCTGTTCATAGAGTGAGACTGAATGAACTTGAAACTCTCCTCATGGGACCTCCCAAATAACAATAAATCATTACAGCATCCATAAAAAGGATTAGATCAAGGATTAGTAGATCATTTACTTGTAACAATGCTCCGGGAAAATCATGCAAATTTGGAAAAGTCTTAATTTTTCTTTCAGTGAAACTTTTGATCATGCATTTTGGGGATGACCAACAAAAGTTGAAGATGTGAGTTGTAGAAATGTTGTAAATCTTCTCCGATTATGCTAAACAATACGAGTAATGTTAAAATATTCCAGGTGGATGCCATGGTTTTTGACTCATGCCCTGATTACTTAAAAATGTTTCAATATATAAGTCAAACATACAGATCAGAAGATCTGCACATTATTTAAAATACTTGGTGGCAACAAGACTTTAAGCATAGAGAAGTAGAAGTGTAACTTCTACTTTATTCTAATATCTTCCTGAAGAGAAAAGGATTTCTGAAAGCAGAACCAACCTCTTACACCTGAGGTCATTATTTTTAAAGCCTGACTGATAATCATGAGGAATGATTTTAACTCTTTAAAATAGAACCAAATCAAACTTTACTTGCAGTCTTAAAACTTCACATGGATTCCCCAGACCCTGACAGACTGTTTACAGATTCAGTCAGTTTGGAATTCCTAAAATCAGACCTGGTCGATCCAAAAGAGCCCCAGACTTCTTATCCATTAGACTTCGACTCCACCAAGAAAACAAGAAAGTCAAGAAAACACGGATTTTTAAACAAATTTGTGAACACCACATAACACTGATCTGAGATAGAGGCTGCCAAGAAAGGCAGCTACCTTTTCCTTTATTTTTTCTTCAATTCATTGTATTTTGAACCAAAGCGTTAAATTGTGTATAGTATGTTGGGACTGTAATTATTCCTGGTAGTTTTGGGGGTGATTTTGTAAAAATACATACATTTTTATTATATACAATTTGCATTAAAAAAAAAGAACATTAAAGTTTTAAATTAATGGTTATATTGCATTGGCACTGTTTCACCAGTCCAGACCACTCCAGATGAAACTACTAGGCTGTATTGGTCCAAGAGCTAAAATATGTTTGACACTTAGACTTTAATGGAAACACAAATAACAAGCAGCTAAATAAACGAATAAATACAAATTAAAAAGCGTTTTAAAGGGTAAAATATTGAGGAAAAACTCCCTCTCCTCAAAATACAGCAATATGGTTGTCACTTTCACCTTTGACACCAAAATGCAATCAGACTGCCATTACATTGTAAACACACAGACTACAATTCGTAACAATGACGATGCAGTATCAACCGTTTATGCATGAATGATAAAGTCTGTGTCGCTTTATTGCAAATGTAGATTTAAAGTCGATCTGTGAATTTCATATAAAAACAGGAACGACCATCACGTCTACACACCGCTCAGGCTGCAGCGCTCAAAAACAACTCGCTGAATTGCCACACGCCCTCGCCCAGCTGCGAAATACGTTTTAGTTTATTTTTTTTTTCAGTTGCAAAAGTAAAATCTGAGGAAAGAAGAAAATTCCGTTTTCCTTACCGAGAGCTGGAGGTGAACTTCCGCCGCTGTGCTCGATCAGAGAGGAGTGAAGGAGACCAGGTGGGGGGCGGAGTGTAGGAGCTCCGAGGGCACGTGAACGCAGCACGCCTCTTGCCTTAAAGCTGAACACGCACGTTTACTTTATTAACGGACATGAGGCCACAATTGTTCCCAGGTGGTTAAGTTTTTCGAGTTTTCTGTTAACTCAACGAATGCAAGTTTATATTCGCTAACTAGCAACTCGACACAAGTGATTTGAATGTAAATGTGAATTTCATTCCACTCTCTGAGTTGATCTTGTTATCTCCTGCCTGTTGTGGAGGAGTAGGAGTCTCCTTATTTGTCATTGCCCCTGAAAAATAGTCCTGAAGAACAGGATGTTTATGGTTCAGCTCAAACACGACTCTGACATGCAGAGAGCTTGGTTTATAATAAATGAGTGGTTCTCAGCATTCTCTGCTCTGTTGCAGACCCACAGGATTTCCTCTCCGAAAGGTTATGCGTTAGCTCTCTGATATGAGATTTGACACACCCTCTTTTGCTTAATACAATCGAAAGTCAACATCAATTCTTATCTTGACTGGTAAACAAAGCCCTTTTCAAGGTATTTGAACTGTGGAGGTCAAATCAGCCGCCATGGATAAAACTTCAACAAAATATGAAGAATTAAGAAGTCATTTATGTTCCATCAGTATATCAGTCTTCAATACTGCTTCATTCAACTTTGGTCGTCAGGACTGAAGCTAATCCCAGCCGACGTCCTGACACACACACTGGACAGATCACCCCTTTATCACAGAGAAGACAGATCGAAGGGTGGTATTGGGGAATTTGTACATAAACTTGTTCAAAGTTCAGTTCACAAATTTAAAAATGAACTATTTGAGTTCCTAATTCAAAATTTCCAACTAAGTTCACCGTTCCAAATATCAACTAGCTCATAGTAACCCCCACAAACACAAATAATTTAATATTTTTATTCACTGATGAATAATTCAATATCACGTTGTGCTGCTGGGATTGTAATTTCCTCAGGTTCTTCCACTCTCAGACTTCTCAGATCCAAACTCTCCGGAGCATCAGTATGCTTTCCATGGAGCTCAGCCTGTGCGTTGATATTCCCGAGCTGTCTCTGCTGTGTCGGTAATGTTAGTTTCCCAGAAATTGGAGACACTCCACTGCTGTTCAAGTAAACACACGCTGGATGTTGTTGTTCTCTTATATTCAAACAAACCACATCACAATGAGCACCAGGATGAAGTTCATTCATCCCTCACTATCCCCCCAAATTAATCTATCTAATCTTTCTTATGTCAAGCTGTTAAAATACAAATTGCTTCCTAAGTTTTTTTTTCATGATGGTAAATGAAAATCACTACCAGAGAAATCTTCTACAATTCTACAATTTCATTTAGCAGACGCTTTTGTCCAAAGCGATGTACAACACAAGCAAGAATACAGACATAAGAAAGAAAGAAACCATTAGTAAATGCTTCAATTGCTTCAAGTCTTGAATGTGCAAAGAAGGTAACTGTGGCAAAATGTATGTACATATAATCTAAATATATTTCATATATGTAGAAAATGGAAGTGGCTATGTGGCTGCGACCTTTCAAAAAGTGTGGTCATGGAAAGTCATTGCAACGTGCAGCTTTTTATGTGACCCTTTTATGCAGAACGTGATCACATTTTGAAACCACGTCCTCCACACTGAAGACCTACAACATAAAGTCAAAAATAAAATACAATTCCCACTGTTCTAACACAGAGAGATGTAGGAGTCTGCATGTTATCACTGTGCTTGTAAAAGGTTTCTTCCAGGTGTCTGAGCTCAGCTGGTTATTTTGTGGCTAATTTACCCGTAAATGATCAAATGAAATGACTTAATGAATTAAATGAAATGACTCAAGAATATGAAAACGAGGTTTACAAACCAATAGACTTTGATTTCATAATTGAAACTTTGAAAATGAATTGGTTTTGATATATATTAAAAAAACAGTTTAAGTATAGAATAAGTATAGAATAGAAATTGAGAGGGTAGAAAAATAATCAATGGTATAAAGTGAAATAAATATTCATCTTATATTGTTCTATAGTGAATAAAATGAAGAATAAACAAGCAATTAAACCATCCAATCTGACTGAGAAGAGATACAAAGCAAAGAAAACCTTATTTCATGTTTGTTTGTTTGTGTGTTTGTTTCTTTCTCTCTCTCTTTCTCTTCCCTTTCCTTTGTTTTGTTCAGATTGCAATTCATATAATTTTCAAGAACTGCCTTTTCTAGTACGGTAGTTATATTTTACTTTCCTGGACTGTCAGCACCTGTCCATTAAAAGAAAACCTTTGTGAAGAATGCAATTTATGTTTTTTTTAGTGTGTTAATGAATTTCATTTTTTTTTTTTACAATTTCAAAAAAAACTTTTGCCCGGACCAACATGGCGAAAGCGTTGACGTATTGACGTTTTCGGCCAGAGCGGCCAGTGTGACGTAAAAAGGACTGCGCGGGGAACACGCTGCCGGAAGCTGTTCGTAATGCTAAAGACGTTTGCCTTCAAAATAAAAATCGTATCGCATAAAAATATAAACAGAAACGTTTTTTCCACATTTTTGGGCAAAAAAATATTGCTTTCTATTTTATTAAATATAATTATGTGAAATTAATCACGAATTATTGATACAAATATCTCATGTTTTGGTTATTTTTATAAACTTTTTCTTTTATACTGACGAAACAATCTGGGAAATCAGTTGTTGTGCTGCAGCTTGTGGAGCTGAATCTGCTCCTGGAGAGAAAACCACATGTTGACTGTAAGTCAGCGTTTCCTTTCCTAAACTTCATCTATCTTTGGAGCTTTTGCGATGTTATGTGAGTTTTATTTCATCCAAACGTATTCTGTATCCGTGTACTCACTTTTAATCACAGCCTGTGCCGGACAGCTAGCAGCGGTAGTTTGCTAACGTCAACCCGGGGCTGCAGGACTTGAAGCAGAGGTGAGAAGAAAATTGCAACAAGGGTGGAGAAACATTCATGTATCACTGCGACTTTTCTCTTGTCTCCCTGCTTTTATGTTTGTTTGAAGTGGAAACCGAGTTCCCACTGTTAATGTTTAACTTACAGTAGTCGAGCTCACACAGGTTTAGGTCATTGGTCCATCCAGCGCAGTTCCAGCTGTGACTTGATGGTTTGGTTCTCCTCAGTCCTCACAGAGAGTCATGGTGGTGAAGAAGAAGACAGCCAGGGTGGAGGCTGTGGTGTTGGAGGAGAAGAAGCTGCATGAGCTGATAGGTAAGTGATGAGAACCACTGATCTGGAAATGATCAGAGAAAATGTGTGTCAGTAATGTTGAATGTGGCTCCAGATTCCACAGGAATAGCATGCGTGATGCATCACACTGTGCTGTTCTGAATCCATTCTAGCATCCCTCTCTGTTGATGGAGGGGAGGATGGAGTCAAACAGCTGGCTGAAACCCTGCAGTCATGTCTGGAGCTGGCGGAGCCAGTGCAGCAGATCCAGCTGGTTAAAAAGGTGCGTCCAAGTGGAAATGTGGGATTTTTGTAGTGAGCTCATGCAGCAGGCAAGACCACTGATAGAATTAGGTGCGTTCACGATGGCAAAGCCAGAGGTAGACGGAGCTAGACGAAGCAGACGGCGCAGCCGTGGGGCGGAGTTATAAGTCTGCCTCCAACTCGGACAAAGCTATGTTCTCCATGTTCGTGTTTCTCATGACTCCTACAGTGGGGGGTGTCCGGGGTGTCAATTAGGGGGGCAATGCCCCCCCGCCTGTGCCTCCTTGCCCCCCCTGGCTGTCAGAGGGTAATTTATTTTTTCTTATTAAAAACAAAAGAATTCATAATTTCTTTCGTGTGTCACATTGTGTTAATTCATATTCAGTTAACTGAAATAAATAAAATGTAAAAAACAAAATAATTTTAAGTTATGTTTTGGCTTCTGTCATGTGAGGCGTGCGTGCTGCTGCAAGTGCAGACCCGGCATCAAGGGGGGGCAGACTGCCTCGCCCCCTCAGTCAAAATATAGTATTTCATTTAAAAAAATTAAGTTTTCAGTCTATTATGTCCTTAAAAAACAACAGCAAACTTGGCTGGCTGGGTCAAATCAATATGAAGTGTTGTGCTATTCAAAATTCAAAAAAAAGAGGAGACTCCAGCTCTGCTGAAGGTGAGAGCTGCTTATTTTATCATTTGTTTTTTTCACTATTTGTGCTTTTTAGCAATGTGATTAATGATCATTGTTGGACATGGTAGAACAGGCCTCTGTCGGGACTGGGTGTTTATTTATGCAAATAAAGCGTGTTGTCATCAAACTGATGAGGAGTGGGCTCGGGTCCAATCCCCTGCCCGTATGAAACAGAGGGGAGGGCCAGGTAGCCGCGGTGAGTTGCTCTCCAGCAGCTCACGCGGCTACCTCTGTGACCGATCTCGTTTGCGTCTCGCGAGTTTTTGATGCCCTACGTAGGTCCTACGTATCAGTGACGCCGGGCCAAATCTGGGCGGGGCGGCTCAAAAGTCTTAAAAGTCTGCCTCTGGCTTTCTCATGTCGAACGCACCTATTACTTTCCATGAGCCAAAGCTACCAAACAACACGACAACCTACCTTGAAAAGAAATAACAGCCACAGGGACATAATGCTTCCACATAGATACACAAAACTTCCACACGGTGGCACAAAAAGACCAGTTTGATGTCAGTCTGATGGATGTCTCTTTTCAGTCCCAGCAATAAATATAACTGGACAGTCATGAAATTGTGACACGTGATACAGTTTGTGTGTCTGTTCTGCATCAGGCAGGGTCCCAGCTGGAGGCACTGAGTGGAGAGCAGTGTGATGGAGAGCTTCTGGACTCCTGTGTACACACCCTGACTCTGCTCTACACGTCCCTGCAGGCCAAGAACCCCCTACGACGAGCTGTTGCCAGGTAGACTTGGTTCCACTTGCAGGACATTTCTGGTTTTGCATGTTTAAATATTGTAGTTGTGTTTTCCCCAGGTGGTTTTTATCTTCTTTTCAGCAAGTCTTAATTTCTGACGATAAATTGTCTGTAGATGTGACTGTGTCTGTGTATTCTATCCTCGTGTCATCACTTCCTGTTTGTCTTCTTATTTAAATAAAAAAAGTTGAATCTGGGATGCTCTTTTATGTATTTTAAGTGATGAACACCATGCCTGTGTTTCTCTCCTCAGTGCTTTAGCTTCTGTACCACTGTGGCTTCAGGAGCGCACCGTAAACAGTTTGTCCGCCTGCTTGTTGGATTGTACATCCTGTCCGTCTGCAGAGAAGCACCCACATACTGTGGACACCATCGGGGCCTGCCTGGATGGCTTCCCTCTCGGTCTGTGCTGAGAACACAAGTCTTACCTGGTGTTATTGGTTGAACAAGTTTGTGAAAAGTTTGTATTCATTTCCAGGTGAGAGATGCATCAAAAAACTACTGGTTGAAGGTTTGTATCAGTTTTACTTTAAGTGATGATAATCTAGACCAGGGCTACTCAACCCTGGTCCTCGTGGGCCGCAATCCAGCATGTTTTAGATGTTTCCCTCTTCCAACACAGCTGATTCAAATGATCAGGATCGTTATCTGCCTGATCATTTGAATCAGCTGTGTTGGAAGAGGGAAACATCTAAAACATGCTGGATTGTGGCCCACGAGGACCAGGGTTGAGTAGCCCTGATCTAGACAATGTATTTCTGCCTTGTTCTCAACTAGCTGTCCTCTCCTTTGTAGTTTTACAGTTTTTCCACAAAGTGTTGAGTGAATATCTTCACCAGAACAGGTAAGGAGGTGGTATTCTATGTTTTTATGTTGGCATTTAAAGCATAATGTGTATGAATATGAGAAAATGTTTGGTTCCTTCCTCTGTTCCATCATTCACCATACTACTTCATCTCTGTTTCTCATATGTGTGTCTCTGTCGCCCTCGTCTGGTGTCACAGAGGTCTGACGGGCCGCCACATTGCCCAGGCACAGCTGATGCAGTCCTGCCTGGCTGCAGTGAAGACCTCCATGCTGGTGGTTCAGCGGTGTCAGGAATCCCTCGCTGCCGCTCTGCAGGATCAGAGCGAGCTGGAGGAAACGTTGGGGGGCCTGCTCGGCTGCTACACACACATCCTCACTGACGGTGAGAAGGTTTCACATCTGATCAGATCCTTTAAGGTCTGAACTCATTATTCCTCTGTCGGCGCTTCTTAAACATAAAGGATAACGGGAAGACTGGAGAAAAACTGATTGCTTGAAAAACATTAGATCTAGCTTTTTTTCTTTATTTTTTGACGATATCATGATATTATGAAAACGTTCAGAGGAAGTTTTGTGCGTGCCTGTCCCTCACTGCTGTCTACATGTATTATGCTGCTACTCTTAGGTAATAGAGGAAAAGTATCAATAAAATACCAGTGTTAGTGATAAATGATGATATAAAAGATAGAAATTTTCTCACAGCTGTTCTTCTCTTTTCTGCCTCCAGAGGAGTTCATCCAGTCCGTGCAGAGTACAGCTGGCATGGCTCTGGTGTTATTGATCAGGTCTGTCCTGGGCTCTGGAGACGACATCGCCTCCGTGGTGAGTGACACATGCAACAAACTCAACAGCAGGGATTGTGTCAGTCTGGTTGACCTCTGGGTCCAGTTTTCATAGTACAAAGTGCTAATTTAAATATCAACACTTAAATTTCAACTGATCTAAGTCTTTGTTTGATTTATATGTATTAATGTTGAGCCGTTTCTTTACATCATGTATATAAACCTGCAGACATACAGTTTTTTTTCTTTGTGAGATGACAAACCTCCACATTTCTTTACAGTTTTGTAACTGGAGATGTGATTTCTGCAGATTCATGTTTGTTTAGTTCCACATTTCTGCTTTATATATTTAATGATCTAAAGGTGTGTTTTCCCTCCAGAAGCTCCCAACAGAGCCGCTTCCTGTTCCGAGCATCTGTAGTTATGATTAAATCTGAGCAGGATGGGTTCTAATATTTACAGAGCAGATCAGTACAGTGTCTGTGTTGGAATCATTTCAGCAGTCAGTTATTGCAGCGGGTGCTGTTATCCTCTGTCTCAGGTGTGCGGTCTGCTGCAGAGCTCTGGTCAGGGTCTGGAGTCCAGCCCCCCGTGGCTCAGGCGGAGGTGTGAAGGCCTGTGCTCCAGCCGCCGCCCCGCCGGCGTGTCTCTGTATCTGTGTCACGGCGCTCTGGCCATGCTGAGCTGGAAGGGCGCCCTCCCCGGGCCGCGCTGGGAGCAGCTGCTGCTGCTGGTGCCGAACACGCTGCTGGACCTGGACGTCAGGTGAACCCGCCGGTCCCTCCAGAGAGTCCAGCTCTGCTGCGGGGTCGTAATGAGGTTGTTTCTGTCTGCAGCATTAAGGAGTCCAGCACGGCCATGGTGGTGGCTCGGGTCCTGACCCTGTGGAGCGGCGCCGCCCTGGACTGCCTGCAGGGGGAGCCTGCAGCCTGTCCCCCCGCCCTGCAGCAGGCCCTCAGCGGAGGCTCGGAGCTGCAGCGCCGCCTGCTGGAGCACATCTACTCCCACTGGGAGCATCCGCTGGACGGAGTCCGCCACCAGACCCGGTCGCTGTTCCGCAACCTGCTCCTCCTCCATCAGCACGCCGCCGGCGCCGGCCCCGACCCCACCAAGGACGCGTACGTCTCCGAGCTCACCCTGAGCCTGCTGGGGCTGGAGTGGCACATGAGGGGGAAGTACGGCTCCCTGGGCTGCCTGGTGGAGCTGTATGGGGCGGGGCACCTGCTGGAGCTCCAGCCCCGCCTGCCCTCCCGCCTCCTGGGCCTGATGGGGGACCAGACCCTGGCGCCGTACGCCAGCGACCTGCTGGAGCGGCTGTTCGTCAGCCACAAGGCGCAGCTGGCGAGCGCCGCGGCGAAGCCGGGGAGCGAGGACTGGATGGAGCTTTGGCACCAGACGTGGGTGGGGCCTCTTCTGCACATGCTGTGCCGGGCCAGGCCGGACCAGACCACCTATATCCTGGACTACTTCCTACCCAAGCTGCTGCGCTGCAGCCCCTCCAGCCTGGCTCACATGGTGAAGGCCTTGCAGGATCCGGGATCGTCCTGCAGTGCCAGTAAGAGAAAACACACACACACACACACACACACACACACTCACACACTGGACGCCTTCATTAGAAACTGGTCTCTTCTCTCTTCAGGCCCTTCAGGCAGCAGGGGGGCCCTGGGGGCCCTGATGACGTGCCTCCGGGCAGCCCGGGCGCAGGGAGTCATCCCGTCCTCAGAGGGCGGGCTCTGGGGAGGACTGGTGCCCCTCGCTCTGCTGCAGCAAGCTTTGATCCACAAACACGACCAGGTGAGGTCCGTTGTGAGAACGTTAGTAACAGGTGACACAGACAGAGAATCCTGCGTGTTTGAGGTTGTGGAACCTTCCCTTCTGCAGGGCAGTGAGTGGCTTACCTGTTTCTAATATGCATCTTCTAAAAGCTTTTAATATGAATTTCTGAAAGCTATTAGAAAAAAATCTGTTTGGCAGAAACAGTGTGAGCTTAGTTATAAACCCGAATCAGCGTTTCTTCCTTTAGATGTGTTCTGACTGTTTTCCTATTTGTGTGTGTGTGTGTGTGTGTGTGTGTGCGCGTGCTGCCTCCCCCTCCCCCCCAGGTGAGGATGGACGCTCTGGGCTTGGTGTGTGAGAGCCATCGCAGCACCGAGGTCCTGACCTCAGAGGAAATGGAGCTCATCCGCTACTTCCTCCCTCCGAACCTGAACAGCCAGTCGCCGGGGATCCGGCAGCAGACGGTCAGCCTGCTGAAGAAGGTGAGCTCTCCTCCTCGCGCCGTGTTAGTGATGAACACATCTCGTTGTGGTGGGATGCAGTGGTCAGAAACCTCGTTGGACAGTCAGTGAGGTGTTTTTCAGGTTCAAATAATTTGGCATTATTTCATTGTTTGAAGTAAATACTGGTTGTGTTTTAAAGAAGATCAAAAAAATATCGATGTAAAGTAAAAAAGTTTATGATTTCAGATATTTTCATTGTGAAGCATACAGTAAGTCAGTGATGATCCAGTGTTTTCTACATACATTGACTCATTTCAATTATCAATCAATAGTAACGGTTTTAAATTGAATTAAAAAACAAAAGAACTCAAAACAAAAAACTGGGGAGAAAAAGAAACATAAAGTAAAACATAACTTCCTCCCCATCCCGCCCGACCTGCTAAAATCTGCTTGACATTGTCTTACATCTTTTTTCAAGTAGGAAATCACTGGGTTGGAAATCCATGATAATTCCCAAAGTCGTGCCTGCTTGATTTCATTTTTCTGGGAGGATTTTTTTGCAACTTTGATCTACTTTCTCTGTTTTAGAGAATCCAGGTGGAGTGTAAAGATGTTCCGGTCTCTCTTAAAGAGTCTGGATAAAACCGGGCAGTGTTGAAAGACTGAAAGTCGTGTTTAAGGTCTTTTTTTCCAAAGAGCCCGGATGTGGTTGAAAAACTTGTGGTCAAATGATTGAATGAAGCTTTGACTCTCCTCCAGCTGCTGTGCAGAGTGAAGGACAGCACTCAGCTGCTGCAGAAGAGGCTGATCCAGGAGAGAGACCCCGAGCAGAGCCAGAGGGACCAACACACACTTCACCTGTACAAGGTACCAGGGTCCGGCGATCCATGAGAGGAAGTGATGCTTGGTTTCTGTCCGGTGGGTTAAAGACTGCTCCGGTTTGATGCAGGACTTCCTGCGCTGGCTGAGCGTGACGCTGCTCGACGTGCTGCTGCCTGCTGCTTCTTTCTCCAAATGCCTCATGTCGCTCCACCTGCTGGGCCTGCTGGCTCAGCTCTTCTCCTTCAGCACCGGTAGGATCATCGCAGAGACGAGAACATTTCCCCACATTTAAATGTCTCCTTTCTGTGACTGTTTTTTTTTTTTTTTTACATTATTATAGCTCATTTAGTCAGATTAGCTGCTGAATTAACTTAAAATATTGTGATAAATGTGATGAACACTGTTCATGCCTTTTCAAGTGTGTGCTTGTTAATGTGAGGATTTGCATCTCAGAAAGATCAAATTTGGTGTTTTTGTCTTTGAAACAGACGTCATCTGTCTGGTTTGCAGCCTGCGGTTTGCTGTTTTTATTACCTTTCACCATCAAATGGCCTCTAATATCTTCCGTTTGTTTTTTTTGATTCACATTTAGTCGGTTCTAGGTTCGTGTAAGATGTCTTCTATGAGATTTACTTTGAAATCAGGAGATATGCGGTCATTAAAATGCTCGGTTGCATGAGAATCCACCGCACTGAAGACAGTATTAAAACTGATTTTTGAGTCTGGAGTTTTCGTTCTGATTGGTAACACATGATTTTTTTTTCTTCCCACTGAGGCAGCTGTATGTGTGATCTAGTTTAATGCTTTGAATGGCTTTCAGGAAGCGCAGATAAATCAGTGTCATGAATTGTGGCACCATTTAAAAGGAAAACGATGAGACGTTCTGGTGGCATCAGAAGCATTGGAACAAAGAATTCTCATTTTTATGCAGAATTTCAACAAACATATCAAACTTTGTGAGAAGTTTGGATCGAAAAACTTGAAATAACTTTTTGTGAGATGTCAAAAACTACTTCCACAGTGTCGCCATTCAAGCTGTTTCCTTTATCAGGACAATAATATCAAAAATAATAAATGACTGAACTTACTTATTTGATCATTTTACTGTTTGTACCTGTCGGTGAAACTGTTCATGATCTGATCAGAGCTTTTTTGCACGTCTTGTATAATTTATCGTGCACAAGTGGAAACGGTGCTCCTCATGAACACGTCGTCTCTTCCTGAGCATCAAACTAAGTAAAATGTTTGTTTAGTGTTTTAATAGAAATAGAAACTCAACAAGGTTGATGAATTCAGTTTACTAATTTGTCTTCAGTATTGGCAGGCCTCTGCATAAAGCTGGAAATGTGATCGTGTGCACATGCCAACAAGTAAAAAGCGTCATGGGATTGATCCACTGAGTGAATAGGATGATGTTCAGATTGTTGACAACATGAGCTCTGAATAAAGTCGTCAATCTGAAAGAATCTGCTGAAAAGTTCCGATGTGACGCTCCTCGTCCTGTCATTTTCTCTATTCTCCTCTCAGGACCCGACGTGTTCGCCCTGGGAGAGGTCGTGACCTCCACACACGCTCAGAACGTCCTCTACTGCGTCGCCAGCAACTTCCTGGAAGTCAAACAGCTGGCCTCCGCGTTGCTACGGCAACTCCCTCCATCGACCGTCGGTCTCCAGGTCTGGGAAGGCAGGCGTGTTTTCTCAACATGGAAGAAGAAGTTGAAGATATTTCGCTGATATCCTTTTGTTTTCAGGAGCCGGACAGGATGCTGGGGGTCCTGCAGGCCGCGCTGGACCTCAGCACCAGCACCAAACCGTTCGACAGCGTGACGGCAGCCCACCTCCTCAACCTGCTGCTCCACCAGCCGGAGCTGAGCCGCGCCCTGCTGCTCTGCGCCCAGCGGCAGGGCGTCCGCCTCCAGCCCCCCTCTGCGCCCGCCCAGGCCTCTCACACACTCCTCCTGGAGCTCAACACCCTGGCCGGTCCGTCACATGCAGAAGCAGAACCAACACTTTATCTGCACTGGGGTCCTATAACGGATTTATCCAGGCCCAGATTGGAATTTTAGTCGAGACACACCTTCTCATTCCATGTTTTTACTTCCTTTTCTTGACTGTTTACGTTGTAAATTCTCACTGAAAGCATCAAACTGTGAATGAACATTAGGAATTGTTGTTTCTCTTTTCTTAGCTGATTGTTTCTTGCTATAATATGAATTTACTTCTCAGATAGGGCTGTCAGCTGTGCACACATGGAATTATGTAGTAGGCTGAAAGGTGTGAAATAACTCAAAACGTGTTTTGTAGAAGTGCATGTCTTCATTGTAAGTGAGAACTGGTTTTCATTTGGCCTACCTGGTAAGGTATGGGTGAGATAACTGCCTGTCTTGCCGTCCTCAGTGGTGCAGCTGTTGCTGGGCTGCCTGCAGTCAGAAGTCCAGAAGGCCGAGTCGTCTCTGCTGCAGGCGGCTTCCTCCCGTCCGCTGTATGGCCGAGCGCACTGCATCACCGCCGTCCTGCAGAACCTCGACACACGGTGAGAACACACACCCACCTGCCTCCTCTTGCCTTGTCTCTGCAAAGTGTTCAGAGCTGCCATTGTCGGTGTGTTTGCAGGAGTCTGACTCACACGGAGCAGTGGAGGTCTCTGGTGACCGAGCTCATCGCCGTGTGCTACAGGATGTCCGACGTGGTCTCACCTGTGGTCCAGAGCTCCTCCCCAGAGGGACTCATCCCCATGGACACAGACTCAGGTAACCAGCGGCTGTTTAGTGATAGAAATTACAAAAAGCATTTAATGAAGGCTAGTTCACTCGTCTCAATGAAAACAGTCAGAATAAAAAAAACAAGTGCCGTCCCCACCATTGTGTGTCTGTGCAGAGACGTCAGCCGGTCTGCAGAGGATCCTGCAGGAGATTCAGCCCCGGGACACCAATGACTTCTTCACCAGCGCCAGACAGCTGGAAACTCACCAGGGAGACCCTCAAAACTCACACACACCGTCCCTCCAAGCAGGTGAACTACTCTTCTGCTCTACTTTATCCAGCGTCGTGCTGGAGCTGATCCCAGCTGAGTGTAGCTGAAGGCCGGACGCACGCACACACACACACACACACAATCAGTGTGTATGGGCAAAAGGTGGGATGTAAGGACATATCCTGAGTCGGTTATGAATCAATACATCAAGGAAATAATTGAAAAAAATGTACAGGAGTACTTTGTAGAAAGACATCAAAATAGGAGGGTTTTTTTTTCTTACTGAAAGAATTTGAAAGAAAAAAAAAAATCTACATTTTGACTTCAGTCTCATTTTCTTCAGATTGGGGATTCAAGCTGATTTGCTACTTGAGTATATCATCACACCTTCAGTTTAAAATGACCCGAAACATGTTTTTTGAACGGGGAGAGGAAACCTCCATTCAAACAGTCGCTGCAGTTCTTGAGATGTCCTGAAGATGGGAGTGTTGCTCCTGTCTGTGTGATGCCGTTTCCACTCGATGCTCATCATTACTGGAAATCTTCAGGATAATTTTGTGAGTTTTGTGTAACGACTGAAATCAAACATGGAACACTTCACAGCTTCAGCTCTGAACATCACACAATGACATTAAAAAAAACCAAAAAAAAACCGAAAGAACCTTCAGTTCATCAGCCAAAGACTGGTCCAGGGTTTTTTGTGTTATGTGTTACCGTGTGTGTGTGTGTGTGTGTGTGTGTTGGCAGCGGGCGGCGAGGGCTACAGGGTGACGGCACAGATGGTGCTGGTGTGCTGCTGGCGGAGCATGAAGGAGGTGGCCATGCTGCTGGGACAGCTGTGTCAGACTCTGCCTCTGCGCTGCACACAGCCGGGGCTCATCACCGAGGAGCAGGTGAGCACACACACGCCCAACACACCCATACACACAGCGTTCACCCTGTCGCAGCAGGGCCGCGTCCAGCGTGAGAGTCTCCGCTGTCACCTTCAGGACTCCCGTCCGCGCCGATGTGTGTGGGTACTCGCTGCGTTCCAGTTCACTGTTTTCACAATATCTGTGATTCTCTCAACTTTTGAGCCCAAAGACGTTCGAGTTTGGCATCAGAGCTGAGCTGAGCTAAGCTTTTAAAATCACTGTTTACTTTGTGTTCAATTATAATCTGAACAAGTCAATTTTTCTGGAACTTTTCAGTGAGATGTTTTACATTGTAACACTAATCATATTACCGCTTTCCACATGAACATAAAAACAGAATTAGCTTTGATTTTCCATCATCACTCGCTTCAAAGATAAAGAAGTTACAGGTAATAGGATGAATTGAGCTTCATGATACCGTAATATAATGTGAAACTGATGACACGTGAACCTGATGTGTCTTTTAGAGGTTTAGATTAAAGAAAACAAGACATTTGTCAGCGTTGTTAACACGAAAGTTCAGATCACTGACTCAGTTCTGAATCCCACTGATGGAGATGTTTGAGTGCTGCTGAGATGCGTCTCTGTCGTGGTTTCCTGAACGTGGCGAAATGAGTGGTACCGTGCGTTCACCGACCGTCCCGAACCGTCTGAGCCCCGTGCGGCCGCCGATGCTGAGTCAGCCGTTTGCGCACGTTTTCTGTGCAGAAGCTCTCCTCGCCGTCTGCCGGCCTTTTAACGGGGAATGATGAGAATGCGTGCGAGACCCCACGCTGGGGAGGCTCTTCAATTAGCATCTGCCCTCGTTAGCGCCGCGCTTTCATTTGAGGCCCGACCCCGCTGGTTTAACGGCCGCGCCGCCCCTCCCAGCTCCACCGCATTCTTTCCAAATCACTTCCACCAGCAGCAGGAAAACACACACAAACACACAGACACACTCAGGAATAGTTGTCTGAGTGGTTCAACATGTGTACGTCCATAATAACAAGGGTCCCAGACATGGGCTGTGTTTGTCTGCGTAGGGGGTGAAGGGTGTGTGTGTGTGTTGACTGTGTATTTACACTGAGAGAGAAACCAGCCTGTTGCAGTGTGTGGAACATGCTGATAAGTGTGTGTGTGTGTGGGTTAGAAGGCTGCAGTTTTTCCTCTCCTGGTTCTTCACCTGCAATGTGTTGATTGTTAAAGCTGTGAGAAGAATTTATTGTATTGAAATGTGGAAGGTATGGCAAGAATCAGAAAAACAAACGGCTTGTTTTGTTGTTTTGGACACGAGCAATAAATTCAACAAAATGCGTGGAATAAGTTGGTAAATGAGCTCTCAGGTTGTTTTCACTGGCAGAAGTGTTGGTGCACTTATGTGATCATGGTGTGTTTGTCTGAATCCCACATTTTAAAATCAGAAATTTCGAGTTGAATGTGATTGTCAGTGGACTTCAACAGGACTTTACTAAAATCTGATACTGGAAATACCTGAACTTGAGGAGTGTAAACAGGCTCCAGTGAGCAGTTTCACAGCTCTGAGTGAAGCTCCAGCTTCGTCTGATCGGGACCCTTTCCTCCCTCTTCTATATGTTCTCACCTGCACAGGTATCTTCTCTGGATGCTTGTGGTAAAAAAAAAAAAAAATAAATAAATAAAGGAGTGGTTTTAAATGACTTTGGTTTCATCAACCTCACAAGAGGTAAACAAGAATGCAAACATTACAGGACTGGAAACCGTTCCTCGCTTTGCTGTCAGCGCTGCTTCAAGTTGCGGTTGAACTGCTCTGTTGAAAAAGTTCGGCCTGTTCCGAATGATCACATTGATGCGTTCCAGTGATATTATTGCATTAAATTGCACAGCCTTGGGGTTTTTTGGGACTTAACGATCAGTCAGAGTCTTCAGCGTTGGAAAAACCGAGCACGGAGCCGAGTTGGGCTCATTACAGTCACTTAGAAGTGGTTCGATGATTGATTCAGGCTTTAAAGCGGTTATTCAATCTTCCAATCGGGATCAGCGTGAAGCAGCCAGTTCGAAGCCTCGGCGTTGTGACGATGCCACGACCGCAGAGCACAGCAGAGCTAATGCCCGGTGATATCATGTTGTCTGTGGTAACTATGGAAACGGACTCATTGCATAACCGGTGTGATGTAACGGAGTCAAACTGAGGAGCAGACGGACAGAAGGGAAATCTCAACTCCCGCCCTCTTCTTCTTTTTTTCCCTTCCCTGTTTCTCTTTTTCATCTTCCTCGCTCGGCCAGTGC
The DNA here is from genome assembly GCF_902148845.1 of Salarias fasciatus. Classification (NCBI taxonomy): domain Eukaryota; kingdom Metazoa; phylum Chordata; class Actinopteri; order Blenniiformes; family Blenniidae; genus Salarias; species Salarias fasciatus. Next base: position 5,043,725 of record NC_043757.1, read on the forward strand.
GTTGCTGGTGCGAGTCCTGCGTTCGGCCCGGTCTGGCTCGACCGGCGCGGACGCAGCCACTCTGCCCCGCCGCAGCAGGGGCGCGCACGGCCAAACATGTGTCGAGTGTTTGTGGGACTCAGACGTGTCTCCTTCCAAGACGTGTGGGAGCCGAGCGCCTCCCGGAGCGTTGTGTCACGTCCTGGCTGCTGGGTCTGCTGGTTCGTGCCTCCTTCACGCTGCCATGGCGATGCCGCTGGATGGAGAGGAGAAGCTCTTTATTATTCCCAGAGGGATGTAGACCAGAGGTGTCAAACATAAGGCAAGTCGGCCAAAACCAGACCGCAAGTGGCTCCAGTCCGGCCCGCCAAACCACCAAGCAAATTGTAAAAATTTCCAAGAAAACAGATTTTTTTTTTTTTTTTTTTAACAAATTTCCTAAAAGTAGTGGATGCTGTTGAAAATGTGTGAAGCAGAAGTCCTGTTTTCTGGGAAACAACAGGTTTTGAACTCACATTCTTCTGAAGAGGAATTTTCAACTTTACTTTTGCTGAAAAATATTCAAATTTGTGAAAGAGAGGCAAAAACAACCAAACATTTGACACTTTCTGTAAAGAAAATGTGTTTGATGTCTTTGTGGGTTATTCCTTTCGAGCAGTCCAACCTCATTAGGATCAAATTGGACCTTTTAAAGCATCAGAACTAAAATGACTTTGACACATTGAGCTGTGTGGGTTTAAGTCTGTTTTTATTTTTTTTACTAATTCAGGTGAGAGAACCTTCCTCTCCTGCAGCTCCAGCCACACCCGCTGCATGATGATGCCGCCAACGTGCTTCACCGTGATTTTTTTGATCATCAGGTTCTCTTGTTTCCTGAAAATTATTTTGGAAGCTCCTTTAAAGTTTTATCATCCGTTTTTTTTTTTTTCTCCATGCCCTGAGGCTTTTGGACATCTCGAAGCAAATTTTATTTTGGACTTTTGCAAATGGCTCCCCGTGGAAATGTTGGGAAGGCTGCAGCTACGTGCGCACACCACGGCTGCCGTAGTTGCCATAGTTCTTGCATCCATGTACTGTTTGTTAACTGCATCATTTTTTGGTGTTTCTGCTGTTGAAAAATGCAACAGTGGAGTCCAAATAATTCCACTTGTTCTTTAAAAAGTAGGGATGTAGTGATCATAATGATCTTGGTTCTGGATCTCCTTTATTTTTGTTCAAATCCTGATAATTTATCCATCCGATACTGACATTTTCTTGGTCTTCTTAACTGCGGTGTGGTTTGTATGGTATAACCTCACAACACTTTTCACTGATCTTGCAAGTACTTTTACAGTTCCAGTAAGTTGGTGTTTCTGCCTTACTGGAACTGCTATCGCTTGGTGCCATTTCACTCTGTGGAGGGTATTCATCCTTCTTTTTAAAAGCTCTGAGGTTGTTACTTCAGTCTGGCAGCCCTCTCCTCTGTCGCTTCAGTGAATCCTCTGCGCTCCGCTCCAAGTTTACTTTTTAGATGTCGTGTCAAATTAGCTGTATTGCACAAAAGCTTCCAGCTCTCCAAACGCTGGTGTTGCAGATGCTGTAAATTGCCGTTGGATCGTTTCTTTCTTTGAAATTTTTCCACACTGCTGACATTTTAACCAGCATGATGCTGCTTCGGCTACAGTGTGGTTGTTAGATGGCGTGTTGCTGGCGGTGCCCAGCAGCTATCATTAAAAAAAGAAAGTGATAAGTTTAACCAATTCAATCAGGTGGTGTTTTTCTTCACTGGATGCCTCGGGTACTGATTGAACTTCAATTCTGATCCCTCGATATGCAGTCAGTATTACAGAAGCTCTGAATGTCCCGTTTGCTTTGCTACTGGTGGACGTCTGTCAGGTTTATACTGTGTTTGACGCCCCTTGGCAAAGGTTACACACTTTAAATTTGCAAGACAAATTCTATATGCAGTAAATGGAAGGGTTTGAATTGATTGCGGAGTGACTGTGTGTGTGTGTGTGTGTCAGTCAGACCACCGTGGTGGCTGGTCAGCTGCAGTTTGACAGCTCCGGTGTTGATCTTGGCCCGGCTCGGCTGGGATTGGTCGCAGCCTTTGGTTACACAGAGGAGACAGACATTTGTTTGACCTGCTCTGCAGCGAAGAGGGAACCATACCCACAGACACACTCTTAACACAATACCAAGGCTTTGTCTGTCTTTGCTTTATAGTTTCTCTCTATAGCATTTACTCACCATTTCATTTGAGAGCAAGAACCCTAAAAATAAATGACAAAGCCCACAAGGGTCAGGAGAGTGAAATACAACAATGTACTCTGTATGGCATTAACTTCTCTGTTTGGAGCTAAATGTGTGAATCAAAATATCCAACTGTTACATTTCATTTAGAGTAGTTTGTGCTTTTTAAAACAGGTAGCATTAAATTCACGCTCTCTATTCAGTATGATGAATTCAGTCTAGTATTTAGACACAGATTGTGTTCTGTATTTACAGTCTGACACGACACTTTTTACTTAGCTGCGGTTGTGTTAAGGCGATGAAGCAACAAAGGATTGATGATGGGTTTTTTTTTTATGCCGGCGCTGTATTTTGCAGACATTCAGGATTCCTGCTGCAGCAACAACAAACATCGGCAGAGTGGAGTGTAACCTCCGGGACATGGGGGGGGCAGAGGAACTGGCTATTTGGGTTACAGTCACGGCCCACGAGCCACACATGTAATTACACTTGGGAAACTTCCCTCTCTCCACACAAGTTTTTCTTTTTTCTGGGAAACGGGTGCGTTTGCAAACAGGAAGTTGACGTCTAAATAAAGCGCCCCCCCATCCCTCTCGCCTCCTTTTTTTTCTCTTCAAACACTTGCACAGACGAGGAAGGAGAAAAACGGGGAGGTGAAGGCGTTTTAAATAGCCAGCCGGAGGGCCGGCCCCTGCTCAGGGCCAGCTCAGCACCGCAGCGGTCTGGGCCCCGGCGAGCCGCGGGCACCGTCCACACGGGCGACCGGCGCTGCCATTTTTACTCCGCGATGAGGTCAGGCCCCGTCCTGGGAGTCTGCGATAAGTCACGGGTCTCGGGACGGCCGCGGTCGGCTCCGGACTCCACTTTTTTGGCGTTTTTTTTTTTGGTTGGTTCACTTTAGGTCCGCGGGGTCAGCCGGGTTTGTGGCGACCACAAACGGGCTGCCTAAGCCCTCTGAGCGTCTGAATCCGATTCTTCATCCGTACGTTCGGACTGCCGTCTTCTCTCACAGATCGGTGACGCCACAGTGTTTCTTCGTTGCGTCTTCCCCCACGTCGCCATTTTTTTTTTTTTTTTCTCTCCTTCCTTTTTCACACAGTTGGGTTTTTGGAGCGATCTGCCCCCGGGGCCTGTGCCACCCCTCCCTGTGCCCTCCGAGCCACCCCTGACTAAGTCGGGCCTGGCTGCCTCTGCGGTGGCGATGGCACCGCAGCCGTAATGACAGGGCGCTGCTGCCTCGCCCTGCCGCCTCACCTGCAACACACTCACCCGTTTACGCACTGCCTCCTGTGTGTGTGTGTGTGTGTGTGTGTGTGTGTATAGTTAGAATAATGTTGCTAACACTATTACTAACCGGATGGTTTTACTGACGGTGGCCATTATGCGGATGTCTCAGCATCCTGATTTGAACACAGTTGTCACGCTACTGACACGCCGCTCTCACGCTCGACATGCTCGCCGCTCCTCGGGCCGAGACGAAGCGGTCGGCTCTAAAACAAGAGTGTGGCTTGTGGCGCTGCTCCGCCGCTGCTGGCTAAGCTTCAGCTAAGGCTGAAGGGGGATTAGGTAATGCCGTTCGCCGTCCCCGTGTTTTATTTAGGACACAATCAATAGTTCCATGTTCAAACGGCGTTCAGGAGGTTGTTAATTTCGCCGTTGTGAGCGTTTAATGGGCCGTGAGCGCAGTCATGTCACTGCCAAGGGTGGAGTTGGCTTTGAGGGGCTGATTGTTCTGGCCGTGTTGTGAGTTTATTGCACGTATTTAGATGTAATTGCTTGACTTGAAAATGATTCATCCACTAAAATGCAGGAGAAAGTTGGCCGTCGACGGCTCCCTGGTGCGCCCCTCGTCGTGCTCGTGGAGGGATTCTCACCAACGCTCGTGGAGTCACCGACTTGGCACCTGAAGATTTGCATTTATGTCCAAAACCAATTACCAGGAGGCCGTAGTAAATAATGCTGCGTGTGAATCCCCACGTTGGAAAGGTTCTCTGTGAGGTTACAGCAACCTCGACTGAAACGCCGAATAATTACAACGTAACAGACCAAGACTTTCTGGTTAGTCATGGTGCTTTATTTCTTCTTGCTCTGATTTCTCTAAGGTTTGGTTAAAACACTGCCACCTAGCACTCAAAGTGGGAAAACAGGTATTTCATCCAGCATTGCAATAAATAGTAATTAGTTACTTGGAGACTAATATGTACTAAGGAGAACTCTACCGCAGGAAGCATCCTGACGAGTCTGGCCTGGCAGCTGCAGTCTTATATGAAATGTGAATTTACTGCACAAAGTATTGAAACTATCAGTTCTGAGTCTATTTAGATATCTATCTATGCCTTCAGAGATATGACATTTTAATAATTTCTTTGTTTTTAATCAGCAGTAACTATGTAGTAATGGATAAATTCCCTGCAATATTTGTATTTTCAGATTGTAAAATGTAAGTTTAGACTATTTTCCTGTCATTTTTGAGGGAGAAATCTGAGCTGCGAACCTGTTTAAGCACATGTAATCCTCAAGTCATGGCCCCTAACAGCACATCGTGCATTGTACTTGAGGTTAAACACTGACAAAAAAAAGAAAACCCTGGAAGAAAGTGTTTGAAATCTGATGCATTTTTGCAGCCGTGGAAGAATTTCATGATCCGTATGTCTGAAAACGAAGATAAAAGAAATGATTTTTGTTTCTTTTTAATTTGTGGATTTCTGCTCTGGGGTAAAGCAGGAGACTGAGCAGTCAATACACAATTGGTGAGAAATGTGCTTTTTTGCGTATGTGTGTGTCGCAGGTGGAGGGGGTGGGCCTGTACTTCCGTCAGCAGCTCCTGCAGTCCCGTCACCGCGGCGCCTTTGAGCTGGCCTACGTGGGATTCGTGCGTCTCACCGACATGCTGTGCAGGTGCGTGTGTGTGTGTGAGCTGAAAGGTAAAACCACACACACACAGTGTGTGATCAGTGCCATTCCTCAGATATAATACTCCCTAATTACATCGAGGCCCAAAAATCTGATTTAATAACCCAGAGCTCAAAAACACAGCTGATAGAACTCAGTGTATGATTTTTTGATATATTGATTATTGTGATGTTTTATGTTCATTTTAGGTTAATATGATATATTTTACTCTATAATTTCCACGAGCTTTGTCTAACTCATGGGTGCAATGTACATTTTGGTTCATAGACACGATACAGTACAGTTTCATCCTGAGTGCGCCGGAGTGATACATTTAAATATCCAAGTTTTTGTTTGCTGTGTGAAACCACACACACACACACACACACTGTAAACGATGGCAAGTTCACCAACAAGCCGCCATTGTTATTATTGTCCACCGACTTGTGCTTATGCAGAGGAGCTATTTCAGTTTCAGAAAAGCTGCTTTTCCTTGTTTCTGTTCATTTTCAGTGCCTCTGATCACTGCTTTCTTCATTCGTGAAATTTCGACCACATTTTTTCTTTTCTGTATTTATGAAAAAAGGCAAGACAGAAACAGTCTGCGTTGCTCCTCATTAAACCGTGTTACTTTGCACATGTAGACAGCTCCTCTGCTCCAGGAGCGACACATGACTCCACTGCTCATCGCCTCGGCTATTCATAGAAATAATCCGCCTGTTTCACTCCGGAGGGAACAGAGCGAGAGAACAATGTTAATATTCCAAACGACTTTGTTGCACCTCTGGGTTTTCCTCGACGTGATCCGGGGAAACGTCTCGTTCCCCGCAGCAGGTGAAGAACCGCAGCAGCGTCGCAGCCGCGTTGACTTTGAACCTCCCAGGGCCGAGCAGTTAAAACCAAAGTGGCCTGTTTTGTTCTTGCGCAGAGACGCAGTGGCTGTTAGGCGAGCGACATTCTGGTGGTTGTGAGTGTCTGAGTGTGTTTCCAGGAGGGGAAGAGCAGAGTGTGGATGGTATGCAGGCCGTGCGCTGTGTTATGGGGTGTTGATTGTGGGGTGTGTAACCGCAGCCGTTTGATGCCCTGCCTGGGGGGAATTGGCTTTGGTGTGCTGCACTGTGTTTGCACTCTCTCACTGCGTCTCTTCCTCGCCCTGCATTCATTCTTGTCTGTTTCCCGTTTTGTTTTAATCCTCTCACTTCATTTTTCTTTCTTTTTTTAATATTTCAAACCCTTTCTCTTTTGGGGATTTTTTTTTGACCTTCTGCAGTTTCTCCAAAATCCCCCCCGAAGTCTTCCCGTGGTGCATTCACAGTTCCCCCCACAGTGTTTCTACAATGTTCCCTTAGTGCTCCCTGGTGTCCCTACAGTCCCCCCCGCAGTGTTCCCATGGTGAACAGGGCCCCCTCACACTGCATTAGGATGGACCGTGCACCCCCATTCAGTACCCGCTTAAAGGTTTTCAACCACATGTCATTTAAAGCAGTGCTCCTCAACCTTTTTTTGCACCGTGGGCAGGTTTTAAACATTATTTGTCTGCAGACTGGTAGGGCGGTGTATAAAAACATAGCATGGGCTGAACATTGGAAAAAAAACAACAACAAAAAACTGCCATGGTTCAGGATAGATGCGCTGACGAACCTGAAGCATTTTTTCAAATTAAAACTCAGCGTACACTTTGAAAATTGTAACTTTTTATTCTCTCTTTGCAGCCCAGCACCAGCGGCACAGACATACAATACAGAATGCTTCTTTGTCAACCTCAGAAACTCACATATGATTGGCTCTGGAACCAGGAAGTAGTGGCGATCTAGCTCCACCCACCGAAGCTGTTCTAGCCCGTACTTCTCAGTGCGATTGTAGATGGAGAAGACAGATTGTTTCAAGGGAATTTGTAAAATTATTTTTATATTAAATTTCTTGCTTTTTGCACCTTTAACCACCACTCATGTTTAAAGACATAATTTCAGTTTTTATCTCTGCCGATTCAGTAAGGTTTCTTGATTTTCTCTGGTCAGTGTGATTGTATATAATTGTGTCTGATGCGCTGTCGCTCTTTGACCTCGTTGCATTGTCGCGATTTTCCCCGTTCACGGAGCAGCTGGTCCTTCCAGAACAGGACCAAGCCGGTCAAATCTCATTCCCGGGACTCGTTTCACATTGTAAATGTGTCAGAAAGGTCAAAGTGTGAACTCCCATTGTCCCGACGACCTTCCATGATGTCCATACGTGGCTACAGACTAAGTCGAGGCTCCACACGGGAATGTGAACACTCAGGAGTCATGCTGTACAGTGGATGAGGTGAGGGATGAGATATTTTCAGTTTACTGGAAGCTTACTGGCATTATCCTTGAAACCAGTCTATAAAACCGAGCCGGTGCGTTGCGTGGTGGCTCGTAAGTCACAGAGCCGTGTTTGAACCGTCATTTCATTCATAATCCATCTGGCTGTCAAAGTGGATTCAGGAGAAAATATGATTTGTGGCTTCTGTCTGAACTGGTTCGGCGTGTCGGATTGAGATTCAAACCACGTTGAAAGGATGCACACAAATATTCTGCTCATCCCACAGATGCATGTTCTTTACATTTTAGAAAAAGATACAATAAATAAACAGATAATTTATCCATGGTAGATTTGTTCTAAATACAAATTTCCCTCTTTGTGTGTTGGTCGTTATTAGAGCTTCACAATGCTTATTGAGTATTAATAAAATGTTTCTGCTCATTATGTCTTTATTTTGACTTGCGATATTTCAGCATCTCCACAGTGTCCTTGCAACGTTTCCCATTGTGATCCCACCACTACAGTGTTTTGTACCAAGTGAAAGGAAGCAATTTCATTATTGTGGTGAATTGCAAGCATAAGTTGACTCTGGACAGAATGCTTTATATGTTTTTAGCAAAAAAAAAAGAAGAAGCTTGATTTGCATTAGTTCCTGCAATATTTTGCAAAGAAAACTGCATAAATCCTGAAAATAGTAAATACACTCAGTTTTCAGTAGATAATAATGTGCATGTAAGTAAGATATTTACGTTGCACATTATGTATACATTGCAGATGTTTTCAGTTGATTCCACCATCAATTCTGAGCCATTATTTCAGACTAACCAGTGTAGATTATAGTCATTTTGGCTTCTAACTGCAAAACATTATGAAAAACAGACTTTCTCAAAACTTATACTCAACATCACAATAAAGAAAAACTTTAAAGTTTAAATCGAAAGATTATTCGGCAATATTTTATCAGTCCGGTCGACTCGAGGTGAGATTAAGCTGTTTGTGGTTTGGTAATATATGAACTTTTTAAGCTGTATTTCTAAATTCGAGGAGTCCCGCTCACATGCTGTCTTTTCTTAAACTATACAAACCCTTTGGATCAAGTGTATGACAGAGTTTTATGTGAATAATTGCGACATTTGGCTTGAAAACAAAAAGTAATGAGCGCCAGTTACAACCGCGGTGCATCGAGATGCGTGATGTTTCCAGGCTGTTGTTCTTTGTTCGGCTTCTTCCCTCGCCGCGTGTGATTGTGTCGCATTGCTTTGCGTCTCAGGAGTGGGAGTCGAACCCTGCAGCAGCTTCCCGCCCGCTGGCTGTCCGAGGTTCTGGAGGAGGTGAAGTCCAGCGATCCGTCGTCCAAGCTGTGCGCCACCCGCCGCAGCGCCGGGATACCGTTCTACATTCAGGTTTGTACGCATGAGTTTCTCTAATTCACGCCAGTAAAGCGTCGTCTGCTGTTTGAATGTAAAGTCCTTCAGAAGGCAGAGGATGAGTGAACGGCACATTCCTCCCAGTCGGAGTGTGGTGGAGAGGCGGTCACCTCGGTTCAGCTGCTCCGGACACACTGACCCTCCGCTGCATTCACTGCATTTTTCAAAGCTCAAACAAGATCCAGGAGTTTACAGCAGAAGCTCTGAAGAGAACACATTCTGGTGAACTTCATGTAAAGATCAAATCACCCAGACTAATCCACCTCGGTCGTCTATGAGGAGAATCAATGCTAAAACATTATCTTGTGTTTTCACTCTTTCTGAATCAGGTCAGAGGTCGTGTTTTGTCACACTTTCTCCAGGCAGTTTTTTTGATGTGGTTTAAGCAGCTTACATGCTTCGGTGCAAAGACCTGCATGGTCACATGGTTTTATGACCTTCCGAATTGAAAACCTGCGTGCGTGCGTGCGTGCGTGCGTGCGTGCGTGCGTGCGTGCGTGCGTGCGTGCGTGCGTGCGTGCGTGCGTGCGTGCGTGCGTGCGTGCGTGCGTGCGTGCGTGCGTGCGTGCGTGCGTTGCATTCTGAACCTCTGTTTAACCAGCATAATTTATCCAGTTGCAGGTTTTTGTCTATGGCATTGACAAACATCAGTTGTAACACAACTTATGGAATGTTTCCCCACCACAGAGTTTAGCTGGTTAAAAAGCCACAGTTCAGCAAAATGTGAGATATTGTAGTGTAGGGTTGTACGATATTAGTTCAATATGTATTCTTGTCTTGTGATATTATGATAAATGTTGGATGCAAACACAAAGCCAGTGATTCTGCCTTTGTGCTTTGAGATTTTTTGTTTTTTTAAACAGAGTTTCATATTACCCCTATATTACTTTTTGTGCCTGTGCAATTTTTCACCACCAGCAGTTTTTCATTAGAGCAGTTGGACTTTATGTATCGTTTTTCCTTTGTTTTTGTTTTTTTTTTGTTTTTTCACTTTAGACTTATACCCCACGGGCACCACTTCAGAAATACAGCATATGGAATGACTGAAATCTTTAAGCAACAAAACTTTTGTCAAGTATTCACGATTAATTTTCTAAAACACAATTACAGTTCAGCACTGTAACTGAAGTTACTCCACATTCATTTTGATTGGAATTAAAACCAGATTGAAAAGCAGGTTTTGCTCCTCTTGCATTCAAAAGCTCTTTTTTTTTTTTGGTTTATATTTCAGATAAAAAAACATTATAGTTTTTAATGCATTGTGCATTAACGGTAAGAGTTGTTAGAAAGTGAAGAATCAGCATTCTTCAGTGTAGACTTGTGTTGGAGGAAGGACTTTTTTTCATCTTCTCCCCCATTACCAACAGACATGCCTGTTCTTAATGAGTACACACACACGCACACACACACACTCTGTGAAGTGTGTCGTAATCTCTGACTGGACTGTCTTTCGGCCTCGGATCGTCCCTCTTCACTGACGTGACCCGGCTCATGTTCTCTGAGCAGCAGTGGCCTGGCCTGAGTCAGTGTTTACCTGGTTTACGTCACAAAGCAAAGCTTGACAGTAATTTAAGCTGTAGGTCGTCTACGGTCCCCACCGGCACCCTCAGGTTGAAGGGGGCTAACAGAATGGAGCCAAATTTATTGAAACTTTGGGAGACGGCGGTGAAAAAGTGGAAGTTGAGGAATCGGACTCCTCCATCTCTCGTACCTTCCCCCACTTTTACCCTACAGAAGTTAAGAGGAGGCAGACTGTGCCGCCTCCTTGTCTGTTCGCCCGGCCTCCATCCTCCCATCCTCCCATCACTCCCGACGCACAGCTGGCTCCCATCAGCTCCCACTGTAACCTTTCCAGCTCCCACTACTTTTACATACGAATGGCGTCATCCAGCGAGCCGTCGGTCCAGGCGAAGTTATGAAATGTTATAGCTGCAATCATGTGCGTAAACATCGCTGTGGTTCAGTTTAGAGGCCTTTGCTCATTTTAACCCTTGTGATGGTGGAGATTCAGGGAGTTTGATGAGATCTGGAGGTGTAGGGTGTGTTTTTTTTTTCCTCATTGTCTCCTGAAAACTGAGCAATACTAAAGATGATCGGATTGGTGATGAGGAAGATGCAATCACAAACCTTTGATCAGGCCTTGAGCGTGAAAAACGAAGATAAATACAGTATCTGATCTTTCAGCTGTGGTTTTAAACTCTTTACTAGACTCTTTTGGAGCTTTTTGTCAGATTTTTATTGAGTAAACAGTCGTTTGCATCAGACTTTTTGGACTAAAGAGGTCAGTTCCCTGATTTTTCAAAAAAAAAAAAAAAAAAAGAGATCATGAAGTCAAAGTCCCGTTGCCTGTGTTGCTTCTCTGTCACAGGCTCTGCTCTCCTCTGAGCCCAAGTCTTCCAGCTGCAGCCTGTTGAAAATGACCATGCGGACGCTGATCGGTTTGGCCACGCCCTCCACCGAGAGGACCAGCGACAGCTCCACCGTGCCGCAGGTTATTTTCTGGCTTTTATCCCGTAGGCGTCTCTGACAGTCGTCTGAAGTCTCTGACAGTCGTCTGAAGTCTCTGACTGGTCGACGTCTGTCCCTCACGCAGGTCCACGCTCTGAACATCCTCCGGGCTCTCTACAGGGACACCCGGCTCGGGGAGAACATCATCCCCTTCGTCTCTGACGGGATGCAGGCCGCCGTTCTGGGCTTCACCTCCCCCGTCTGGGCTGTGAGCGTTAACACAAACTGAAGGCCGAACGTCTTCTCCCTCCGTCTTCCACCATTTTCACATCCCTGGTTTCCCCACAGGTGAGGAACTCCTCCACTCTCCTCTTCAGCACTCTGATCACCAGGATCTTCGGAGTGAAGAAAGGGAAGGACGAGCACTCCAAGAAGAACAGGTCTCACACCCCTCCACCCAGTGCATAAAGTGTTCAATAACCAGGCGATTGAGTTGCTGGCGTTACACCTGATTCAGTCAGTGTAGCACAGACTAGACCGTCGGTTAAACTGACTGAAGGCAGAAGAAAACAAGCGTGTGTGTTTGATACATTCCCAGGGAGGCAGGTTAAAAGTGGTCACGGTTCACCACAGGGGGGCACTGTTGTAACACCTCCTCAGCAGAGCAGCAGTTTCTTCAAACCTCCTGCCTGCTTATTATTTCCTTCCAGGGAAGCAGGTTTTCACTGCTTCTGCACCAGCAATAAGGAAATGACACAGTCGGCTCAAGGAAAAGGGAAGCTTCACATTAAAAAACACGCTCCAGATGCACAAAATGGTAATTTACCTCGACCGGTAGTGAAGGAATCTCAGCTTTACTGAGCGTGCTCTGAAACACACACACACACACACACACACACACACACACACACACACACACACACACACACACACACACTTTAACATGTTTGAAGAAAAGTATGAATAACTGATAGTATCTGTATGAAGTTGGAGAGTGAAAAATGTGGATAGATTTGCACGTATTAAGGAACTTTATTGAATCAAGAGCAGATGTTGGCAAAGTGAACATCAGCTTCTGCTTTCATATGTTACAGTGCGTGTGTGAGAGCGTCTGGCTTTACTCTAATCATTCAGTTTTTCGGCGTTCTCATCAGAGTGCAGTGAAAAAAACGGAGATCTTCCACCATGACAGTCTAGGACCCCGTTTACATGGCAGCGTTTCTGAAGTTTACGTTCACACAGTGTTTTGAACATGACCTCTGTTTCCATGGAAATGGCAGAGTTGCATGTTGGGTTGGGAGTCATGAACTTCAGCCTCAGTGTGCATGCAACAGCACCAGCTGGTGGACCACTGCAGTACCTACATTGTTTTCAGCGTTTCTGCGGTTTCCATGGGAACAGACATCATTGGAAAAACGTTGCCGTGTAGAGGCGAAACCGAAACCAAAGCTTTTAAACTGTTTTTTTCAATAGAAACGTCAAGTAAACGGTGCCTGAATGTCATTTTTCTCCTTCTACAAACTTGAATTTTCTAGATTTTCATTTGTTGAATGAAGCTGACTGACAGCTCGCTCCTCAGATTTCATCGTTACAGGAGAATAAAAACGGCAGCGATGAACCACCTGGACCTGGACGACGGCCCAAATGAGGTCTAAATTGAGCTCAGATGATTTGTTAACCCACAGACAGTCCAGGATGAAGTTTCCCAGGGCTTTAGGGTCCTGCTCCAGTCTGGTTCCTCACGTTTTCTTTTCTTTTTTCTTTTTTTCCTTTTGGCTCTTTTGGCCCAGCCAAGGCTGCTCCTGTTTATCTTGTCTGTTTTCGCTTGTGTTTTTAGTCTGCACTTCCAGCCCTTTTGTACAGCTCTCACTTATCTCCCCCTCCACTTGTCTGCAGCTTGCGTTCTTATTATTAGTGTGTTGCGGTTGCCGTTGAGCGCCCGTGGGAGCGAGCGTGCGCCGTGATTAATGAGAAATAACAATAAATGACGGCTAAGAAAATGAGCCGCTGAACTCCGGCGTGTTCTGGAGCGGGCGTTTCGCCGGCTCGGATATGGTTCCCCCGCAGCTCTGCGAGCGATGTGGTCATTATTTCTCCGTTCCTGTAACACGTCAGTCATCACGGCGGCGACTCGCAAACATATTGACCCGACATTGTTTCAGAACTGCAGATTTCGGAGCCGCGGCGCAGCGTCTCATCTCTAATTGCGTGTGCGAGAGTTCCCCTCCGTCTGGTCTCTGTTATTACTGTGATTTTTACAGTTGTGATCTCTGGCAGCACAAAATGTATTGTGACAGCTTGTCCACTCTAATATTTAGCAGCGGGGAGTTCTCTCGGTTGATTTAAGCTGGACCATAAACACCCAAACCCCCGCACCTCCTCACACAAACCTGTTTTATCACACGACTTTGTGAAGAGTCCAAACGAAGAACCAGTGTTTTCTGAAGGCTGCCTGTGTCCAGATGCAGCTCTGGAGCCGCAGGATTCTCCGTCCCGCTCGTTTGTTGACCAGATATCGCCGTCGAGATACACACAGCTGTAAACAAAGCAGACGGAGCGAAGAACTCGCTCCGCATTCCTGCCGAAGGCCCAGCAGCTTTATCTCAAATCAGTCGGCTCTTCACGCCGGACCCCTCGCCTGCTTAAAAACCTAAACAACATCGGCGCTGAGGAGCTCTGAGAAAACTGGAACTAACAGTATAACAAGATAAGAATCAGTCCAACCAAACCATTGATTGTCCACTTCCTGGTAAGTTAGAGGCTGTGTTAAAACAAACCGCTGCCTCTGTGCTGCGGTGGTGAGGCCCGTTTGGTCTCCAAGAAGTCCGATTAAACATGGAGAGGTCTGAGTACACCGAACTCTCAACTCCTTCAGTTCATACACTCTCAGTGAGTTCTTTGCTGGTTTGAATCATCTCCAAAAAAAAAATGCATTGTTCTAAAAGTTCAGTTAGAAACTGTTTGTCACAGTGGCTTCTCAGCTTTTGACATTTGTGGGCATCCAAACACTTTTCACATACAGAACAGTCATGAGCATCAGGTCTGCTCACTAGTCTTCTCTCTTTTTGTTTTTTCTTCTGGTTTTGGTCACCCGAAGCGCTTTGTTAAACGTCCACCTGCTGTGAAGACTTTCTGCAGCTCCATTAGAAACTGACCAGACGTCAACTCCAATACTGACTTAAGGACTTAAATTCCTCCTGCATCACAACAATAGAAACTTGGCATTCAGTTGGCACCTGTTGTAGTTTATCAACCACTTTTAACTATTCTCGCCAACTTAATAAATAAAATGGAGACATTCCATTCTAGTTGTTGCAGAAACGTTGAATGTTTGTAGATTTTACGTGAAGACACGGCGTATGTTCCAGATATGCCGTCATCTTGTTAAACAACAGATGCCCATCGTGTGTTTTCTTCCGTTTTGGTGGATGGTGTTTGGCATGTGGCGCGCCCGCAAACACGAGTCGACCGTCTCAGTCACACCTCCTCCCCTCCGCTGCGACCCTCAACCCTTTTACCCCATCTAATCTGCTGCGACGCAGCCTCCGACCCCCGCTGCAGGCAGCACCGCCGGGTCGCACCGAGAGCCTCTCATTAAGTGGAGCAGAGGAGGATGACACACATGCACACACACACACACACACACACACACGCACTTGACTGTTTGTTATATAAGCCACCCTGCTGCGTGTTTATGTTCTTGTGCATTTACCCCCATTCCCCACCTGTGCGTACGTGCCAGGTCACAGGAGGTGAGCAGCGTGTCACACTCCGGTTCAAACCCACGCACTCGGCTCACTTTTCCTCCCGGAGAGGAGAGGAGAGGAGAGTGTGTGTGTGTGTGGGAGTCAGACGTGCTCGGGTGCGATCTCCTCCAGTCTTGTGATCGAGTGCTTGGCCGGGCGGACCTCTTCCCTTCAGGAGCGACTTGATTTAGATGACTGGAGTTAAATAAAAACCTTTTATTGGCCCTGAGGCTGAATGGCGGTCAGTGCGACAGAGACTGCCAGAGTTAAATATAAAGTTTGGCATTTTATTGACAGTAGTGTGTGAGCGAGTGAATGCATAAGCATAAGCGCACGTGACCGAGCACATGGTTCAGTGTGTGCGTACACATTAATGGGACAGTCTATTTGCAGCCGGAGCGTGCTAAGCAAACATAAAGGCTTGATTTGTTTAAGTTTGGCACAGGAAGGGCATTTTATCAGCTCCTCTTTCACTTTCCCTCCTGCTTCTTGTTATGTCACTTTTATGGCCGCGGAGCGCTCGCACCATGTGATTTGAATCAGGACTCACTGTAAACTCATTCAATTAGGTGAAATACAAGCTGGATCCCAGCAGAAGCACCGGCCTTCCCCCTTTGGCTCTGCAGCAGCGTTGTTCTCTTCAGGTGGTTGATGCGTTGCAGCCGGTGAGGGGGATAACCTGCTATAAAGGAACATGAGCTCCGTAGCACTTTGAGACTGTGACATATAAAGTGCTCTACAAAAAAAAAAAAAAATTAATGTAACTAACATCACTTAGCTCACATTTACGAAATTGTTTACGTTTTTTGAAAACGATGTTTGTTCCATGCACAGCAGCTGCCGCAGCATGTCCACCCAAGTGTTTTCAGAAACTTGTTTTTCCACATTCAAACGTGGATGGCGTCTTAGGGTTTTTAAAAGAATTTCCGCCCTCGGGGCTGTTGCATTTGCACTGGCCCTTAGCGCCGTCATCGTGTAAACAGACTCCCAAACGAAACGAAAGTTTACCTTTTGTACTTGAAAATGTGTGAACGGGGCCTCAGCAGTACCGCAGTTACAAGTGCTGCAATTTCAAGCCTTGCTCTTAATCCAAAGCTGTCTTGTCTATTTCTCTAAACTGTTGTTTTCTCAACCAGGTGGGCCTCACTAACCCTAACCATGTCCAGCTGTGTATCACGTTAGCGTTAGCCTGTATCCACGGTGGTTGGTATTAACATCAGCTTCTCTCTCTTGTCTGCTGCCGGCTGCATGTTGGCGCTTCATTTCTGCCGCTGCTTCTCATTTGCCTTGGTTCATAAATCTTTGTTTCCTTTGAAGAAGAGCTCACATCCAAATTACAGGGAATCTTCCTCCGAATGAAGCTTCAGCTGAACTTAATGTGAGAATCTGTGTCAAAGCAGCACTGATACGGCTCCGTGCGAGTCAAGAGAGGTTTAAAAGTCATGCATGAGTTACTGTTTTTAGACAACTTTCCGTTACTTTCACTAACTGGCACCTTGCTTTCACCACAGGGTCAAACTTCATCCAAAACCTTCCTTAGAATGCTTCAGCTTCACCTCAGTTCTGCGAATATTTGACGTTCAGCGGTGCTGTGAAGGAGAGCTTCACATATTTCTCTTGTCAGTCGGTGTATTGGGTAGGAGGGAGTGGTGTGAGAGCCGCTGTGCTGTGGATTTGTTTGTCATTGTAGCATTAAATACAATTTGCGTTCGAAAAAATGAGCACAATAAACTCTCACAGTCTGTGAGCGTCGTTTGTAACGTCGAATATTAAGTATCTTGTGAAAATGTGAAACATCAGTGGGCTCTGGGAATAGACAACGTTCTTCTGTTCTGCAGCCGACCTTCAGGGTTGCAATGTGTTATCCGTCCGGGGTATGTCCGTCTCCCAGACTGATTGGTGTCAAGGTGTCTCACACTGTGGACAGTCAATCAGTTCTTCACTGGACAAACACAGAGAGGCAGACAGTCTCACAGTCACATGAAGCTTTGGTTTTGTCAGCGATGCAACCTGCATGCATGTGGAGAACATGCAAACTAAACAGAAAACAGCTAAGTCAGAGGCATTCCTTTCTCCGAGGCCACAGTGCAAACCGCTACACCACTGTGTCAAGATCTGATGTTTGCTTCTGAATACGTTTTACATGTTTGTAAACCGGCTTTACTTCCTGTCTGAGGATGTTGGTGGTCTTTTATTAAAACTCTCCATCTTTCCGTCTGCAGGATGACAGGTCGGGAGTTTTTCACCCGGTTTCCGGCTCTCTACCCGTTCCTCCTGACGCAGCTGGAGGCGGCCGCCGCCACCGTGGAAAGGTAAGACCGTACGTTTTACACGACAGTGTTTTCAAGTTGAAGAGGTGTAACTTTTTGAATCTGCACTACCAGCGATCCGGCCTCAACTCTAAAGTGAGCCCTTTCTTCCCCCCCCCCTTATCTCTGGCTCATCTGACAGCCTGTTTGCTCAAACCTTTACAAGCTAATAAAGTGAACGTCTCGTAGAGAATTAGTTTGGTTTTTTTGAGTTGAGAGTTGAGTCCACTGAGGTTCATTGGCCTTAACTCCGTCAGCTCAGCCTAAACTCCCTTTATTTTTCTTCTGAAGCGTCTGAGTGGTCCGGCAGCTCCCCGGGCCGGCTTATCTTAATATGGATCCAATTAATTGAAAGCTTTTTCAAAACCAGCTCTTTCACAATTCCCCGCACTCCCTTCGACCCTTGTTAAAACATTCGCAGATTTCCCACGGAACCAGATCTCTGGCCGTCTGATCCCCCCCCCCCCCCCCCCCCCCACCGCCTCCCTCCACACACATCTTTTCAGAGTATCTCGCCACCCAAACAGACCAACCGCACTATAGTGTAGTCGCGCAGAGCAGGACAGCTGCTGTTAGTGGTTTCCAGCAGACAGGCACAGCTTACAGAGCGAGTGCTCCAAAATAGGCCCCGCTGTAGGAAAAGCTGCAGAAATCAGATATGGAGCTACGTAAAGTCGTATTTTTGAATCCACTTATACACTGTATGCATTATGTAATTCTTCCCTGACATAAAGCAGGGAAACCTGCCGCGTGCCCGGAGTCGACGCAGTGATTGACGAGCTGGTTTGCAGCTGCAGCGAGAGGAGGAAGCAGAGTTTGAGCCGGTTTCTTTTTCTTTTTCTTTTTTTCTTTTTCTTTTTGCCATGATTATGGTCTCATCTAGAGAAGCATAAAATCTGCTGCCTATCTGCATGATATGTTACAGCTACACATTTAAGATGATCCCCGGCTATAAAGGCCTTACTGCACTGTAATTTTCCTCTCTTACTGAAGGACGATGTTTAAAATACATGAACTTTAAAAAAGAAAAAAGAAATTTTAGAATGTTTGGAAACTGTTTTGAACATTTTATTATGCCTGTTTTTCTTGGTTAGTGTCCATATGAGTAGAATACAAAAGACCATGGCCAAGATGAGCACGCACAGTAGCGGCATTTCAGAAAAGTGGTGTTTTCCCCCCCGAGGCAGAGCTGGAGCATTTTCAAAACGTTGAACTTTCAGTGGCTTTGAGCGCCGTCGTCGTGTAAACAAACACCCAAAATGCAACGAAAGTTTTCCGTTTTCACTTAAATTTTGTTGAATTAGGCCTAAATGTTTCCACAGAGCGAATGAAAAGATTTTGAAATAAATTGTCAATCTGAAGAGCTACAACTTACAGGAAATTGCAATTTCAGTGTATGTGTTGGAAATCGCTTGAACTTTTTCAGTGTAATAAAACCTGCACTATGGTGAATTTTCAATCAAGCAATGCTTAATTAGATTATTAATGTAGCATTAAAATAGCATTTGCTGCAGCCGATAATGTAAATAAGAATAAGGCCACATTTCTTTGAAATAGAAGCTTTTTTTGGCAGTTTTAGTGAAAATACATACTGTTCAGCACTTTCGTGGTTATAAAAATAATTTTTAATATTAAATTACCTTACATCAATGGCTTTATTACATTCAGAAAGGCCAAATTTAGTTCGTTGCTGATCAAGACATTTATGCTGTAATTTGTATAAACATACAGCAAGTAAAAAAAATGTTTTAAAAGGAAATCAAATGAGGGTTCGGTTCTTGTCTTCAAAGTCAGGATTTTAAAAGACACTCATCACGGCTGGAGTAGATCAACAGCTAAAAAACAGTCCTGAAGTCAGAGAGCCAAACGCACAACGAAAAGCTGTTAACTTTCTTTGTGTTATGTTGCGTTAATATTGATTACAGCTGCTAAGAATTACATTGTTGTCTCTGTTCATTGATTTAGTAACAAGATACACAAACATGTATAACATCCATACAGGATCCACCGTCCAGCGCTTCAACACAAATGTAACAAAATACACACTGGAGAGAGTGAAAGAAGAAGAAATCCACGTGATATTGTTGAGATGAGTGTATACCGTTACATACATGACGCTGTGCGTATACATGATGCACAATGTGAACCCTCTGCACATGTATTCGCACACTTTCAGCCGCAGCAGCTCGGGTCAAAGGTCAGGTTCTTTACCCATCACTCTCACAGATGCTCCATTTGCTTGACACCAGATAATATCTGAGTGCATGTGCGGTAGTAGAGTCTGAAGTGTAACTCTGGTCTCAGTGACAGTGCGGACTGGGATAACGTTTGGTTTAAAGTATATGAAGTCTGATCCCATAATGCCTCTGTGTGTTTTGGCTGCCGGTGTTGTCTTTCATAGCACTTGGTGTATTTTGGTTCATTGCTGTTAGTAATTAGCTGCACAAACACATTTTTAAGTCGGATCACCTGCAATGGCTGTTTACTGTTTAAAGATGAGACAAGATTTGAAGCTGTGGTGAAGTTCATGCGAGACATGCGAGATAACGCCGTCCTTTGATGGCTTGAGCCGTTTTATAATGCCGCATCAGCCTGCCGTTAGAGCTTTCTCACTTCCACATTCAGCTGGAAATAGACACCGATAAACACCACATATTGTCAGTTTTACCTCATTAATGTCTTGCTGTGATGCTAAAGATTACTGAAGATCCCACATTACGCCAAATTCGTGCATTATGATGAAAATGATACCTGGACCTCGATAATCTCATGTGTTTCTATATTTTCATGATTCTGTTTTGCCCTTTTGAGCTGCTCCAGCTATGCATTGTGATTCAGACACAGATAATATGCTTGTTTCGTTCAGTACGGGGCATTATTTCAGGTTGATATTTTGATTATTTAAAAGCGTAATTACCTACGTTGTCCTCAGCAGCAGTTTGCTGACCAGCCATGATAAAACGTTTCAGTTTGTCAGTCACTACCTGCTTTTTCCTCCTGTTGTTTGTAAACATACTTCCTGCCGATACATTTTGTACTCGCGCCTTTATCCTAATTGTTATTGTTCCCCTCTGTGTATTGTTAATTTAGAACATTTGGCACAGTTTGTTTTTGGTTTCCTGACATGGACATAAAGTCCTCCAGCCTCGCTCTCATGTGCACGTTGGCCTGACACACTCAATTTGTTCTTTAAAATAATATGATTGGGGTCTAAGTGCCTGCTGCCTCAGATTCCTCACGTTTTTATCTGGCTGTGCCAAAGCTCGACCAGGTTTATCTGTGGAACTATTTCAGGTCAGCGCCCGCTTCATTTCAAGCTGCTGCGATTTGCCGCCGCTCTCTGCCTTATCTGCCCCTGCCTTCCCTTCCAAAGAAAACAGTTTTTGTATCATATTTCAAGTAATTTTCTAAACACAGCCAGTGATTTATTTGTCTGGGAGGGAAATAAAAGGTCAGTTAAAGCTGCAGTTTACTTTAGAGCTTCTCGGCTTTTGCTGCCTTTGAACAAAAGATCCGAGACGCTAAAAGTTTGATGTGCCGTTTCCAGCTCTCTCATAAAGAAGACCAAACAAAAACAACCCTTTCGTCTGATTCCGGGCTGCCAAAGATGACCGAGGAGGTGAGAGACACGTTTATGGAGGACCTCGACGTGGAAGTTTAAAGCGCCGTTAAATGCCAGAGAGGATTTTTCATCCTGTCAAATGATCTCTGCCTCCAGCTGTGTCCCAGCAAGGCCGAATGCGTGACCCCGCCCCCGTCGACCTGCCCCCCCCCCCCCCCCCCCCCCCCCCCATGTCTGAGTGTGACATCACATCCCGTCTCGCTCTGCTCGGCTGAACCGTGACATTAAACACATTAGACCGCTCACTAATTGGCGCGCTATTACGTTTCCCATCTCGCCGATCTGCGGCGAGTCCCGGCGGACGCCGCTCTCCGCGTGCAGGACGGAGTAATGAAAAGCACACGTTGTTTTCGCCGAGGTTCTGTTGTTCCGCCGCCGCTCTGAGAGATCCTCCGGACTAATGACAGGGCCCGGAGGACGCGCTTCTCAGGAGGCCGTACAGACTTTCACAACGCTCCACCGCAGGCGCTCTCGGCCTTGTAAACCATATTTTTTCCCACAACAATCCCATTCTGCAGAATGACAGCAGGACAGGAAGGGATAAAGCTGCGGCTCAATTTTATGAGATAACAAATATCCCTGCAGTGAATCACTGGCCCTAATTCGCAGTTGGAGGACCAACCCGTTTTTTATTCCGATTCCTTTTTCAGCGTTTCTTTCACTTGAAGTGTGTGTCAGAGTGAAATTGTGAAACTGCTGGCAGAGATGGGCAGTTTCCACTCTGACTCAGCTGGATGGAGGTAAAAGAGGGAGGCCGAAAGCTGCAGTTGAAGGGCGGATGAGGAGATGACTGTATATCGGAGCGTGGGTGGGTTTCTGACCGCAAAAAGGAATCTAGGCCAGTTCTGTTTGGCTTTGTTGCCCCAATTAGCTGCGGTTTCGTCCTGTCGTCCCAGACCTGAACTACAACCACACTATTGTTCTTCCAGGGTGTTCAGACAGGTAACGGAGACAAACACACTTACCCTGCAATACTACCTACCACAGCTGGGAGCTGAGGCGGAACAGTTAAACCACCAATGACCAGGCTGGTGGACACTCTTCCCTCAACATTGTGTCTCACTCATCTACCATGAAATTAAATGCCATTAAAATACATATTTTTGTGGGATATACATTCATTTGAGTTCTTGCTAGTAATTTAAAACGTATGCTGAGGTGTGTGTGTGTGTGACCGCAGAGTGTGCAATTTGTGATAAAAACTTAGGGTGAGTGTTTTCAGTGGGGATTTGATGTATTTGCTTGAATATGGAAAATCTTGTTTGGTCAAAACAATAACAAACTTAAATGGCAAGTCATAATACTGAACCATGAACGCTGCACTTACCACAGTTTTAAAGTACGCGTAGCACAGTGTGTGGGTTTTATCTACAGACTGCCCCGTGCATACTTTGGACTGTAGAGTGAAGAAACGAGCTTGCCGTGTGCCTCTCACACACTCCAGCTCACTCTTATATCAGTCGTACTTTAATAGTGCTTCACATGTAGCATCGCTGCTCTGCATGGAATACGGCTCGTAGTGAAATCCTCCTGAATCCACTGAGCGGTTAAACTAGTGGGGGACATGGGGCTGAGACTTTAGCCAATCAAAAGAGAGAATTGTTCATATTGACGTGTGTTTGACAAATAACACAAAACAGGCAGTTGTTAAAACTCCACAGATGTATATTTTCATGGAAATCAATTAAAAGGGTACAAATGACAAAAATGGCACCACTTTTTTTTTTTTCAATGGGCATGGCCTGCAGGTTTGTCCCCTATGCCCTCTCCTCTGTATGGCCGGCTTTGTTGATCACTCAGTCGCCTTCGTGCTCTGCTTGTGCGCCACGCTATGATTATGACACCTTGCCACCTCCTATAACATTGGGCGTCTTGTCTCTCCTGTAAGTGTGGCCTTTGCAAACAGTCATAAACACCTCTGCCTGTCCCAGAAAACCTGCTCCAGCAGGAACCTGGGAACATCATCAAGCACTTTCGTTGAAAGGCTGCTTTATTCGTCACACACCCTCGAAAACTGCACATTTCAGGTTGTTTTAATGATGCATTGGCGGAATCTGACTGCCTGGTTTTCTGTGTGTTTAGTGACAGCGGTCAGGTGAAGCTCCACCCCAGCCTGTTCCTGCTGCTGCTGGTGCTCAGTCGACTCTACCCGTCACCCATGGACGGCTCCTCCTCGCCTCTGGGGCTCGCACCTTTCATGCCCTTCATTATGAGGTAGGTGTAAGTCTGGGAAATGAGTCCATGCCAGACACCACTTCTGAGGAAAATCTGCAGTATGAGTCCTGCACACAGCAGAGGGCGGTGCATGTTTAATTGATGCGGTAAAGGTCTCTCTGTCCCACGCATTAGGGGCAAGTTATTTTATTTCAAATCGGAAAGCTTCATACATTTCCATTGGTGACTTTCTGGATTAGCACATTTTATACAAATAAAATCAGTGCACTGAATGATTATTGAAGTGTGTTTGTAAAAAACAGTGCATAGACTGAAACACTCTAAACTCATTCAACAACATCTGATGTCTTTATTAACAGAAATACTTTCCTTATATTTGCATATTTTCTGAGTTACAGCTTGATGATGTCTTAGATGTTGACGTCTTACACTCAGGTCGGATGGCCTTCTTAGAATGGTTCATGTTCACACCACATTTCACTTTAGTTTCTCTACAGTGATGGTTGTTAACCTTACATAAAATCTTCTTATTGCCATAAAAGTAATGTTTATTTAAATCATCTTTCACTGTGACTTGTCAGTATGGCCCACCTTAAAGTCTGTGTCCTCGTTTCCCCTTCTGGGAAGTAGTTTAGAGGGTCTAATCAATTTCAGAGACTAAACAGCATGACTTCTTGTCAGCTTTAGTTTGGATTCTCAGAGAATTTGATGATCTTTTGGCAATTTGTTCACTTCTGTTCTGCCTGGAGGAGCTTTTGGATACAACAGACCCAGTTTCCACAGTGCTGTCTCAGCAACAGTCTGTCAATCCAAGATGCCCCCCTGAGGAATAAGATCCTGGAGAGGAGCAGAGATGCTTCAACTTACAATCCCCTACAATCTCTACCTAATATTTAAATCTATATCTTCATTAAGTCTGTGCCATGAATGATGGAGGTAAGTTTGAAATTTGATTGGAAAAGAACCAGTATTAATCTGTTATATCCGTTTTGTAGTAGTTGCTTAGGTCCAGATTAACAGTCGTGTATATGTTAACTAATGAAAAAGCTGAAGTAGCAATGAAAAGCTCAGTCACCACCAGTCCAAAGTAATCGCATCCAGATTTCAGTCTCCGTCAGACATCCAACACTGCCACGTTTTGTGCAAATCGTGCAACAGATCAAAAAAAGAAAAGAAAGAAAGAATGAAAGAGGAAAGTACTTCATCTGGCTGCTAGGTGGCAGTATTGTAGTCTCTCTTCAGCCATGTTTTCCAGAGTCCATGAGACAGGAAGTCAAGCCGAGCTTTGCACCCAGTGCGAGCACATCCAACCAACAAGCAACTATGTAAAAAAAAAAAAAAAAGAAAAGAAAAAAAAAGGAATGGGGATTAATCCAACCATCCAAAAAAAAAAAAATCAATACAATGTTTTGCAGACGTGATGCATCGTCATCATTTATACTATTTCACTGTTTCAAACGTTTGAACTTCTTTCCCAGTTTATAAAGGTTAAGGAGACATTAGCAAAGGGAATGTTCTATGAAAAACAAGCAGGGTCACACAGCTGCTCTCTCAGATAAACCTCTCCAATCTGTTCGAAAGCTATAGCTCCTTCTAACTATAGAACAAATCCATTTTGCCGAGACAAAACACGGCCAGTCTAAACATGGAGTGTGTACTTTTCTGCCGCATTGTTTTTGCAGGTGCATCTGCAGCGTTTACCCGAATGTGCAGGCATCTTTTATCAGTTTGACTGTTTTTCCCGCTCCGGGTTCCTCGTGACATGTTCGCAGTGTTTGGCCATGGGTGCGAGCGAGATAGAGCTAAGTTTGTGTGCGTGTCCATTTGACTTGGTGTTTCTGCACGCTGAGACAAAACACCCTCCCAGCCGGATTCGGTTCTGCGCAGTGAGCGTCCCCGCTTGTGTTGTCTCGTGTCGCAGCTCTTGTTTTAGGTTTTTCGAGTGGGTTTATCTGAAGCAGCTTGCTGTTTACTGGGGAGGAAACCTTCTCAGGCGAATGGGAAACTTTGGGCGAAAACTTCATTTCTTACATTCCTGAGATGGAAGTGTCTACAAATGTTATCGGAAAAGGCTGATGTGCCTCTAGCGCACCTGCGAAACCCAGAACGTACATTCTGCACGCACGCTGTAGAAAGCAATCCGCAAACTCCAATCTTGAACTCAAGACCAAACGCCTCATTTCTCAATTTACTCTCAATCTTAACTCATAAAAGTTAAACCTAGGGTGGCTTTAGAGCAGTTCAGCTTTCTTCTTTCGTAACCGTTGTAAAGTGCACAAAATAAAACCAGAGGTGGCTTTTTGGTGCAAGCAGTGAATCTCTGCCTACTGCTGCACAGAGCGAAGCTCCATTTTGGAGACGTTTCTTCCAGCAAAGCTTGGAATGCCAGCAAACACAGCTGGTGATGTTTTGGGGATGGAAACACTGGCTAAGTGGGATATCTGGAGGAGACATGGTCGTCTTCACATGTTACATGCTATGTTCAAAAGGAGGTCCATCTTAATTTGATTTATTGGAGGCCTAATTTGTCTTTATTATGATGGGAGCAGGAAAGTTTGAAAGGATACATGGGGTTCGGCTTTGACCTTGAACCCAGAAAGCTGTACTGATGGTTTGGCTAATGAAACTGTGGGTGCCGGATAAGTGCTGCAGTGCTCTTTGAGAGCTGCTTGTATTCAAGGATTTGAGATTCACCTTTGTGATTTGAAGTCAAAAGTCAATTGCTGTTTCGTCCCTCGGTGCAATTCGTTCCAAATCTCCATGACACCACTTAAAAACAACATTGGGTCAAAAAGTTGAAAGATCAGTGAAGTTAATAGCATGACTGTAACGATCCTCCTGCACTGCATAACTGTCCACACTAGTGGATGTAGAGAAGCAAGCCCACATGTTAGCTTAGCTCCAATGTAGCTCTCACACTTGTATTTCTTCTCGAAACAATAAAGTGTGTCGACAGCTGATCAGAGTTCTGATGACTTTGAGGTAGGAATGTTTGATGACCCAATTTTCTCCCAAAACTCAGGCACTTTGTGTGGAAACAGTCACCTTTAATCAACAGAAATCCCTCATTTATGACACTTCTTCAATGCATTATGCTCAAGAAAGCCACATAGTCACTGGAGTCCTCCATGTGTGACTTATGGCTCAAGACATTTATTTGTTTTATTTCTATCTGAAGTACAAACTTCATTATTGTTTTGGCAGATAAGGCATGTCTGTTTTCCTGAATTCCTCCCAGTCAGCGACAGCGAGTTAATGGTTATGGGCTGATTTCCTGGGCTTTGTGATTTAACAAATGAGTTATTTTGTGAACTCTTGGAGTATTTCCTTTCAGGCCCACTCTCCCGTTGCTGCAGTAAATGGGGGGTTTAGCCAAGTCTGTGACTGTCGGAGAAGGTATGCGGCGCATGCATCCACCCAAATGTAGCCCACATGCTGGTTAAATATAGCCCAGCTTGAACTTCTTTGGCTACAGCCGTGTTTCTCAACACGTTCCCCTTCCCCCCATCCATATGCCCCGATCTTCCCCGAGCTTGTGTGGACGTGTCTGGTTAGGTCAGAGACTCTGTCCCCACCTCCCACCCCGTCAGCCTCCGCCACTTCTTCCCGTTCTCGGATGATCTGAACCCGCCGGGGATTAAATGTTGCTTCGGCCATCGTGTTGGCAGGACTGAGCATCATGCCCGCCATCACACCACGTAACATTTTTATCTTTATACCCTCCCACCCACCCTCTGGACGTTTGGCATTCCCCTGTTGCCTGGCCTCCGCATGCGTCACACCTGCACGGATGATGACGAGAAGAGCGATAATGATGACAACAAAATGGAGGGGGCTGACAGATTTATTGTAATAATTAATAGCTGCTTCATTCCGGCCCTTGATGTCTTTATATATACCCAGTATGTCTTGTCTACTCAGGCGTTTTTCTTTCCAGGTCTCCTCTTTTCCCGTTCCTCTTTCCTTGCCTAAAAGCTGAATCTTCAGTGTTGTGGTCTTGATTTATATCCCATGATATCCAGTCCAGGCATTTCTCCTTCCCCTGCCTGCCTCACTCCCTTCCTCTCCTTTCCAGGCTTCTCTGTGTTGTATCTCATTTCTTTTAAAAGGGCACAGTAATGCCTGTAAACTAAGTCACAACTTCAAAAGTGGTCCATCCGAGAGAGGTTAAATTGGCCAACCTTTTCTTGGTGCTCTTAATCTGTTGGGATAAATGATAGAGGTACTTTTTATTTTGCATTAGACTGAAGTTTTTTCTCTTCCTGCTATCAAATAAGGTGTTTTTTTTTCCCCAGGTGGTCGTGTAGACGGAGTATTCTGTTTTTAAGTCACTTGACACAATGCTAATGGTTCCATTCTTCAACTGCATTGGCCTTCGGGACTCAACATTTCTTTGCATTAAAATATCTTTTTTTCATAATAACATATCAGAAGTGGAATCAGGGTAAATACTCCAAACCGATGGAGGAGTGTTGGTGCAGTGGGTGGCAAGCAAGATGTGAGCCCATTGAGCTGGGTTGCAGAGGGTTGGCAGGTCAGTTCCTGTGCAGGGCCTTCAACACGCTGGGCATCAGAATGACGGAAATTGTCATGATGGTGGTTATATATCAGTAGAGGAGATCCTTGGGGTTGGGTTGAGCAACTTGGACACAAACTGGGCCCTGCTTGAAAGTGAATAATGTCTTAAAGACACAAAGAACCCTGACTTCTCCAGAAATTGGAATGCATTAACTGTTTTGGAGTTTTGCGCCGTTGACACTTTGAAACATGCCGTGTCTGCTGTGCTGTGGGTCTGCTTGGTATTTGGACTCATTTTCAGGCGTTTCACTATCTACTCAGTAAAACAAAAACAACGTGGTGATGAACATATTCATTTCTCTTCATCCGAAGGCCCAGATATACTCCGAACTGACACAGAACATAAACAGCAGTGTGGACGTGATTGTGTTTACATTTCGCTGGCTGTCCGCCCGAGCAGACAAGCAAATTTGTGCAGTCGCTGCCTTCATTCCAGGGATTTCTAGCTTACACACACACACACACACACACACACACACACACACACACACACACACGATGAATGCAAATTAAACAACTTGCAACAAAACGATTTGGTGCTCAAGCAACAGAGCGGCAGTGTTCGTCCGGCGATATCTTTACCCCACGTCATCTCCGAACTCTCCCACGCAGCGTTTTTCTGTGACGGACTTTGGTACTCTGCCTTGTTGGAACCAACACGGTCCTGTCTCTGTGGAGGAAACACATCTCCCAAGCTCTGTGAAATGAAGCCCAGATGAGCGCCGTCCACGCCAGTCAGCAAGTCTGCCAAGTGACCCCCACAGGGGACGCCCCCATGTTTCTAAAATTACACCCTTCCAAACTGTCATTTCCTTTCGCAAAAGACTTTCAATGGGACAAATTAGCACAGATAGTTAACATATGGGCCCAGAATGGGAGGCTGGGAGGAGGGGAGGAAAGTGAGCACTGCGCATGGCTTTGCAGTCATTAGGTGTGCTTGTGTGACATTTGTGCACATAAATTCACATGTACAGGCATGTAGAGATCAGGAATGCAAACTGTTGTCTGTGTGTGTGTGTGATACTATGGCTGTCTGTCTGTCCATAGGTGTGCGGGAAAGACCGAGGCATTTGCACAACAGGTGGAGCAGCATTTGCAGACAGTTGATGTGTAGCTCCAGACAGCCCTCTCCTCATTCACTTCATGACTTTTAGGCCATTGCTCCTGTTTGTGTCTACAGTTGTATCTGACCCTCACTCACAGTATGGCCCAGCTTCCGTTTCATCTCCTCATACCACCACGGTGACGGATAGACGTGCAGCGGTTCTCTGGAACCTTTACTGTATTTTTGCTTGCAGATGTCAATACAGCGACGGGCCCTGTAAGCATCTCATTGTGTACACACAGCTATTGTCCTCTTTTGACTTTTGTGCCTCATGGATAAAAATGTACTCTCTTGGCCAGACTTGTCTGTGGCTGTATTTACATGTCCAGTGTGTCCTCACCATACAGTTCATGTGGACGGTCCATACTTTTCCTAAAATGAGACTCTCTGGATGGAAGTATGTAGAAGCATCTGTGCGTATGTTGGCTCATACCAACCAGGAAACATGTTGGTCACGGACACATGACCCACATTATCCTTAAGACTGTCAGGATTTTTCTTTTCTTGGCACTCTTTTCTCAGCTAGCTCCAAAGTCTCAATTTAGTTTGGTGTTTCTTTAAGAAAGAAATCCAGTGAGGACAGTTCAGCAGCTGACCTCAAAGCACCTCAGTAGATCTCAAATACACCTACTGCTGCTGAAATATGCAAGTTTTATAAACTCACTCAGTTTGGGTCTACTACTCTTAAGAAATTTGAAAAATAAATAAATAAATAAAATCAGTGTTTTTGTTGAAAGGTATAGTATTGTTAGTAGGCCAGATTGGAGCCTCGAGCAGGTTGGTTTTGGCCCACGGGCCTTATTTTTGACACCCCTGCTGTACATACACATTGCAGAGGGGTGATTGTGCTTCTTATCTTCTCTGTGACGGTCAGTTTCTGTGTTGTCGGCTCGCTGTGTCAAACCAAATAGAAGACTTTTGAACATTTTGACTGAGAAGTACCCGGAAACCATTTTTGATGTAGCAGTTTGGCTACATTGAACCATGTTTGGCGTCTGGCTCTATATTTAGTAGGCAGACATGCCATGTGAATGGTCTCGATCCTCAAAAAAAAAAAAGTATATTGTTTGAATAGACAACACAAAATTGATGCTCTGTGAAATTGTAGTTTGAGAAAACATAAACTTAAGCTATCATTTTATAACCAAAACTCCCTGCAGAGCTCAAGCCGTTCCCTCCGTAGCAGGGACGCTCCACTCTGCCGCCCTCAGACCGTCTCACCCCTCCTCCTCTTATCTCATTCACATCTTGGTCGTGTCCTTCTCTCATGTCTGCCCTGGCTGTGTTATGACACTGGAGAATGAAAGACTATCAGCTTGTAAACAAGGTTAATTTTAGCGTTCACTCAGGGTGACTCGCCACATTCTGTATCATCGTCAAACATTGTTGGAAGACCGTGGGACAAAGGCATCTGCGTGTGGGCCAAAACAAAATGAAGCCGATTGGTTAAGTAATGATTTAAAAAAAAAAAAAGTTTAAGGTTTATCAGTCATCTCCTGGCCTGCGAGCTGTTTATGTTCATTTACTGCAAAGCGGGAAGAGGCAGACTGGAACCAAAATGGGGGAATAAAAGATGGAGACAATACAGAAAAATAACCACAAACTGTCCAAATCAAATAAGTCTTGCGTCATCATCCCCAAGTGTTGGATTCTTTCACGCAGTCTGCGCAGAGAACAAAATAATGACCATTAATAGTGATAACATGCACTATAATTACATAATTTTTCTAGTGTCGTTGCAGCTGGATAATAAATTAAACGCAGTAGTTAGAATAACAACGCGTGACCTGTGATAATGGGAAAACCGACAACTTCCTCCATTAGCAAAAACATCCAATGTTACATAACCTGAAAGGTTTTCATAACAGCACACACTCTCCTCCATCACTTTTTGCTTCTGTGTGTGTGTGTGTGTGTGTGTGTCTCTTCAGATGTGGCCGTTCGGCGGTGTACCGGACCAGAGAGATGGCCGCCCGGGCCCTCGTCCCCTTCGTGCTGCTCACCCAGGTCCCGTCCACAGTCCACTCCTTACTGCAGGAACTCCCTCCACAGCCAGGAACCAAAGTCCAGCAGAACCACATCCACGGGACGCTGCTGCAGGTCTGATCACTCACAGGTTCACAAAACTCATACGGCATGTGCAAAATAGAGTCTACGGTGTTTTTACATTTGCATAGAGATCCTTCCATGTTGGCCTCTTTGATCACACACAGGGTAAAACTGCAGGTCTGTGGTTTAATTTTGTTTCCAGAGTCCTGTGTGTGACAGAACTGGCTACTGCCTGCTGCCCCTGCCGTCACCCATAGACACACGTTTAAGTGTTTATTTGGTGTAACCTGCCATAATTATCTACATTTTAGCTGGGTTGTTGTTTCTGTTGCACATTAACTGTGCCGTCGACACAGTTGTTTTTCCATACAGCCCAATTTCATCTCAAACTGGCCAGGATAGGAAAATAGTAACACAGCTTTTTATTTCCCAAATTAAATAATTAGTACAGAAAATGACAGTAATTTCAATATAAAGCCAAACTGATCACATTTGGCCATCGTCATGCCGGTGCTCAGCCATAATGAAAACACTCTGAAGAAACAAGTTTCTATCTGTGTTAAACCTCCATGAAAACTCTTCAGAGTTCAGTGCTGACATTCGTGAAAGCATGTTTCAAATCGAGTCGAAGCCAACGTGACCCCGGTTTGACTCCCAGTCCGCTGGCCAGCAGGGGGCAGTGCGTGCTCCCAGGCTGTGAATTAGCTGACGGTTTATTGAGTATATTTGTTATCCCGCTGGAGGAATGTGGTTCGGTATGCAGCGGCAGTACACACACTAAACAACACTAAGATACAAAGATGCCTGATTAAGAAACGAGAGATAAAAACAGCAAGGAGATAAGAAGCGTGAGGCAAAAACTTCCTGCAATAAAATGCAGAATAAACATCTGAGCAGGAATATTGGTGTTTACAGTGTGTTAGAAAAGACTGCTGGAAAGTAAACGCGGCCTCAAGGATGCTGCGATTTTGTGAATGGATGTGAATAAACATGTCATTTGTTTGCAACATAACTCAGTATTGCAGCCTTTAATAAGGTAGAAATTCCACGTGCACATGGTGTGTTTAGTATTGGTTTATGTTTTGCATGCCGCAGTATTTTATAGGCAGACTCCTGAAGTTGGGATTTTGATGTTTTTACTGTGGAAAGCAAAACACAGAAAGCGGTTCCTGAGGTAAGTTACCGGTCAGATTTAAGGTTATGGTCAAAGTTAGGGTCAAAGAGGAAACGGCTCCACGCACACACAGGTTCTCCGTCAGCCTCCTCAGACTGGGCTTCCACACAGAGCCTGTCCAGACAAGGCGGTTATCGCAGGGTAAATACCAATGTTTAGTTCTGTCATCACACTCTGACAAACACAACCAAACAGTCTGCCGGTAATATCAACACATGCAGCGGAACAGCGAGAATGGGAGTTCCCCCTGCCCTTTTTATTGAAGGCCACCGATGAGGGTCGGTGAGGCAGCGCAGGCGGAGAGTCAGGAACCCCGAAGCAGGAGGGAGGGGGGGCTCGAAACAAAGAAGAAACCCTCCTCGGAGCGAGATGGAGAGCTTGTGGTCTGATAGTGGTCTGAGCTGCAGGGAGGTCCGGTGTGGGCAGGAGGGGAGGAGGGGAGGTGGGCCTCTTAAAGGCTTGGAGGAGATTTCAGGAGGAGACGGGGTTTTGATTCCCTGTCATACTCGCCATGTGCGGAGGTTCACCAGATATCTCCTGATCTTCCCCACATTTCCAGGTGTTTCTTTGCTCTCAGTGTCTCCTTTTTGACTTGTCTTGTCTCCTCTGTGTTCCCGTCTTTCTCAAGTTCAAGAAGATTTCATTAAACAGTTTCCTGTTATTTACAGATTTACAGTATGATTTGGGAATGTGTGGGAATTATCTGGTAAAAGGTTAAACACCCCCACCTCTTACTAGTCGTTAACAGAAATATCCATTTACAAGGTGCTGCTCAGCTGTCGTGTGCCTGCCAGCCAGTAGTAGGAGCTACAACGCCGTGAGCCAGTAGTCCGGCTCAATGCAGCAGAAAAATATCTAGAAAATCCAAGAGACTTTGTCTCAGTAAAGCAGTGTGATTCATGAGAATGTTCAGCCGTAGAAGAAAAACAAGCTGGCCTGTAATTTTTGTCTGCAAAAAAAAAAAAACTGAAATATAATGGAATATAATCACTGTATGAATGCATTACCATATTAACCCAAGTCTTTGTAATGAAACCTGCAGCTCCTCTTGCTGCTAACTGATGAGGTTCAGACCTTAAAGATGTTTTCTCGCCCAGTCTGATAAAAGAATGCAGCTCATCAAGACAATCACCTCAAAAAATCCAACTAATTCTAGTCAGGTTTACTTCACAATTCAAGTGGAAACATCATTTTTACGTTTACAGACTGTATGTTAACACAGGAAAGGCAGAAAAACTGATTCCAGATCACGAGGTGGGCTGTTGCTCATTTTCGTCTGGAAACCACACATATACATGCAGAGAACAATATTTGACCAACATGAACGATTACGAATACTTGGACATTCAAATGGAATCACAACCACGTTGACATTTAACTATAAAGCAAGTCCCAGAAGAATATGGACTGTGGAATGTGTGTTCTGCTTGTGCATGTGCAGAAGAAGTGTTTGCTGTGGTCGTGGTGCGTAATCACTGTAGCTGCAGTTTTTCACATTTGTACAGCAATAGAAGCAGCATTTTCAAAAAGTTCCCCCTTAGGAGACTGGATTTCACTTGAAAACATCCCATAAACAGAGTCTCGGTTGAAAAGAAAGATTTCATTAAGTTAACAGAAATGGCCGAGTCTGGTTCACATAATGCTCCCACTGAGTGCTTTGTATTATGACAACATTAAAATGTGTTTCAGCTGTGATTTAAGGCTTGAAATGACATTTAATATAAACAATATTTTTTGGGAAAAATGATGAAAGTACTTGATAAATTTTTATTATTTTGACTGAAATTTTGGGGTAAATATACAGCCAGGAATGACCATGTCAGCCAACCTGCACCATACCTGCTGACAGACCAGACTCCTCCACGGTTTCCTTCCTCTCTCTGAACAGCAGTATTTTAAGGAGCTACGCCTCTTGTCTGTGCAAGTGCCGAGTGTGATGAAGTGTCCTGCTCAAGAACAAAAACACATTAAAGTCTTGTGACCACTTCAAGGGTGAACCTTGCAGCTTCGACGACCGTGCAGTAATCAGCCTCTCCATTCAAACCACCCGCATGCTTTTCTTGCAGTGGCTGATGCTGAGGTTCGTGGACTGAAATGAACTGCAGTAGCATCAATCACACCCTGAAAGGCACACCGAACATCTCAGCGCAGTTTGCGTTTCTTCTCCTTTTGCATTTGATGGAAACCATTACCAGCGTGTTCGGTTTTTAATTACAGATCTTGTGGGACCGTCAAATGACATCTCAGTCACCCTTGTACATGGATTGGCAGCAGTTGAGCACCTGCTTAATATAGTTTGGATCCACCTTTTGTTGCAGCCCTGCCATCTGTTGTGGTCTCTATATTCAAGATGTTAGCAAAGGCTCCTATAAGTCCTTAAAGATTAAAAAAAAAAAAAAAAAACAATTCTATGATAATACAGACTGTAACAAGCTGTTTAACATCGTCTTGATAAAGCATCAAATTAAATCTTGGCATTGAGTGTTTTGGGGCCTTGATATGAACCAGCTGCATCAAGAAAACTACTTTTAAAACAAGTCTACAATGACTTCTTGTGGCGACGGTCAAAAATAATCAACATCCATTTAGACATTTCAGGTAAGAGAAGTGTAATACTTCTCTTAACAATGAGTGATATTCATGTTCTATCATACAATTCTATTTTCAGAAGTTTTTCAAATGATTCTTTTGTAGTTTTTTGAGAACCGAATGGCGGGTTAGTGAGCCGACGCTCTCCTAATATGAGTATCTGTTGGATCCAGTCTATAGATATCCAGTCTATAGATAGCAGCTGTGTAGGTAGGCGGGTGAGAGCACTGGGGAGATGATAGAAGCCGATATGCCAGAGAGGTATTTAGCTGTGGGAAGACTGTAGGAGTGTCCTTGCTGAACTACATGCAGGTGAAGTGCTCTAAACTTAGGAAGACAAAGATAGAAGTCTCTCCCCTATGTGTGGAGAGCATCGCGCACAGTCACTGATGGTGGCTGAGATTTGGTGTGTGTGTGTGTGTGTGTGTGTGTGTGTGTGAGAAATGTCCTGCACTCCACGAGGAGTCAAGATGTTTAGACTTCAGCCGCAGAGAGAAGGAATGGGTGTTTGGACTACTGCGTGCGCCCGCCGTACGTGTGTGCGCTCATGTACGCAGCATACTGGCATTGTGTTTACGCTCGGATGACGAGGACGTTGTGCTCGGCCTCAGGACTGTCCTAATGTATGTTAATATGCTTCACTGTGTGTGTTTTTGTGTAACAGGTAGCAGATGTTTGTGCTCGAGGGAGCAACGACTTCCTTTGTTATTGTCAAAGAAACAACTGTGAGCCGGCCAAGTGCGGAGCTGGGAACCGTCACGGCTACCGAGAGCAGCGCCGCCGCCGCGCTGACTCAGAGTTAAAGATACATAAAATATGTCTCCATCCAAAGAGATTTTGTTTTTGCGCAATTGTTCCCTACAGATGACTCAGGTGATGACTAGTCATGATACTATGGGATGGGTTTGTTGTCCCGCCACAGAGTGTGAGAGACAGTAGTGAATGAGTGGATGTTTAGGAGGTAAAATCAACTTAATGGACTGTTGTGTTTAATGCACAAAGTCATAGATTGGGTAAAATCATGGTCGCTATCGTTGTGGTCTCTCAGGTGCATCTCAGAAGATTATTATTTCACTGGAAAATTGATTTTTACAGTGATGCATTTCAAAAAGGAAAACTTCATACATCATATAGATTAATTAAACACAGGTTGACGGATTTGAGTTATCTGATGTATCTGATGGAGGCAATCAAAGAATTTGAATACTAAGTCCAACATTGTAGACAGCTGGTTAGTGTACCACCATCAAATCCTCTCAAATCCTCTCAGGCTCATCCATAGTTTCGTCAGCTTTGAAATCTTGCTCTATGCCACCTCTTCACCAGGTCATTATTGAATATGAGAACCGGTTCTATGGCATCAATTTAGTGCCAAAATTCAGCGCGCATAACAAACGTAATCGTGCACAGTTCAACCACTCTCTGCGAACAGCCAGAAAGTTTTGACACCATACCGTTCTCA
Source organism: Salarias fasciatus (assembly GCF_902148845.1). Lineage (NCBI taxonomy): Eukaryota > Metazoa > Chordata > Actinopteri > Blenniiformes > Blenniidae > Salarias > Salarias fasciatus. The sequence goes on from NC_043757.1 coordinate 5,079,795, forward strand.
ACTAACTTACATGGTAAATAAAGGCAAAACAGATAAATAAAAACCTGTGTCTCAGTCCGGTTCAACAAGTGACTCAGTCATGGAGGAAAACTGCTTATTAATTTGCAAGTCCAGGTCCCCAGAGTGTGACGGAAGAGTGGTGAGGTTCAGAATAAAATCTGTGTGATTTCCAGTGTGAACTTCCCACACTTGAAGGTTTGAGGAGCCACGTCATCTGCTGCAGTCGGTTCGCTTTATTTTTTGTTCATGAAAGTCAGTGAAATGTCTAGCAGGAAGTTTTACAGCAGGTCATGCGTCACTCTGCTGGTGCCTTCACGCCCCGCTGCATTGAAACAGTAATTCAAAAGGATCCCCGACCGAGTACTGAGTGCCTTTTCCAACACTTTTATGTTGAAATCCCCCTTTTTTTAATCTGTCTCATGCAATATTCCAATTATCTGAGAAAATTTTTGATTTTTATTTTCTGTATGCAATAATCAAGACTTAAAAAAATAAAAGCCTGAAATTTGTTACTCCGTGTAGAATTAATACTATATGGCACGTTTCCCTTTTTTGAATTGAATCACTGAAAAAAATGTTCAGTCATTGTAGTTGACTGAGATAAAACTCTAAGTCCACTTTAATGTGGCCTGTGAGTTTTGGCTGTGCCTCAAGCTCTAGAGCAAGACACTGAACCTAAATTGCTCCCAGTGGATGGATTGAGCGCCTCGCTCGGCAGCCGCCTCCACTGGTGTGAATTGAGTGTGAAGGGGTGTGGATTACATGTGTAGGTGTGTAGCGGGCAGCCTAAACAGTCGAAAAACACGATATCGGTGAAATCCTTTCCCAGCTGACAGCAGTGAAGCTGATCTGGTTTTCTGTTCCTGTAGATCATCAGCTTCAAGGCTCAACATGTCGAAGCTCAGTGGTGCTCCTCTGCAGATCTTTGTAAAAAGTGTTTATCTGGAATCAGTGTGTCCATTTTTCTCTGATCTGTCATTTAAAAGTCATTTTGGCTTGGAGAACTACAGCTTATTGGATGTTTTCTCTTTTTCGGGCCATCCTCTGTAAACTGTAGGGACTGTTGTGTGTGGAAATCCCAGTAGATCAGCAGTTTGTGAAATAGACGTGGGAGAATGTGACGGAGTATTGTACTCTATAAACTGTTTGGGAGGTCTTACGCAATACGCATCATGCAACGTTCAGTTGAGCACGAACCGCTGTTGTGGAAATAATGTTGCAGAATATATGTCACAGCAGCTGTCGTCTCGTTCTGTTCACATATCGGTTCGATGACTGAACTGCGACTGTGAGCATGAAGTGCATCAAACCAGAAGGAACAGTGTACCGCCGGTGTTCTGATAACCACTGTATGTGGAGCTATAAAGATGAAATTGATATTAATTATTTCTTTCAACCTGAAGGCAAAAAAAATGATTTGACTGTTTAACTACTACAGACTCTTTTTTTTTTTGGGGGTCTTATAAGATTTTGAATGTTGAATGATGATCTTGTAGCATTAACGATGGATGTGGAGTTTTGAGAAACCCCTGGAATCTTTCACTGTTATATTGCAGCCATTTGCTAAAATCATTTCATTCTTTTTTCCCCTTCGTTAATTTCCACCTATTATATTGACAGAATTGGAGACACATTTGTAGATTTCTTACAAAACAAAACCTGATAATTCACATTGTCACAAGTTTCCAGATCCTTTGCTCAGTACTGAGTGTAAACATCGCTTGAGCTAATACAGCTGAGAGTCTTCTTGGGATTGATTCAACAAGTGTTTCACGTCTGGGTTTTGGAGCTTCTCTCCAGAGATTCTCTATTGTTTTTAAGTCGGTGCTCTGCCTGTACCATTCAAAAACTGAGTTCTTCCCAAGCCACCCCTCCGTTATTTAGAGTTGTTGAGTTGCCTGTAAAGTCAATCCAACGTCACTGTCTATCGGGTCGATCACTTGAGTTGTTGTCTTGTAAAGGGTATCTGACCTTTACAATGAAATTAACACAGGTGAGTACAGGAGAGACAAAGTTTTATGGTTGTTGTCAGACTTAGATTTGGTTCACATGATCTGATAACTTGACCTTGAACTCGATGCTCTGAAGGACCTCAGTAAGGCTTTTCTCTGTTAAAATACAGATTTAACAAAAATCTGATCTCTGGTCAATCCAGTTCACCACAAATCTTTGTTGATACAATCAGAGTTAACAAGCTGGTCAGACGGACCGTCACTAACCCGAGCCGACACCGGACTCCGCTCTCGACACACGCCAGCAGCAGCAGCGGCAGCAGCAGCCTTGGCCCACAGTGCCGGGTGCGAGCCAGGCGTATTAAAGCTGCGGCCTGTGGTGGTTCGAGGAGGGCTCGCTTGACGGATGTAATCCTTTGTGTATTTCCACAACAGAAGGGAAATGAGAACTAGACAGAGCAGCTCTGGAGCTGGGAGGACCTCCTGTTCCCTGGTGGCAGCGGCGTTGGCGTTGCTTTGCGGAATATATTCCGTTCAGCTGCTTTCGAATAAGTTCTGTCTCGGCCGGTTGAGTATGCTGCCTTTGGCCAGTGGTCTGCCCGGCCTTTCTCCGAAAACCCTTCGATTCCAGTGAAAGAATGTGTGGGCCTAGAAACAGAGCCAGCGTGAGTTAATTTTTTTTTTTTTTTTTTCCCTCAGAATGCATCTGTTTCAGCCAGATCATGAATCACTGGACCAAGGATGTCAGACATGTGACCCGTCAGAGTCCAGTTCTACTTCACAAAGTGTGAAAATGAGGAAAAACTTGAAGATTTTTCATTAATCGGAATATCTGCTTCAGAAGTATTGCAGTTTTCTTAAGCTACAGACGTCACGCCACAGCAGTTGCAGTTGGAGAGGTGACATTAGCATTTAACCACACTTGTATACGAATGCACAAACATTCACACTGCCCAGGAGGAAGTATGAAAGATAACGTGATTTCAGTTAGCTCCTGAGGAATTTAAACTTATTTTATTCGTTGCTAAAAAAAAAATTTTAATTGTAGGATCACTAGTGGGTGCTGCTGTTTTTGTATTGAAGCCATACTTGTGTCACGTGAACAAACAATCCGAAATACTTCAAAAGTTTTACATTTTCCCTTGAAAACATTGTCATGTAAATGAGGCGTTTATCTAGTAAGTGGAGCTTCACTGATGTGTCCTTGGCTTCCTCCTGATCAGTGTGTAGCATATTTGCTCTGCTTTGATTTGAAATATATATTTCTTACTTTTTTTTGAACGTGCAGATAGCAGGCCGTTTCCAGGTTTTGAGGTCCGGAGGAAGAAAGTGACTTGACCTTGGCCTTTCAGTGCCGTTTGTGAGGTAGCTCAGATTTTACTGCTCTGGAAGACACAAGCAGGAGTGATGACAAGGGGCAGCTGAATGTCACCCCACCCCCACCCCCACCCCCACCTCCATGTGCTGCCCGTACTGAAAATATACGGTCGTCCGCAGACATGATGGTAGCAACAGAAAGCTCCCCGGGGAGTAGTTGCGATGCTCTGTCGTAACTTTCTGACAGAGATGTAGTTATGCTGCCTGTGCACAGACACACACACACCACAAAATTGCGAGGCGGTCACGCCCCGCTCGCATATGCATGTGTGAAAAAGTATGACATGGTGTCTAGGGCGCATACGCTCGCGTTGTTTGTGCAGCAGCGGAGCTATATGGAGCGGCAGAATGTTTATTTCCCTTTTATATTTAGCCGTCTTTATTGGGATCTCTTTTTGCCTAATTGGGCGCGTCCGCACTGCGCCTTCCCCTCTATCTACTTTTATGTGAACTTCAATTTATATGCTCCTTTGTGCTCGGGTTTTACTGGACACAGCCCTGGATTGCCGTGCAATTATTTGCTCTTGCACTTGCTGTGTCTGTATGTGTGTGTGTGTGTGTGTGTGTGTCTGCTCACTCGTGTGGTCAGTCTGTGGTTGCGGCAGTGGGAGGGACAGCAGCGCAGGCTGATAACAGAGTCTGAAGGGACCTCACATCCACCACCACTATTTTTACCGGGCCCAAAAGTAGAGTAAGGCTAGTTTTAACACACACACACACACACACACACACACACACACACACGTACGTCTTACTCTAAAACAAGGCATACAAATAAGGTTTGATATTCCTGTATTCTGAGCAGCGGCGGTTGATCGTGTGAACTACAGCGCCTAAACTGTACGCCATGTATTTCCTTTGTTACGGGACAAGTTGAATCCCCTCCTGTGAATATTGTCCCACATACTGAAGACAACTCGCAGCATTATCGTCCATCTGTAAAACCTCAAAAAAACTCAGTGTTTTGGATTTATGGCTCTCAGGGTAAATGTTTAGATTGAGTCTTAAAGTATATGTTGAATTATGGTGGTGTATTTTTGTACCACATATGGTGGAATGCACTCCTGGGATGTGTTATGTTTTTATAGTTAAATGGGATTATCACTCCCTGGACGCATCGGATTCCATTCATCACAGATGGATTTTTTTTTTTTCCTCTACATATTCACCTATCTACAATCGACACCCAAATCAATTCAGAAATTACAACACAAAATAAAAAAGTGCTGCTTGTTAAGTTTTTATATTATCGTATTTTGTTTTTAACTCTTTTGGTAAAGGTTAATGTTCAACAGATGAGTGACGGAATGAGCAGCAGGTCTGAAGAATTCACTGGTTCATTTCCCCTTTTCCTCCATATGTCTATACTCGGACACTTGCCTCATCATCTTTTTGACTGTTGCTGTGCAACAATTAGTTCAATCAAATCATGTTTTTAAAGTTATAGGAGAGATCACATTTGAAAACATTCCTGGTTACAATATCTGACTCTCCATGCTAATACTTTAGATCATACTACGTAATAACACTTAAATCTTTTATTTTTCAGGTCAACAGTTTGTTTTAGCTCACATTGTACTTTTTTTTTTCTTTTTAGTTGTATGTTGGAATTTTTTTTGTCTTATAATGTTGTTTTCCCTCGCCGATGTAGTTTGACACCAGCATCATTTGCCTTTTAGCTGATGTTACTGCAGCAGATGAGCACACCAAGAAAACTTTTATTTTAAGTTGTGTATTCGATGGTTTAAACATGTAATCAGTTTGGCTGTTTTGCCTCATTCATTATGAATCAACTGTTTAAAGTTATTTTTTTAAAGTTTTGTCTTCATGTGTTAAACCCAGTTCCCAGAAACACTTTAGATGCTTCAAAATTCACGACGTTCACCACCTTTAGAAAATAATACACATAAAATTTTAATATCTAAAGGTCAAAATTATTGTGACAATGTGGAAAATACAAGTGTTAATTCTTATCAAGGAGGATTTTTAAAAAAAAATAATTAACATTTTAATGTATTAGAAATTATGTGAAGCATCTGCAAACGTCCAGGCCTTCAAAGGTCTTAAGCACAAGGATTAGGAAATGTGTTTCTTGATGTTTCTTTTCACCTTTCATTCTTTCAAAGAACCTATTAAAGCTCAGAACTCATTTGCATTGGAACTGATATCAGACGTTTCATTGGACTATAAAGTATTTAAAGTGATTTTTTTTTTTTCTGCATGTAATTATATTGAAAGGTTTTAAAATAAAAGTCATATTTTGGGACCGTCGAAGGGAAAGCCATTAGGATTTGGACCATAAAATCTGACCTGGACTGTGAGCAGCCGTCTTATCGTGTCTCATTCATTTGAGCTTGGTCCAATCCCAGCATCCCCTCCCACACGGGGTGTAGCTCTGTCCTCACTCTTTGGGAGGAGGAACAGGGAGGAAGCTTTTTTTTTTTTTTCTATAAATATTTTGGTTTTTCTGAGTGCCGGGCTGGATTGAGCCGGTTCAGCCTACCAGGCAGGGACTTCCCAACCCGGTGAATGAGGAAAAGAGAGTGAGAGTGAAGATTTGGAAAAAGTGGCAGCATGAGTGATGCAGTATTACACAACCGAGTCCGTACCACTGATGCTACTTTTGAAGAAGAAGCTTCTTTACGACCAGGTCAGGCCATTGACCTTCCGTCTTCGTACAACAGTTTTTGACATTTATGTCATATTTGCATGTGCAACAGAGTTTGGGAAACAGTGCAGGCAGCCCAGATCCTTTCGGCTTGGTGTTGAGTGCACGTGGTGTCTGAACCCTACAGGAATGATTTACTAGGTGTTACCACACACACGCTACAATAAGAGATTGTTGAGAGTCACACACAGGTCAAACAGGTGAGCCATGACCTGGGAATCCAGCAAACCCGGTTCCAGCCCCCACTGAAACCCGAGGCTTATTTTTGGATGACTCCTTGACACAAGTTTCCAGGAAATAAATAGGAAACTCGACGAATGCCTTAAGTGTCACTGTCGGCCGTGGACGGAGGAGATGGGCCCGGCGGCGGCGGCAGCTGCCGGTGCGAGCCGGGCGCTGGGTGTTGGCCGGGCGTGGAGACTGCAGGAGCAGAGACGGGGACGGCCAGAACCCAGCGGCCGGGCTCGGTGCTACGTGGTCGGCCTGGTTTTTCCCCACGTTGCCTTCCCTGCGCAGCGTAATGAATGGCTTCCTACTGGTCTGTGGCCGTGGCCCCTGCTTAAAGAGTATACTTACCGAGGCCCAGAATACACACCCCAGCCAGCCAGCCAGCCGGCCGGCCCGAGTCCTGGCCTCTGTACACTCCCAACCACCAGTCCACCTGCTGCAGACTGGCTCAGGCTGTCGCTGTCACACTTAAAAAGGATAATTTGCTCCTCAGTTGGAAACAATTTTGTTTTCCAGCAGCAGGTGTTTGTTTCCTTTCCTGTTCAGAGATCAGGTGTCAGGGAGGACGGTTCTCCAAAGCGGGTTGCACGTAGTCGGCCCGAAGGACACTTTGGCCCGAGGGAGGATCCTCCGGAGGAATGACTGCAGCGAAGGGAGGACGCGGACAGCCTTCTTCAAAGGGCTCATTAAGGTTTAGGGCTGAGCAGTTGGTGAGGTTCAGATACTCTCAGTCCCAGCTGTGAGAGTCAACATGCAGAAACAGCCGCCAGAAATCACACCTTCCCGTATTTTACCCGCCGTCCGTCGTTTCTACCTGCTTCAACCAAGTCAGGGTCACCGTGTCTGCAGCCGACCTGGGCTGTCATTGAGCGAATCGCCTGTTGTACTATGAACCCGGGGCTGTCAGAAACATTTCAATTTAGTGGCCTCATGCAGTCCATTTCAAATTGAGTGATCTGGACTGATAAAATAATGCCTTAATAACTTTTGAGTTTAAGCTTGAAAGTTTTTCTCTGGTGAGGCGCAGAGTCCATGTGATGAAAATGCCAATATTTTCACAAAAACTAAACACGACCAAAAAACAACTAGAATCTCAATTTAAATCCACTGTTAATGAAGCCTTCTGGTGCAAAATGCAGTGAATTGTCAACAAAAGATGTTCCATTCTGCCTGTTTTTATGAACTCACCCTGACAGCAAGGCTTGGAGAATAGTCTGCTGGTGAGGACGGAGCAGGCCTTCATGGCGGCGGCGCCAAGATCTCAGCGCAGGTTTCACTGATGTTGTGTCCGTTGCTTTTAAGAAATTTGCTGAACAATGGATTAAAATACAGAAACTTCTTTCAACAATAAATACACACACTCAGCATGTCAAAATTTGCTTAGTGTCCAATTTCAGGAGATTTTATTTTTTAAACCTCTCTGAAACTTTACAATCTCATTGCTTTAAATAATTTGATTACAAGATGATTGTGAAAAAATATTTTTCATCCCTGTCATCACCGTTTGTTTTACTTGAGCGCACGTGCTTTACTCCTTCACCAAACCTGTTCTTTCTTCCATTCGTCCTGCCGATAAACAGCAGTGAGGTTTGAAAGAGGTCTCACGAATCGGACCAGTGGAGGATAATGTGTCCACAACCAGGAACCTAAAGATCTGTAATTTCACACCAGCCTCGCTGTCTTTTAACCTGCCAACAAGTATCTCCATAACAAACATCGGCCCGGTCCGACCAGATATTTCATAGCAGTTAATCAGAAGTCCAGATGATTTTAAAGTACTTATTGAAATGGGATAAAATCGTGTGACAGTTTTGAAAATGTTAGTGTGAGAATCATTGTATATCTTTACATTTGGTATTTTTGTAGAACAGTAATTTATTCACTGTCTGTTATTCATCAACACTTATCTGCTTTTGTTCAAGCTTTGCTTGGTCTGGATTGGATGTTTGGATCAAAAGCTAAACAACAGGGTGGGCCTGCTCATGATATGTACAGTATGTGAAGACCTACACATGATGGGTGTATACTTAGTACACCGATCTTGTTTAAGGTCAAAGGAAGCCGGAGCCTTTCGTAGAATCTGTCGAGTCGGCAGCGGGGCACCGCAGGAAAGACATGTAGACGGGCGGACACGTTCACACCTGCGGGTCTTTGGAATGAGCGACGTGGTTCAATAATGTTAGATCCTGCAGCGGAGGTCGGATTCAGTGTTTTCTGCTGATGTTGTGTTGAAGTGACTCTTGACTCATCTGTCACAACAGTGAGGCTGGTGTGAAATTACCAACACTCGTCCCTGTATGCTGGCAGGTTCAGTACTATTATAAAGAAGCTTTCATCCTCAGATATTTCATTTCATCCTTCGGTGAACATTAAAATTTCACAGTCTTTACACCTGCCATCATGTCAGTCTGAAAGCAGCCGTGAAGAAAGACATTCACGAATTTAAAACCTTGAGCAATATTACAGATTAACCTCAACATAAAGGCGCAATTATAATCTTAATATTTCCTCTCCATTATTTTCAGCCCAACGATAAGTTAACATACTATAAAGTGACGTACAGTGATATGTTATTGTAACATTTTTAGATGAATTTGTCTCATTTCATCCTTGACCAGCGTTATTGTGACTTTGGTTTTCTTTTTTTGACTATTTGCTGATGGTTTATGAGCCCAGTAATTTCAATTTTTCAAGTTCCATTAAGTCATAGAATTTTAATGTTTTTACCTGAAAGAATAATTCGTGAATGTTGTATCTTTATCTTGTGTTCCACTGAGTTTTTTCATGTTGTTTTTATTGCAAAATGCAGATTGCCAGATCTCGAGCATTAACAAAGCTCAGTAACACTGTTAAAACACACGTCTCTTTCACCCAATCTCAAACTAGCATAATTTGAAATTGCCAGAAAAGTCCATGTGAAACTACATAACCATACTCAAAATACAGACGATATGAAATTAATACGATAATATCTACGTGAAAAATAAAGATTATCGTGGAAACAGGATTTATGGAAGGTTGCTAAAGAGATGGGAGACATGGGCCAGATCAAAAGCAGTGTGGGAAGGAAAATTCGTGGATTCTTAAAATACCAATGTGTGTCAAAGGTCGTCTTTATTTTTTGTGTTTCTGTAGCTTGAGTCCACGACACTTCTCTTTTGATCCTGGTAAATGATAGTTCTGCTAATGCAAATTCAAATGTGTGTGTGTGTGTGTTTGCAGGTGCTGTTTCTGCTGCGCTCCTACCAGGCCGACTCGCACAGACCCCTGCCAGCAGGAAGTGGCGTTGGCGAGGCCCTCGGTCAGCGCATGTGGCTCGCTTCTCGGTAACTCTAGACACACACATGCACAGATAAGCATCCATCCCTCCTTTCAAGCGCCCTCACCAGAAGAATAGCGCCTTGTCTGGCCGAGCGTCCCTCCCCGGCCGCGTCCGCTTCATGTCCTGCCCGGGCTTCCATTTCAAAGGGGCCGCCCGCTGACCCGTCCGCCGACACCCCTCCTTCTCACCAGAGATCCCGGCTTCAGGTTGGGACGCGGGTTCATCCCGTCTCCTCCCCTCCTCCTCTCGGCCGAGCCGAGGTCACCCTCGGGTCCCAGCCTCCCCCCGCGGCGGTGGCGGCGGCGGTCCGGCCCGCAGCAGATAACACTGCGGCTCGGTTAGTGGCGAGCTCCGCTTGGTTACACTGATGAGCCTTTATTAAGATGACGAGGTGAATTCCTGCTCGGTGGAGCGCGGCCCCGCCGCCCACTCGTTTGATCACACAGCGCCGCAGATCCCGGGACGTCACAGGTCACAGGCTCTGTGCTTTCAGGATAAGACGAGCCCTATCCTAACTCGTCCGGAGCGCCACTAATTTGATGCGGCCGCCCTCCGGAGAAGCGTCGCCGGGCCGCTCTGAGTCATTATCAGGCTTCTGGCGCTCTGGACTTTCCTCTGGCTGGCGGAGGGTGTCGGAGCCGTAACGCAGACGCTTGTGTAGCTGAGTCGCAGTTGACTTTGGCTCGGTCGCGGCGCTCCGGGTCCAACGGCGCCCGATTACAAACCCTCCTGTGTATCGTTTGGACTGCGGTGTAATGATTCAGCTTCTTCAACTCCGCATTAACGGCCGGCTACACAGAGGTCATCCCTGCCCAGCTCTGCTCTCACCTAATGCAACCTCTCAATACACACCGTCCCAGCGCTCCGTCACGTGTAGTGTGTGTGTGTTAATAATATCCGAGTGATGAAAACATGATGTCAAGCTCACACACTGTCTCCATTGTCCTCTCTCACATACACACATATACACACTTCACAATGACCACACATGCTGCTTCACACACGCATACGAGCAGGATGAAGTTAAGTTAAAATCAAACGACGCACATCACTCGGTCCTCACGTATCCTGAAAATGAGGGCTTCGCTTACTTTTTTGTTCTAGTAAAAAAATCACTTCACTGATTGTGTGTGAACGTGCGTTTACAGTTATATGAATCACTCAAATTTGGGATCATGCGGCTGGAGGCCTTTCATATGATGCTTGCACATTTGTGGCTCGGAAGATTCACCACAAGTACAAAAACACGCCGCCGTCTCCTCCAGCGTCTGACCCAGAAGGAACAGTAGCGTTTTTGTTTTGAGTCGTCACACTGAAATTAGCTCACTGAAGTGAAGAACAGTCCTGAACCGATGGGATGCCCCGCAGAGTTTTGTCTTCCAGAAAGAAAAAAAAAAAAAAAAAAAATAGAATATTGTGTTTTGTGCAACTAAAATCAGAATGTCGTGATGCACGTATCATTTCTGAAAAAGCAAAATGAACAGAATTTTTTCATCATCTTGCACCCAAAATTGTCAGTGGACAGAAAAAAGTATGGTGGAGGCATCATCATGATTAAATGTTACTGTGCTAGTGTGAAGCTCAGTAGAAGTGAGCTGATGTAGGAGGATGATAAGCCTAATCGTGGAAGTAAATCTTCTAAGGTTTCAGAGAGAATTTAAATTGGCGTGACCCAAGAAGAGCACAGAGCCGAATCCAGCAGAGAAGATCTCAGAAAGCTGGCTAATGTCCTCCAGCTTCTTCTCAATCTTCACTGTCTAGAGGTGGAGGAATTCTGAGAAAGCCTGGCAGACTTTGACGAGAGAGATGGAGAAAACAATAAAAAGTGGGAGTTTTTATGAGTGACTGGATATTCTTTAATGTCATTGAGAATTACAGAAGTAAGACAGATTTAAATCATGCTCTGAAGAAGATATAACGAGGAGGCGACGGGTGGTTTGAACAATACAAGTAACTTAATGTATCAGTACTCGGTTACACTAAGTCACAAAAGGTTAGTTCTTGTGGTTTAAAAAAAGTGACATGAGTGCTTGAGTTATCACACCCCCACTGTTGACCCCACCTTGACCTTTCAACCGTCTCAACCTCACTTCTCCCACTATTGATACGTTGCTGCAGCTCTCCTGTCACCCAGCTGACCTTTCTCATTAAACAGATCTAATAATCTGTCCAACTCATTTATTTCAGTGTCGGTGGATTCCTGAACAGTTCAGCGTCATTTTATCTGAAACCACTTCAGCTGATAGTTATTGCTCTCAGCTGGGTGTGCCTAAATAACCATTAACTGAGTGCAAACACAAGCTCCCCGCTCATCGTTTTCTTTGCAATTATTTTGGTTCTCTGTGTATTTTTATATGTTTGGGTTATTTGACTGTTGAGCCGTAGATTCTGGGGACTGTGTGGCATATTTGACTTGTAGCTTATCTGTTGTTATCTGTTGTTGGTATTCTGTTTATTTATGTTCTGGGTTTTATTAGTACAAGGGCCTCAGATCAAGTCGGTCTCTGAAATGAAGACGTAAGCTCCAGACGCACTGCTGATTGAACGTAAACACACTTTGAATTGCCTGCATCAAGGTTTGGGGAAGACCGTCACAAGAGAAACAAGCAGGAGAAAGACGACCTTTAGTTAACGTAATTTCATTTAGCTTCTGTTTAGAAGATCCCATGTAACGTTTCCCCATTCATAAAAGTAGATTAAAGTGCCATCAGCCTCTGGGACCACCCTCAGATTCCTATCATCCACACAACCAAGAGATTCATTGAGCTCTGAATGTCCATTGACCTAATTCAGTAGTTTTGCGGTGAGACGTGAGCCCTTCTCGGCAAAAAGAAAATCTCGGTCTGTGATCTTAATGGGAACCAGATGATCAATGACTGCAGGCTGCACTCTTATCTCTTTAAATCAATAAGCACGTCAGAAACATCATAACAGCCTCTTAATAAAAGAGATCCTTCTTTGTGAAGAGTTCTCAAACTTGGTACTTTAGTACTAAGTTTGCTCGGCCTCAAAGAGGTTATTTCGATCCTGATCAGGTTGTGTTTCTGTCCTTTCAGACAGAACAGCTGCGTGGTGACAAGAGGAGCCTTTCTGGATGTGCTGCTGTGTCTGTGCAGGCCGAAGATCAGCCTACTGGACGGTGAGCGCTTCCCTTCCATCAAACTGAAACAGAAAGTGAACATCCACTACACACACACACACACACACACACACACACACACACACACACACACACACACACACACACACACACACACACACACACACACACACACACTGGCATGGGTACCAGATGTTGGCACAACATTGTTTAGTTTGACGATTTACAACCAGCAGATGCCTTTCAGTATAGTTAAATATGCACTCTATGATCTAAAGACAAGGGAATTTAACATCGTTGCTGCTCTTTTTTGGGGGGATTTCACTGAACAGCAGTGTAGTGATGCTGTCCTGTTCTCGTCAGATGATGCTAACAATTTCTTTCCTTCTTTCTTTCTTTCTTTCTTTCTTTATTTCCTTCTTTATTTCTTTCTAATTAATTCATTTTTTTTTAATCACAACAATTAGATAGTTATTAGTAGGACATTGCATTTAGGTGCATTTAGATCCCCGTTTACAAGTTTTGAGTGAAACACATTGTTTTTGTCTCTGAAAGGTTTCGTGTTTACATGGCAACATTTTGAAAACGATATCTGTTTACTTGGAAATTGCAGAAATTCAGAAAAACATGTAGTTAGCACATTGGGCCACGAGTAGGTGCTGTTGTTTTTGTGAAAATGAAATTAAACCACCACTACACGTAAACATTAACAACGGCGAGCACACAGACATTTGTATGAGCAGACGGCCAGGTTGGATTCCAATCACAGGTGACGTCGTGTCAGCATTCCGGGAAATTGTTTCCACCCGTTTCCATGGAGACGGAGCCCTTTTCAAAAAGTTGTATTTTAACACGCACACATATCACAGCCACATCATTCAGCCCGACATTCTGCATGGGTGCTCATAAAGCTGTTCCGATACAACAGCCTCGCCTGAAGCAACTTTATAGTGTCTTGAAATCAATATCTCAACAGCTTTTCACTCTCTTAGCCCTTAATTTCAGTGGGAAACCTTCCACTCACCAGGTGGATGGCCTGAGAGGTTCCTCAAGCCGTTTCCTGAAGGGTGTCCAGACTCGTGTCTCAGCATGTTTCCTGCTCCGAAAACAGGACGCTTCATGACGGCGGCACAAGTATTTTTCTAACGAGGAAGCTGTGAAGCTTTAAACATACCAAACATATCACGGTGGAAGGTCATTGTATTTGAGGATATTTTTTTTTCCCCCCAAGACAAAGAGGTGTTTAAGATAGATGACATATCAGAGACCAGGAATGTCTCAAGACACTGAGGCTGGTGTCAAATTACAAGCACTAATTGCTGTCAGTAGGCCGAGCGTGTTGAAAGACCTCTTTGATTTTGCTCTCACAGAGGGGACTCAAACACAAAAGCTAACAGATTGTTTCGAACCCTGGAGATGTGTTGATTTTTCACACTTGAAGTTTAAACAAACTACGTTTGTGGAGTTTTGTGGGATGAAAGTAGCTGCTTAAGGGGTCTGTTCTAAGAATACTTCGTCTGTGTTTGGGATTTTGTACATTCCGGCTTCAGACGTGTTCTTTTCTAGTTGTGCCCTTGTTTCCCATCTTGTCTTGGGCCTCCTGCTCCTGTCGGACAGTTGCCAGCAGCTCATCAGCTCAGCGGAGCAGCAATTGCGCTCCATCCACTCGCTCTGAACTCGACTCTGAATCCCGCATCCCAGCAAACAACCGCGCCGACGTTTGCCGGCTAGGCTGTGCGACCGCTGCGCTCTCCATTTAGACCGACTGTTGACAGCAGTCGGCCTCGTGTTTGGTGGAGTTCAGAGGAGCCCCCCTGCCGTGTGTGTGCGGTCCTGTGCACATGTGCTCGAACCTGCGGGGTCTCGGCGGTGGAGGAATGTGAAACCGAAGGCGAGCGATCTCTGACAGATGGTGGGATTGTGCCTGTGACCCACTTTATGGAGGAGTGCTGCACAGAGAGGAAAGAAGGGGTGGGAGAGAGGGAGGGAGGGAGGGAGGGAGGCGGGCGCTCATGTTTTTGCCCGGGCCATGTGCTGAACACATGTTGGTCCTGACAGTGGAAATACCGAGGATTTCTCCAAACAAGCCTGTAGATTGAGGAACAGGCCCGGCCTGACTTGGCTCAGCTCCTTACATAACTAAATAAGCACCCTCTAGCTTCCACACCTCTAATGCTGCTATTATTATCATAAGTCTGTCTTTGGCTCCATGCATCAACCCCCTCTCTCTGGTGAAGTCAGACCCCTGTGTCCATCTGTCTTTTTTTTCCCTCCCTCCTCACTTCTAATCCCTCGCTTTTTTCCTCTTGTGTAATTGCACCACTCAGACGAATCAGAAGTTAAAAAGCCACAGGTTGTTGAAGCACATATGAAAGCAGCAGGCAGCCGAATGTGCCTGGCACCAGGGCTAAAGGAGGTGAACAATCCTCTTTTTCAATATTACTTCTGTTTTCCTTCCCTCCTTTTAACTGGCACCCTGCGTTAAGTAGGAACTTTTCATTTACCAGCCAGTTCTTCCCCTTTCTGAACACAGGTCTTTGTGTGTGTGAGCTCGCACACATTGCTCTACCTCTGGCCCTTTGATCCATGTGGTCTCATAAAAAAGACCCCTGCGTCCATTGCTTCATCCGTGCCTCTGCCAGCCTTCTGTTTCTTTGCTTTCTAGTCATGCCAGTAAAAAAAAAAAAGCTGAAAGGTTCTGGTTTGAGAGAAAGGGGGAAGTGGGGGGAAAAAAATAGAACTGAGAGGGGGAATAGTTGCATTGAACTTCACGGACGCACTTTAATGTCTTTCCACGGGTGTGTGAGCAGTAGGTCGTGTTTAAAAGTGATGCTGAAACACTCACTGTTTCTTAGAAACAGAGTCATAAGTCAAATTGACGGGCTCCAAGCTGAAACATATAAATCAATGTTTTTGGCATTAATGTGTATGTTTTTGGTTTATCTTAAACCGATATTTTTCATGTTTTATACACTTTGGGGCGATTTTCAGCATGACATTTGTACGTCTTTGTATGTTCCCATTGGTCCATGTGGGGGCATCGCAAAGTGATCGTCAACTGGACTTATGACAAAGTCCAATCAACATGATTCAACTGCTTTGGGAAACACTAGTAGGTGACATTTGGCAGTAACACTGTGTGACAGGTCAGCTCTCAGCGCCACTCAGTCTTTAAACACATGGAGAGGTAAAAAACACATGTCATATTATGATGCATCTAGAATATTATATTGTATATAATAATATATATACCAGCTGAATTGATTATCTTGCAACAAGTACGTGATTGAATGTTGTTTTTCTTGATCGGTTTCAGGTTTTCAAAAGCATCCCATCTTAAATATTCACCAACAGAAGTCAGGCAACCTGTTATGGCTGCCATGTCATCCCTGCATTGTGTAGCTTGGATCTCCTGTTGTTCCCTTCAGGGGATCTGCAGACATCTCCCTGCCTCAGTGCTGGTTCATTTAAGCCCTTTATGTCTTTAGTTTTGATTCAATGTGTCTTTTCAGGCAAGTAGATTTTTAAACATACCTTCGTCATGTTTCGATGGCATTCTCCTGTCTTCATCTGAAACGTCATCTGCTGGTGTTGTATGGCGTGTGCTTTATTAGCTTTTCTTACTGAGGCGTGACCGACCTGTCGCTGTTGACGGATTGGTCACGCCCCCTGCTGTCAGTCCGATCCATCAGAGCGCTGCTCCAGATGTGGCACGGCATGTATACTTCCTGCCTGGTCATCATCCTTCAATCTTACTTATTCTATTCCCTCCATCAGCCAACGCTTTGCTGGTCGTCTTCCGTGCTGATGACTCTGGCTTGGTTAATTCTGCTTCACAGTGACAGGAAGAGCCGACATGGAAGGGTCAAAAAGCTCTGAATGCTTGGAGACAGGTCATCTATGCCCTGTATAAAACCCTGATGTTTAGAAGTCAGATGTCACCTTTGGACAGGTGTGCCGCCCCGCCTGTCTCAGCACACCTGAATAAAATGAATCAGGCTTCTGTCAACCCAATAGCAAACTTATTTGAACCAGGTATGTTGGAGCAGTGGAACAGCTAAACCACGCAAGTCACAGAGAAGCAGGGCTGCAAAACAGCGATCGGACAAAAGAGGCGACACAATAACCAGTTCTTGTACAAAAATGTACTTCTAGGAGGAGATTGAAGAGACCTCATAAAGTTTTGGCCGCTAGTGTGGCTGTAGAGTCGTATTTTTAACCAGTTCATGTGTCGGTTGTACTCAATGGAAGAGCGCTTGTGTTGGAAAACCCACAAAAATCCGGGTAAACTTAAAAGGAATTTCTTACTACCAAGAGACAGCCTTTCACACACACTCACTCCATTTTTCTCAACCAGACAGCCGAAGCCTGCAAATGTAGCCCTTACCCTAAATATCCGAAAACATCCAGAGCACATTAACTGTGTATGAGTGATGCGAAAGTTGTGTATTTGAACACATTCCTGAACTTCATTCTGTTTTCGTGCACGCACAAAACAAAACAAATGTCTTGCCATAATTGCGCTTCCAGCTACTTTAGTACGTGGATTGATGTTGATGTGTGACAGCTTGGTTAGCCATGGAGTTCCACATTTGGATGCATGAATTAGAATGAAAATATGCGCCAATGGCCTCAATGCAGAGACTGCTGAGCAGCTTTGCATTGTTTTCTCCTCTACTGAAGAATCTGAATTTCTTAACATTTTTGTTCGCCACTCTTTGGGAAAATGTTTAAAAGTCGATGGTTTCTTTGCAATTTTTTTCCGATTTGCTTGGTTATGTCCTTGGCGAGACTGGAGCCTGTTGCGGGCCTGTTTTGGCCCATGCGCTCTATGTTTGACACCCTCTATGTACATGGCTATTGTAGCAAGTGGAAAATGTACTACTTGCTAGGAAAACATTAAGATTCAAATCTCCTCAATGTTCCTTCAAACTTACCTTTTGAAGAGGGTCTTTTCTCACTTTCTTACTTTTCTAATGAGATTAAGACCACTGGATGGCTCAATGTTTAAGAGACTTAGGAGTCATTTTAGGCTTAGGCCAAGCAGATGTGACAGAGAAATGACAAATATGTATAAGCTCACCTCGCTCCTTTTAGTTAACCCTCAGTGGACGTTAATTCACTTGAAGACAAACTCCCCCACAACACCTTGTTGAACTGTTGCCAGACTAAGTCCCGTCGAAATCTGAGCTGAAACACGCAGTGCTTGAAAAGTGAAGCTTAACTGTCAGATTATCGAGCCGTCATTCGT
Organism: Salarias fasciatus; assembly: GCF_902148845.1. NCBI lineage: Eukaryota > Metazoa > Chordata > Actinopteri > Blenniiformes > Blenniidae > Salarias > Salarias fasciatus. The sequence continues at coordinate 5,097,693 of NC_043757.1, forward strand.
TGTAACACATTTCTGGATGCATGCATACGCAGGGACAGGGACTTTCGGCTAATCAGAGAGACGGACCCTGTGTGGAAGTGTAAGCTCTGTCAGCACGAGAAGGTCGACTCTCACTTGTCAGACACACACACACACACGCACACGTAGCGTCTGGGGTTTGTTTTTCACAGTTTGGGTAATGACGGTGGAAGCTGATGTGAAATCCAGCTGTGTGCTTGCGTGTGAGAGCACGTGCGAGCGTTTTGCCAGAACTCTCGCTCGACACAGCAAAAGTGTCTTTACTGGCAGCTTTCAGCGGGTTATAGGCGGCGTTAATGGACAAGCAGCACACTGTCTGTTCGTTTCTGCGGTCCGGCTCGTAATGTACAGTCAGATTCCTCCGTCACATGCGCTCAGGCGTTGCGCAGCAAGCCCGGTTGCTGCGTTTTTCCTCAATGCAACGTTGAAAATTCAACTGTGAATGCATGGCAGCGGTATTCGATTGGATGTATCTTGATATTCCCTGACCTTCTACCCTCAGCCCAAACTCTTGCCATCTTCTAAGTTTATTTAAACCAGATGTTGCGGTTACTTTTCGTTTAAATATTTGACCTTTGCTGTAAAACAGGCCATCACACATGCAGCACTCGGTGTGTTCCTCGTCTCTCACACACACACACACACACACGCAAACCTTTTCCACTGGGTCAGCACAGCCTCACCCACACATGTTAGGAATCTGGGTCTCCAAAAGCATCCCTCTATGGGGAATATTTTCACTTTTCTACATGTGTGAATTTGCATGTTTGTCGTTTTTGGAGGCTGCCAAAAGGTTTGGACGGCACCGGTGCTGCCCGCGGTCGTGCTGTTTTCATTTTGGGCGTCTGCGCCGGAATGCTAATACCACCAGGTGAAGGCTGGGCCGCTTTCAAGTTTTAAGTTTCGTTTAGTAAAACATGATGGATACACAGGGGAAATCAGCAAGACTGCAAACCTTGGTGCATGTTTGGACTTTACTGTGGCACAAATTCTTCTTTTTGTGGTCGGATTTCTGAAAGGTACCGAAACTGGTTGGATGTTTGTGCTGAGGGGATGTGAGACGGAGAGGCTAACCTAAATAATAATCACTGGGTTCCTCATTGATCTCCTTTATGGAGCTTAAAAAAAAAAAAAAAGTGGCCAGCAGGATGCTGCTCTCAACTGTTTTTCAAGTATAAAATGTATTTTAATGATATTTAAGAGTCCATAATCCTGCTAGCACTCGTGTATACAATCATACCTTAGGCTGACTGCGAATGATGATCATGTTCAGCGGGACGTCTGTATTATGATAGCATGTTAATTAATATCTTGTAATTTCCTGATTGAAAGACCGAGGCCCCGTTTACATGGCATTTTCAAGTGAAAACAAAAAACTTTCATTGCATTTTTGGGGGTCTGATTAAACCGCAACGGTGCTCCGAGAAAAGAAATGACAGAAAAAAGCGTAGTTAGTGTAATTCTTGGCGTTAATTCGCATCTCAACCACTGAGATCTCGTATTCGTGCAGCCGTTGTTAAGAAAACACTTGCTAACACTTTTTGTTACCTCAGTGCTTATAATAACCAAAAAAGCGCTTTCTCTGCGTCTCCTTTGCCAGAAAGGAGCTACCAGCTGCCCTCTTTTAGAGCGGCGTTCATTAGGCTTCCATGCGCTGCCAGGCGCTGGAAGGTGACATGAAAACACAGCAGGCCGCAGTGACGCCAGCGACACGACAGCGGCACCACGACTCCTCCATTAAATGGCAACCCCGAAGGTGATGGGCTGTTTGATTTTCCAACAAAGTCCAGCATCATTCGCGAGCGTCGTGCCTTAAAAAACGTCACAGAAGTTTGGGGCAGTTTTGCTTTGACAACCAGCTTTGCGGACTGGGTAATTGAGTGCCCTGGAAAGAGAAATCCAGATAACTGACCTCAACAGCGAGCTGGTGTTAGTGTGTGTGGCGGTACACAGCGAGCTCGGTCCCTCGCTCTCCAGTCTACAGTACGTGTATCGTAGATGGACGCAGTAGTATACTGGAATCTTCACGTGTTGTTTAATGTCAGTTAGATTTAATATAATTTAATAAGAACTCGTATTGGTTCATGCATCCTGAGCTTTTTCACTTTTCCTCTGAAGAAGCCGGATGTTCAGATCCATCTCGTGGTTGCAATTAAAGATCCAGAAGGAGCAGTCGAAACAAAGTGTCACGGTACAGTGAGAGCTCTTCAAACCTGCGCCTGCACGCGATTCATTAACACCATTCCGCAGCGTTGCTCGCGTCGTGCTCCACTAAAGCCGGACCTCATCCCGACGCATCCCAAATATATCGAGCGGTAATTGCAACTTAATAGAGTCTGGCCGCGCGCCGGGTTTTGCAGGTTTGCACACGAGCTCGCATAAAGACATACAAGCGTCGCGGATTAAAATAAACACAGCTGCTCGGGAGAACAATGGCTGGTTCTGATCAGACAGCCAGTCGGTGAGGGCGCTCCTGCCTCCTCCACCACTACACTCTAATAAGTACCACCATGATGATGTTTTTCCTCTTTTCTCTCTCTCTCCCTCTTGAGCTCCTTCCACCTTTCAGTTTTGTTCTCTCTTGTTCTTTCACTCTCTTTTCAGAGCAGGTGGAGTGGATCGGAAGTCTTTGTTGCCGGCCTTTGTTGTGGTTCTGTAAAAGTCAAAGCATTACAGTCAACAGTTTCCACAGACGACATGTTGTTTCTGTAACCTCCCTGACACACAAACACACACCGGCGTGTTTGTGCCGTGACAGACAGCTGTTTTCTCTTTGACATGCTCCCATTCCCCCCCGTTCTTCATCATCTGTGTCATTACTGTGCCCTCACCCTGTATAACCATTAGCCCTTCTGCCCCCCCCCCCCCCCCCTTTGAGGATCAGGTTCCATAGTAACCCGGCCCATCTCTGGAGGAATGCGGCATTTCCCGCTCTTTTGTCAGGCCACGTTTTGAGTGGCGCTGCGGGGCCGGATTGAGTTGCAGCGGGTTTTATAAGCTTTTTTTTTGTGCGCGCGTGTGTGTTTGTGCGCGCATGTGTGCGTGTTAAACTAATTGAGTTGGCTGTCAGAGCCGGGTCTGTGCAGAGTCTCGGGCCGGCGCTGTCGGGAGGAGCGGCGTCGGGTTTCTTCGTCGCGGCCCTGCCTCTGGATTATACTTATATTTCACAGGAAGCGCGCGCGCGCACGGCCCGGCGTGCACGCCCGTATTTATTTTGCCTCCATCACTTCAACCCGAGGGCGTGCGTCCACAGGTGGCCGGGCTGGCATGACCGCGGGCATTTCCAAACACAGCCTGACGCAGCCCTTCTTATAAAAAGTGAAAATAGAAAGGAACAGAAGACGCATGCTGCTTCACTCTGGCCTGTTGTCTGCATCTGTTCACCTCACAAAAGGCCGTGTGTGTGTCTGTGTGTGTGTGCCTGTGTGGCTTGTTTGGAAAGTTACGACTAAATAAAACTAACAGGAATATCTAAGCCTTCCTGATTTTAAATATAAGGCTTAATGAACGAAGGATACTGGGTGGAGGGGAGTCCAGACTCTCGGCCCGTTTTTCTCTACGACTCACTGAAAATGTTCTTGTGGGTTCATTCAGGCAAAACGAACTGCCTGGAACTGAGCTGCTGCTCATGCAATATGTGCCACCTGTCGTGTGAGAGGCAGCTTTGACTCGGCTAACCATTAAGAGCGAGGAGAAGGATGGAGTTAATCCATCCGTTCCTTGTTTTTCACCCGGTGGAGCAGGGTGAATCCAGGACAGCGCTCCAGTCTGTACAGTCGACGGCTCTTACGTGTCGTCACGTCTAAACATGGAGTAAGCCCATTGATGCAGATGGTGGAGTTCTGTGGTTCATGGTAACCGCAAAATCGAAAAATAATCGTCTACCTGTCAATTATATTGAACTATATCTTAGAGGTGATATTTTTAAAAAGATATTACAGTCGTTTCAATAATCAATTGAGTTGGCTGTCTCATCAGCACTGTGTGATCCGGACCAGAGTCTTCCTGAACAAGTGCTTCATCTGCAAGTGGACTCTGGAGTGGATGTAGCAAGAGGACGTGAAATGGAGTGCAGTGCATCTTGGGTAGTAAACAAAGCCAACGGCGTGAATCAGAAGAAGCAGACGCAGAAAGAAATAGTTGGAGAATGTCTCGTGGTCAGACGGTGAGGAAGTGCAGGCGTTCATTGATAGATGGTCAGAAGACTAGCTAGCTAGCTGGCTAAAGGGGCGGGCCTTCCACTTTCAGTCCAGACCAATCAATGAGCTCGGTTTCTACTTTGTCTTGTTTTTTTTTCCTCTCAGTGTTGCAGTCGAGCAGCTGTTGTAATTAGGGCTAGGTACCATTAGATATTTCTCGGGTACAAGTACTTTTTCGATACCACACTACGGTACCGGTTCCTGAATGGTACTTTTTTCGGTACCTGCCTTCATTACACACAGACGAAGCCATGACTGCATTTGCACTTCCTGCCTCTAGGTGTGCTGTTTCCATGTTCAGCCTTATTTTACACAGACACCACAGAGAAAGAAGGGCGCTGCAGGCTCTCTCTGCACGTTTGTTAGACAAAGAGTGTGAGCCGGTGTTCTGTCAGATTTTGCTACCGTTGCATTTTCTGATAGACGTGTCTATAAGTTTTTTCTACCTTTTCCCAATAGCTTTGTCCATTGCAGTTGGTTATCTAATTACAATGACGTTACATGTTAAAAAAAAAAAAAAAAAACGAATCTTCCTGCATCTTCCTGTATTTTTTTTTTTGTTTTTTGTTTTTACCAAAATTGTAGGGGAGCATATTTTGATAATACAATTATCCCCCCATCAAATAATGCTCCCAGAACTCAGTGCATGAATAAATCTATGGTATTCATCCCAATAGCCTTGTGCCATTAACCCCAGCTCGTTTTGATGTGTTTTATATGTGTTTTATATGTACTTTACAACACAAAGTACTTACCAGTTTGAGAGCTCTCCTGTCCTACTCACGATGCTCTCTCTCACAGGGCACGAACTCGGACAAGGAGCAAATAATTATGGGCGTGATTTTAATGACGTGGAACGCATGCGCGTAGCCGCAAAGTAGCCATTTTCGATGGGTAGCAAAATCTGACAGAACACCGGCAAGAAGTGGTAATATGTTCAAAGATGCGATGCACCGTTTTTTCAGTAAAAGAAAAGAACTGAATGATTGTTACCGCGCAGCCACTTTAAGAACCGAAACTGATACCCGTACGTACGTCTCTTGATCGGTACCAGTATATACCGAAGTTTTTCGGTCGGTACCACTGAGGTACCGTTAAACGGTACCCAGCCCTAGTTGTAATTGCACGATGTTGTCCAGGCATTTTGGTCCACTGTCAGAAGTGCAGTGTGGAAACTAAACCAAATGAAGGTGTGAAACTCTGCCCCCCACCCACGCCTACAAAGTGAACCGAGTCCTGGACTGTCCTGGTGTGAAAGCAGCCTTTGGTGCACCGGTTGACCCCACAGCTTTGTGTTTGGCTGTGGAAACAGTTGCATCATGGGTTTCTTCTTTTCCAGGTTCAGAGGTGCGCTCGCTGCGCCGGAGCACCCTGTCCGTCCTGATGGCCTCGGAGCTGGTGACCTCCGACCCCTCCCCCGCCACCTCTGCCCCCGGCAGCACGCAGTACCTGCTCAGCCTGGCCTCGGTGGCCCTCGGCGCCAGCGTGGAGCTCCCCGAGGTGTGGGGGGGCGCCGAGCTGACGGCCCAGCTGCTGGAGGCTCTGCTTCGCTGCCCGCAGTACGAAGTGAGGGAGCTGGCGGCGGAGGGGGTCCTGAGGAGGCTGCAGGAGGAGGAGGGGGTCCTGAGGAGGCTGCAGGAGGAGGAGGAGGGGGAGGACAAGAGGAGGAAGTGGCCCCAGTGGCTGGACGACACCACCCTGTCTCACCTGATCGGCCTGGCGATTCACGAGACACAACCCCAGTGTCTGGCCAAGGTGAGCACACACACACACACACACACACACTCGCAGAAGACATCCCTGTTATAGATGTGAACACAAATGTGTCCATAATCCTCAGCTGATCCCCCAAAAGCGCCACAGTCATCAGTTCTGTCAACACAGTAAATGAGCAAAAAGTATGTTTTCCCTGTTTGACACCGTTTCACTGAACCGCAGCGACTTTTTGCCGCGAACCGGTTAAATGTCCAGACCTCATCTCGCAGAGGCTTGCGTGAGAGGCTAATCGGCCTCGTGGGGAAATGCCAAAAGAGCGCTGGCAGCTCGCTGACGCGCTCACACTCCGCTTCCACTCTCTGGTTAGAGGTTCCCGGTAAGCTCCCGCTCCTATAAGGCCCGGAGTGGGAAAAAGCAGCAGATTTCCTGTTTGGGGACAACAGGTCGTATTTCAGCGAGTCGTTGAGGCGAGGACGGGCTGCCAGCAGACCTGCTCCGTTACTCCCGTCGTTAACACTCCTCCAGAGCTGACACCAGTCCGGCTGGATGTGTTTCTCTGTTCGCTGCAGACTGCTGTGTGTTTTATATGACTTGTCTTCTTTTTCTTTCTTTTTTTTTTTCTCAGTACGTGTGTGTGTTTGGTCACAAATTCCTCGCCAGGCTCGGCTTTACAGGCTAGCCGTTAATGTTTAATGTGTCGGCCCCGTTAAGTGGAGCCCGCATTGCGCCAAGGACACGCCAACCCAGCGGGCCAGTTGCCATAGCACGCTTTGGCCTCTGCTGAAGCATTCTGGGAGAAGGTTTCAGGCCAAGGACTTCTCTGTCCAGTGCGTGAAGGAAACTAAACTGTCATTTAAATAATTTAAAAAGAAATATAATGATCAGATGAGTTATTTGGTTCTGACAATATTACATAGAAGTGGCTACTTTCAGGCTTTAGTCTGAGGTCAAAGTTTACATTTGGCTGTGTATGAAGCTGTGAGTAATCCTTTAAAGCAGGAGCGTCAGACTCATTTTGGTTCAGGAGTCGCATGCAGCTGAATTTTATCTTGATTAGACTTGACCTTTAAAATTGTGCCATAGTGACTCTGAAATCCAAATCTTTAGGTTGCTCAACATGGAGCCAGTTTTAACTTCGCTGTTTGGAGTAAAATACAGAGAAATACCCCAAAAACTAATATCCTTATTGTGTTTTCATGCATTGACCGTCACTGTTTGGCTGCAGCATTGATGATTCGTTCTCTGCAATAAGGCAGATTTCTGAATGGATCCTGGCCCAGGGACCGCTGCTTGATTGATCCCAATCAGCAAAATGTGACAAAATAATATTTCCAGCTGTTCTCACCATTAAACAAGCCTCATCCAGTTTTGTTCTAACAGTTTCTGCCACAAAATGGTGTCGTTTTCACACCAGTGAGAAAAGACAGAGCTTCAATCTCTGGTTATTATTTGGAACAAGGGTGCAAAACACATTTTATTGCAAGGGTCACGTAAAGCACAATTCCAGCTTAGGTGGACTAGAGCAGTAAAATAGCAGCATAATAATCTTTAAATTTAAACTTTCGACATTTTATTTGTTGTGGTGAAGAGTACACACAATGAAAATTTTCCCAAATCTGAAAAATTACTGCGGCCTCTACATTCAGTCGATTTTAATGATGCAAAACACTCTGAGTCCAGCAAACATCCCTAACTGTTGCATTTTGCATCCTTGTGCGCGCATGTTTTGATACACTCACCCTGACAGCCTGGCGTTGAGACTCATTCGCTGGTTTTCATGGCGTCGCTGATTCCTCAGCTCAGGTCTCAGTGCTCCGTTGTGTCCGCTATAAAGAAATTGTTTAAAAAACAACTTTTTTTTCGATTTTTATAATTTACTTGGTGGTTTGGCGGGACGGATTGGGTCCTTTTGTGAGCCAGGTTTGGCCCGTGGGCCTTATGTTTCACACTTCTGAATTGAGAAGGATTTCCAAATGAAAGAGAAAATACTTCAGTCTAATCCACATGAGTAAACAGCCGCTAATATAAGATTACATCATTTTCGTTCTGAATATTACTAGTTTTTTTTCAAGGAAAATATGTTTGTTAATATACTTTTAAGAAGATCTTGTTTGGTGCTGTTTTTTTTAATTCTCCTGCTAAAACCAATCCCAGCAAGTTAAAAGCTTTTGTCACATGGAAGAGTTCTCCAGCACTGCCATCGTCGCCAATGCACAGTAACCTCCCCAATCTTTTAAAACTTTGTTTGTTTTTTAATCAAATAATACAAGAAGAAATGTGTGTTGCGTCAGCGTTTCAGCCACAGAGGGCTGGTAGTGATACACTGCGGTCAGTGTCTCTCGTGGTTTGACTTAACCTCCACGTCAGCCTCGGTGTATTTGCAGAAGCCTCGCAGCAGGCTGAACGCGGGACTGTAAATCCTGCTGAGGCTGGAGGAAGCGCAGTTAGGGCCGAGTGTAACTTTTTATATTTGTTTGTGCGCGCCCGTGTGTGTGTGTGCGCGCGCGCGCGCGCGCTTTCACGCAGGGTGGGCGTCACTGTTTATTTGCATGTTACAGCCATGAAAGCCGGTGTGCCTGAGTTGGCATGTTTTCCTGTGACTGTGTATATTTGAATACGCGGGGCAGTGGAGTGTGTTGCGAGACCGGGAGCTCATTAAAAGCAGCTCGTAAAAAAACCAGAGGCAGCAGAAGGCAGACAGTCAGACCAGCTGGGTCGGAAGGAGCGAACAGGCCAATATATAAGCTGATATTTAACTTCAAATAATCTGCTAAGGACTGCAGAAAGTATGGAAAAGCATCGTTTTTTTTTTTGTGCAATAGGGGATGACTGCAAGTTTTGTTTTTTTTGTTTTTTGTAGCTTGACTGGTAATAGGACTTATATATTATATATATATCAAAATATATGATCTCTGACCATATATTGTATGGTCTGTATGACGACTGAAAGCTGCTATAGCACCACACAGGGAAAAAAAACAAGTCTCCGTTGCTGCTGTTTTTGAGTGATCAAGAAAAAGAAAACTCCACACAGCAGATTTTAAACTAAAAATGAGAAAATAGATGCAATTTTTAGCCAGGAAACAATGAGGTATGTACAATTTTTTTTTTTTAGAAATACTGTGATGGTTTTGTTGGTGAAAGTCCAACATTTACACTTCTTTGTATATTATTTTAAGTCTGATGTTTCTATGTTTGTCCACTGCTGCCTGCATCCTTCATTCATTCTTCAAGTTGTTTTATTATTCGTAGTGAGAACAAAGTCGGTGGCAAGAAATCGAAATCAGCCACAGAGCAAAAAGAAAAGCTAATGGCCGTAATTCCTAAAACGCTGTGTAGCTTGAATACGTTGTGTTAAAATGGCCACCAGCACAAAGCCAGACCACATTTGAGAGCAGCCGGGCAGCGCCGAGCTTCATCCCGCCGTTTTACCGCTCACACACACAAATAAACAGCCACACACAGACATGCCCCCGCCTGCCCTCCACCCTCACGCAGCCTAGAAAGCCAGCTTTATTTTAAATCTCTAATAACAGGTCAAGGCCTCGAAAGAAATAATAATCAGCGAGATATGCGGGCAGGAATGTCAACACGTGTTCTCGGCTGGGACGTGTGTTTTTAACGGGGATGTGGGGGCGGCGGGGGAGGGGGTGGGGGGTGGGGGGGGGGGGCGACAGGTCTTTTCCTCACGTTTGGAGCGCCGCCTCCATCGCTGGAGGAGCGATGGAGCAAGAAAAACAGTGTGAGGAAGGATGGAGGAGGCAGAAAGTGGAGTTCAGGAGGTTAAGATGAAGAGATCTGAACCAACACAAAGCGCTTGGAGATATGTGTGTGTGTGTGTGTGAGTGTGTGAGAGAGCAGGAGGTGGAGGCAGCTGTGTGCCCGCCGTCAGGGTGGAGTATCTGACCAGTGGGGTAAAAATACCCCGGGGGCGACGAGCCAGGACACCAGAGCTGAGCTGATGGATCACCAAGACATGTTCCCCTCAGCCGGTGTGTGCATGACGGGCAGAGACGGAGACATTAAACATCTCCTCCATCCTCTCAGGTCCTGAAGGCGCTCCGCCTGCTGAGCTCCGGCGGCGAGCTGCTGTGGAGAGACGGAGTCCAGGTTTGGTCCCAGCAGGAGGTCCTGCAGCACCTCCTCACGCTGGCCCAGAACTCCACTTATAGGTCAGTAAAAACACGTGAAGTCTCACAACTAACGCGCACGCACGCACGCACGCACGCCGATTCTTGGTGTTTCTCCAAAATTCAGTCATTAAACAGTTGATCTCGTTTGAAAAAGGGATTTCTGGGTAAGTGGAGGATACGTTGAGTCACTTTGTACTAATCTCGACTATTTAAATACACAGAAACCTTCACACCCTCCTGCTTAACCCTGACATGCTGTTAATTTTGTGAAGGCGGGTCCACTCTGTGGGAGTTTTTCTGTCACACATGAAAGATGAGCAAACACAGAGATCATTTCCTGTTGTTTAGAAACTGGCCTCAGAGGATCCAAAGATAACCTGAGAAATTCAAGGATGTCTGTCTCGGTGCAGCTCGCCAGGAAATGATGCAACCATCGGTGTGAAACTTATGCTACGCCCAAACAATGATGTTCAGCGAGGGTTTTAAAACCCCTCTGCAGCCTTCGGAAGAAACGTTGTGGGTGTTGAGGAATTCAAACAAGTCTCCAAATAATTTGAAATCAGTTGTGAGGAACAAATCTCAGTGACTTCCATCTATTCCGGGGACTTGGTTCTTTTCTCGTTGAGAGTGACTCGAAGTAGCACTCATGCTTGGTTGTCTGTCCATATCACAGCACAGGATCGTGTTTATGTTACAGAGGCTTCTGAGCTTGTTTTATGTAAAACCTTTATGTAAAATCTTGTGCTCAGTCATGATGAGACCCAGGAGGAAACTGCGGATAGCGTACACCACATGCTCCTCCGTCCTGAGTTTTCAGTTTCATGTTTCTCTCGGTTTTTCGAAGGCACTGAACACCTGCTTTAAATACTCCTGCGGTTTCCTGTGGAAAGATGCATCTCGTGATGCTGTTTGTTTGTATAGAAAACTTTTCTTTTTTTTATATAAATGAACACTTTTCCATCCCCACGTGGACGTGATCCCAAGCAAGTCTGAATTCCACAGCGCAGCAAATAAAGGTTGATGACACTGATCTGAGGAATCCTAACAAATCCCCCGAGTTATGAGTCAAAAAGAAGACAGCAAGGCTCTTCACATGGTTTAATCTGTCTGCTGCTGAGATGCTGTGAGGCAGCACATGAAGTAAATACTGTGAAACATGGTTTAGCTGAAGGAAATTAGCCTGACAGAGCAAACAGCTGTGCTGATGATGATCTGGTAAATCACATTTATCTGGAGGTAAGATGATGTTTACCTGCTCAAATATGTCCCTAATGGCTCCAACAAGGCAGCTTCCAGCATCTGCAGATTCAATAACATTTGTTTGTTCCAGGTTAGATTTGTTTTTTTTACTGCAGCTGGAATAACCATGCCGAGTCACATTAGCGTCCTCGTACTCCCACTTTCTCAGTTGGAAGCTGCGTTTTCCCCGCTTCGTCGTTTGTCCACGCTCACTCTGTGTTTACGCCTGAGCTTGTTTCAAGAAGACAGTCCTCCAGGTTTAGCCGTGCGCACATAAACGCTGATGTTTGCACGTTGTCTCAGCAGAGACGTGTTTTTCCAGCAACTTCCACCCAGTTCAAGGTAAATGCATGAACAGGGAGGCCGCTGTGCGGCTCCCCATCTGAAAACCTGCTGTCAAAACATTCTCACAGCGGTCCCAGAGCGGCGCTCGGTCATGATGGATGGACGAGACGTGCATGTAGATGCTGCCACGCACCTCCTCTTTCATTTCTCCGGGCTTCCACCCCCTGCTGTTTCCAGCTGGCTGTCAGCTCTTCATTCACAGCTACAGACCGTGCAGGAGGCTCACACGGGTTCACTGGCTGCACCTTCACCCTGCACCTGGGCACACCTGAAGTGCACCAGCGCCGTCTTCTTTCTTCTGCTTGTGTATTATAATCATGGAAAGTGGCTGAAAGCTGATATTTGCGCCCTCTGAGGTCTCCGCCGCACCATTATCCCGACATTGGATCATTCACACCTGTCAGGCCAAAAGCATTATTTTTGTCAGGGTTTATGAGAAACCCGTGAGTCACAAGGCCTTTCTCTTTTACCACAAACTGATTTGGCACATGCTGTTCCTGTGTACGTGTGTGTGTGTGTGCGTGTGTGTCCGCCTGTACTCATTCTATAAGCCCTTTGACAGGCATTGGCAGACACACACACCTTCCTTGACAAACCTCTGCAGTACTTTTCTCACCCCTTGACAAGAGAATACAAGGCCTGAATAAGGATTGGATTACAAAGGCTTTCAGGCCCGTAAAGCCTTTTCCTGGCCACAATCTCTGGACTCGGGGATCCACTTTCCCTCCGGAGCGGCCCCGGGGTTATGATTAGAGCCGGGGAGGGGACGGGATTGGGTTGCTGGCCGCCCTTGTCTGCCAGCGTGATTGAATGGCGCTCCGGCTATTGTGATCCATAATGTCGTGGTGAGTACCAGCACACTTCTTTTGTGGATTGTAAGTCAATACAAGTGAGTGATGTGCGCGTCGCTGACGGCGCCGGAGGTGTGCGTAATGCTTTCCACACAACCACCCGAGGAGCGCATTATCAGATCCCCTCATTGCACAAATATGTCCGATTAGAGGCTCCAACGCCTCAAACGATAAAAGAAACCTGCCATAAAAGTCAGAGGAACATTGTCAACCTTTTTGGTAAAACATAATGGATTATCAGGGAGGCGGGATGAAAACCAGAGAGTGCCGATGTAGATGCCTGTGTGGTCTCCTGAATGTGCAAACATTATATCAAGAAGTGCATCACATCCAAGCAAAGTAGCAACAAAGTGTCAGTTTAGCATTGAACGAACAGACCGTCCCTTCAGCAGCCCCCCCCCCCCCCCCCACGGTGCAAGCTGAACTTTCAACAAGTTCACCGAAAACCAGACTCAAACAATAGAAACCATGCAAATAAAAAAACAAGCGCTGATGCTAATGTAACCATTGTAAAATTAAAAATATACTTGGAACAATCCGTCCAGCAGATGTCCCCCATAGTGCCAGCAGTTTGAAGAGCTGCCTGCAAATAGCCTCATAGTGCAAACGGGACCTCAGCAAGCTTCAGCCCATGTTTCTGTGTTTCAGTGTGGAGCTCCACTGTGCCGCCCTGACGCTGCTCTCCCAACTGGTGGTTCAGCTGGTGAACTCTGACCCTCAGGTAAGGAGGGATCTATCTCGGTCATCCCACGCTGCGGTTATGGGCTGGGACCACGTGGAGAGGAATTTCACAGATATTAAAATAAAAGAGGTGCGTGCGGTTACCGCCAGCCCTCGGCCAAGCGCCGCTGTTCCTCTCAGCTTAACATATTGTTCTGTGTACGAGTTTCTCTACAGAGGAAAAATCTTTTTTTTTTTTTTTGACTGACATGATATTTCAAAGAAAACTTGTGAAAAGTGTAGTACACTAAAATTAAAACATGCAACCGACGAAAGACTTATGTAACATAAAGCTGGTACAGAATTGTCGTCTGCCGGTACCCCCATAGTGCTAAAATCTCCATAAACTGTTCTCCAGGGGGCTGCAGCTGCAGTGTGTTGCTCGGCCCAGTGGGCGGCGCTGGTTTGCTCCTGCTGCTGTGAAGAGCAGCCGGCGGAGGTGAAGATGATGGCCGCCGAGGTGCTGGTCCACTGCACGCCCGCCCTGCTGCTCAGCCCTCATCTGCCACTGGGTGAGTCTCAAGTCAGTGCAACAGCGACCCAGCATGCATCTGTGATGGGAAGGAGGAAGATTTTTCTGTTGGAGGTCTTAAAATGTGCTTGCCTGAAGAATGTTGGGTTTGTCCCGGCGCCAGGTCTTTCCATGACGGTGTCACTGTGGAGGAGTCTGCTCATGTTGCTGCAGGATGAAGACCAGGAAGTCCGAGACGCTGCTTCTGACTTCATCTCCGAGGTGCCGGCTCATCTGCTCAGTGCAGGTACAATCACTGACACACACATGTAAACGCACACTGACGCTAGCAGCCTACAGCCCTGACGGCAGAGCTGCTTCAGGCACAGGCCTCGATTACCAGGCGCAGTGTTGACGTCCTCACCTTTTGCCTGACTCCTTAAAACGTACGTCTGAACTTTCCCTTAAGAGACAAGCTCACAGAGAAACACCTCAAACATGGTTCTGGTGAAAAACGGACAATGACATGGGTTCATGTTCAGGGACGGGGATCGTTCCTGGAATAAATAATTCTAGTCTGGTTGTTGGGATGTAAAACGTGTGGTGATGTGTCATTGTTACAGAAATGCCTGAGGTCTGTGTTCCGAGGGACTGTAGAATAACACACACACACACACACACACACACACACACACACACACACACACACACACACACACACTGGCTCACTGAAGGCGCCGTTCAGCCTCTCAGCTGAGGAGCGACTGACAGCTGCCGCCTCTCGAACAGTCTCAGCGCCACTTCCTCCGCTCACAGCGCTCACTTCCGATACGTTCCCACCTTCCCCTGCAGGAGCCGCCCTTATTGTGTCTGCCGCCGCCGATAGGATCTCATAACATAACACGAGATTGCGAAAACATCTCCCGAAAGAAAAGAGGAGGGGAAAACAGCCTCCCCTTGGCAACGCTGTTTGTGGATGGGGGAAGACTCAACTCAAGCTGGGGTTCATTTAGCATGTGTTTTTTTTTTTTTTTTTTTTTTTTTAATTGAGAGAGTTGAGACAAAAATCTTTTCTTTGACGGACAGAGTCTGTGATGTGAGGTCTGTAAATGCACCTTAAATTCTCGGCAGTGCTGTGATGCCAGTATTTATCCAGAGGGAGCATGTGTGCGTTCTATACGTGTTTATGTATGTAAGGCCAGACGGGGTCAGATAAGCTGAAGAATCAGATCTGAGGTCAAACGGCACGGCTGAGACGGAGCGCTTTCCTTTCTCCGCAGCAGGAAGCAGAACACAATAGGAGTAATTACAGAGAGAAGAGAGTGGGACATCCTCCTTTGTTCGTCCGCTCATTTGGAGATGAGAGTTTTTACACGTGCGCGACTCACCGTAAAGCCGGCCGCGCGTCCCGCTTCCTCCCCCCAGCCCAGCGTTTCTACATCAGACTCCTCCGGCGTTATTCAGAAGCATGTCGTACACGCCGCAGGAATGCGGCACACACGAGCGCAGGGCAACGAGACGGGACTGTAAATTGGTGATGTATGAAACGATCGGGCGAAGTTGGCGCAGAGAGCTGAATTCCTTCTGTGTAAATGAAAAACAACAGAAAAACCAAGAAGATTTTTTATCCCACTGTAAAAAAAGACAAAAAAAAACAAAAACAAAAACAAAACAATACTCAAGAAAAGATGTCATGTTTCTACTTATAAGGTTTTGTAGGCGTCTAAAACTGCACACAGCTCTCATTGCTGGGAGGCCGTGTTGGCTCTGTGGACGAGGTTTAATGAAGTCACTGTGATCGTAAGATTCTCCTGCTGCTGGAGGACGTTTAGGGTTTGTGTGCAGACTGTGTAATTGCTGCTGTGCCTTGAGGTTAATGTACCGGTCACATTAAATAGAGCAACGATTGAGGGGTGATTCTTGGAAGCAGACACCAAAGAAACCTTTCACCTCAAAGCGTTTACATACAGGGATAGTAGATACCTTGAGTTGCATCAGTTTGCACAGCATCTACAAATAACTTTCAAAATGTATACTAATGGACTTTAATACTGCATATGAAAAATTACTGCACCATCAATTGGTGTGAGAGAAATAAAGCTGCACAGTACAGTATTTTGCCGATTTATCACTGAGATAAATAACTTAGGCAATATGAATCTCCACAAAAACTGACTGAGCTGTAATAGAATTATTTCCATGCATTGTGCATTCAGAATTAGCAGGGGCCAATCACAGTTGCTATAGAGGCGAGAGAAAGCACACTGTGATTTTGAAGAACGGACTGTGCATTTGGCCAATCAGATGGAGCCCTACAGAACTAGATTGTGTTGAAAAATATTATGTTTAACTTCACCATATTGATTCCCTGTTATTCCTCCTTTCGCAACATGTCAGAAGCTTAAAATCAAGGGAAAAATAGGTTTAAGTTCAACTGCTTTGCTTCTGAAATACTGCTGGTAGGAGCTGCACAACATCTGGTAAAAGTTGGACCCAATCGGAGAAAGAGCAAATCCCAAAACGCAAAGTAACGTCATGTTTTTAAATTTTTAATAATTCATTTCAACTGATATCTAGCATCCAGTTTTCAATCCTCGAAAGGTTTTGGATTATTCACTGGTATCTCAGTGCTTAATAGAAATCTTTTGTCTTGTGACAAACTCTAAGCACATATTTAACACACCTTTATGTTGACCCTACTGTGTCTTTGGTTCGATTTCTTGGTAACTGTGACGTTCTTCTACATGCACTGTGGTGAAAGTGGCTGACCGCTCCTCTGCTGTGGTGTGGATTCGTTTGGCTCGGTGGTCTGCAGCATATCTGAGGTCGGGTCAGGCCACGGTTCCCTCCTGTTGTCAGAGAGCCAGAGAGATGAAATAGTGCAGCAGCGCAGTGGAAAAAACAACATCAGTGTGTGTGTGTGTCTGTGTGTCACGGTGTGATTGTACAGTGTGTGTGTGTCTGTGTGTGTGTGTGCTTGTTTTATGACCTGCCGTCACAGAGTCAAGTATCCGAGGTGCGAGCTGCTTGGGACGGAGGCGCCGACTCCCGGCCCTTTGATATGGAGCGCAGGCAGAAATGTGGGAACAGAGACGGGTTTAACAACACTCACGCAAACACAGAACGCTAAGGAAGCAATTTGAATTTTAAAGTTGGGCCTTCAGGACTTTACCAGGGAGTAAAAACAAACATGCTTGCTATGTGTGATATGTAGCATCTCAATCATGAGTCCCTTTAGAAAGCTGTCAGTGTAGTTTTGGGAATGTGAATAAATTCCCTGAAAGCTGCCAGAAGTCTGCTTTCATAACGGGTGATCGTTGATTCTCTCTAAGTGCTTTCCTTTGATAAACAGCTGGATCTCTTCTCCACTTTTTCTCCCCTCTCTTTATTTTGTTAATGGTCCCTAAACTTTAAAGGAATAAAAAAAAAAAAAACCTGTGGGAGAGAAATCTATGCAGATCACATCAAATCTGTGTCCCACAGTGAAGCCATTGTCCTGGACAGGAAGAGCAAATCTAATTTACCCCCCATCTCCCCTCAGACTCCCTGCAAACCCGCTCCACCGTCACCACAACCACAACCCAAATACCTCCTGACTAATTGAGTCTGAAATCAAACCCCGCTCTCCCTCGCCGGACCCCCAGCGCTGCGGCAGACTCGGGGTTGGTGGGACGGCGGCTAAGGCTTTATATTTAGAGCACAGAGGGATTTGGATGTGCGTAGGTGGGCATCGATTTAGATTCTGATTAGGAACATGACGGGAAGCTCATGTAGCTTCTTTAAATTGTGGGGAAGAAGAGTTACGAGATGCTACTTCGTACTAATTATTGGCAGGAAGGAATAAAAAAATCCACTGAAAATGATCTGGAGCCTATCCATCCTCAAAACGCTCTTTCCATACTGTTTCTGACCAGCTACCATGTAACCTAATTGCTACTTAATTTTTTTAGTTTTTTCTTCCCCTTTCAAAAATTTTGGTCAACAAACATCCATTCGAAGCTGTCCAACCAGCCTGATGCTTCCTGTGTCCTCACGCAGTCTGCTGACGCACCTGAGTTTCCCAGGCTGTGAACCGTGGTCAGACAGCTACTCACCAGTAACCTACTTTCCTTACAGTGAAACTAGCAGAATAAAGCCATTCATGTGTCCCTTTTCCCCCCACGGTTCATTCATTTACAGCAGATGATTGGACAGCAGCCACCTGCCAGCCACCGCCGATGGACACTCATTAAACAGAACCCGACGGCCTATTTCAGCACGTCACTCACTCAGCCATTAAACCTGGCTTTGTGCCGCTCATGTGAGAAACCAGGAACAAAAAGCTGGAGTAAATAACCCAATTTGTCACCGTTCAGTGGGAGCGACACCGACAGCAGTGCTGCTTTTCTGATGCATTCGTTCATCTCAGTAAACCCAGGTGCAGAGATTAGAAATTGTCTGCATTTAAGTGACCATGAGGTTTGAAGTTTGTCTTTTTACAATATAACCACGAGACACGGAAGTTGATGGACAAAATTCCTAAGTTTGCTAGATGAAATGTTCACGTAATGTCCGTGGTGACGTCTTTCACCAGCGCCGCCAGCAGGAAATACGATGCCCAAGCCTCCCAAACGCTCCAAGGTTTGATTTGAAGATGAAAGAACGACAACAGGGCGACTTGCAAAGGGGGTATTTCATCAAAGGGAGGAAATTCTGCCAATAGGCAGGAACGTTTGCGCACACAGCATGTGATAGCTTTGAATAAATGTCACATTTTCTCTCATCCCAGGAGCAGCGGCAACATTAGCACGTCCTCTGCTTTTAATACGCCTATCATGTTAGCACCGTTTGCCTCATTGTGAAAGTGCTAATGTTAAATAAATGCCTACTGTTGGAGGCCGAATGAGAATCGATTAAACCGCTGATTCGTTAGGCAGAGTTGAATATCGAAATCAGAAAAATCTAATCAATTCCCGTCCCTATCCAGGGGGGACAAACACCGGGGTTTTAGCCCACGGGTCATATGTTTGGCACCCCGGCTGCAGTAGAAGCATAGTTGCCTTGAAAGAGTTTGAGAGAGTGAATTTCTTAACTTTTTTTTTGGAACACAAATCCTGAATCGTACGTTGGAAGGTTTTCACTGCAGGACTGGCTCTGCATGAACTGTGTACTGATGCTGATGGATGGATGCTGAATAATCGCAGCCACAGTTGCTATTCAATTTTTCAGATTCAGTACATTTTTCCAAATAAATGATCATTCAGTCTTGATGATCCTGTCTCCTTGCTTACCAAAAAAGGAGGGACTTCAGGAGTGTGAAGCTGAGCGCATACTTCATGATGTCTGTAAGGCCCCTTCATGGAGGCTCGTGCTTGAAGACAAACGAACAGCTGCACCGTTGTTGTGACAGGTTGATACATTCGGATTAAATCTGCACCTCACACAAGGATTTAGTGAAAGTGATTTATGTTTGGAGCTTTTCTGTGGACAAAAACTGAAGTTTTTTCAAGGCTCCTCCAACTTCCTAACAATGCCAAACACCGCTGTCATCCATCACAGTTGCATATTATTTTCCAGAGCTTTCACACTTCTTTTTGTATGCAAAAGGTCTGTGTTCCTTGATACGAGTTGCAGCCTTTTGCCTGAAGTTGTAAAGAAACTTGAATCCAGCTTCTTGCATAAAACCACTATTAAGATTCACCGTTTTTTAAAGACCAGAATTCACATATGTTGGTCTGTTGTGCTTTGTTTTGTCTCAAAGAAAACTCGCTAATCAAAACAAACTCACCTTTTTTCACACTGAAAATGTCATGAAGAGCTCAATTAAATGTAATATAAGAATATAATGAGAAAGTAAAGATGAAAATGCCGTTCAAGTTATTTGCATCATGTCTT
The DNA here is from genome assembly GCF_902148845.1 of Salarias fasciatus. Lineage (NCBI taxonomy): Eukaryota > Metazoa > Chordata > Actinopteri > Blenniiformes > Blenniidae > Salarias > Salarias fasciatus. Next base: position 5,117,239 of record NC_043757.1, read on the forward strand.
GTTTGGGACTCGGAAGAAGTCAGACTTTGTTGTCACCGGTGAGTTCTTTGAAATGCGGTAAGTACTCAGTTGCTGTGGTCACATCACTTGCATTGTTTATTCTTTCCTGAGAAAATAGACTAGAAACTCCTCCCACCCACCCATCAGTCCGAAGGAAAACAAATGTTTGACAAAGAGCCACAGATTACTGGATATCAGTTGTTTCGTTTCATCCTTTATTGTGAGATGTGCTTGCGGTCGTTGCGCCGTCCGGCTGTACTGGATTTTCGAGCCTCTTGGAGTAATCTCAGCAGTCAGAAGGAATCAAGCCATCAGCTCTGAGCCTCCAGACTGATTAGCTGGTCTGGTCAGTGTGTGGTGTTTCATTGACAGGCAGGCAGGAGGCCTCTGTCAGACCCCCTGTTGAGTATAAACACTGACTGTGTGTTTGATCTTTAACAGCTCTAACCGCTGGCCGGGCTTCAAGACAAATGCTGCTCTTTAGCCGGGCCCGGGCTGCCAGCGACGCTGCCAGACCGCCATTTTTATGCAAATGCATGCTGGTACTTTTGTAGTGGTGTTTCCTGCTGCCGTCGTCGTGCTCGTCGTCGCCGTTCTGCTCTCTGCCTCCCTGCTTCTCGTCAGTCAGCAGAGGAAGTCTGGTCGGGGGCCGTAAAAGTGTGTTTTGATTTGGCACCTCGCTCCCCATCTCGCACCTAATGCTTCCTGAAGTCTCGGCTCCACTGCAGCGTCTGCGGGGTGCAGCGTGTCCGAAGAGGAAGCGGAGATCCTTTCAACCGCGGCTCGGGGAGGCGGTTTGAGTGTTTTGCCGTCCTTGGGTGAAGACAAACAAAAAGTCTCGCCTTCGGGATTTTGAGCCCAATCGGGCTGATGGCAGTCCCGGACTCTTTGGACAAGTGGCCATTTGTTGTGGAATCAAGAGGCACCTGTGGCAGGTGTAGCAGAGAGACCCTCATGGCTCTCCCAACCCCCAGGTGGAGCCCATAGGGGCGTCCAACCCCAATCCCAAAGGAATGAAGTCCCACAGGGACATTGGAGAGTGGAAGCATTTGGGATTTCACTATCCTGTCTGCCAACCGATAACCCCCCCCCCCTTCCACCATTCCACCCACTCCCCCATAACCCTGCCGTCCATAGGACACCTGACACCCCCCTCAGCTGCAGAGGCTCAGATTGGTTTTACTGGAGAGAGAGAAGGTCTCTTCACTGCTGGAAAACTCGCATCCAACGTGACCCAGAACACAGACACAACAAGGCTCCAGAAGTCCACAGACACTCTCATAATACCACCGACTCAGCACTGAGCCATCAGACCCAAGAAAACGTCTGGATGATATCTGGAAGATTGAGGCATTCGCCGCTGTTTGATGCTGGAAAACAGAATCTGAAGTGAAGGAGAACATTATGCTTGCCATGCATCCATCCTTTGTTACCTCTTTATATGCTCCAGGGTCGCATCGCAGGATGCTGAAGCCAATCTCTGCTAACCAAGTACAAAAAAAGAGAACATCTGTTTGAGTTCAAAGCAGCGAAATTAACTGATACCGTAACCAATTCCTTGAGTTTTGTTTTTAACATTAACTTGTCCCACTGAGGCAGAGGAAATGTCATTATTGTGTTTATAATCCGTATCAGGAGGGTGTCGGGTCACGATTCAGATCACACGAAGAGTATTTGCTCAGGATTTTTTTCTGAACAGTAGTACAAACAGATAAATTGAGTGTGAAAACACATTTGTGGATTTTAGCCTGTCGCACCATGCCAGGCCATACAGATATTAACACGACTCTGTGGCAGTTTAGCACGGGTAATGTAGTGTTTCATCCCAGTAGCTTGGTTTCATTGTGTCTCATAGGAGATTATTCAGATTTAATCCATATGTCCACCTGCTTTCAAAGGAAAACTGCTCAGCTTTTAGTGGCTAGAACCTTGTCTCAATTTGTGTAAATTTAGTATTTAAAGAGGTTTGGCATTTAGTGCCTCCTTGATTTTTATTTTTTTAGCATCCGGAACAATTTGACCCAATAAGCCCAACTTACAATCCATCATGTTCCATCTAGAATCAGTGCAGGCCAAATGATCTCTGTTTGTTTTGATAAATCTAATAACTTCATAGAGTGCCCATAATAAATGTCATATTTTACAACAATATTTGCTCCTAAAGATGAACGGTTCCGATCGTGGTGGTCAAAGGTCACCATCGCCTCATATTTTTCCATCATTACTTGATTTCCAATGCAAGAGCGTTTCCAGAAAATATCTTTAGATTAGAAAAAAAAAAGTAAATTTGATGAGACAGTGGGGATCAAAAGCCACTCAGTCTTCAGTTCAGTTTCTCATTAAATAAGTAAAGACGTTAAAGTATAAAGATGAAGTACTGCACACACAGAAATGTCCAATTGGTGCGTCCGGCCTACTGTTTCCACAAGTGGCACAAGGTTAAGTTCTCCCCGTCACTCTCCTGCCCTGCCCAGCTCAAATGTACCGTGTGAGTGCCAGCGGGTCGGGTGTGTGCCAGCGGATGCCGGCGACGGAGCGTTCGCTCACTCGCTGAGTCTCACCCAGGCGCCTGTCCGCCTCCTGCCGAAAACCCCAAACCCATAATGCCACTTGCAGAGAGGAAAAACGCTCCACAGACTTTCAGGACAACACAGAACCTGATTAGGCCATGTAAAAGGCAAAAAAACAAAACAAAAAAAAACATTTAAAACTCGCCAACAGCAGCATGAAAGACAATCCCCTTGAGAAACGGGCCAATTTTGCGCCAAAAGCTCTCGTAGGGAAATCAGGTTAAGCAACGTGTGAAACTCGCCGCAGAAAAGCAGATAAACCGAACGCAGCTAAAATTTCCTATTATGTCTCTTAATGTTGGAGCAGGTGGGGTCGGCGCACTGTAAAAGGCCTGGACTTCAGAGGCGGGGGGCCGTCCCAGAGAGAGGCGGCTTCTTGGTCAAAGAAAGGAATTTGTCACTCAAGCTCTTAAACGCTTAAATCTCCTCTAATACAGTACAATCAGCAGGCTCCGGTGTTCGCAGAGCGGGTCTCCCTCTCCGCTCAGACTTCAGGCTCTGCTCCGATTTTACGCCTCCTCTCTGAAGATGAAAAACAATCCCCGCTCCCAACCCCCTGCATGTGTGTGTGTTTGTGACTGCATGCGTGCTGATGAGGGTCTCCGTACCTCCGCCCCCCCTCCAGCCCCTCTTCCCATAGTGGTTGTGTTTTGGCTAGTGGTTCTCAAAGCCTTTTGAAGTCTCTGGTGTTATCAGGGTGTCAGCTACAGTCAGGACGGTCAAGGTGGGAGAACGACACACACACACACACACACACACGCATTCACACACACAAACCCTGTCAGGTAGTTGCTGCAAGGACAACTGGAGTCGTTAAAGGAAGCATACGTTGTGTTTTCCCTGTGTTTGAAGTGTGTTTCCTTGCACTCACACTTCCTTTCTAACACTGTGAGAGGATGAGCTGGTGGAAGGCCTCGTCCTTCGTACACACGGCAGTAAAACGTCCCCGTCGCCACTCGAACGCTCGTCTGATTTCAAACCAAAATACAGCAAGTGAGACAAAGCTGCCCCTTTACCGACACACGGTTAAAGGGATGTTGGTTGAAAAAACTGAAGTCATGGTGCAATTTAATAATTTATAGATGAAGTCAGTCATTTTCTAAATTCATTTATGTTAAAGATTTTTAGTTTAAATATAGAAACACCAATAGTCTGTGTTTTGAAAGGGAAGAGCATTGATCAAGAAAACTGTTACCCATCCATCCATTCATCCATCTTACACTAAACTCTCATAAACCTCAGTTCACCCTCTACTATATAGTTTGTACGCTGTTCTCAGATGTCCTCCACAGTCACCGGATCTCCATTTATTAGCATAAACCATCGAGACCAGAACATTAAAGAAAGTGTTTTCTTCAGCTCCCATTCAGAATTTGTATTTTCCAATAACTGGAAGACATTATAAATCTCAAAACGTCACTCTCTGGTTTTCCAGTTGGCTCCACATGCAGATGAGTGTGACCATAATGAGACCTGTGTCACATCCAGTTATCAGGAAACGGGTGACTGAGGTTGCCGGGCGCGCACCACATGGACGTTTCGGCCCTGAGGAGGAAGCCTCTGGTTTCCAATCCCAGCCAAATCAGGACATGTCCCTCGTTCAAGAATAGGCCACTTTGTCTTTTTTTGACTAATAGTGCAGAAAGCACACAGGGGGGCTTCAGTGCTGAACTGATTGGCTTTGGACTGTTGTTTTCAGTGAGGATGCCACAACATTAATTTCTCTCATGTGCCGAGGCAATAAGATTTACTCCTTCGTGCGTCTGTGAGAGTGACTGAACGCTCGTGTGCAGAACAGCGTGGGATCAGGGTGGAACACAGTTTGTTGTAGAATATATATAACTAAATGAACGATTATAGCGACAATTTTTGGCAAATGTGCAAAAAAAGTATATTTTTCCTTGTGTTTTCACTGATCCTTTCACACATCTGACACACATACACACACTCACACACTCTGCCACTCCAGAAGTGTCACCAGTTTCTAGAAGAACCCATGAGAACCTCTGCCCTGCTTCAGTATTTTATTTCACATCTGATCTGATAATCCTGCAGCTTTCAAAGGGTTTATTTTCCCCTGACTTTGGACTTGCAGAGACACTTTTTCCTTCGAGAGCGTACAAATTTTATAAACAGGCTTGTGTTGCGCTGTGGAAAGTGATTTATTTATAATTATTCATTTCAGCTTGAGTTTAGTCTGGCTTTTGATGAAATTATTTTCTATTGAGAGCCTCACCGTCACCAGTAATGGTTTTTCCTCGCGGCACTCCCAGTGCTGCGGAAGCTGTACGTGGCTAAAAGATCCACTTTTCTCTGCAGGAATCTCTTTTTACCATGTTTTAATCCCTCACCCCACCCCAGCTACATCTCCTCTCATCGGCTTTTTTCTATAGGTTCGGTACACAGTTTTGCACGTGGGTTGTTTGACATATCAAAGTGTATTTTTCCCCAGCTTTACAAACACATTTTAAATAAATCCACCGACCTTCAATCCTCTAACAGAATGGGCAGTTTTTCTTCCTTCAAATTTAAAAAAAGTTGCTCTTTAGACCAAAGTTTCAAAGCCGTTGATGTACAATTGTGGTTCTGGTGAGCATATTTGAGATATCTGCCTGCATCTAGTGATTATATAATCACTAAGTTTAAAAACAAATGCTTAATAAGAAACCTGTCATTGCATTTAGAATAATACAAGTACTTTATACTTAATCCTAGTTTTTTTAATCAGTGTTGTTCCAGAGTGCATCGTTCACACAGAATCAGAGTCGAGGAAATATTGTAACATGTTTAGTAAGAAGGACGAAGAGACAGTGAACAATGAAGTGATGATTTGTGGCTCTGTGGTGCATTTCGTTGGGAGGAATCTCTTGCTTGGGGAACCACAGTTTGGCCCGTTAAATAAGAGTCGCTCTTGCACAGTTTAACGCGGGCTCTGCCACTTTCCTGGCAGAAGAACTGTTGACACCCGAGTGACACCGCCGCTCTGAAAACTTTAGTTTTCTCTGCTTACCTGAAGACTGTTGCATTGTGGGAATAGTTTTACACTGGAAGTGACTGTAGAACGACTCTGTCCTGATCGGCCATCAACCACCTGTTGCTCGAGGAATAGAGCAGCTCTGATGCTACTGCCGATCTCCGGTTCGATTTCTGTTAATCGTCTTTGTCCCATAAATGATCTACTCAGGTTTATATGAGGAAACGATACGTTGAGCGTTTGAACTCTTTTTACACGCAGTAATGTCACAGATCTGTGGATGATTCGCCTCGTGAGCTGTCGCCCGCCGGCTCTACGTTTTCCCTCGTCCGCTGTCGAATCTCCAGGCTCCTTCCTTGTGTTGCCTCCTCAGGTGTGGCCGGCGCCTCGGTGTGTCCTCCAGCCGCCCTGCTCTCGGGCGTAGAGCTGCTGTGCCGGCTGCTGGGGCTGTGGGGGCAGCCGGCGGCGGGGGTCCTGGCTCTCACGGAGTGGCTGCTGGGGGAGGACGGCGACGACCGCGACGTGTCTGCAGAAGCAGCTCCTGACCTGGTGAATCTCTCTCACAGAACATCCTGAGCAGAAACAGAACACAAATCCTCACCACAATCAAAAATGCAAATGCTGCAAAAATTCAGTCATCTTTTAAGCTGAAAAACACGCTGATCTTCACAGACTCGAACTCACGTACATACAAAAGCAAGAGTCGTGAGAATACAGAATTTTCTTTCAGATGCAGTTTATAAAATGTATGCAGTACCCTCTTTGGCCTCTTTGTGGCAGCAGCGAGTTTTGTTATTGTAAAAATTTCAGCTGTGTGAATCTGCTGCTGCAAATTCAGTTTTTATACAGTCACGAAATCACTTTGGTTCGATCTGGGATGACGAGACTGTCAACTAAACTCAATTTGATGTGAGGTGTGGGTATTGGTCATGTCTGTTTCAGACGTTGTTGTTTTGTGAAAACAAAAAAAAAAAAAAAATCACAATATAATTTCTTTTCAGCACACTGGAACCTTGTAGCTTACAGGATGAGATGACCTGAAATATTTAGGCTTTTATAGAAAATCAAATGCAATTTAAATTGATGGAAAAGACTGTTAACGGGATGTTAAACATCTCTACTTTTACAGAAGAAAACTTTTAAGCTCAGTGTGAATTATGAAAAATGGGTCTTTCTCGTGAAGGTCTGCTGACTCTCGTCTTTTGTGTCCAGGATGAGGAGGACTTCCTCTTTGAGAAGGGGGATCTGAACCTGTGGGCGGAGCCTGGGCAGTGGGTGAACCTGCTGCACGCCCAGCTGACCCCCCTCGTGCAGACGGCCGACCCGGGAGCCGCCGACATGGACCAGGCCCAGCAGATCCGGGCCCGGGCCCAGGCTGAAGCCCTGATTTCCCAGCAGGCCCTGGACGCTCTGCCGGCCCTGCCGCAGTTCTCGTCCACCGTGGATCACGCCCGGCTCACGCTGCGGCGCCACAGGGCCGAGCTGGCTCTGGACCTGATGGACAGGCTGCTGGAGAGGAGACTGCAGACGGGCAGCAATCAATAATGTCTAACAATTCTGAAATAGTTTTTGATGGTGCTGAATAGTTTCTATCCTAAATTATTGATAATGTCCATTATTTCACCCACTATGCCTGCTTTTATCAGGAATCCGCTACAAACCTCCGAAATAAGCATTTGTCCAAAAAATGCTAACATATTTATGTATTTTTACAATATTAGCGACTGTTATTACCTCAAGAAAGGATTTTTTTCTAATGTTACTCCTTAATCTAACAACTTCTTAGATCATCAACAAAATTGGACCTTTTTTTTAATTCAATAGATTATAGAATTTGCAGGCATACATTATGGACTATTGTGACATTATTGGTTGTTCTACACCATGTTTTGGGAATGTTTTAGCCTTTTTTTTTTTTTTTAACTCCGGTCTTTCTTAATTTCCTGAGACTCAGAAGACGATTTCTACATTGTTTTTAATCCCTCAAAAAAAACTGAAAAACTGAACTGTCAGCCACCAGGGGGCGACATTCACTCTCGCAGAGAACACTCGTGGGTGTCTTTTGTACTGAAGTCTTACACGTGTTTGAGACCGCTGCTTTTTAATTACTGACTTTTTATTTTTACCCAGAAATGAAAGCCATCGGATTAAACGGTTTGTTTCCTTTTAATGTCTTCAATTCCATAAAAAGAAGCAGGAAAAATCCCGAGCAGAACGCCCCGTGGACACGATCGGTATCAGCGCCGTATGGGGAGTACAACAATAATTCAGGCTGAGCGGCGCAACACTTGCCACTCTGTTCTCTTATCGGTGCTGGACTTGTCACACGACGAGACCAAAACAGTGTTCGCATTGAGGAGCGTTGCCACTTGGCCACATCCATCCAAGAGGAAGAGGAGGAGGAGGAAGAGGAGGAGGCGGCTTGAACCCCTCGAGAGTTTCCGACGCCGATTTGAGGGCAGCCTTGCGAGTTCAAAGGCCATGAAAACGACGCGTCTGAGAAAGCTGTGACGTGTGCCGTTGACAGAAGGTGTTATTTCCCTGTGATATTTAAATAACTGCTTGGATTCTTCCCACTGGAGAGAGTTTTTATGCTCCCATTTAGTTTTTCCCGGTTATGCAATTAGCAGGAAGGCACAATGGACCACTGTCCTCTCTCTCTCTCTCTGTTTCCACGCTGCCCACTCGTACAGCTGGACCTCTCACTCTCTCTCTCTCTCTTCCCTGGTAGCCATGTTCCCTGTTACAGTAAACCTGACGTAATGTTTTGGAACAGCTTGACTACATCTTCCCCCCACTTTCTCCTTCTCAATAAAAACAGCCGTGTGATGATGGGTCGAGCGGTTTCTGCGGACAAGGACGTGTTCGAGGGATTTCTCAGGATCCTCTCTCACTCCTGTCTGTCCTTCACATTCAAACTATTTATCACAACTCTGCAAAATAGTCCTGGGGCAGCCCTCAAACTAATTTTAGGGTTGGTAGTAGTAGATTCCAGCTTCTTATGTCACTTGTTTTTCCCCGCTTGTTGCTATTTTCCCTTCATTTTCATCCCTCGTTCAGTTCTCTCTTTCCTCTAACCAAACCCCATTCAGAATTTTAGACTCCAGCAAACTAATAAACACTGAGCAGATTTGCTTTCCCAGAATTTTATGGTGATGTGTCTCTTCTTCATTCTCTCTGGTCTGAGGAGTTTATGTTCATGTCATCATCTGAAAGAAAGATGAGATAACTCTGTGACAGAAGGGATATCACTATTTTGAGCTTCCTTAAAGGCAAACTAATAAAGAAAACATCCTTTGAATGTTTGTTTTTCTGTGAGTACAGCTGGTTTTTACTCAGACATACTGAGAAAAGGTTAAAACTTGAGCCTGGTTGTCCTGAGTCCACCTCCTGAAGGCGTCCCTTGCTGTCGCCAGGGGGCGCTTCATTGTTCTCATGCATGCAGTTCCCGTTTTGCTCTCAAGGGGTCAGTGTTGTCCCGCTTTTCCACTTGAAACCACATTCCTGCAGTCAAACCGACTGTGTGCATGTGCGAGTGTGTGTGTGTTGGGGGGGGGGTGAACACGTTATAACTCAGTTTAAGAAAGAAAAACAGTGGGTTTGGGGTTATAATGGCTGTGCTCGCGTTGTGATCTTCCTCTCGGTGGTCGTTGTAAAAGTGGGTCATGTGAGCCGCGAGCAGCGCCTGGTTTTTCCATGTGGATTATGCAACCAGCGGCGTCTAAAAAGCTGTCCATGTGCGCCCTGTCCGGGCCGCTCTCCGCTCATACCTGCGGTCTCAGTCCGTCCACAGAGGCGAGGAGAGGCGCACTTTGTTCCATTACAAACTCCCGGAACGGCGGCGGCGGCGCTGCGGGGCGCTGGTTCGAATCCGCTCCGTGATAAGTTTCAGTACCTTCAAACTCCAGATATTCTGAGGGAAGAAAGCCAGAAAAGAGAAAGAAAGAAAAGAAAACAACTTCCACTAAATTATGTTTGTGTGATTAAAAGGAGAGAGAAAAGAAGGGGTGGCGGTGAAGGGGAGGCCCGGGTTGGGTTTCAAGGCGTGGTGTCGAAGAATAGGCGGCCAACCGGTGAATGGAAGTTTTTTCTTTTTTTTTCACGGAGAGGAGGGGAGGAGGCGGCGGCTCCTCGCAAAACTTTGCACCGGCTTGAGCTCGCCCCTCCCCGGCCACGGCGCGGCATTTATACCCACGGAGAGCCGCCGGAGCTCACAGTGAAGCTCTCAGGCTCAGCGCTTCAAGAGGGGAGGAAATACACAAAAAATACCAGCAGCACAAACCTATCACCCCCTCCTCCTCTTTTTTCCCTTTTTCTTTTCGCGGACTTAAAAACTCTTTGAAGGAACTTTTTGGGAAACTTTTTCCACAACCAAAACCAGTCGTGGCACAGACTCGTCGCCTGCAGGGATCCGGCTCGGTCCTCCATGAAAGAGGGAGTGCGGCAGCAAACTTGGGGAAAAGAGATGTCAGCCACCGTCTTGTCCGCGCTCTACGACATGGACATGCTTTATAAGGTGAATATCACGTTTTTCCTTCACTTCGTGTTCTGCATTTTGTTGTGGAGCTGCAGTAACTCCTGCGGACGCTGCAACAAGTTGCACGAATTCAACTTTTTTTTTTTTTTTTTTGAGTTGCATATCTAATCTGAGTGTTTTTTCCTTTTCTTTTCCCTCCAGCAGGATAAAAGCATGAACATCAACGCCCTCCACATCAACAGCATGCTGGATAAGAAGGCGGTGGGCGCTCCGGTCACGACCCCGGGCTCCGGCGGCTCCTTCACGCCGGGATTTTTCCGCAGGAACTCCACCAGCAACGTGGAGGCCATGAACAACGGCAACAAGTACTCGCTGAGCTCGTACGGCGGCCTGAAGGAGAGCACGCCGGGCGGCGGCGGCAGCGCGGCCGCCACGGCCCTCATGAACAAGGAGAACAAGTTCCGCGACCGCGCGTACAGCGAGAGCGGCGAGCGGGGCGTGCTGCAGCAGAAGCCCGGCTCGCAGATCAACTCCACCCGCTACAAGACGGAGCTGTGCCGGCCCTTCGAGGAGAACGGCTCCTGCAAGTACGGGGAGAAGTGTCAGTTCGCCCACGGCTACCACGAGCTGCGGAGCTTGTCCCGCCACCCCAAGTACAAGACGGAGCCGTGCCGCACCTTCCACACCATCGGCTTCTGCCCCTACGGCCCCCGCTGTCACTTTATCCACAACGCCGACGAGCGGCGGCCCGCCCCGCCGGCCAACGCCAACGTGCAGGCGGGCGAGCCGCGGTCGGCCCGGGAGCTGTGCGGCTACGGCCAGAGGGACGTCCTGCCGCCGCAGCAGCTCGGCTACACCCAGCGGGACAGACCAAAGCTCCACCACAGCCTCAGCTTCTCCGGCTTCTCCACCCACCACGGCCTGGAGTCCCCCCTGCTGGACAGCCCCACGTCCCGGACCCCGCCGCCCCCCACCAGCGCCTCCGCCTCCTCCGGCTTCTACGACGACGTGCTGTCCCCCAGCATCCACAGTGCCTTCTCCTTCCCCGGGCAGGACCTGAAAGCCCTGCTGGCGCCCCTGGCCGTGCACACCCCCAGCGGCTACGCCGGCAGCCACTCCGCCGGCGCCTTCTACGGGAACATGCAGAGCAGCGCGTGTCCGTCCTCCCCCCCCGCCTACAACATGAGCCACCTGCAGGCGCTGCGCCGCCTCAGCGAGTCGCCGGTGTTCGAGCCTCCTCCCAGCCCGCCGGACTCGCTCTCTGACCGGGAGAGCTATGCGAGCGGGTCCCTCAGCTCTTCCGGGAGCCTCAGCGGCTCCGAGTCCCCGAGTCTGGACGCTGGAAGACGTTTGCCAATCTTCAGCAGGCTGTCGATTTCAGATGACTAAGTTTTTTTTTTTTAATCTTCTTCTCTTGATTTTTTTTGTTATAATTATTATTTTTCATACGGATTATGGACGAGTCAGGCGGGAGGGGGCGGTGGGTGTTGAGGGGGGGCTGAGGGGAGGTCGAGGCAGACTGTCCAGCAGAGGATCTCCTCCCGAAGCCCCCTCTTCCTCCTCCTCTTCATCTCGGCAGCATCCACTCCTGCTGAAGTGCCTTCGAGCAGGACTTTGAATCCCTACCAGCTCCAGGGGGCGAGACCCCCCTCTGAGAGGGGAGTCTCCCCCCAACAGGGATCAATCAGTCAAAGTGTCCTTGACCTGGCATTAGTGTAGTATTCTTCTTTCTTTTTTTGTGTAATATAGCTGTATTAAACCTTAGATAGCAAACAGAAGGCATTCCATCAGTGCCTTGCCCAAGGGCTCATGGCAGCCCCCTTCTCCATTTCTTTCTTTCTTCTTTTTTGCCACACTTCTTTCCTGGGATTAGATGTTTGTGTAACATGACTTGACAAGAAGAAGAGACTGTAAGCGGTGTCAGATTTCCTCCCATCCTGCCAAGAATATGCCTTGACTTAAAGTAACATGTTTTTTTTTTTTCAAATCCAAGTGTTTTTCTTCTTCAACTTCCATTCCAGACTCTCCTCCTCCTCCTCCTCCTCCCCTCCTCTTCTCTTCCTCTCCTCCCTTAGTGCCACCCAGTGGTCGCCTCGGTTCAGTTTGTTGCTTGGTTAAAGAAAAAGCACTCTTGAGTTGGTTTGTTTGGGGAAATCACTGCTGATGGTTGAGTATATTTTTTTAGCTGTTTTTTTTTTTTTTTTTTTGTTTCTCTCGAGTGATTCACATAGCAGTGCGTAACTGGCTATGGACTATTTAACTTATTTATTATCTTGTGAAAAAAAAGTATAGGCTACATTGGTAATTTGTGTCCATACTGTATTTATCAAGTATGATGAAGCAATAGATCTATATTCTTTTATGTTTAAATTATGATTGCCATTATTAATCTGCATAAAGTGGAGTGTATGTTCTTTTCACAGTAATATATATATTTTGTTTTTTTTCTCCTTTTTTTGTAACTTCACTTGGTTATTTTTATTGTAAATGAGTAAAAAAAAATCTTAATTTAAGAGAAACGTATGTGATATTTATTTCATTAATTTTGTTTCCTTGTTTACGTTTATTAAAAAAAAGTTTGCGTGATTGCTGTTTGCTCTTGAGGTTGTGTGTCAGTGCTGTAGAAGGCTTTTTTTTTTTTTTTTTTTTTTTTCGGTTTTTCCCCTCTGGAGGATCCCTTTTTTCTTTTTTTTTTTAGATGTTTCTGTAGAATGTATACACGATGTGGTTGTACAGACCGTCCAAACCTTACTTCTTTTTGTTGATCTAGATCGGTGACAAAGAACCCAAGTCGATAAATTAACCAAAAAGTATTTTTTTTCCTCTTTATTTTTGTTTTTCTCTGTTTGCACGAGGTCACACTGTGATTCCAGCCACGTGCTAAAGAATGTAGCAATCCCTTGTGCCCCAGTATTATTGTGTAGTGCCTATGGGGCTCACCATCTTGACATGCCTTAAAATTAACCAAATAAAGTATTTTTCCTACATGGCATCTTTTTATACAGGTTGAACTGAATGTAGTGTTTGATTTTTTTTTTTTTTTTTAAGGTTGTTACCACTCAGACAACAGAAAACAACCGTAATCTTTCTCTAAATCCCCATTCCTTTTTTCTTTTTATTTTTTTTTTTTTTGGGTTATTGAAATCTAGTCTTGAGAGTTTTTGCTGGAGGGAAGTGGATGAACATGTTTGGTTTGTACATAGTAGGTACAGGGGGAAGCGCACTATGTACTTTTGACTACTTTATCAGAAGTAAAGCTTTTTGAATGTAACAAAAGAGGATTAAAAGAAAAAGACAAAAAAAAAAAACGGACAAAAAGACAACGAGAGTTGTAATATTTTTTTTCGGGGAGTCAGTTCACTACAAATTGAGTGTGAGACTGTTAACTTTGTACTGTACATTTTTGTAGTTCTCCCAATAAAAAAGAAAAAGTCATTTTGAAAAAAAACTAAACGACTGCAGACTCTTTGACTTCTTGAAACCGTCGTGACGTAATGAAAAACGTGAGGCTTGTTTTTCTGCTGTGGTGGAAGCATGAAGCCTGAGGGCAGAAGGAAGGGGGGGGGGGGGGGGTGGGGTGGGGGGGGGGGGGGTGGTAAAGCAGAGCCCGAACTGCCCCTTGACACCACTTGGCCGGCGAGGCTTTGTTGGCAGGAGACAGTTGAAGCCGCTGAAGAAGGCCTCCTGCTCTGAAGCGTGGGGTCGGAGTCGACACAGAAACCCACAGGCCTGAAAGAAAAAGCCGCACGTAACGTTACATAACGCCTGATTTGGGGCATTAAGCTGCCGGAGCGCTACCTCCGCTCTGGAATGAAGTCTGGAATTCTGAAATGGGAAACTGTTCAGGAGCGACGGGAACAGGCTGGACGTTTGCCACATGGATAAGATTTTAATCTTTTAATAAGTTGGGCATTACGGTGGTTTTATATTCTGATACACGCCCGAGCTCCTCATCCTCAGATCCTAATTCTCTTTAACGGTAACTCAGATCCCGGAGCAGGAGTTCAAACACGACCGGCACAGAGGGACTGCGGATCTGATGTGTATTTTAATTTACAGCGACTCGCCTCGTAGGCTGAGACAGAAACAGTTGAATCATAAACCAGATGGAGAGTGTTCCTCTGAATTTAACCCATCTTGCTCATACCGAAAAGCTGCCCAGGTTTAGCTGCCTTGCTTGTGGGCACACAGGGAGGATTTCTCTTTCTACACTCTGATCTCTTCCTCGTGCACGGAGACGAGGCCCTCCGGTCCCGAGCGTCTCCGAACTCCTGCGAAATGTAAATAGTGTGTTGTGTTGATCAGGAGCATCTGTGTGTCTGCAGCTGGAGGAGGAGATGGAAGTTTCAGACGGCGGGAATCTATCTGGAGACGGGGGTGGCAGGGGGAAAAACAGACAGGATAAGACAGAATAAGAACCAGACAATCCCACAACAGACTTAAATACAGTGGAGAGACTAATCGGGGCTTTATTCCCCTGGAGGACGGGCCAGGTGCACCCAGATGTGCAGAAGCGTCAACCTGTCCCGAGCCTGGATCCTGTCCACTTGTTGTCTCATCCTGGTCCTGGTCCTGCTCGTTGCGATGTGTGCTCATAGGACGGAAACGCTGAGAACCAGCCGTGGCCTTCCAGGACCACGTCTGAACACATCTGCTTTACAGGAACTGCTGACTCTTTATCGGTTTATCACGACTGACGGAACCTTTCTGTCGTCTCAGGGTCCATTTGTACCTCGGACTGTTTAATGTGAAGTCTTTGGCTCATGGTCAGAGGAATACACACATTGCCTGATGTTGTTTTACCTTCAGAGTTCTTGAATGTTTTGCTGAAGACAGAGTTAATGTCGGTTCTTTAGTTTCTATAGAAAATGGAGTGATTATCTCAGAGGGAATTATGATGGTGTCATGGAAGGTAGAACAGGTTTGAAGTTGTTCTATTAATGGTGTAACCAAAACCACCTGAGATCTCTGAGTATGTCTTACTGATGTAACCCGGACAGTGTTTAAAGGTTATTTTATTGATCTGAGCAGAAACACAGACGTTTTTCCAGTGCGTGCAATATTTATGATGAAAATAAAAGTCAAAAATGATCGATGCTTGTTCTCATTTCTCCAGGCAGTATGAGGAGTTGAACTGGAGTTGGTGTTCAGCCTCAGAAGACCTTTTGTTCCATGAATGCTTGACTATCCAGCCTACCTGATGAAGCTGTGTGGATAAAGGTAAAAGCATCCACAAAGAGATATGATCAAGTGCAGTTTATCTGATTTAATGTTCTGAGATGACGATGAGCTCATGTTTGTAAGGTAAAGGGTGAGAGAAGAGATTTTCCTCTTGTGTCTTGAAAATAACTTCATAAAATTGCGTTGAATCTTTTAGTTTGGTCAAAGTCTTTACATAACAAGAATCTTTTTCTAAACTTAACCAAGCCCAGTCAAGTGGTGAACAGTTGTCAGAATAGCCATGATGAGTAAAGTCCTGCACCTTTTAGATAAATATTTCTTCTCTACTGCAGCAGTCAGAGACAATCCTGGAATAAATGTGCTCAGATTCGATGTCGTAAATGGAAATAATCAACTCTGTGTCCTCACAGCTGGAACCTGGAGCGACTGCTGCCCGCTGAGCGAGTGTGTGACATTTTCATGTGACTGACCTGAAACGTTGGAGTGACCTGCAGGTTGAATGAGGATGTTTCAGCCATCAATCAGCTCATAACTGATTAACTGCGCAGCTGTAAATGCTCCTCTGCTATCAGTCACCTGGGCAGGTAAAACCAGGACAGCGGTGAATGTTTAGCCACTCTCCGGCCTGAATAGAGATGAAACACATCCCTGTCCCAATCAACAAGCTGCTGGTGGAGTAAACGCACCACCGAAGGGCGAAACAGAGGTTTTTTTTTTTTTTTTTTTTTTTTCCATTCTCTGGTCATCTACAGTAAATGCATCATTACACGCTCAGTGATTTCAAACCCTTTGTTTGCACGTGTTACTGAATCTGGTGCCTGGAGGGAATTGTTTGATTAATTTTTTTTCAATGACAGGACATAAATCAGAGCTATTCGCTCCAGACAGTGTCAAGTGATCCGAACTGTTTTAAAAACTTTTTAATCTGAATTGGGAACAGCTAATTAGAGCCGTTCAGCTTTATTTCCATTCCTGGGAATAGAAAGCGCAGCGCCAGAGATGATCAGAATTAATGCTGTCAGTTTATATATTTCCCCCTGTCATATACAGAAAACGACAAAATCTCATCCTCAGCCTGAGGGGCATTTAAACTGCCGGACCTGCTTCATCTGTGAATATTTATTGAAATTAAAGTAAAGTGTGTGGCTGTAATTATTCAGGAAGTTTGTGACCAGCAGCACTTTGTTTCAGTCTTTATCTCTGAGGGAGCTGTGACTCAGATTCATCCACCTTCTGCACCATTTTATCCAGCAGATCAGTTCTCGAACGAGATGTTCCGCTTGTTAAATCCACGTGTTTCAAAACCTTTATTGACCAAGTGACCTTAAATAGTCTTTTCCTTCAAAACACAAAATCATATAATGCACGATTTACAGGAATCCACTAAAGAATGTTTCCAAAACAGAGACTTTCTAAAACAGAAGTGGTGAAATATTGGTGATTTTGGTTTTTTTAGGATGCTTTTAAACATGTTTAATTTCTAGGTGTGTTTAAATGAGAGTGTTTAAACATGTCGATAACATTATGAGGTGTAGTATTTCAATGAATGTCTGAAAAATAGCTGAATTCAGCCCAGGCGTTATTTTTCCAGCCTGACCGTTGAAGAACCCGTTTCTTTATTTGATTGGACGTGAGGCAGTTTAAAGCCCAGGTTTATTTCTTGACAGTCACACTCGCCCTGGCCTACATTCTGGTGTCTCGCTGCCGCCTTTCAAAGCGGGAACGATTCTTGTGCGGCGTTATCGGCGGCAGCAAAGACATTAAGAAAATAAAAGGCCTCGGGAGTCATGTGGTGCCCGGAGTTCACGCCAAGATAAGGCGCGCCGATAAGGGCCTCTGCAAATATTTACTGTGTCCTCAGGATTTCATAATGAAGTGTTTATCAGAGCAGAGCCAAAGAGCCGCACAATGCGGCGGGGCGCTGCCAAGTAGGATCCGCATACCTGTGACTCAGTGTGTGGGAACGCAGTGTGTGAGACTTAAGTGTGTCAATCAACAAACCTGCGTTCTAATCCCCGAGCGGACTGCGATCTGCTGTTCCTGAGCGAGATGAGCACTCTCCTCAGAGGATGTGCGCGGCGCGGCGTTTGGGTGCGAGCACGCCGAGGGGGTCTCTGCCGGTTAATGGGGTCTGGGAGCCGCTACAATGAAAGGAAACGCTCTCTGACTTGTGATTAGGGCAGGAAGAGTCCCGCTTCCTGGCCGACACCCATTTCCACCTCTTCTTCGTCCTGCTGTTTTTCCTCCTCCTCCGGCTTCCTCTCTCCTCTGTAGTGGCGGCCGACAGATTCTAGAAGTTACTATTTGTGTTCTACCACCGCTCTGGGAAGCCCGCCGCTTGTCCTGGTATTGTTTTGGTGTGCTGGGCCCAGACCCGGGGGTCAAGTGGTGAATAGCTTATGGCTTTTTGGACTGTGCAGGAGAATATATGGGAGCCAGATGGGAGGACGTTTACGGAGGTTGTTAATCACTTCTCTGTCACAAACCTCCAATTAGACTCCCATAACGCTTCCATTTCTTCCCATTCTCCCTCTCAGATCTGTTGATTTAGTTGCGAAAGCAGGAGATCAAACAAAAATGTACAATTTTTAATGAGCTGTAATTGTTGCTTGGAGCTGAAGTGAAAGTAAACCATTTATCATGGTGGCAGCGGGGGGGTCGGGGGGGGAGGGGGGGGGGGGGGGGTGGAGTACCGCCATGATCCCTTCAGGCACCGGCGCTCTGACTCACACTGAGGTGATAAATCAAACCTCGAAAGTCCCCTCAGTAGGTGTACCTGTGCTTGTCACCTTTATGTGACCCTGTTCCTGCTGCTCAGTGAAACAATGTGTGTGTGTGTGTGTGTGTGTGTGTGTGTTTATGTGAAACCGGCTCGAAGCTCCACCCGACTGGCACAACAGGCGGAGAACAGCTGTCAGACTTTCGAGAAGCAATTAAAGCAACAAGAACACTTGGCGTGAGGATATCGCCCATTATTCTGCGTCCAGTCCGAGTCCGAGTGTCCTGAACTCAGGGAGGTGTGTTCGCACTGGCATCAAATCAACTCTATACTGAACACAGATCAGCCGTAAGATTACAACCACCCACACGTGAAGTGACGGACTGATCACATCTCCATCACGACACCTGCAATAGCGGACAGGATGCATCAGGTTCATATGAATCCAGGAAGGAGGAATCTTTACAGCACTTAAAGGAGGTCGACTTGATTCGGTCATGTGTCTTGGAGGACACCCGATCTCCCCCTCCCTACTCACACACGTACACGCACACGCACACGCACACGCACACGCACACACACACGCACACGCTCACGCACACACACACACACACACACACACACACACACACACACACACACACACTTTTTTAACTGCCGTCAATCGTCTGACCAGTCTCCCTAATCTAGTGGCATCAGACATTTGGACTCTGATGGAAAATATTCATGCTTGGCAAAACAAAAAGCAGAAGAAGAAAGAAACTAAAATGTAAATACTGACATTGTAAGAGGGTTAGCGTTCCCGTGTTCGCTCTCCCTCCATCGCACGCCGGCCTGTAAATATTTACCCAGCATCCTGTGAGAGGCCCGAGTGTTTACTGCTCACGGCTCCACGCGCCCGAGCTGCTTCTCTTGGCCCTGGAGCTGCTGCGCGTGTCGGATGAGCTACTTCCCTCGGCATGCTAACACCGGCTAACTCGGACGCCACCACACACCAGCCCACCGGTCTGCAGAGCCAAACTTCCCCTTTCTTTGAGTGTGGGAAACATGTCTTCTTTATTGTTCCCAATGCAAATAATGCAGAGGGTGTAAATACGAGTCGAGGCCCTGCAGAGGAGTTCTTTGTTGTGGGTGGAGACGTCTCCGGAGCGGTGCGGCCCGGCCTCGCTGCGTGGGCGAAGGTTCCTCTGTTGGCTCACAGACATACTAACCTGGACTTGCTCTATTTCTGTCTTTGGCTGCTGCACTTCAGAGGGAAGCTCTTTAATCATCGACAGAAACCAGGTTAAACCTACAACAGAGATGACAGCTGCTGGCAGGGCAGAAAAACCCTCCGTGCATGTGAAAACTTTGACCTCTATACATGTACGTGTAACTCAGGTGTCACTGAAAAGAATACATTTTTTAAAATGCTTCAGCTGTAGATTAAACTTACTGACAGGGAATGCAGGCCTTTGATGTTTTCTAAGTAAAAATCCATTTAGATGTGGAATATTTATGGATAATTCTGCTTGAAAACTGTTTGACCACCAACTTCCATCGCGGAGCTCGGCGAGGGCGGAGGATCTGTGCTGCTGGCGTCATTCGCCGGGCTCCAGCAGGCCGACGTTAAGGCTGTGTGAAAGTCCGGAGGTGAAAAAGGAAGAGACGGAGGGCAGGCGTCAAAATCTCAGGCCCGAGTGTTTGAGAGACGCAGCTGTAAAATGTAACATGTCCCAGCTAGCTCAGTAAGGAGCTTTACTTAGAGCAGGCGTGGGCTCTGGACATGTGATGGGAGAGCTGAGGGATCTGTGTGTGTGTGTGTGTGTGTGTGTGTGTGTGTGTGTGTGTGTGTGCTTTTACGTTTCTTGTATTCCCCCTTTCTGACCAATGGCGTTGAAGAAAGAGAGCCACACATGAGCTCTGGCCTGCGATGAATGAAGCTTAACGGTCAAGCCTCGCGGTCTGAGTCTCCCTCCTCACAGGAGAAGGGAGTCAAATTATGGCGTATGGCAATAAGTGGGTAGATTGACATGAAAATATTTGATGGGGGTGTTTATTTGGAGAGGATCTTGGCAGCGGGTTTGTCCCTGACTTCTTTCGTTACTGCCTTATTACTCAGTAAACACTTTGCAGGGAGGAAGAGAGTCCCTGAGGTCGGCGCGAGCGGGCCTGAGTGAGTCCGCCGTGGACGTCCACGCTGCCGCGCCGGCTAATTACATACAATCATCCTCAATGTTTATACTGTACAAATAGCAGAACTGTGCTGACTGAGTGCCTGTGTGGGACGCTGTGAATGAGCGTGGCGGCTCAGATTGTCATGCAGCGGGACAGGAGGCCTGCTATCGCTCTTTGTGACCGCACCGCACTGTAAAGAAACATAAAGACCTGCTGTAGGATGCAGTCTTCAGGCTTTATGGGCTGCACATATAGCACAGAGGCCACTGCAGGGAAGTGTGCTACAGTCATTATGTCAGTGTTTCCCACAGGATTTGACCCTGGACCGTCTTGGATTAAACACAATCTGACCTCGACCACACGTCTCTCTTCATGCCTCTCATTGCATGTATGCATAGATAACAGAGCTAACTTGAAGATATGCTAAAGCTTCTTGATCTCCCTGACCAGTGTTGCCAGGTTGGTTGAGTTTCTGCCCAGTTTGTTGTTCCTTTTGAGCACGTTCGTCAGGCTTTCCACAACATTAGGCTAAGTTTACCATGACGTGACACAGTCACATTTTAAAATGTAATGGAGTTATTAATTACTCCGGTCAGCTCTTGATATTCTCTCTGATGCTTTTTCTGACTCATGCTTGAATGCGCGCTGTGTTTGGTGTCGCTGTATGACTCTCATTTTGGCATTTCCATGCTAATTAGTGCCTGCTGTGTCACTTCCTGCCCGTGCTTGTGTTTAATGAGAGGCTGTTTCATTGTTCTCGGATTAAACAAATGACTCTTGGACCAAATTCACATGTCTGAGCTGTGTTGTGGAGCATCGGCGCATCAATCCAACACATCTGGCCCATTCAGAAAAAGGATTATCACAGATCGTTGTATAAGTGCCCGGAGGTAACCGATTTTATTTGCTCACTATAATAAAACTCCTCACGGTTGCGGGCCTCTGCCAATCTCTGACATGGAAAGAAATAAAAAGAATTATTGTGTGCGTTCTGGCAAAATCTTATGATCTTTTCATGTGAGTCATTTTATGTAAAAAAAAAACAAACAAACAAGAAAAACAAACTGTTCTTCATTCTAATGCAAAGTAGGATTCAGATGTGAGGTTTAATATTCGTGAAAAGAAGATGGCTGTGACTGTCACAGTGGTTTTTGACCATTAAAACTGAAGCAGTTCATCTTTGTGCACCAGAAAAACAGTCCGTGACTCCAGTTCCTTCTAACTTCATGAGTTCATAACAAACTTCATTTCCACTCAGGTAGGAGGTAGACTTATTGCGCAGAAATCATTTGCATAAATGGAAACATTTAAAGACAGAGGAACAAAGACATAAACAGGCTAAACTTTTTTAAAATGCCAATATAGATGTTGTTTAATGTCCTGAAAGCCAAATAAATGCAATTAAGGCACAATGAAAGGTTCACACTTTGAGTCATTTTCTACTCATTTCGCACAAGTTGCCTCATGTTTCCTCAGTTGTGTTGACATCAAGTCTTTGTACTTTTATTAAATTCCAAACAGTCTTATGCATGTATCATAACTCTGGATCTTTATTGAAGTCATCTGCCTCATTTCCTGCAGGCATTCATGTTGCTCTACGGTCTTTTTGTGCGCAGATGTTCCGCCTCATTTACATTGCATAAGCCTGTATGAATACATTACCGGAGGTAAACAGCCATGAAATAATAAAGAAAAGAAACTGAGAGTTCAGAGTGCCTTTGAGGTGTGACCTGCATCTGGAAGAAAGTAACGGCGGGGGTCAGGGGTCGCCTGGTCCGGATGTGGTGGCAGAGTGTGTGTGTGTGTGTGTGTGTGTGTATGTGTGCACAGAGGAGGAGGGGCGTGGGTTCGAGCGTCTCGGTCCAGTTGCAGTGCTCTCGCTCACGTCCATATTTCATATCTGCGGCTTTCAAACAAAAGCCGTATGTTGATACAATCTGCCGGCCGGCCAGAGGAAATGAGCGTTTGTGTGCTCACTAATGATGTTTCTGTTTCTCTTTCTAACGTGATCCAGTTCTTTCCACTGAGCCCATTAGATCGCCGAGCCTCATTCCTCAGCGTGACCACACATGTTCTCCTTCCATCCCACCCCGGCGCTCATGTACATTGTGGCATCAGGTCATCCAGGGGCATCGGCTGGACCGCGCTCGTGAGGTTATCCCACACTGAAAAACTGATTTCCAGAGATTCCTCCGTGCTTATTATTTTTCAATTTATCTTCTCTGGTGCTTTTTAATGGCTTCCTGAAAGCGTCCATCAGTCAGTTTTCTTTGCTGGTGGTTGTCGAGCTTTGCCTGTTGGGATTTGTCAAAACATTTCAGTGAAGCAAAACACTGATCACACACAAGCTGACACACACAAAAGTGGGAAGAGTTGTCTGCTCCAGATTCTAAAAAGGTGTCTTGTGATAGTTTCTCTGAAGTCTTTATTTGTCCCTCCTGTAATCTTTAATGGACTCTGACAGGATTTGTGCGCCTCAGTTTGAGACCCACTTTTGTCATACCATGCAGACAAACGCTAAGAGACAAACGTCACACAATCACTCTCGTGCAATTCAGGCCCTGTTTACGCGACAATGTCTTCAAGTGAAAACAAAAAACCTTAGTAGTGTTTTTGGGGTCTGTTTACATGACAGTGGCGCCCAGAGCCTCTAAAAAAAACAACTTTATCGACACAGCTCCCAAAATGGATTTTTTGGGGAAAACCTAAACTTCATCTCCGTGTAAACAGAGCTTTTCTGAAATGTTGCTGCTGTGCATACGCACCACAGCTCAGTAGATGGATAATAAGGATATCATGACTCTCAGTCCACATTCTCCTGGACTTGCCAGTCACCTGTGATGGTTGCCTGGCCCATGTGAATGTCTGTGTGCTCCCGTTGTTAATATTTAGAATGTGTTGTTTTCATGAGTTGTTTTGTCGTCACTTTCTACGCTGATGATGAACACCTATGTCCTCCATACGTCCTGTTTCCTCACCATCCGCTCTAATCTCCTTCCGAAGCACCACGTCTCACAGAGACGACAGTCCTGGAGGGAAAACTCAGACCCCGCCCCCCTCCCGGCGATCGTCCGTCCGTCTGTCTGCCCGCAGGACGACGCAGGTCGTGGAGCTGCAGCCGGCCGCCCTCCTGCTCCTCCCATCAATGCCTCCTTTAAGGGTCAGTGGAGCAGAGCTGCAGCACAGACCACCTTTATCCACCCCTCTCAGGACACTCATTCATACTGCAGAGAGGGGCAACACACACAGACACACACACACACTGACACACACACACACTGACACACACACACTGAGCAAAGCCTGTATGTGTATGTACTTGCTTACTCAAACACCACCGGGGAGCGAGAAAACACACCTCCTGCTCTCATTTGCACTCTGCATATGTGCATATGTGTGTGTTTTGAATCTGGATCCATGCACATATGCACACACACAAACACACACACCTCTGTTTACTGTAAATAAGGATAGGTTTCATTTTTATAAACAAGCGTGTTTATTTGAATGATTAATCTCAAACCCTTGCTTGTGTGCAGCCATGTATTTTATTTTATTTTATTTTTTTTATTCTTCTCGGCGCTGTTCCTTGGCGGTGACCAACAAACGCGGCTCGCTCTCTCTGTTGAGGTTCGCCCGGCAATAGCCTGATTCCTGCACGCTCCATTGCACTCTAATAACACAGAAACTTGTATTGAGGAGTTGAGTCATAACCACTGCAGCACCACCTGACACTGGGACATTTATTTGTACTGGATACACACAGACAGCGACACACTAACTCACACACTCACACACTCACACACACACACACACGGCTCTGTTGTTACTTTACTAACAGGAGTAACCTAAATAATCTTATTTAAAGCGTTGAGTCACCTTATAAACACACAGCCAGAGTGACCTGAAATCACCCGGAGTCCAAACACAACACAGAAAAAAAGTCGTCAAAAAAGTGAATTGACTTCTATTTTTTTAATATCACTGAGATCATGAATTGCACTTTTTGCTTCACATGACACTGATTGGCTGAAACAGGACGAGTTGTCCCTGACAACAACAACTTTTATAAATTGAATTCTGACCTAAACTGGAAACCGGTGCCGCCTGATTAGCCAGTTCAGATGTGCTGCGACAAATTTTGTCATGTTGTAAAGCTGTCCGACAGCAATAATCAGCATAATGACAGATGGTGAGTCATTAGGCCGGCAGCGTTTGGACTGACTGACCCAAATCGCAATCTGCCTGCTGCATTCCCGAACCCTGTGTCACCATATCGGCGCTTCACCCGGCCCGGCCCCTTATGCAACGTTCAGTACCAGGACAAACTGCTTGGGAAAGTCCGTAACCCCGTTCACTGAACGAGAGGGCCTGGATGGCGTCAGGAGCATCTCATCAGAGACAAACCAGAGAGAGGACCCTGATGGCGCCTCTTCTCTCTTATTTATTAGGATTTATAATGTCTGATCTGAATTTTCAGCTCTCTTAAACTGCAGCCTTGTTTCCAGCAACCGGTGATGATTCAGCCTGTCCACATGTCATGATGGGATGTTACAAAAAAACAAAGGTGTTAAATGTGTGTTTTAAATAAAAATGTGCCCCAGCGTCGCCTGGTGTCAGTGCTCAGTGATTCCCAGCAGAAGACATGCTGTTTTCACTTAGAAGTCTTTGTTGCTGCTTCATGTCGAGAGAAGAAAATGAAATACATTTGTAAAAAAAAAAAAAAAAAAAAAAAAAAAAGTCTCCAAATCTGAGTGATATTGGGCTCAGTTAGAAAATGTTAAGTATGTCCTGATGCAGTCTTGTTAGGTCAGTCTGACCTTAAACTTCAGCCAAAACCTAATGGAGTCATGATGCAGTCTACATTTTTGAAGAATTATGAAGAGATTCCCTTTAGGCGTTCCCGAGATATTCCCCTCAGGAGAGGGAGGAAAAACTTTCCACTGTACTGTACGACCTTTGACCCTTCCTTTGCCAAATCCTGCCCACTTCAACTCCTTTTTGCCAAACCTGAAAGTTCTCCTTAATTAACCTTCGACTGTTGTTTTGTCAGATGTGACGGCGTCCTGGGGCTCACCTGAACATTTGCTCTGGTTTTTGAGTCATTTCCTGAAAGCTTTCCAAAGATATTACATAAAAATGGGAGAAACATGAGGTTACACTGGCAACACGGAGTCTCCTAAAGTGGTTCCAGAGCAAGACTTTATTCATTTTGGATTTATTCTTCTACCTGATGAGAAGAGTCCTAGGCAACCCCCCTTTTTTTTTTTTTGTTTTGTTGCACAGTGTAAGCAATGTTTGGACAATTGCTGTTTGGGTCGGCTGCAGTGAAATGTAGATTCCAGCTGGAGGCATTGCCAACCGTTTATTACCGGCTCAATATTGATAAAAGAGAACATCAGACCCTCTGTGGCTCATATCCGCACAGGCATCCCCACGGACCGCTGCTCCCTGGAGGAAATGAGAGCTTGGAGATTTCTCAGCTGATAAAGCAGCAAACCTGCCACAATGTGTTTACATAGCGCCACGCTCTCTGCAGCTCTCTGCAGCTCTCTGCAGCTCTCTGCAGCTCTCTGCGGCTCCAGAGCTTCTAATCCGACTCCCTCCTCCTCTGCTGCTGTTTATTGGAAGAGTCCTACATAAACAGATCCTTTTTTTATTCCTCGTTCCCGGAGAAATCTGTGAAGTCATTCATTACCGGTCGGCCGTTTCGGGTTCAGCATTAATTTCGCGTCAAACATCCTGACGTGTGGATTCATATTCACAAGGAGCCGTTTCCAGCACTGAGGTCAAAATTTACTAATGTTTCCCCCCGCCTCGTTTTTTTTTCTTTTTCTTAACACTCTTGTAAAAGTCTTTTCCAGAAGAGGTGAGGTTGTCCGAGCAGCCGAGGCCAAGAAGCGAAATGTGTGAAGACTTTATGTGAGCGAAATAAAGTGGGGCTGAAGAAGAGGCTTGTGCTCGCAGCCAAAGTAATTCATGCTTTCACAGTTTCATGTCTGATTGGCTTTCAGTCCGCGACACATGATGCATTCAAGCCTTCATGAACGCTGAATATCCGCCAGTTTCGTAAACAAATATTATTTATGTGAGGCTTAATGCAATCTGATTTACTACCCTTTACAAGATGATTAATGTGTTATTAAAAAAAGAAGGTAAATTAAAAAAAGATATAAGAATAGAACTCATGCTGTCATGGTTTAGCAAAGTTTCTTCCTAGTTGGTTAACTGGGTGCCAAGCTGCACCAGAACAATCCCTTCTTTGGATCGATGTATGAAAAACTGTCATGGTTTAGTTACTTTGATTTGGACTGTTTGCCTCTTCAGATTTAACTGAATTCCTCTCTACACTGCTTCTGTCATAATCATTCCGGCCACAAGAGGCCCCCAGAAATCCCTAAATTTCAGTAAGATGAATAAAATCTCACAGCAGTCGCTGTAGTTTTCTGCCAGCAATCAAATCTGCTTTAAACCACAGTAACAGTAAATCACGTGCATGTGACACTGATGTGGCTCAGCGTTCATGGTCTCTGATGGTGAACGCTCAATATAATCACCAGTGCTCAACACAGAACCAGTCAATCTGTTTGCAATCAGCAATTAGTTCAGTTGCCTGAAACCTTTACAGAAACAGCTTTTTTCTGCAACATTTTTTTAACCACCTTATATTGTGATATGAGAAAGTTTCTGGATATTCGTAGAACAATGCTGTGACATAACGTTCATAATCTCATTACATGCATTTCAGGCAGCAGATTAAAAAGTATTTTCCTCTTGTTCTGCACTTTACAGGAAGAGTTTTAGAGCCTTAAGATGTTAAAAAGGCATTCAAAGCTTTTGCCTGCAATCAGATCAGAGAATTTACTTCCTGAGTCTTAAAGGTAAGTTTATAGCCATGTGTTTATCAATGTGCTGGAACAACCAATACCTTGCCAATAAAACCTGCACACATTACAGTGAGATTGAACAATGGAAGGAAGCTGTTTGGGTCAGTTTCTTCTTTATGTGACAATCTTTTTTTCATGAAATTGCTCTTCGTCCGTCCTGAATAGTAGGTTTATTTTTGAAATGTGACGATTATCAGTCAGTGGAAGTGAAAGCCACTAGAGTTAAATCAGCTGGAGAAGCCTGTTAAATATCTTTAAATAGCCAGTTCCGATCACAGGAATAACTTAAAAGAGGCAAACCCAGTGAAGCCGTGGACATCTTCAAGAAGGACACACATTTTCGTTTCTTCTGCTCAGATAATGAAGTTAGTTTGTCTAGACAGGGAATTTCGTTGAGTAACCTAATCCCCTCCTCAAATTCACAACCCTCTTCACGGGAGATATGAGCATGCTTAAAAAACTGCTGGCAAATCATCACATAGCAATACTTTTCAGCTTCTTTCGCATAAATCATTTCAGGAACTTCAGAGTTCCTCAAAACTACCAATTAATTCAGCTATTTTCAGTATTTTCAACCTTGAAATGTTAGTAATCAACAATTTCACAGATTTACTGCAGTTGGATATTAAACACTCTTGAATGAGCTAAAACGTCACTTTTGAAAGTCAACAGATCGAAATGTTTAGACCAGTACAGAAGCACTGAACCATGAAAGCGTGTAAATAACTTGGGCTGTCCAGAATGGAAGCTATTTAAAAGTTGCTTGAATGGAATTCAAAGAAAGGAGCTGAAGTTGTACCTACTGGCGACCTCTTGCTCTCTCACTCGCCGCGTCGTTATCTCGGCCTCACGTGGCTCCGCCTCTTTGCAACACTGACCCAGATTCTCGCTGGGCGACGACTTCGCCCGCATGCACGTCTGAAACATGATAAGAGACGCAGGTGGCCACGTCGCCGCTCTCCATCCTCTTCCACCAGAGCAGAGACTGGGCCGCGCACACACACACACACACACACACACACACACACACACACACTGCACTGTATTTACTGACTCGCTAATGCCAGAAGCCTTTACTCTGCAAACACTCACTGTACACATGATGAAATGTACACAGAATACTCATGTGACCTGGAAGCCAATACGAAAAATAAACCTGGGATATGTTTTAAGAGTTGTTATTGTCTGTGATGACAAAACAGAAAGACTTTCAGCAGGTCATTTCTTACAGGACAGACCCGGTCGGACAAATCACGTTTTATACAAAAGAA
Source organism: Salarias fasciatus (assembly GCF_902148845.1). Classification (NCBI taxonomy): domain Eukaryota; kingdom Metazoa; phylum Chordata; class Actinopteri; order Blenniiformes; family Blenniidae; genus Salarias; species Salarias fasciatus. Next base: position 5,145,475 of record NC_043757.1, read on the forward strand.
CACAGACAAGTGCACGTTTTCATTCAGTGTACACACACACACACACACACACACACACACACACACACACACACACACACACACGCACAGTTTAAGATCCCCAGCAGTGAGACAGCATGTTAGAGCGTTTAAATTCCTCACTCCTGCCCTCTGGGTGCACACAGAGGAATCTACGGCCCGTCCAATAAAACAGAGTGTGTTTGTCCCGCTGCTGGCCAATGAGGGCTGCTTTTCACATTACCAAATACTGTACATTCCTCCAAATGGTAAACACATCCCCATCCCGTGTGCGGGCACGCACACACACAAACGAGCTGAAATACTGCTGTTTGTGTGTGTCAGTACACAGCACATAAATCTGGTGAGTCACAGAAAGATGGTGATCCAACTGGGGCAGCGCAAATGAGTGTGTGTATATTTGTGTTTGTGTGTGTGTGTAATCATTGTACCTTGAGAGTAAGGTAGGGAACAGCTGGAAACTGGGAGTAACACCTGTCAGTCGCGTCTGACGCACTCCTACTGTCTCTACCGTCTGTTTGTGTGTGTGTGTGTGAGTGTGACTGTACGACTGCATGCCCATCAGTACGAGGGCAGTATTAACCCCGACCCCTCCCCCACCCCCCACCCTGACTGGTGCAGGCCCTCCCGGGGTCTGGCAGGGTTAAAGTCATATTTGCCCTCAGCTCCTGATACCGCTATCAGCCGCAGTGTGTTTGGGTTCTGCTGGGAACGAGGGCGAGATCCCGGCAGCTGCGGCTTTGACTCAGAAGGAAGCAGTTTGGAATGAATATCACAGAGTCTGCGATAACATATCCACATCCAGAGAGATCAAATAATTGCCTAATAAGGCCTGATGAGGGAATTCTTGCACTGCGGCTCGGACTGGCAGAGATGGAGCTTTTTCTTCTGTTTACCCAAAGGCAGTTGCAGTTTCCCTCAAAAGTTCAGCGCGTCAGCTTTAGTGAGCTCTGATCATAACGTCACAAAGAGTACACACCCTCCTCGATCAGAGAGGACAGTCCTCAGGGGGTTAAACCTGGACAATACAGACACACGAATCACAAACCGGAAGCTGGCATGGTAGTCTCTCACACCTTTTGTACTCTACAAATGCAGAGCGGAAGGTAGAGAAAACGGTACCCAACAAATGTCAAATGTGGCTCAAAACGTTTGTGAACAAAACAACATTGACTTCACATTTTGTCACAATCATTTAAGATCTGCCAACAAGCCTAGATATCGAAAAACTTCAAGAAAACTACATCGCCAGCATGGCAGCATGATCACTAAGTAGGAAACCAACATCTCTGAAGCACAAATCAAACGTTTCCTCAATGGTTGAGTGTAGATGTTGTCTTATAGCCCTGAAGTCAGACTACAGCTGCCAGTGTTCCAGTTGAGATTAAAAATATGCTCCTGGAAGTTCCAGACATGATAGTGATCAGAGAAGATCCTGATCTGATTATTTACAGAGGAACTCCAGCCAAACAGAGAAGATCAGTCCAATATCGGATGTTCTCTCTTCAGTTCTCCTTCCATCAAAACACAACTGGCTCAGTTTGTTGACGTTTTGAATAATCGGGAGCTTTGTTCAAGATCAATTGAAAAACTCGAAGCACATCATTTCAATTGGTTTCGTGACCAAAGAAAGCAATTATCTATCAAACAAACAGTGGAAGAACCAGCTGGGTCCGGCGTCGCCGGGCTTTCTTCTTCCTGTGCAGAACATCTGGGCGAAGTTTTCTTTTCCCAAAATCAACCCTAAAGTTGGTCAAGATAACTAATAAGAATACATTCAATACTTTTTTCTAATATAACTTTGAATCTGAAACAGACTTGAAGAAATATGTGACAGTCTCGTACAAAGAGTTTGAATCTGATCTCAGTGGTTTGTGATCACTGTCAGACCTGACCCAAATAAGGATTATCAATTGGAGTCATGTGGAAATGAAAAACTGGAGTCAAGTCTGTTTGCTTTTTGCTTTCGTGTGTCCCTTTTTGATGTTTTGAAGTGTGTGTGAGCTACTGACAAGCTTCTATGACCCATGAGCAAACAGCAGACTGATCTGGACTGCCTCTTCAAGCCTCCAGGTTGTGATGAAGGTCAGAGGTTGTGGTCTAAATAAAAAGCAGTGTGGAAGCATTCTGACAGGTTTGAGAGTTTCTCTCTGGACTCCAACTTCTTCTCTCAACTCCAACTGTGAAAAGATGAAGTTTCCAAAAAGCTGTATTTTTAGTGGCTTTGAGCACCGCTGTCAAGTAAACCGACCCCTAAAACAAAATGAACGGTTTCTTTTTTCGCTTGAAAACACTGTTGTGTAAAAGTGCCGTATTATCTCATATGACAGATTTTTGATTATTAGTATCTTTTATGTGAACATGAGCATGAATGTGAAAAGTGACACTTGTGAATCAATTGATTATTTCAACCAGGCGATTTCTTTACAGGGGCAGTGATGGGAAAAAAGCTCATCTCCATCACATGCTGCTCCTCACACTGGACCCCCCCCCCCACCCACCCACCACCCCCTCCCTCCCGTCACATCAACGTGCATTCAACACCACGTCCATTCAGCCTTTATCAGAACATCAGCAGCGGGGCAAACACATGGCTTTCCTCACAGCGCCGTGGTCGTTTTCCCCTCTGTGTGTTTCGAGTGTGATTCCACTGACTGAGGGACAAACGCTTCATTACACACATCCAGTTTGGATCTGCCTGGTATGACTGGTATGATATGACTGGCCTGTAGCGGAAACGGGTGAAGGGTTAATCGAAGACTGATTTCTCCTCCGGTTTCACGACTGTCATGCCTCTCCGGGGCAGTCCGGACGGCAGACGCCCGGACTGTTACCCATTATTTTTTACGCGCCATGTGTGCACGGGTACTTTTCAGGAACGACTGTTTTCGTTGGTTTGGGTTGAGTGTGTGTGTGTATGTGTGTGTGTGTGTGGGAGACAGGGAGGACTTGTGTTTGCCTTGTGTGGTTTTCCTCCGGCTGTGAAGGGCTCGCCTCAGCCTCCTTCAGCATCACTCCAGCCGGGAAGTAGGAAAACACAGAGAGCAATTTATAGAGAGAAAAACAGTGAATTAAGTAAGACTCTCTGCGGCAGACATGTTGGCTGAACCGTCCTGTTTCCGTCTTACTACGCTTTTGTGCTCTGCTGTTGGTGAAACAGGTAAATAACCTGTCACGGAGCAACACACTGCCAACACACACTCACATCAGCTTCAGCAGTCAGCAAGGTAATCTCAAACTCGTGTTTTTGAGTTGTGGGAATCTGCATATTCAAAGAACATGCAAACAGGTCACAGAGAGCTTCACAGCAGGAGGCGAGGGTGCAAACCTCTAAACCGCTGTGGGCTTTTACATTCATGCCTTTAACTGAGCCCCCTTAAACCTTCCTGTTAGCATGTGCGTGTGTGTGTGTGTGTGTGTGTGCGTGTGTGTATGCCCTCCAAACCGTATTTACATACTCATTAGTGATGGGAGACAACACACACAAAAAAAGTCAATCTAATGGATTAAGGGTTTAGAAATCGACACAATTAAACTCTTGTTATTCAAATGAAAGTATGGAATAAGAAAATAAACTTTTTTCACTTCTGAGTTTGTAAAGTAACTTTAAAAACAAATAGACTAATAATCTTGAATTAAACCCAAACTTGAATCCATCTGATAAACTCTATTGGCATAACATTTGTTCATTCTCTGAAAGGATTTAAATTCTCCAAATATGATTCCTCGTGTTGTGTAGACATTTGGGGCCTTTTACAAAAAAGTTTTGTTTCATCAGCATCATTGAACTACTTTAAATCAAAAACATTGTCTAATGATGAGTGAATATTTTTGTGCTACGAAAGCACGAACGGAGAAGTGACTCATCTAAATCGGACTGAGGTAAAGTGTAATAACCTCTCAACATTCAAAGATAAACACTCTGTTATACGGCCGCCGATACCGTGATCATGATATCAACATGTCCAGCTCAAACTGCAATAGATTGTTTCCATACACGTCTACACGTCGGACCAATCAGATTGAGCCCTACTGCCCTACATTTTGTTGACAACAGATCATATTTCTCATCATTATTCCACTTTATTTAATACCGAGTGTCAACAGAAGAGAAGTCAGAGGCAGAAAACTGGAAAGGTGATCACGTGACAATGAAATATTTCCTTCTGTTCCACTTTTTCTTAGCTTTTATTCAGGTTCTTCACGCTGGTTTCCTGCTCCACTCATATTGATCTGGAAACCGTTTGGGGCTGTAAATTGTAAAAAGTGCCCGTGTGCGGAAGCGTGTTGGAGCACACATGACCCGCTGCGTGTTCCAGCCTCAGATGTGTGCTTCCAGCCGGCACTAATAAGGTCAGAGGTCGGAGATGTGGCAGAGAGGGAAAGCCGGGGCAGCTTCAAACGGGCTGCAGGTCACCGAGGTGAGCCAGTCGCTCCCAGCAGGTGGGAAAGAGGCCTGGTGTGTTTGTGCATGTGCGTGTCAGGGCGGCCGGACGGCGCGGAGGGGGAGGGGGCCAGGTGGATTCCTTCATGCTGCCGTTTGGCCTCGCTGAGTGCTGCAGACCCTGTTTCTGAACCGGAGCCAGCGGCCCTACGATAACCTGACAGACGGGAATCCAGGGGTGTGTGTGTGTGTGTGTGTTTGTGTGTGTGTGTGTGTGTGTTTGTGTGTCACGTTTTGTCTCTCAGATATACGAGCTTCGACTTGAATTGTGTACGAGCTGACACGGCAAAAAACAATTCTCATATATTTGCTTTTCCCGAGGGACAGCTGAGGACGAGACACATGATCGTATGCGAGCTAAAGTCAACAGGATGAACACACATGGAGGCGTCTTGCATCACGCTCGCTCCGAGACGGAATCACGTTCCCACGTTGTAACGTTTCCAGAAACAAGCCGGGTCTTTGTTCTCTGGCGGCCGTCCGATGACCTGCGGAGGACGACGCATGTTCAACCCAGTGAAACACTCAACTTCAGTCTGGATGAGGAAAATTGAATTTCAACGATTATAGCAGAAAATCTTTCATGAAAACATTAAGTTTATAAAACCCGGAAACACAAAATGTCCAACTAGTTAACAGCATAATTATATTACACATTAATTATTGTAATGAAGTATCAGAAAAGTATGCTGGTTGTTATCAATTTAAATGAGAACATTGGAAAGGTTCAGGAGCTGCAAGCACTGGATCAACAATAGACGTCTTGATTCTTCTCATTTTGGACTTTTGGTTTGTTTATCTCCTTATTTCAATCTGTTATTGAGACATTTCAAATCTTCATTACACAAAGTTTATCTGTTATTACTAATTAGGAAGGTTGTTAACTAACTTTGCTGATAACTGTGAGTCTGATTCCCTGATAGAGCTTGGTATGGAGACCTGTTTACGTCGTGTTTTGAAGTGAAAACAATAAATGTTGACAGAGTTTTGGCTGTTCTATTCCAGTGCTTTTTGAAAACAGCCTCTAGGTTTTAGAAATGATCACCGGCTCCATGATGAAGAATCAAACATGCTCATTATGGTTGTTTTACTACAGTTTCTCAGTATATGCAGAGCAACAGGATACAGAAGTGTTTGTGTAATCACTCTTTAACATTTAATTACTGCTTTTTACGACACCGTCATCTGCATAGGTGGAGTCACATTTCCTACATACAGCGGATCCTGAGTGGAATGAAACAATGAGGGACGGCATGCAAACTAACTGATCACTCATATTCTTCTGAACTGTTTCCAGCAGATCCTGCTTGCTTAAACGACGAGCAAGACTGGACTGTTAAACACCCACAAAAAAAGTATACACAATGTATTCAAGAGAGAGTTAACCCACTGAGCAATAGACGGCTAGTAGACGTCTAGTATTTTTTTAGACCTGATTTCAACCGTCTAGATTCCGTCTGTTTTTAGACGGAATTTAGACGTTGCAGTTTAATCAATTATTCTATAATTATTTATTAAAAAAAACAACTGTAAGGTGCATAGCTAATCTCCAAATACTGAACTAATATAATTATGAAAGCTGTTGAGCGATATACAGTATAGTATAAATATAGCCGAGATTTAGACGTCTAAATCTCTACCGCATTTCAACGTCTAGATATAGACCGAATCTAGACAACTGAATTTAATCCATTATTTAAAAGTTGTTTATTTAAAACAATAACTACAAGTTGCAAAACTGATCTCTAAATATTGGATTGAGATCATTTTAATAGCCGTTGAGCGATATACAGTATAGTATAAATATAGCCGAGATTTAGACATCTAAATCTCTACCGCATTTCAACGTCTAGATATAGACCGAATCTAGACAACTGAATTTAATCCATCATTCAGTACTTTAAACAATAACTACACGTTGCAAAACTGATCTCTAAATATTGGATTGAGATCATTTTAATAGCCATACTCGTTATAAGGTATAGTTTAGATGTAGACGTCTAAAATCCCTAATTTCAGCGTCGATAATTACACCATTCAATTTATTTTACATCTTTAGAATACAGGAAAACAAAAATCTGATGGAAGAGCCAACTCTTTGAAGTGCACAGCTTTCACAGTAGAGTGATCGGTGTTTTCGCGTTATTCCATCAAAACGTATGAAACCTCCACAAAACCTTCGGTAAATCTGAAAGCCCAGATCCTGCTGAGCACTCGACAACGAAGTTTGTGGCTGAAATTCCCTTAGATTATTAGATGTCGGTTGTGTTTTCTCAGCCTCTGTAACGCTGACTGCCACCATGTTGCTTTCGTTGTTGACAAAAACCTCTTTGGTGTACTACGCTCACGTGACGCACCTTGCAACCACTTCTGGGAAACGTTCTTCCGCTCAAAGAGAAGTAGTCCGTGATAAAACTTAACTACTTTACAGTCTTGTGGAGATTGTACGACCATAACCTGAAAACGCCTTCAACTTGTGCCTGTGGACTGCGCTACTTCCAACTGTGAAATCCTTGTGCTCATGCGCTCCACTGTACTGAAACAACCGCAGAAAAGTTGGTCGAAGAAGTGCTGTTTCAGGCATACAGAGGTGGGTGTCGCAGCAACTACTACAGAAATTTTTTTATTTTTGCAATGTTTGGTCCTTTTACCGTCATTCATTAATTTAGCATTTGCTTATTTTAATTAAGGGCCTGCTCTCTCTGTAGGAATTGAGGTTAAAAGCTTCTGCTTCGGCTATTTTCCAAACATTTTACTGTTTAACTTCGAAGACGAGATATATTCAGATGCCAATACTTGACCATAATACACATAATTCACCATAATTCATAATACAATAGGCAGCCACATTTGCAGTTTTTCTTCATTTGTTCTATTGCTTTGTTTGCAGAAGCAATTCGGAAGAATTTTAAGGAGGCTACAGACGACCAAATCCGCTTGGCCATGGGATTCTATTTCAAACAGGCCCCAGCTCGGACTGGTGGAGGGGGGTACAGGAGACCCAGGACACCAGTGGTGTAGTTTTATTTTAAAGGTTTGGTTTGCAGCAATAAAACAAACAAACAAAAAAAATATATATAAAAAAATGTTGTTGTTATTGTTATGGTTTTAATTTTGTATTTACAAGTTGTTCTATTTTTTCAGTGCAATGTTTATGTAACCCAGCTCCAGAAGGGTTAATAAATAAAATCAATTAATTTGCAGTCATTATTTAATTATTTCCTTATGTTTATAAGTGTTTTGTATTTTACTTTGAAAAACCTGAAGTTTATTTTGAAGACCGGAAGTAGTAGGCCGCGCTAGTGAAGCAGTTTAACCTCACTAATGCACAGACGGAGCACGCCACTTCACTTCCGCGTGAGAGAGAAAAACGGGAAAAAAGGTATGGAAACTGTACAATTTCGCAGTCAAACTGAGAAATGAAGTAGTTGTTGATACCATGCTCCGAAAACTCCGTTTCAGAGAGGAAAAACCGTCGTTGAAGCACTTTCCGGCCGCGTTTCTCCTGAAAAAACCATTGGTAAGCTTGCCGCTGCGTGTTGCAATGTGTGTGTATGTGGAGATGTGAGGCGACCATGCTGTTTCAATTAAGGGTGTTTTGTACATCTTAAGTTGTTTTTGATTCATGTTTTGCACTTAAAAACATTTATATTAATGGATTGATGGTGAAATTTGACTGGAATGAGCACATTATGAGAGTTTCACTGTGTAAAATGCCTCATCTTTTGCACATGTGATGCGAAGTTAAAATGTGTTCAGGAGTACAAGAAGTCATTTTAAGTTCATTTAAGTTGCTTAGAAGCAGCAAAGCTGTAATTTAAGTTAGTTAGGTTATGAGAACGGATGTATTTCAGTGAAAATCTCTTCTCTGATGTTAAAAAAAAACTAGAAAATGAGAGAAACACATGAGGAAGCACATGTTATGCCTTCATGTAGAAGTAAAAATTTCTTGGTTGAATGAAATCTTTAAAACATTATTCCTTTGAATTTTAATTGATTAAAATACATTTTGACATGATAAACTCTTAATTGTTAAGATTAATTACGGTTTTCAGCATGTAACCCATAGTATTTTGATTCCTGTTTCATAAAGATTATCAGTGTTGTACAACCACCTTGAACTGAACATTTAGGTGATCATTTGAAGATGTTCTATGCATTGAATTGGACTGTAAACCTGTTTTCTAAATACAGGTCAGGTTCTATTGTGATGCTTGGAAAGAGTGAAGCTTCAGCTTTCATGTCTGACGAAGCTGATGAGCGATCCAACTGATGGCGAGCTCCCAGTCCACCTTCGGTGCTTCAAGCAGAACTTTTAATTCCGCCACACCACTTAATGGATTAAGTGGTAGGATTTGTGTCAGTCCAACTGACCGGCAGCAACGAAAGCCTTCCTTGGATATCCTTGAATCTTGACTTTTGACTTTTGGATCCAAACCACCGAGGAACACTCCCATTTGGACATTTATTTATTTTATTTTATTTCTTAGTTTATGGGCCCAAGGTTGTAATGTTATTGTGTTTAGTATTGTTAAGATCTTTGTGGAACTAAAGAGTTTCAAATCATTCTGCCTCTGTGTCCAGTGGTTATTGTTTCACTTGGCTCCTACGAACCGAGTATGTGACGTGTATGTACCCTGAAGTTGGTTACATTTAAAAAAAAAAAAAAAAAATGTTTCTTATATTTTATGTCGGTAGTTTGTATTAGAGTTTGTGCTTCTCTTTTCAAGTGGTGTAAAGAAATTAAAAATTTTTTGGACATTCATATTTTTGAATTTTATTTAAAAGGTGTTGGTTTTGATTACAGTACTAATGGTTAAAAAAAATGTTAAAATACAGGTTTCTGGTGAATAATAAAAAAATTGCAATGGCTGCATTTTTATTAGAATATCTTAATACGTTCAATAGACGTCTATAAGACGAGTAGTTTTTGTAAGGGGTTTAGATCTGGTACAAAAGTAAATGTCTAGCAAACGTCTAAATTTATACGTCTATAAATAGACGTTCATTTGCGGTTATTTAAACGTCTAAGATCAGAAGAGGTGTATGAATTTGGTATATAAATGAACGTCTAATAAACGTCTAAGTTTAGACGTCTACAAATAGACGTATATTAGTGGTTATTTAAACGTCTAAGATGAGACGAGGCGTACAGACGTAGACGGCTAAAAGACGGCTAATAGACGGCTAAAAGACGGCTAATGCTTAGACGTCTAAAAGACGTCTAGCTTAGACCGCTAAAAAACTTTCATTTTTAGACCACTGGTAGACCAATTTTAGACTAGACGTCGAAGAACAATTAGACGTCATTTAGACGTCATTTAGACCGAAAAATGCTCGGTGGGAAGAGAGCAGTTTAGTCATAAAAGATCTTGATTGTACATAAAGAAGCGGGGCGTATGTGTCGATGCTATGCGGTTTTGGGTACGGCGAGTGTTTTAACCTTTAGGGTGACACACCAGTCGTGTCTTAGATAGCAGGAATCCTCTGGCAGGCATCCAATCAAAACCCATCGACGCAGCTACTGAACTCTACTCTATTGTATATAGGTCACTTCAGTGCAGCAGAGATTCATTCCAGCTCTTCGCCCACAATACTGGATCTCATGTCTTCCTCTGCTTGTTCAGCACACAACTTAATGACAGCTTAAATGCATATGCATGTTGTTCTCCGACTGGGGCCCTGCGTGACGAGCCGGAGCCCGTGGCATGAGCAGGGTGAGCGGGTTCACTGCACGCGCGTGTGTGTGTGTGTGTGTGTGTGTGTGTGAGAGAGAGAGAGAGAGAGAGAGAGAGAGAGAGAGAGAGAGAAACAGGGGTGGCTGACCACAGAGGAATTCTCCCTCCAGGCCTCAAGGCCCACAGCTGATCGCAGCGCATGGCAATTAGCTTACCTCAGTGTACACACACACACACACACACACACACACACACACACAGGGACATTACCGCACACTTACATAGCAAGAAGCAGACAGAACATTTATAGATTTTCCTGAAAGCCCGTCAGCGATGGATTGGTCTCAGGGAGTTGGGGGTGGGGGCTGGAGGGGGGTATGGGGTGGTGGTGGGGTGGGGGGGCGGCATTATGGCGGCATGACACAAGACTTTGTCACACACACATGACACTACAGGGTGGAAGTGGGTCAGCCAGTGTTTGCAGGAGCGAGTGTTTGTTTTAACCTGCGCGGAGGCCAGACGGGTGGAGAGACCTGAAGGCAGGACGGAGCTGCTGTCAGACACGACGACGTGAGAGAGGCGTCCGAGTTTCACCCCCGTGCCGTGTTCAGGAAATTTCACATGAAAAAGATTACATCCAGATTCATTTACATCACATTTATTAGGTTAAGGAAAATACTGTTACTACAGTAACTCAGCTCCTGTGAACTGATTCTCAGGCCTCTGATAACTTTTTCCTTCCAGTGAAGTTTTGTATTTAGCCGCCAAGACTCTGAGAACGCACAGAAAACACCACGCTAACAATGACAGATCGGAGACATTCTTTTAGACGACCAAGTTTGATTATTAAAGTCCAGGAGAATCCGGACTGGGAGCTGTGAAACATTGTTATTGTCCATCTGTTTGCAGTCACGAAGAACTCTTTACTCAAGTTGTTTTTAAGAAGCGGTGTGTTCAGTGCCTCTGTGGTGTGTTCAGTGCCTCTGAATACCATCATCGTGTGAGTGGAGGCAACGAAACGCAACAACAGTTTTGGATTTCCGCTTGAAAACACAGAACTCTGCAGCGTTTGTTTACCATTAAATGCAGCTGAGATTTTACATCCACAGCAACTTTTTGTCTTTGAACAGGTAAGATGTGCACAATCCATTCTGAACGTGGCGGCTGTGCCACTCGGATTTGAGAAAAGTATTAAACAGTTTTCGGAGAATGTTTACTGCACAATATTCTCTGCATGCATGTTTAACGTTTCATTATGAAGATGTTTTCACTCCAAAAGCTTTAGTACAAAAGGGGTTTTAGAATGACGATTTCATTTGGGGTTCTGATATTTCAGTGTAAAGATAATCTAAAATGTCCTGCCTCTTTCCTGCATCAGGGTTTCTGGATTGAATTTTCATGTGTTTTCTTTCTATTTCTGCAGCCGAGAGTTTCCATTTTCACTTTGCGTCCCATGCTGAGACTCAGCGATGGCCGTCTGTGTCGATGTGCGGTTTTTGTGGAGATTAGCTCATATGTACCGAGCGCGGCGTAATGTGTGTGTTGACCGTCATATGACTGGATCCCTGCACTATAAAAACACAGCCACATGACACACAGAGGAAACATCACACCACCTCGCTCTCTCGCTCTCCGTCTCTTGACTCTGCGTGGCCGCGCCTGCCGTCGCCATGACAACCGTGGACGTCACGGCCACCTTGACTACGCCCTCCTCTGCTCTCGGAGTGTGCTAATTGATCATGAGACCATGGAAACACACACGACGGAGGGCAGCAGGGAGACACGCATGAAGGAGAAGGGAAAGGAATTGAGTTAGATTTATTGAATCACTCTTTTTGTAGATTAACTCTAGGCAATCAGCGGCAAAGACTTTCAGGAAGTTGCTCAGTCGTGTTCATGCAGCAGTGACGAAAGTGAGCTCAAATCTGATTTTTGGTGAAATGCAATAATATTAATTTCATATCTGTGGCTTCTTTGGACTTTAAGACGGCTAATAGATAGAAAAACAAGGTCATTGGATTCTTCTCGGGATCTCCTTGTGACCTGCTCTACATGCTCCACGTTGTGTGTTGAACAGTCAGCCAGCCCTTCCCGCAGGATCAGCTTCGGTTCACACACTACATGTGGTTGTGTTTATCTTTGGTATAAGAAACAGACACAGTGTGTCAGTGTAAAAATGCAAATGATGGCACATTTTAGCAGCTGGTTTTCATTTTTTTTTTCCCCCTTCACATGTTGACGTCCACTGGAAATGTTTTCTTTTTCTTTTTTAAGAGGAAAGGACTTATTTGTTTTCATATCTCTGTTTACATTTTTTCATTCATTCATACATCCGATGTTTCCAGAAAACCATGAACCAGCAGGGTCACTGTGCTCACGAGGCTGGCAGCACAAATATAACAGCCACGATACAAATTACAAAAGCCATTGCGCAAATACAAAAAGCTTCAACACAACTTCAAAAGCCACAACCTGAATAAAAAAAAAGCCACAGCTTAAATAAAAAAAGCCACAACACACACACACACACACACACACACACACACACAACACACACACACACACACACACACACACACACACACACACACACACACACGTAAAACTACAAAAACCCTCAACATGGATACGAATTGAAAACATACTGAGGTTACAACGCAGGTCAAAAAGTGACACTACAATTCAAAAGGCTACAACAAATTTATTGACCCCGCATCCTAAAAACAAAAGCCGCAGCATTAATACAACAGTCACAACTCATTAACAGCCACAAAACACTTGAAGAAGTCACAATGCAAACATGAAAATCACCAAAATGAGAAAACTCGCGGGGTTGGAGGGGTTCACCCTCAGGGTGGTAACAAACCCAGCTAACACAACCTGTCTGATGGACGACTGCTGGAGCCACGTACCGCTCCTCTGCTCATCTGACGTGTGTGTGTGTGTGTGTGTGTGTGTGTGTGTGTGTGTGTGTGTGTGTGTGTGTGTGTGTGTGTGATCGTCGGTCCAGACTGTTGATCCAGCGCGCACTGTGACCTTCAGCGTGACCTGGGCTGACCCCTGCAAGCACAGAGGAAATGAAGCTGCGTTTCTGTGTACAACGTTTGGAAAACTGACTGAACCTCAGGGGTCAATTATGTAGTGTGTGCTATTCTGTATGTGTGTGTGTGTGTGTGTGTGTGTGTGTAGTAGTAGTAGTAGTAGTGTCATATGATTAAATTAGTCAGACTGAACACACTCCACTGCTGCTGAACCTGCTGGCTATATAGCTGCAGATAAACTACACACAGTGGTGACTGTGTTCGATTCTTACAACCATGTTTTGAGGCGTCTTGGCATCATGTGAATTAATGTGTTTATCTCTCTGTTTCCGTAACCTTCCGTGATTTGCTTAAGACGGCCGCCAGGCCTGTTTCCAGACTGACCTCATTCCACATCGACTTACAAAATAGTTTTCTTTCATACCCAGTGCATCTAAACATGTAGCATTTATATAAAGTGAATGCGTGTACAACCACATGAGCTCTAAATGCCAGTTTAAAAGTGCACCATTGGCTCCTCTAAACTCGATGTTACATCAGGATACACACATACTATACTTTCATTATGTCCATTCCCTGAGAGCTTACAGGACCAGACCACTGGTGCAGTAACACCACTAACCAGAGGGGGCAGTGTGGAGATTAAAAAAATTGGGAAAGCGATGAAATGTTAAATGGTTTCAAAGACGGCTGCCACCTTTTGTTTGTAGAGACCAACATCAGTCTGACCTGCTGCCAGCAGCATCATGGTTGCAGGGTTACAGTCTGATGACTTCTCTATTCTTTTGAAAAAGACTCTAATCCTCTTCCCAGCATTCATGCAGTATGTTGAAAAAAAAAGCAGGTCGATTGATGGTCAAATGGAGTAACCAATTGGCTGAGTCATGCGTCCCTGTCATAAATAAACATCCAAATGTTTTCAAGCAAAATTATTTTTATTACTTGTGTATCGGAACAAGTGGATCACTGGGTTCGCGTCGTAGTGGTGTCAATGTGACGAGCTATAAACTGACCTTCAGATTCAAGGAAGTATAAAAGCAGTGTTCCTACCAACTGAAGTGACTGAATAAAAATCACAGTTTAACCACTAGTTTGAAGTTAGTTGATCATGGCATCTTCATTCAGCTGCAGGAATTCACTGACTCTTAACACCACCTTGTGGTACAAACTGGCATTGCAACACTGGATGACCTACGACTACGTTAAACGCCGTTTCCGCTACACAATTATAGAGTCACTGCATAGCTTTAAACATTTTATAACCAGATTAATGACAGATTTTACCTTGAGCCTTCAAAGCACTGACTCATTGTATCGCGGTGGGGAGCGAGCTTCGTCCTGCTTTTTTCCACTCCTGCTGGAAATTACGATCCTACTTCCCAGGAAGGGGTGGATGTGTTTATATGACTTCACATCACAGTGAAACTGAAAATGACTCTTGTTATGTCAACCAATTTCCAATCTGCACCCCCCATCCCTGAACCCCCCGGCTGACTCAGACTTTGCCTTGTCCCTCATTCATGGCTGCACGCAACAATGCATAGGGATTATTTTTGTCCCAGCAGAAGTTTTTTTTTTTTTTTATGTGGTAATTGAAAACATCTTTATTTGTCCTCACACTGACTGAAGAGACACAACTGGAAGAAAACCAGTTCTCTCTGCATTTCTGTACAAACTGAAACTTTTTACTTTCTTAAATAGTCAGAAGTGGTCTGTTATTTTGCTTCAAACTCTATGGATGATGACGAAGAATGAACAAAGAAGTCAAACCAAGACTTGACTCAATACCTTTACTCATCTCAGTGTTTTTCACTCACAGCTAGTCAGAGGGAGGAAGCACGTTTTTATACTTCAGTAGTTCAAATGATCTAACTTCAGTTTCTGACAGCTTTGAATACTAATAAGATCACCATTTGACACATTGACACAGATCACTTTTTTGTTGCTGAGATCTGACAAACAGTGTTGAATGTTACCAGCTTCTTCCTCTTTACCTGAAATGAACCAGCACATCAGCAAAAGCAAAAGATGTAAAAAGACCAAACAGCATGTTGATCTGATGACTTCTTCTCGGTTCATCTCTCCTGGAACCCCTCAGAACATCCGGTGCTCCTGGAAAAACAACTGCTCACAAAAGCTGTTCAAGCGAGCTTCATTTCTCAGTATAACAGCAACATGTTGCCGTGAAGCTTAAGCAGTAAGAAACTGTGTGAAATGAGTTAAAGGACTCTTTCATCGACGCTGGTCTTTAACGTCTCAATTGAATTCAGTGATTGACTCAAACATGGTCACTGAAACCTTTATTCATTTGACTGCATAACTTCATGAGGAGATGGCGCTGTGGAGCAGTGGTTAGCTTTCTTGGCTCACAGTGAGGATGTTGCAAGTTTAAATGTGGAGTTTGCATGTTCCTCCCCATGTGTGCATGGATTTCCTTCAACAGTCCAGAAACATTCATGTGAAGTTATCCATATCATTTAGTTTACCGCAGAAGATTAAACAACATAGACAATGGAAGCATGAATAGAACTTTAAAAGCAGTTATTTAGTTGTGTAAATCCAAACTAAACTGGATATTTTTTCCCTCAAATTGTAAAATCACAAATCAAAAGGCAAACTCTTTTTAATGGTTCACAAAAAAAAAAGAAAAAAGATCCAAAATATTGCCAAGAAATTACTAACAGAAACCATAAAACGTCCAACCTACATGCTAAACTTTGACTGAATCAAAATGTACATCTGGATGTTGTTTGAATGCTTTAATACAGATGAATTCTCTTTTAAAATAAATACATAAAACAACTCACACGCGGTGTCATTAATTAAAAAGGCCTCTGGTCGGTGATACAATAAGCAGCTGTATCATTTCCTTGAAAAACACATTGTTCATCCAATTACGTAACACGTATTATACTCTAGGGTCTAAAACGGGAGAAATATGTTCTCTTGTGCAGGTTTCGTCCATATTTCCTGTGCTACCTCGTACGGTGCTGCTGTCTGTGGCTGCAGAGGCACATTTGGGACCGAAAGCCCTGCGGGATCTGAATAAAAGTCCTATCTGTTTGTGTTCAGACCAGTCATAACCCATAATGCAGCGTGAGGAACATCTCTGGCCTCAGGGGCAAAAGGTTATGAGACAATACTGCCGCTAATGCTATTTAATACAGACAAGCAGCTGTCTATCTGGACGTCTACCTGCCTGCCTGTCTGTCTACGTCTGATATTACGTCTTTTTTTTGATGAAATCTGCGGCCACATACCTGATCTGCTGCTTGTTTATGGAAACTCTGTCCTCTCTGATGTGATTGCTTCCTGGTCTCAGGCCTCCCACTCATGCCTGACTCACTTTATGAGGCGTCCCTGTGGACAAACAGACTTTTCACGCTTTGTATGCTTGCCTTGGGAACATTTTTCCTAATTCTTAATTGTTTGCGAATGTCGAGCCGAATGCTTCTTGTGGTTACCGGTAGATAAATAAATAAATAAGGGATAGGAAGAAAAAAAAATGCTTTTGCTCGTATTTGTCCTCGACACATGGAGGAGACCCTGCGCAACACATGTGCGCCGCTCTGCAATGCTAACTCCTGCAGATACAGCGATCGTAAAAAAGTCAGGTTGTTGTTCACCACCAGACAGGACGACACACAAACACACCTTCAGCTCGGTAAGTAGGGCACACGATAAGGACTGCGATACGAGATAAGCTCCTATCAAGCAAATATTGTTCAGTGGTGTCAAGGAGGCTAATTTATGATCATCAATCACTATAGTTGTGCTCGGCAACGACTCATGATGGGAGTTATATAAGAGCGCTGAGGGAGTCTGACCTGATTCTGAACCTGTGGTCACATCTAGAGCTCGGCGGCCACGGTAAGGTTGGCAGCAGTTCAGAGTCTGAAATGTGAGGAAATGAGGCTCCGGTTTTGGTTTTTAATCTATTTCTTAAGAAGTGTCTTTAAAAATTCAAAATTTAACAGTAGTAGGACTTACCTCAGCATTTAACCAACTAGTCACATGGACGGAAAGGTCATGGGCTGCGCAGCAAGCTCGGGTGAACACAAGTGCAATTTCAGTTAAATTCTAACCAGGGATCTTTGCGATGTCAGCTGCTCCGTCGGTTCCACCGGCGAGAGAGGCGCATGCTGAGAGGAGACACCGAGGGGCCACCGAGGTCCAGAGGCTGGCAGCTACAGGCCGCTCACATGAAGACCTGGAATAAAGCTGCTTTATTCTCTACCGAGGAATATCAAATGTCAACATCCTAACATGCAGGACAACTTTAATAGGCCTTAACAGAAAGATGTTAATGGGATGCATGTTCAAAGGGACTGAAAGATGCTCACATCAGAGTTTTCAGCTCTTCACTTCTCTTGTGTGGTTTTTTTGAGCACAACAACACCACACTAGTTGAGTCATCGATTGTGATAAATCAGTGAACTTTTACAGCTTGTATTATAGGGACGGAAACTTGAGCCAGAATGTCGAACGGGGTCACGGACAGCTCCGGCTAACCCGACCTCACCTCAGCCAGCCGGGCTCTGTGAAGCAGCACCGGGGGTCCATCCAGTATTCATCCCCATCTGTGGTCTGCAGGCGCTGGCTGAAAGCAGAGCTCACGGCGGTGAATATGCAGGTGCTGGAAAGATGCTCGCATGGGGAATGGATAAGGGGGCAGGAAGGACACCCATGGAATAATGTGGCTCGGAAAAAAAAAAAAGAAAAAAAAAAAAAAAGAAAAAGGCCAGAGTGTCGCGTCAGCTCCTCTGATCATGTAACAGGTGGAAAAGGACAGAAAGAGATAAAGACCGAGACAATGGAAGGAAGTGACTTCAGTGAGACGCCGCATGGCCGCTAACAAGGCCCACCGCCGTTCTGCATGTGTGTTTTACAGGGAAAAAGTGACTGAGCGGCACAAACAGGCTCAAAACACACAGGGCTAAAGAGTGAGTGTGCTGGGGTCAGTGTGTGTGTGTGTGTGTGTGTGTGTGTGTGTGTGTGTGTGTGTGTGTGTGTGTGTGTGTGTGTGTGTGAGAGTGTGTGGCTCCCTGTCGACAGCGGTGTCCTGGATGTGACGGGGACGGCTGAAGGTGCCGACAGGCCGCTGCTGTTTCTCAGACCGGGTCGGGTTTACGCTCAAAATCATTTTGACTTCTTTTGCCATTTTTATCTGTTTTAGCCGTTGTAGTCTAAACAAAAAATATTTTCAGCTTTTTTTTTTTTGTTTGTTTTTCGTTTTCAGCTGGTTTTAGCTGTGAAACTATTTTAGCTTTTTCGAAAAGTTTTACCTGCATCAGGAGTTTTTAGCAGTATGTTTTTGGGAGTCAGTATATTTGACCTGTATGGGATTAAAGACTGACGTCAGTTACATAGAAACATAGCCGGGCTGAAATGAACCAGAACTCTCCCATTAATCCTTTTTACATATGCTTTTTCCATTTTATTTTATTTTTCATAAGTTTCCTAACCTTCTGAAACCTCCAGGTAAGATTCACATGACGGTTTCCCACTCCCCTGATAAATATTCACAGCTGGGAGCCATTTATTACACTGCTCTTTTCATGGATAAAATCCTCCCCGATTCCTTAGAAAGGATTTTCTCCTGTCAGGTTTTTCAAGTGTTTTTGCATTTTTGCACGTTATCAAACTAAAGGAGCAGAACCAGCAGAGGGGAGGAGTCCATAAATAATGCCTTTCATGAAACTAAATGTACACAGGCAGTATATTATACATAGGTGATCCAATAAATCAGCGCACCTTTCAGAATTTGTGCTATTGTTGTCCGAGGAGCCGTGGCCGCTGCACGTAGATTAGCCTTTGTCCCGGCTGACATGTTTATGTTTCTGAAGGTTGTTAGACGCTGTAAATGTCAGCGTGCTTTCCACCTTTACTATGAAGGCTGGACTGGGATGAATGAGAACTCAGGACGTTATTAATGGATGTACTGACTGCCTCCTCTGAGGACAGGAGGGCTTTTTTTTCCCCCTTGTTATTTTTTTCCTGGAATAAAAAATAAGCAGATGCGAAGTGACATTTACATGGAAGAGAAGGAAACCTGATCGCGGCGGTAGACTGACTGACCTGTGTGTGTGCACGTATGTTGTACTGTGGCAGAGTGTTTTTTTATATCTGTCATATCCTATGATAAGAAGAAACACATAAAAACATTACGACAAACAGTGAAGTTGTTATTGCTGTTCCAGTGCCCTATATTCACATGAAATCAACAACCTTTACTATATATACAGTATATTGCATCACAGGGTATCACACTGTTTTATCGAGTTATATCATGATATCCTGTTTTGATAAAGTGGCACAATAATATCATCGCCTTTTATGGTGAAACTGTATTGTCGTATTGTGACGTTTTTACTGCTCTGACGTGAAAAACTCTGAACTACATTATCGTACTTCCACAGTAAACTTTGTCGCAAACTGTAAACATTGTAAAAAGGTGTTCTGTCATTATCACATCACGTTATGAGGCTTCAGACTGAAATGTGAGAACTGGGTCGTGTTACTGCAGAGCCTAAAGCCTCAGCTGTTCCCCGCTGTGGGGCCGACAGGCCACGTTTTCACTGAAAACGAAAGCTTTCGATGTGTTTTAGGCGTCCGTCACTGAAAAACACAGCTTTTTGAAAATGGCTTCCAAGGCGCAACTTTCTGAAAATGCTCTGAAAAGGGTTTAAACACAGCTTTTATGAAATGTTTCTGTAGTGGATGTGCACCACATCCGTATTTTGTGGATGCTCTCCACATGTGTGAGCAGATGGAAAGTTCAAACAGTTTTCCTCCAGAGTGTCCTGACTCCCAGTCCATACTCTCCTTTGACTTGAAAGTTTTTTAGTTAAGAGTCACCTGGAATTAAATAAAACATGGTCATCTGCCCCTGGACTCACCAAACTACACGCTAACTACATCGTTTTCAGCATTTTTCTGTTGTTTCCGTTTAAACGGACATCATTTTCAAAATGTTGCTGTGACTTTTCTGAAACAAAAACACAAAAATGATGTGGTTTGACTTGAAAAGTCTCGTAAACGGAGCCTGAGAGGGAAGTCGTGCACAGAAGTGTCGATCACGTCGCCTACAGTCATTTGTGAGTGGACGTCTGGTGGTTTCTGCTGCCCAGTGCCCGACCAGCATCCATTTCATGAGGTCGTAGAGCAAGTGAATATTTTTGGTAATATCCGCTTTTTTTTTTTCCATTTATTCAAAAGATAACAGAGATGCTGCATTGTTTTGCCTCACTGCCTTTGGCAGACTGTGACTTCCTACTAATGAGTAAAGATGAATGATGGATTTCACTTGAAAATATAACGGGGGAAAAAAAATTAAGCAAATCAAGTCAGGGATGTAATATTAAGTGTCATGTTTTTGTGACTAATACATGGCTTAGAGGGACAGTGGGACTGAATATTGCAGTCCCATTAAGAAATGTATCTAATTCAGGGTATTTTTCATGCTGAAATGGTGAATCGTGTCAGCTTGATCCTTTTAATGATACTCGTCTACAGATTTTATGGAACACAAATGACATTAAAGGGTGTTTAATCACATGAGAAGATATATTTTTTAAGATTAAATCACGCTAATGTTTTTGATGTATAATAAATAAACGACACACATATCCCAGGAATCCTTTGAAAAAGATGTTTTTAATCTAAATGAGACTTTCCTGGTTAAATAAAGGTTAAAAAAAAAAAAAAAAAAAACTTTCAATAGCAAACTTTAACATCCTGTTTCTGTGGTTTATATTCCATTTATTTAGGACTGACTTTTAAATATTTGTTGATATTACATCATGCACTGCACACAATCTGATGAGAGCTGAGGAGAATGAAGGAAACAGGTCAAGTCTTCTCTGAAGAATTTAGAATTTCTGTGTCACTTCCTCACCTCCTGTCCTTGGAGTTCATAACCCACACTGTGCGATAAGAAATATGGTAATTATAGCAGAAGTGGGGCATTGTGGCCAAGGACAGCCTGCCATAATAAACACTTGGCCGCCAACAGACACGCACGAACTGTGCCGCCCTGGTGAGGTTATCTCAGCAGAGATACTGGCTGGTGTCGGCTGAAAGAGGCGATAGTGACTATGAGAGACACTACACGCTACCTTTCATCCACTCCGGCCATGTGAGTGTGTGGATCTGTTTCTGGATGGGGATCTTAGGTGGCTGCTGCCACTGGTGAGCGTCTGTGGAGTTTCATAGCCTGGTGGGCTAACACGGTTTGACCTCATCCGGGAGAGTTCATTTGCAGTAAGTATAACCGTTCGCTAAGCACGCCTCTAATACTGGAGAGAGGCTGCGAGGGAGGTGACTTTGCAGGGAAGATAGTTTCTGGTTGGAATGCAGCCCGGGAGTCTGGGAGGCCATCTGGATTGAAGATTGACCTGTCATACCTGCAAATGATTTACAGCCTGCAGGAATCTATCACACAGACACACACAGACACACACACTGCAGTTGTCCCTCATAAAGCCTTGCACTGAAGAACACAAGACAGACGTTAAGTAACATGCACGTACACAATGCGCTCACCAAGGCAACAGACAGCACCGTGACCTGACAAGAGCTGAGGTATTGGTGATGCTGCCATGAGAGCTAGCCCTCCCACTGCAGAAATGCAAACTAGCATTAGCCTCGAAGCCATGCAGTCAGGGCCAGTTTGTAAAAACATGCATAATGCAGCAGCTGCAGAAGAAGTTTCCTGCACAATTCACAGCATTTCGCATCAGTTTCAATGAAATTTACTTGATTAGCTTCAAGTCCATCAGTCAACAGAAACAATAATCCATTGGAAGAGGAATAGTATTTTATCTGAGTCGACTGTAACAAGTGCTCACACACACTGGTGCTGGTTAAATGTACTCCTGCCATGAAGAACCAACTCCAACCGAGCAAAATGTAGAAAAGAATGTTGAGAAATCTTGAGGCGGAACTCCTCTTGTACACATCCCCTCTCAGAAGTCTGAACAGAGATGGCAAATATTAATCCAAAAGTTTTTTTTTTCTCATAATAATATGACTGAGAACTCGATCTGCACAATATATTGTAAATTCATCATAAAGCAGGCAGTGAACCGTGAAGTCACAAAGGACGCGGCTTCGGTGACTCACCGTTGGACTTAACAGTGATTCACAGTCGTTCCAGACAATGCTGGTGTTTCTCCTGGGACAATATGTCTGCTCTTCACAGACGTTAAGTCAAGTTGGGGTGAAGAGGCCGAGCCAGACGGGAAGTTTCTGTGTGAAAAGCATCAGCCTTAGCAGTGACAATAGATGTTGACACTGTTGCTTTCAGAACTGTCCTTGAAAATTCACGCATCATTCAGCATATTAATCTCTGAACCGGCTCGCCTCAATGCAGGGAGGATCCCTGCGTCACATCAGGACAGAAGCAACAGTAACAGCCAAATTCTCACCGATTCTCCCATATCTGAAAACCACTCCAATGTGCATGTGTCGTCTTCCACGGCGGCCTGCGTTCACATCCAGACGTCTGCGAGCAGCCACGACTGGAATGCAGCCAGTGAGGGTCAACGGCATGTCAAAGGTCACCACAACGCTGAGGGGGAGGCGTGGAGGAGGAGGGAGGAGATGAGAAGAGCAGCCAGGAGGCAAACGAGAGAAACAGCGGAGGACGACACCAGCAGCACTCCTGCGTCGCTATCAGTGGACTGATCAGTGTGTGTGTGTGTGTGTGTGTGTATGTGTGTGTGTGGGTGTGTGAGTAAGCAGCTAACTAAACAACAGCAAAAGGAGAACTCGGAGTAAAAGTGCAGCTCTGATCCACAAATAGCAAATGGTCTTACAGTGGAGAAACCAGATGGTTACATACAGGCACACATGCTCAGTACCGGCTTGTGTGCACGGGTGTGCATGTGTGTGTGTGTGTGTGTGTGTGTGTGTGTGTGTGTGTGTGCGTGTGTGTGTTTGCAGATGGCCAACTGACGAGGATCAAATCCAGGACATATTCTTCTATGCACAAACACGGAAGTGAGGGTTCGCTTGGTCGGCGAAACGCAGAGCGAGTCGAGACTTTCCAGATGCACCATGGGACTCGGCACTGAAAAGAGGAGGATTATGGGAAAATGAGCAAGGCCCCGTGTGTGCGAGTGTGGTGTCTTTAACCGACACGTTGGCACTTTGCATCCCAACTGCATGCATATAGGACGCTGTCGCTGGACAGAGCCGTCATTTCTAAACATAAACTGTGCAGCATGTAATACACACTGTGTGTGAGCGAGCGAGAAAGAGAGAGAGAGAGAGAGAGAGAAAACCTCTTTGGTTGTCAGTGCAGTTTCAAGGACGGGTTAAACACCACTGTCTTTTTATAGCAGCAGCAATTCAGCTGGTGTGTGTGTGTGTGTGTGTGTGTGTTTGTGTGTGTGTCTGTGTGTATGTGTTCTACAGCTAGCAACTTGGTGAATGAAGGAAGTTGTGTATTTGTGTGTACTACGAATTTTGTGAGTGTGAAATTTTGGAGGGAAAAAGAAAAACTGTGTGCTACTCTCTCTTTCTCTCTCTCTCTTTCTCTGTCTCTCTCTCTCTCTCTCTCTCTCTCTCTCACACACACACACACACACACACACACACACACACACACACACACACACACACACACACACACACGTGTATTTTTCCATTCAGGTGTGAAAAGACAGACAGCGCTGTCAGAGACGGGAGCCTGACTCATCTGACCTGCATTTCACGCTCTCATTTGCTCGGGAAACAAATATCTGGCTGTTATTTCCAACAGGTCCACATGTCCACCGTGGACGGACACGCTGCGGGGTTTATGGACGGCCTGTCAGCTCTCTGGGCGCTCCATGTGGGTCTGCAGCTGTTTACGACCTCCTCTATTTCCCAGAGATGCATCTCAAATTTCAAACACAGTGATGCAGTTGACATCTGACTGTGAACTTCCTTGTTCAAATGTTCTGCAGATTCTTCAATAAAGTAATTTTTTTTCTACATGAAAGTTTTCTTTGTATTAGAACAACTTAACCAAAAAAGATTAAACTCCAGAACCTGTAAATGAGAAAAAACTGATAATGGAAGACCCACACCTCTCCTTATGAGCCTCCATTCTCAATCAAAGACCAATGCTTGCTCACCTTTTATGCTATTTACACCATTTTCAGTCTATATTCAATGACTGGTGTGAAACTAACAGAGCTGAAGTTATCATGGGCTTCATCTACACGAGGAGTCAAAATGCATCGTTTTTGAAAATGTCTGTTTCCCCAAAAATGGCAGAAATGGTGAAAGTGATGCAGTTAGCATGCCAGGCCACGAGTTGGCGCTGTTGGTTGCTTTTGTGATGAAACCACACACAGTTGCAGAGCAGAGAACGATACACTATAAACATTAACGGTGGTGAGAACGTGGACATTCGTATGGACAGACGATGGAGTTCGGTTGCCCTGACAGGTGAATCTCAACTCTAAAACTACCAAATCCCAGAAGACTATGGACCGGGACCCATCACACTCTGTTACTACGATACTCTCATGTGCAGAAGAGCCATGGTGCTTGTTATGGGAGCCGTTTTCAAGAAGTTGTATTCACAGTAGAGAAATGTGATAAAAGTTTTCCATTTTCACTTGAAAACGTTGTATAAATCCTTAATCCAGATTTTACTCTGACTGAGTCCTTTCTCTCTCACATTGACTCGAGTTTTCTTTATCTGGTTTTCTTCGAGTGTGGCAGAATGACTGCAGCGTCACTCAGCGGCCTGCGGCCTCCAGCAGAGACTCGTTCTCTCACTCGGGTTACAGCAGCATTTCAGCTTGTCGTTAAAACATCATCATTCCATTCGACAGCTGAAACCTCTGGTTGATGATTACTCAGAATCCAAATGCTGCTCTCTAAAGAACAATAATTAATGAAAACATGACAGAGTACAGACGGCCCTCCCACCCGTCTATCTACTGTTACACCTCTCTCCATCACATTTCGCTCGCCTGGAAAAACACGGCGAGCTCGGGGCTCTGTGTTGTCTTTGCTATGCCTGGAATGACTGAAATGGCCGGGTGTCAGTCAAGCGAGTCACTGTACCCGTTTCCCTGGGCGTTATGTTACCTTCAGCTCCGCCCCTTTAATTAACCCTTCAGTCGTGACTGATCAGAGGATCTTATTTTTCCTTTTGTGAAGAGTTTATAGGAACCATGACCGGCCTGCCTCCTGCTTATTGCTTCACTTTCCTCTGTGATGTCCCATCAGCCTGTTTCTAAACACTCTGTCCCGACATGTGGACACAGATCTGAGTCCCTCGCTGATTTATCACTGCTACACCTACCGAGCTACGACAGAAACCAGCACTGTACGCTATTAAAGTCAACAATAAGAATAGACGCGGCCAGCCACATGTTCATACATGAAGGTTGCGACACACACCCGTTTTGTGTGCGTCAGTTGGTCTTAAAACACCGCTGTGGGCTCCGTGTCGTATCTTGTAAGATTCCAGGTCTGGGCTAAGTAGAGACCTGGGATATTGTCACAGGGATGAAATACGAGCAGCTACAGGTATGTTCCCATTAAAGTTCACCTGTGTGGGAGAACAGCGTGGTTATTAAGTTGGCCTGATAACAGGAATGAAAAGGACACCCTATTATCTCAATACTGGAGGTCATCTCATTTTCTTGCACTTGGCTTTCAAAGTGGTGCTTTGGGTGTTTTTGTTGTTCTCATGTCGTCCGTCTCAGACGAGCTGGGTAAAAGATGCTTAGGTTCAAGCCTTTTGTTGCTCCTGTCCCTTTATTTGAATTTCCACAGTGCAGTTATACCACTATCATGGAAAGGGAACTAAGATTTTTGTTCTTTTGATCTCACTGTTGGTGTTTCTGTGGCCAATGTTCCAAATGACAATCAATAAAACTGCTGTTTCTTCAAAGGTTCTAAATATAACAGGCTAGTAGCTGTATTACCCAAAGACATGAGAAGTATTCAGCTTGAATCCAGGGAAATCCAGACGTGCAAAAGTTCAGATGTGTGGCCTGAATGAAATATGATAAAAATCAGGACAAAATGAGAGATGGGATCCGGTACACTGCTGTAGGGCATAAGGCCACTACACACATTTAAGAATCACAAGTGATCAGTTATCTCGCCAAGGGGTCACTAAATACATGGTCCACAACTCGAAATTAACTATACACAGTGTTAAAGGCAACAAAAGTAAGAAATGTACTGTCAAAATAATACGAAATGTTCCTATTGGTCGGCTGGTATAGAAGAAACATTCCCTTCAAACAGTCTGTCTTCTCTATCAGCAACATCTAGGTCAAGTTTTTCTCCTTTCAAACTCAGAGATATGGGCTGGAACAGCGTTTGTGGGCGGGGCTAGCCCGTAGCTACTTCCTGGTTCCTGAGCCAATCAGATGAGTGTTCCCAAGGTTCCCAAGTGCAGCATTCAGTATTTTATATTGAGAGACAGCAGCCTGCAAGTACGGCCACTGCCACTAAAAAGAAACGCAAAATAGCTACATGTAAACTATTTATCACCGTTAGATAAATAGTCTCTTTGAATGTTATAAATACACCAACTCAAGCTCGATCTCTGCTTTCAGTCCGCGTCACAGTGCTCTGCAGGCAGATGACCTGAGAGATACGTATCGTGCCTGAACGGCGCCCAACGTTCCCCGTCTGCTGCTTCCACCTGAGAATAAAACACATTTCCGAAACACCAGCCTCCACGCTGCACTTAAACATGAATGTTTTGTCAGTACACGTCTTTGCAAAACCGTCCCTGTCACATACACCTCGATGACTCGGTGCGTGTTAAAAACTGCCTCTAAAGATAGAAAGAAAAGATTTAGTCCGCTGTGGTTTCTGAGGCCCCGTGGCGGCCTTTTTAAAGCTTGAACCTACCGCAATACTCACATACACACATATGATGTGTTTCCATGCCTTTGTGAGTCTTGTGTTGTCAGCCATATCTAACACACACCTAAAACACCGGAACATATCATGAATGCTTAACATTAATCCCTACAAGGAAGCCAAGTCCCCTTAATATGAACTCATAAACCGATTCATATCAGCTGCTATCTGCATCCACATAAACACACACACACACACACACAAACACACACACACACCCACACACACACTTTGTGCCCAGTGTGGCATATCAATGAAAACAAAGACGGTATGGGAGAAAGAAGCTGAACTACCCTCGATATGACCAGATGCAAGAGCAAATCCTGCCACATTACAGCTGTAATCATTAACCTCTCATTTTGGGTGTGTGTGTGTGCATGTGGCTGCCGCTGATAGTCTGAGCATGCACGGTTCTCTCTGTACCTCATGTGGCCCCTCTGGGTCTGTTTTTTTTTTTTTTTTTTTTTTTTTTTTTTTTTTTTTATGCAACAGGTCAACATTACTTTTGTTGACCTTATCGGGCCTCTGCACACACTGATGTCATTCCCAGGTGTGTGTGTGTGTGTGTGTGTGTGTGTGTAGGAGTGTTAGTCTAAGGATTGTGAATGTCTGGTTTACTCAAGATTGGAAGGAAAATCAGGGACTATTTGATATTTATCTCCAATCTAGCAGTTTGCTGAGTCTAATTTCGTAGCTGCAGAGACCACGCCTGTGGAATCGGCTCTTTAAAGACCCGGCCGATTCAATATGTGTGAAAATCAGTAAATCACTTTTCTATCTATCCGGCCTGACTCCGGAGAAGATGAATCACTCTCAGAGAGAACATGGCTTGACAAGTTCACAGTATCAACGCTCTTATCACTCAACCTGCAAAAATGTGGAGAGTAGGAATGTCGTTTTAACCATTGTGAAAACACTTCTGTTGATTTAAAAGCTGACGCTGCTCAGATTCTCATCAAGATGAGACTCATGGTCTGAAAGAGATTAATGTGGGTACGGAACAACAGGACTATAACACCTTCTATTGTTTATTTGACACCTTTTTGACTGAGTGGATCATCGTATCTCCTTTCATATACTGTTCTTATTTGGACATACCTTCTTTTGAAATGCTGACATACAAATATTCACATGGCATAATTTTTTTTAAACTTTCATAATAAGTTTATGGTGGCTGTGGGTCATGACTGAAAGAATGAAAAGGGCTAAAATGAGCTTTCTGTGCACGGTGAAGTGCCTCGCTCTTCAAGATGGAGTGGAGGGACTCAAAGTCTCCAGTCCATTGAGAGGAGAGGACGCCTGCCCGTCTGCTGTTGGAGGGTTACTGATTACTGCCTACTGAATCAAAACCCCAGCGATCCGTTTGTTTATGGCATCTAGATCTGGGGCTAGTAGGGCGTCCTATTCAAGTACTGTAATCTGGTCATTTTATCTCTTTTTCAATGCAAATATCATCTCTAAAACCAAGACCAATGAAGTTCTGATCACACCACTGACACCCACTGCCAAGCGTTTATTGAGACAGTTATTGAGCACTTGTCTGCTCTGCCCTGCATGGCACCAACCTCTGCTTTGGGCACCACAGTGAGAGAATGCATTATACTTTCAGGTTTCCTGTTTGGGTTCAGATTGGTTGCTTCACACGGCTGAGCTGCTCAGCTAAGAGATGAAACATTATTCCCTGGACTGCCTCCATGGATGGACACGGGCAAATCATTCTGGACCCCTCTGAGGACGGTAAACACTGAAGTGTTGACCTTCTCCGTGGGAGAGTTTGAATCAAATCGTCGGGTCTTCATTTCAGGCCTGTTTGTCTTCAGAAACCCCCACCTGTGCGCTGGATGATATAACAGTTGTGACCACACCGGCTCCTCCACCCTTAAAAAGCCCCAATCTGGCCCATAACGATTGTTCAGCACTAGAGATTGAAAGTGTAAACATCGCTCTACCTCCTTCACCGCTGCCTTTTTTCTTTTTTTTTGTTGTTTTGAGTCATTCACGTCTGTCCAGGATGAAAATATTTGCTTAATAAAGTGTCAGTGCTACAAATTTAACATGACTTCCTGAATATATTTAGGCTTAAGATAGGCTCCATCATCGCAGAGAAAAAGATTTCCTGTTGAAGATGGATAGATTGTTGAAATTGCAAATGTAAAAGTTATGTATCTGCTGACTGACGTTCATCAGCACAAGCCATTACTTATCATGAGTTTCAGTCAGCGCCTTTCGGGAGGCCTGCAGGGAGTTTAATGCACTCGGCGCTCGGAGGCGTTGCACTGGTTATTTTCCATCTCCTTACCAACATGCGGCATCTGATTCTGCTGCAGCACGAGTCTGTTAGTCCAGGAGCCGCATGGGGGAATCTCCAGCTGCCCGGCTCTGTTTAGTCAGACCTTTTAACCAAACACTTGCTCCTTCTTACATACACACACACATTCGTGCACACACCCTCCGCCATTCTTAGCTCAGAGCTTTACACAACAAAAACTCAGAGAGGAAGAGAGATTCCAACCAAACAGAGAAGCTCAGGTAAAATTATGTATGACGAGAGCGAATCGCCACCCACCCCCACCCCCCATGTCTGTTTCATTGTTTGTCTTCGCTTGGCCGCCATTCTGCCGTTACATAACAGTGTCGGTGAGAACCTGCTGGCTGTTCAAACAGGTCGGCTTCACAGAGGATTAGAGGCTGACAGACATGACCCACATACTGAGACACTTCCCTGCAGGTAGCTGTCAGTCTGTCACCCCCACCCCTGCTGACACACACACACACACACACACACACACACACACACACACACACACACACACACACACACACACACACACACACACACTCGTGCATGCCCACGCAGAGATTTTCTGCTGTCATGTTTGAGGATCAGCCTGTTGCAGAGATAATGAATGGCTGCCAGCGGTGAAACAGGTGAGTGGATTGATCGGAGTTCTTGGTGTGGAACCGGTCTCATGGCCACAGATAGACTTTCCATTGTTCAGCTCCATCTCTTACTGACGTGACTCATTTCAGACAAGTGGCTTGTTCAGACTTTGCTGAAATGCCTCATGACTACTTGCTTTTGTATTAGTTTGATTCTTCATGCACAGATTTCGCTGCCAGGCTTTGTGTGCTCGGCCGAGCGTGCAGTTAGCACCCAACACACCCGGACAGAAACCCTGCAGGTGGATGCAAAGTTTATGCAGTTAACGCACATAGACATATTTTAGCAAAGACATGTATTTGATGGTCCCATCAGAAACAACACAAAGCGTGTTTATTAGTTTGCATGTAAGCGTCTGAGTGAAGAGGTTGAAGTTTTGTCAATGATCTGCAGATCATTTTGAAGAATTTTTTTTGTATTTGAATATATGATTTATTATATTTGTTCCATTTTGGAGATAAAAATATGTAACAAAAAAAAAAAGTTAAAATATTTGTGTTTTTTTTAATATTATTTTTAAATAACATTTTTTGCAGAGATGAGATATTTGAAAGTTAGGTTTCAAAATCGTACACGCTAACTCAAAATTGCCACAAATTGCCATCAGTTGCCATTGATTTAGAATTGATGCTTTCTTGGATACTATAGACATCGGTTCAGTGACGCCCTCAAAGAATTTTCAATCGTCATTTTTGTTAACGAAATTTATAAACTCCTATTTCTAAGTTCATGGTGTCTCCATGAACTACCGCTGTACGTGTTTAAATACGAATCAAGATCGACGGTGACCTCCCTGTTCGTCAGAGACACACGTGCTTCATCATCTCTCTAATTAGAGTGAAGGCTGCAATTTGCTGCTTTGTTAGAATTGATGTTATCTCCAGAACCACTTATTATAACAATGGCAGTGTTAATAGCTATGTGAGTAATTTCTCTATCACATAGCAATATGAGGGCATATTCATTTTAGACTGCAACAAAAGGTTTTTCCTACTATTATCAGTATGTCGAACAGAAATAGACAGCAGCGTCAGGTTAGAAAGTTAACATTACGATCTTGTAAGTCAGCTCTCTCGCAGCAGGACACAGTGGCGTCGCCAGCTTTGGTTTCTGAAGTATGCAGGTTTTATGGGAGCAGGTTAACAGCCTGCTGTCCAACCCGCTGCTAGCCTGGAGGATCGCTGTCGTCTGGTCTCGACGGTTTGACCTGTTTGGCATGGGTAACCCTGCCAGGAGTATAAAACTCCAGCTGACGTAGCTCGACGGTCACAGAGACACAGAAACTATCTGAACACAATGAGGGTAGAAAATTAAATATCTTTTAAAGTCCCGAAACTGTTTTTCTGTGTCCAACATTTTGGAATTCAGCTGTTTCTGTTGAAAATAAATATTAATACACAATGAATAAGAAGCTTGAAATGGACTGGAGCTTTATTTTGAGGTTGTGGACAACAAGGGAAAAAATGACGGAGAATTAGTCATTGGTTACTGCAACTCGATACTCTCAAATATGAAACAATCTTTTGAAAGCAACACAATGCTTTACTTTTACTCGTCTCCTTCGGTTTAATCCGCAAGTTAAGACAAAGCTTAGTGACATTAAGATCAGTGAGTGGGTGAACGTCCACTCAAGGCATTGAGGTATTACCACAGACTTGAAGGCGAAGACGTGTTCTTCTCCGTCTTTTTCCCATCCATCACTGTGAGAAACTCTGTTTTCTACATCACAATCGTTAGCATGCTACTGATTCAACGGCGATGCGACTTCTGCATCCGCAAGATGACTGAATCCAAGAATAAATCATGATTAGATGTGTTGATTTTTGAACTTGTCTCGGCCCTGTTTATAACACAGAACACGGAAGACTATCCACATCTGCAATAGTTTTCTTGTTCAGAGAGGCAAAGTTGTTTGTTGTCCTTAAATTAGACTCTGTTTCCCAGAGAAGAAACACACAAAGATGAAGAGTCTCTCCAACACTTCAGCAGAAACCAGGGCTGTAATTATAACAGCTAAGAAAGGTCAACATTCATACATGCCTGTTTGTGGCTCAATAAAACTTTAATACCAGCCCATTATTAGCTTTAATTACATATATATTCAAAAAGAGTCATGCCTATTGTATTGCAAGAGGACAACAAAGGTCAGTATAATTTGAAATGATATTGTTTGAGCCTTGACAACAGAACAAACAATGTGTAAACAGTGGTGAGTCATTCAGTGTGTGTTCGGTCCTGGAAGCCAGATGCGTGGGGCTTCACCTCGCCGTGCCACCAGGTTAAGATAACCACAGCTTGTCTGTTTGTGTTTATCCTTCATTTGCTACCTCGCTGACAATAGCTCCATTATCCTGCCGCCGCCGCCGCCGACTCCACCCGGCTGCTCCGTCAGAGAGGAGACGTCCCGCTCCATCCTCTCAGAGGCCGGCCGTCAGTGGGTAACCACGGCGACGGCAGAGCGGCGCGCTCAGCACGCCCGAAGTGGCTTCGATCACGCCTCCACGACCTGCTGCGCAGATGGACGGCCAGGAGAAGCGTGCGGAACGTGCGGATCGTACCCTCTGCGTGTGCCTCTACTGTATGTTCGATGACATGTGAGTGTGTGGATGTGTGTGTGTGTGTGTGTCTGTGGACTGTTTGTAAGTGGAGAGCAGACAAAGGCAGGAAGCTACTCCAGGCTCCACAGATCAGCTGCTAGCGTCTTTAAACTTAACTCCAGCATCCTGTTTCAAAAGTTTCCACTGACACCAGCGGCTAAAAATGTCTGCTGTCGCTGCTAAAAGCCATTAATATCGAGTGTTTTGTTTCACTCCCGAGAGTTTGATGAGATGATCAATGCTACTTCATATCTTTGTATTGATTATGTGAAGCAGAACAACCTGCAGTCACCTGCATGAGGTTAGAGCAATTTCACACGAACCAATTCATCTTTGGTGGTGAGTTTACATTTATAAGATGCTATGACAATAACTCAATTCAAGTCAACCATCGGCTTTATGCCAACTGTCCGGACATGTCACAAAAATGGCTTAGACTAACAACATTACATATAAAATAACAATATTTAATGAAAACTGAAGATTCTCAAATTTCATTATGGCTTTATTGTATAATTTACTGACTAAACACGACCTCCATTACTTTAAACAATAGCTCGAGCATTGCACATCTTCATCCTGGACGGGGCAATAAGGACAAAATCCAGCATGTTTTGACTGTTGTGCCATTGAATTCATGGTTTTCACTTTTGCCTCACAGCAGAAGGTTGTTGGCTCAAGTCCAGGTCAGGCATTTCTGTGTGGAATTTGCATGTTCTCTCTTTGCTTCTGGGTGTTTGCCCAGTAATGGACCAGTGATCTATCCAGAATGTATGCTGCCTTCATCCTCAGTCACGTCCGATTGGCTGAAACCCTCTAACCCTAAGGCTCCATAGAAGATGTTTTCAAGTGAAAATAGAACATTTTCTTTGTGTTCTGGGGGTCCGTTTACTTGTACATAGTGCTCGAAACCATTGCAAACACAACTTCTTTGAATTCGCTCTGAGTCCATCTCTGGATTCTCCTGGGACTTGGTAGATTTATAGTTGAGAGTCACGGTACCAGTGATCAAACTTCATCATCTCTACATCCGAATGTCCCATTGTCTCAAAATGATGTGTAAATGTGGCCCAAACTGAAATGAAAAGTAATGCCACTAATCACTGTATCCATTAAATCTCTATGCTTTACTATTTACAGTATTTTAGATGAGAAAGATTGTGACTTTACAACGTCCAATAGTTTTAAAACAATGAAACACAATTTAATACATAATATATGAGAACATCCCAATGAAAAAATTACACTGATTCTGAAAAAAAAAACCCTACATCTGCATT
Source organism: Salarias fasciatus (assembly GCF_902148845.1). NCBI lineage: Eukaryota > Metazoa > Chordata > Actinopteri > Blenniiformes > Blenniidae > Salarias > Salarias fasciatus. Next base: position 5,179,364 of record NC_043757.1, read on the forward strand.
TCTTAGGTTAAGTGTATTGTTTGATTTTCAAATTGTATTTGACACTTTCTTGCGAGTAAATAATCTGTGGACAGAAGACGACCATCTGCCAGACATGGGACCAAGTCAGAAATAAGAAAGTCTCAGTTCTAAATCATTATTTCTTATGCATGTCAAATCAAGTCCAAGTCAAGTCACCTTATTTTCATGCACTGTTTAAAAAAAATATTTCATGTATTTTTCTGAGTTATATAATATCTACTTCTTCTGCTTTTAAAAGCATATGAATCTCATGGTTTGATTACGTTATTGTGTTACGGCTGGAAATGACTGAAACTGCAGATCACAGCATCCTTCTGTCCCGCATGAAGACACATGTAGGCATCAAGGGTCCAGCACTAAATTGGTTTCGATTCTATCTTTCTGATCGAAGCTTCTCTGTAAATCTGGGACAATACTCATCCTCTGTGTCTCCTCTGAATTATGGCGTTCCCCAGGGTTCAATATTAGCGCCTGTCCTGTTTGCTCTGTACATGCTCCCTTTGGGTTCTATCTTTAAAAAGCATAAAGTCGGCTTTCTCTGTTTTGCAGACGACATCCAGGTTTATTTACCTGTTACGGCCAGTGACTGTCAGTCTGCAGTAAAAACACTGCAGGACTGTCTCAGTGATGTCCAGACATGGATGAGTGCAAACTTCCTGAACCTAAACAAGGATAAAACTGAGATTTTGGAGTTTGGTCCCAATAACCCCCTGCAAGGACAAGACAGTGTTATTGGTCCTCTGTCCTCCTTCTGCCGTCCTTTTGTGGGAAACTTGGGGGTGATGGTCGACCCTTTGTTTAAATTTGACAAACACATCAGCTCTGTCATCAAGACCAGCTTTTTCCATCTGAGGACTCTGGACAAAATCAGATCTTATCTTCCTCTGGCTGATTTTGAAAGAGTGATCTATTCTTTTATAACTTCTCGTTTGGATTACTGTAATGCTTTGTATGTTGGGCTGGACCAGGGCTGGACCAGGGCGCCCTGCAGCGCCTGCAAAGCGTACTGAATGCTGCAGCCCGTCTTCTGACTAAAACAAATACGCGGGAGCACATCACCCCTATGCTGTGCACTTTACATTGGCTGCCCATCCGATTTCGAGTGGAATTTAAAATTTTATTGATCACTTTTAAGTGTTTGCACTCCTTGGGCCCCCCATACCTGACTGATATGTTTCAGCCCTACACGCCGACCAGAGACTTGAGGTCAGCTGACCACCTCCGTTTGGTTGTCCCCAAGGCCAGGCTCAAAACCAGGGCTGACAGAGCCTTCTCTGTAGCTGCGCCCCCCCTCTGGAACAGCCTCCCCCTGGATGTCAGGTCCTCCCAGTCTGTGGGACAGTTTAAGTCCAGACTGAAAACACACCTCTTCTCGAAGGCTTTTTAAACACTAGCTAAGCTGGAGTATATTCTTGGTGTCTTATTTGTCTTATCTGTGTTTTTATTAAATGTTTAGGTGAGCCTTTTATTTTCATTTATTTATTCAATCTTTTTCTTTTTACTTTTCTATTTCTGTGCAGCACTTTGGTCAGCGGAAGTTGTTTTCTAAATGTGCTATATAAATAAAATTGAATTGAATTGAATTGAATTGAAACTCAACCACACTTTTCTGGTAATAGTTCATATTAATTTTACGATTATATTAAACCTGAAAACACAAAATCAGCAACACTCAAGTAATTCAAGTCATTGTGTCTCAAGTCGAGTCTCACGTCTTATTTTTTTTCAAGTCAAGTGAAAAAGTCATTAAAACAGAGACTCGAGCCGAGGTCACATGACTCAAGTCCCCATCTCTGCAATCAGCTCCATCAAGGCTGACAGTTGGACGATACAAGCTTCTCTTGGTAACGTTTTGCAAGATTCTTTGAATTTAGCATAAATCTTCCTTGAGACTTTACAGGAAGCTGTGTAAGTGTTATTTCTACAAGCCACCGACCTCACAAGTCACTCTTTCTTAGGATAACATCTTAAATGTACTTTGGGTTTCTGTTGTCTACGACCACAAGTGTTCAGAGGAACAGAGCAGCGTTAAGTTCTTAGATTGAAGTGGTTTTTACTGAACGGGCCTGTTCATGGAACAAGCGCATCGCTATGTTTCAGTTTCTTGAAGAATCATGTGCTTGATAGTCATTCAGAAAGGGAACAGGTTTGATCTGCTGTCTGGTCCTGATATGAGTGTTCTTCGTCACTTGTGAAGGCCTGAAATTTCAAAACCCACCAGTCAATGAATGAACTGCAAACTTTAGCAGTTTTGTTCGTCATGGTTTGATTTGGTGTTCCTCCCCGAATATTGTCATTAGCATTGTTCAAAAGTCCCTAAAATGTGGGTTGTAATTCAGATGTAAAAGCAAACGCTCACTCAGACTGTTATTAAAGATTCGATGGGAGATTCCTGTGTAGGCGCATTTACTAATCACTTCATGCTTCATGTGCCGCGTTTTGCAGCAAATGAGGGTATTCTGAGAAGCAGGGGCTACATGCTCCTTATTGCTCACAGTTTCAGTACTTAATGTTTGTTTGGTTTAGTGACTCATTTGATAAGTTTGCCAGTCAAATAAACCGCTTCATTAATTTCATAAGGTGAACGTTTCTGTGACGTGGAACCAAACAAGTTGGTTCCCAGCCGAAATCGAACTGACACTATAAGACTGAGTTCCAACACAAAGGTACGTCTGAAAAGTTTGTTTTTCTCTGACGTGACTTGGTGAGCAGGTGCCGTGAGACCGTACGTCACTGAGCCTCAGCAGCTGAACGCAGCCTCGAAACCACAGGCCTGAGTCACCCCGCTGTCATGTTGTTGTTCTGGGGCTTCCCTGTTGTTCTCCGACCCTCACCTTTGCACTACTTTCTCCCCAAGGCAAATGAGCATCACTGAACCCGCCCCGACTCTTCCTCGTTCCCCCCCCCCCCCTCGCTTGCTGTCTTCACTATTTTGCTCCCGGTTTTCTTTTATCTCCAGCCCGAGCGTGCTTCCTGCCTAACAATTGGAGGAACCGGGCAGTCAGAGGTGTCACGCTCTCTCTCATCCCGCTGTATCTCTGCGCCGTGCACGGACAGCGCACAAGGACTCATGCATGTAACACATGCACAGCTGGCGAGATGAGGGAAATCTACAGGAAGAAGCTCTTCCTGTTCAGGGGTTCATGGATGATGACCGCGTGAAATCGGTTTAGAAAAGCTTCACTTGCGCTTCAGAGTAAGCATAAAACATCCACCATCAGGCTCAACATTCAAGCAAAGACTGACAGATGGTAAAGTAGGAAAATTCCAACTTCAAAGTGGGAAAGAAAAACCTGGTAATTTGCCAGAAATGAACCATCACACTCAAAGACGTGGGAAAAAAGCTCTCTGCAGCATGTTGGGCATGACTTAGCATAAAAACTCACGTTTCCAGTATCGAGTCCATCCTCCGTTCCTGCTTTACCCAAATTGGAGGAATGAAGACTGAAGCTGATACCAGTTGACATTGGGACAAGGGAATTTTTTTCTGGATGTTGTTGGAGGAAGCTGGAGTATCTGGAGGAATCCCTTGTCAGGCAAGAGAAAACATGCACCAATTTGGATGCTGTTTCCTGGTAATGTAAAGGATTTTCAAAAACATTTGTTTTATAAAGTACCAAAAGCTTTCTCTCAGCCCTATTTCGTCCAACAAGTGTCCTCTGAAGATATGTTTTCACATTTATGCACTTAAATTTTATTGACCTTCCCTAAGTGATTACTACAGTCATCGACTGGAAAGTGATTTTGCAAAAGATAAATTTATGAATGTAAATGCTCATATTGCGATTCATAAACAAAATTTAACTGATTTCTATTTTGAATGCCACCAAAATTCTGTGACTACCACTTTGGAAAAAGTAAAGAATCAATCCAAAACGGGTCGATGGAAATTATGAAACTACAAATCAAACAAAAACTAAAAATACTCTTCAACATGTTTTTGGGTGGCTGTCATACAGACAGATGGAAAAGTCAGAAAAACAGATATTTAAAGGCCTGAGCTCCCATTGTGTGTTCAGACCGCTGGGTATGTTTTAGGGGAAACCCTATGGCTGCTTCACTGGACGGCACTTTGTTTATCAGGCTGCATTTTCTGGAAGATTCTGCAGCGGTCATGGTGACTGTGTAAAGTTTGTCTTTTCTGAAGTTGTGGGTTGCTGAGTAGTGACCTGCCAGCTTTCTGTGCTCGTATGTGTGTCTTTGCCTCAATGTTGTAAGCAATTACACTTTGTTTAAACCAATTAAATACGCTTTTTAATAAATCTTCCACATGAAAAAAAAAAGAACGAAGTCGTAAGAACTCATGACTGACCTTACCTAACACAGTCACGCAGAATCAGCGCACAAGAGTTGTGCACACGCTGGAAAAACAGCTGGAGGTTGCCCCGGGAGCGGCGGTCCGCTGCGTTGATGGACATGTGCCTTAACATGCCGTGATTGGCTCTAATCTCACCTGAGATGGACCACATGCTGGCCGCGGTTAGTGGTAACAGAAACTGACACACACACACATACACACACATACACACACACACACACCCACCCTAATTCAGTCATGCATACACGTGCACACACCAACACACACCTACCTAACCCTCTGCCTCACTTTGCTAACAATACCGGCCCACCCTCCAGTCATGTCTTAAACTGTGTCCCTCAAAATTTCATCCACCCCGAGTTCAATATAAATGAAGACATTCTGTTTGATCTGCATAGGAATTTCCCCACTCTCCCATCTCCAGGACAGAGGGAGAGAGAGTCGCACAATGTACCAGTTAAAAAGACTTGGTCTCCATTGAAACTGGGCCCTCTAAAATCCCTGTAGAGCCCCCGGGGCCCATTACGGTTCTGGCTCTATAGAAGGGAGCTGCGGCGCTGAACACTGGGCCTCCTTGTATTCTCCCGGTGCCCCAGCCGAGAGGCATTGACAAGCCCCACAATGTCCCGAGCACTCCTTTACAGTAGAGAAGGGCTCTTTTCTCTAAAAGGGTGGCTCTGGACTCGGTGGAGAAGGGGGACCTACTTTTTTCACAAGGAGCCCTCTCCAATAGAGGCATCTGCAATCTGTTGCTCACAAGCCCGGTCCAGCCCCTTCTCCCCCTCAGCTCCCCCCTTTTTTTTATTGCAAACCGGCCGCGAACAAGGATAAATCGAGCATGAATTCCTCAGCGCCTGGCAGCCGCTGCCCGCTCCAGCTTTGTAAACCCTCTCTTGCTTTCTCGGCTTTTCTCTGGTACTCTCCCCGCTCTCTCTCTGAGCATTCAATTTCCCTCACTCGCCCTTTAACTCTCCTCTTTTGTGCTCGAAAACCCCCAAAGGCCTGTTTTCTTCCCCCTGGACTACCTTTTTACTTCTCTCCCGCTCCCTCCTCATGTGTATCTTTCAACTGCTTCCCACTCTCCCTCCGTGAGTGAAGTGGCAAACACGAGAGGTGAGAGGGCTAACAAACAGAGCCCCGATAAAAAAGCTCTTTATGCAGGGCTGCTGAAAGAAAATCTGTTTTATGGGGGGATCCACCCATCTCCCAACAGCCCCTCGTCTCTTGCGAGATAAATGTGAGTTGAGGACACGGAGGAAGGGATGACGCGGAAATTTCACTGCGCCGACTGTCTTGAAGAATCGGTTAGCCGTCTTCCTGTCAGTCCAAAGGAACTTCCACGGAGCGGCTCGGCCGCTGAGAGTCGCATAATAGCGGCTGTATAATGGCACCCCCGGCTCAAAAGGAGGCTCATTCAAGGCAGAGCACCATCTCAACCCACCTGTTTTCCTCCTCCTCTCCATCCTCACATCCGTCCTTTTGGAGGAGAGCAGTGTGCCGTTGACAGGCCTGTGTTTCTGTGTGGCCTCTGGTCTCACGTCACGAGAGCCACAAACTGAGCATTTAACATCAAAGCTGGCCCACACTGCATACATGGGAACATGTTTGCGATGTAGTTAAACTTCTTGGGAAATTTAAACGAGAAATCGGGAAAATCTGGGGAGAATTTAGTCAGTCGCGTTCCAAAAATCGGCTGAAATTTTTAGTTAAGTGGCAGCAGCAGCAGTCATTCAGGTTGATATTAAAAAAAAAAACACAGAGGTTCTGAGGTACTGCTAACATTGTGCCACGGAAATTAAATATGCCCAAAATACAAGATAACAACAAAACAAATGAACAGAGTGCAGGTCCACTAGCAAACAGATATATCTAAAACTCTCATCTTTTGCCTCCACTAGTGAAGTTATGACAATAATGTTAGTTTAGGCTGGAGATGGGGATCAGTGCTGTGGCCTTACAGAAAGAGCTATCCTGGTTGAAGTGACGGTTTGCACGTTTCCCCCATGGTTATGAGGTTTTCTTCAGATACTCTGTCGTACAATCAGAAGATATGATTTTGAGACTGATTGGTGGTTGAACAGACTTCAGTCTGAGAAACTATGTGAAGAAATGTGATGAGTGGTTTCACGCTTCTGTAATGGTTCGTGCTCTCACCTCGCAGTGATATGAATCCCCTCTTTGAATGAATATACCCATATGTGGGTACTTTGGTATTCTTCCTCACGCAGATCAAAACTGTCCCTTTAAATTACCTATGGAAGTGTGATTGTCTATCTCTCTATATATTTGTGATCCAACCGAAGCACAGTCTTGTTTTGCATCCCGGAGACACGCGCAGGCGTAAATGCAAACCATCTGCCTCTCGTGAGGAACGGACGCCACATGAAAACACACCGTCAAGCATGCGCGTCAGCACTGTCACATGTGTGAACCCACGCTGGGACATCTCCAGTAAATACGAGCTCCTCACAAACACGGCGGCTCGGTCACACGAGCCTTCTGTCAAGGCCACTCTCATCGCCTTTCCTCCTCTCCCGCTTTCTGCAAAGCCCGGGGGATCCCGGCGTCCAAGGACGCTCCTCTGTGCACATCTGCTGTGCTGGACAGGCAGGCTGGCAGGCGAGGCGAGGCGAGGAGAGGCGAGGGGCCCGGTGGTCAGGGTACTTGGCTTTGGAAAGACTCAGGGGGGCCGTCGACTGGATGGAGATTGGGGAGGGGCGTGAGGGTGGGATGCCTCAGAGCAGCGCGCGGGCTTCCATGGAGATACTGTCTTACAGTGTTTACAACCTCCCAATAGCGTATCCGACCTCTCCTCCCCATCCCTCCACTCCTCCACAGGCCCACTGTGTCCTTCCTCTTCTAATGTAAATGTCGGGGGCTGGCAGGCTGACGGTTTAGTGTGTGCGTATGTATATCTGTGTGTGTGTGTGTGTGTGAGAGGGTGGGCAGCTTGTTGTGGTGATTCTCTGCCTTCCCTCTGTGCTCTTGTTGGAGCTGTGTTTTACGGTGTCGGTCTTTTCATTTTATAACTCGCTCCGTCCTTTCTCCCACTTTTATAAGAGGCTGTGTCCGTCCAGGCCCGCTGCCCTCCGAGCGCCGGTGTCGGTGCCATCGGGCTTTCACGCTGCCACCTATTAAAGCCATTGAAAAGGTGGCAGGGTTTAAGTGTGCTGTCTGGCCCACAGTACGGAGCACCTGGTGGAAGTCATGTGCCAGCTCGGACACCAGGCCAACGGCGCCCATCTGACCAGCTCGTTTTGTCTGGAAATACATTCTAAAACCTTTTTCCCTCCCTTTATTTTGTCTGTTCATTCGTCCTCTGTGCAGCTTTGTTCGAGTCGGGCTCGCTGGTCGCTGGAGCCGATCCCAGCTGACTGTGGGTTCTCCCCGACGCAGACGGACACGGCGACACAGGCCGCCACTGTGGAAGAAATCCAACGAATGCGCAGAGAAAAACAAGCAAACAACACAGAGATAAGCAGGGGAATTCTCGCTATGAGGTGAGAGTGATAAAAACTCATTTGTGGTCAGTTATTTTCTTCAGAAAAGCCAAAACAATCAGTCTGTACAGTCATTTTGTACTAAATTAGAGCAATACCATTAGGTTATGATTCATAAGACACTTCTCAGGTTTCATCAACCAAAGATTTTTTCATACAACAGCTGGTGCAAACTTTATACTGTGCACAGTATCAGTTTAGGCCGTTTCCTTCATGACTATGGAACTGTGTCTGGAATTGTTGTGAACAACAGATGAAGTCAGAAAAAGTAGTTTTTTGTTTTTTTTTTAAGATTGAAAATGATTTTCAAATCTGCTTCAGCAGAGGTTCATTTCTCAGCTGGCCCTCCATGACTTTTCTTTGTGGATTTTCGTAATCTAATTACAAGAGGTATCTATGTCACAAAATCACCACAAAATACTTTTCCCTGATAGAGCTATCGAAAAAAAACCCAACAAAGTGTAGAATCCTAACAAGTTGTGAAAACACTGTAGAAACTAATGCGGGAATCAACCAACATGGTTGCAACCTATAAACTAAAATGACATACGTACAAACATGTGCCCAATTGGTGATGAAAGTTTTGACAAGAACTGAAGATCAAAGTTGTTCGTAATTGTGAGTAAGTGACCATTTAAGCTGTTGTGGAGTTTTAAATGTTACGGCCCAGAGAAAACTGATGCTAAATATATGCAGGCGATACAGATGGAGCCTTCTGTTCATCTTCTGCATTCATTAATGCATACTTTGGTATGTTTCTTAGGAGCTTCATGATACCGAACATACAAAGCAATACCACTGATGACCTGTTGGGGGCAGTGTGAATGCCTCGGAAAACAATGCCTCACATTAAACTGAGAGTTTACGTACTTTCAGCCATATCCTGCAGCTGTTGTTGTTTGGTGACAGGATGCAATGTGTCCTTCAGTTGAGAGAGTTGAGTATACTGTATCTGCCAGCTCAGACGACGAGATAAGAAACAAGCGCAAGATTGAAAAGAAAGAGAAAGAGAGCTGAGGCTTTTCACATGAAAGCAAATCACATGGGCATGGGCATCGTCAGCTGTGACGATAGAATGATGGGACAGAGCAAGTCAAATGTTTTTTACTTTTACAATGAGATTTGAAGTTTTGTGTCAAAATGAATTCGCACCAAGTTTATTCTCTTTAGTTTTTTTCTTTTTTTTCTGTCATCAGGCTTTAAATGTTTCTCAGTAATCTGTTTCTGGGGAATGATTGCCTCTGCACTGCAGCATAAAGTCGAGGACAACCTCTTTCAATTGGCGTGTTTCTCAGCTCTCACTTGAAAAAGATAGATAAAATAAAGATTTGTGGGTGAGATGTGAAGAACGTGAAGAATGTCAAACTGTTTAAGCTACACTGAGTCATTTCCAACCGATTATCTCGCTTGTTCTTTTCTGAGAGCTGTCGGGTTCTCCATAAATCACCGACGGTTATGTATTCTAAAGAAAGACACACACACACACACACACACACACACACACACACACACACACACACACACACCACTGTCCTAGCTAGACAGCTAGCAGACTGCTGATTGATTTCTGTGGGTAAGAACAGAGGCACCTGACCACTAACGGTGAATGAGGGGAGGGTCTGAACAGAGGGGCTTTTTACGAGCCCACTGCGACTGACAACATCAAGTGTGTGTGTGTGTGTGTGTGTGTGTGTGTGTGTGTGTGTGTGTGTGTGTGTGTGTGTGTGCGTCTACTTGGCGAGGGGGTGTGAAAAAGCCAACTTGATGGGCTTCGGAAGTGCGGATAAAAAGAGGCACAGCTGGACTGATGAGAGCCTCCTCTTCTCAACACACACACACACACACACACACACACACACACACACACACACACACACACACACACACACACACACACACACTCTCTCTCTCTCTCTCTCTCTCTCTCTCTCTCTCTCTCTCTCTCTTCCCCACCAGTGCACTTGACAGTGTCCTGATCTGCCGGCACACATCAAACGTCGTGATTGAGGGAGGGAAAGAAACAGGAGCCCCCCCCCCTCCCCGGACCCCCACTCACCTCTTTTGTTGTGTCACTTTTTCTTTCCTGCCCTCCCTCCTTCACTCTCTCTCCGCCTACCTATCCCATTCATTAAAAAGACTGTAAAAAGAAAGAGAAAAGAAGATTGCCAAGTTCATAAAGAGGCCTCGCTCTGGTCTACCCAGGGGGGCTTTGTGGTGGTCGACGGAGGGGGGGTAAAAAATCAATAAGAGCACAGTGCGGGGGCTTTCCTGACTGTAGTACTGGAGAAAAAGGAAGTGTACTGGAATGATAGCTTTATGGGGGAAATGTGTGTATGAAATGTACTGGAATTCCTCAAATCTGAAACCTGGAAACCCAGTTTAGAGGTTACCTGAATTTCAGTGAAATCAACACTTTGAACAAAATCAAAACATAATAGCTAACCACAAAATGAAATTCATTTTCATGTTGTTGTTTTTTCTTCATCCTGCATCCATGAGATAATTAATTCAAACAATTCGACATTTACAGTTTTTCCCAAACTGTAAGCACAGCATGAACATTTGGTAAAGTCTCATGTCAAATGAGTGTTAATTACATTTTAAACAGCGTAGGTTGGTGATATATCAGGTGGACTGGATAAAACTTTTTTTTTTAAACTAGCTTTTACCAAAGTTAGCCAGAACACAAGCCGTTCAGCTCATTTAGCCACGATACTTTAAGATAACCAACAATATGTTGAAGTTTCCAGTAAATTGTGTCCACTGTTAAACAAACACAACCAACCAACAAACAAACAACAGACACGCACAACAGATGTTTTTATTGTGATAACATGTTCTCTAAACTCAGACTTCCTGAATAGTGATGAATATCTGAAGCTGTGTGAAACTCAGTGAGCCAGTTCAAACACAGTCCTCAGAAGATGCAAAATCTTTTATTAACTGGTTTTAGAACTACAGGGATCTAATGCAGTTGAATGGAGGATTTCCATTTCTTCAGGTCGTTGTCTAGAAGCTATTGTTGGATGATACACACTGATGCTTTCTGACCTGTATTGGCTTTAATGATTTCGTTTCAGGTCAGTGAGCCATCCGCAGGTTAACCTGGAAAGCTAATAAAAACTAGCCATTGTTGATGATATTATTTACACCTGTTGTTGTTGTGGGTTATATTTAAAATGTTTGCTGATTGTGATTGTCCTGTAATCAATGTTATCAATGGCAGCTGTCATTTTCCTGCTGCTTTTCGAGATGCGAAGCCACAAGAAACAGATTGAAAAACGGATCTGGCTCATATTAACTTGGCGATATTGTTTGATTCTGACTCAGCCAAACAAGACTCAGTCTGTTGGCTTTGTTTGTGATAAATATCCAAAGTGATCAGAATTTCAGTGAGACAGCAGGAAGGAATCGCTCACAAACCTGAAGATAAAATGTGTTCTTCATCGTACATCAGTTTAGCAGAACCGCTCTGGAAACAATTAGCTCATGTCTGAGCTGTTAGCAAGAACCCCAGTAAACAATAGCACTTTTTCGTCTCTGACACAAACAGATCTAATGGATTCCCACTGCAGAGTGAGTCAAATGGCCGTTTGGAATAATGAATTACTGTAAGTGAGGCAGTCTGCGCGGCTCGTGTAGGAGATATTCAAAATAGTGGTTTCTTTTTACTCGAGTCGCATTGCCTCTAATAACTGTAACACGGGGCGTTTATGTGAAATCTGAAAATACAAACCCTGGTGGAAGGAAAGGAAGAAGTTGAATACAGTAAATCATGTGCACTCCAGTCTGCTACAACCCTGCAACTAGTGCAAATCGCTTGTGGTGTTTGACTTCGCTTCGGAGGAGGAAACCTCCTCGAGAGGGTTCGTTTTCCCTGCAGCAGCAGCGGCGGCGGCAGCAGAAATGGTGGTTGGCGGCTTTGTTGCTTTAGAAAAAGGTTACACCAAAGAACTGCGACAAAAACACTTCCTCTGAACTTCAAAACTGCTCCCGCTAACAACCGTTCACCGAAAAATTACTTTTCTCCTTATCGTGAATGAATTGGACGTTGAGTGTGTGTGTGTGTGTGTGTGTGTGTGTGTGTGTGTGTGTGTGCGCGTGCGTGCATGCGTGCGTGTGTGTTCCTATGTGAGAGAAAATGAAAAGGAAAGTGACAAAACAAGGGTCTGAACAAGAAGTTCCTTCATGTTTTGGTAAGTTTGAGACGCGACTGGAAGCCTCTGCACTGCTGTTTGGTTATAACCACATCACACACGCGCGCATACGCACACACATGGACACACACACACATACACACACACACACACTGAGCAGAGACTGACAACACACCACATACAAAACCACAGTGAGCTGAAAACACAGCAGTCGCTGGCTGGCTTCCTGTACCTGCACCAGCAGATGTGGGCCAGAGATCACTTAAAATAAGTGTTTGTTTATACACACTGTGTGTGTGTGTGTGTGTGTGTTCCCAGGTGTGGGTTTTTGTTTGTGAATGTGTGTCATGTCTCTGCGTCACTCTGTTTCAGTTAAGGGTACGTGATGTGTCTGTGGTTAAGAATGTGCGATGCGCACTTTTACACAACTTGAGTGTGTGTGTGTGAGTGTGTGTGTGTGTGTGTGTGTGTGTGTGTGTGCCCACCATCATCGTGCCAGCATGCTGACTCTACATGGGCAAACACTAGCAGACAGATGAATGTGAGGCACTTGCGTGTTCCCCCCCCTCCCACCTTCAGCCTGGGAAAACACAGCGGCGAGGTCCTGGCTGCTGTTATTGGACTCTCACCGGGGCCTTTGCGGTGTCCCCCCCCCCTCCCACCCACTCAGTTCAACACTCGGGTGAGAGATCGACGCGAATGAGGACAGACTGTGCTGAATCTGAGCCCATCTGGGATAAGTCATTCATAAAGTGTACACATGAGATGCTGAGCAGCACAAAGCCGTGACGTCGGCGGCATTCACACCGAGGCACACTGAGGTTATTGACTCGCTGCAGCTAAAAGGACAGGAAAGAAGCATGTATGGAGGTAAGTCCTTAACGTAGCATGTAAATAAAGGAAAAGTTTGCAGCTGATCTGCTGGGACTCTCACACACACCTGTCTCTAGGGTTTCCAGAGAACCGTCTGAAAAAGACGAACCCAATGAGCAGCAGTTCTCGAGAACAAAAGACAAAACCTCAAGTAACCTCTGGTGACGACTAAGGTGTGCAGAGGAGCATGTCTGAACATTTTCACTCGACTGAGGCTACAGTTTACATAGGACCGACATGACAACTTTTTCAACATCATATCTCCCGAACAATTGTGCATAAATGTACACAAACTCATGAATGTCATGACCTTTTGAGTGTTCCTCTTATTTTCTGTGAATGCTCCTCATCAGCAAGAATCTGGTTTCACAACATATTACAGTTCCACAAGGGAATCGATACGATGATATGATTTCATTTTTAGGGAAGTAGGATCTGGACTTTTTATTTTAAAGTTTCCCACAAACATGCAGCTCAAGCTGCGGGCCGCCAGCAGCTGTGGATCGGATGGGTCTTCTAGCTGATCAAAACAAAAAAGACTTCCGTCAGCGTTCAGAGAGAAGCGTTTTCAGAGACGCTTCATCACATCAAAGCATTATCACAGACACACTGATACGTATAAAAAGTGATGCTTGGGTGTGAAGATGCATCAAGGTGCCATAAACCACGTGTTTCCTTCCAGCTCAACACATCGAAGGTGTGTGATCCTCCTGCTTTCTGGTGCGCGTTCACATGTTTGAGAGTGTGCATGAGGCAGCTGGCACGGTTATCGAAGCCTCTCATCTCCTTCACATCTGCACACTCAGCCTGTGTACCTGCCTGCTCTCGTACGTACGCTGTGGTTTCTCAGCCAGCCCTGCAGTACTCTCGCAGCCGCAGATAAGAGCTGTTTATCTCACCACGGCCGCTTCCTCTCCAGCACACAAACACACTCCGTCTCTTCCCTTCTTTTTCATGTGTGTGTGTGTGTTTTTTTTTTCTTAAGTAGTTCATCACACAGACACGGCGCTTGTGTCGCTGTGCTGCCGGTCTTTTCCTGTCTGAGAGCAAACTGACGCACAGAAAAGCCGAAGATGCTTGCGATCGCCGCGATGTGCGCCATCGCACTCCGGCATCTGACACGGGCCGCGTGCATGCACCGACAAGCGTCCTTAGAAACCGCGAGAAACAAACATGCACGCATGCACAAAGAGAGCGCTGCGTGTCAGGAATGCTCTTACACAACGGCCCCGCATCGCTCCGCTGTCTGACATGGGAAAATCTACAGTAGAAAGGCTGAAAGCCTCTGGCCGGCCTGCTGAGTGACATCCATCCCCTCCCATGCGCTGCTCCTCATTCATGAGACGCGCCGGCAGAATAGACCTTTAATGCACTCTCCACACTGGTAAGCCAGATAATTACCCTCGCTGTTATCAGTTAGCAATTGCAGCATTTTTTTTTTTAAGAAAATGCATATTTTTGAAAGTAGAGTGCTGAAAAACAAATTCATTAATGACTGTGTAACACAGTCCTAAGTAGTATGGAATTACAGCACAATGAAGCACATATTTTCCTCTCAATTGACTGTTCCCTGCAGTACTTTATTAGGTATTTCATAACTGAGTGCCTAATCAACCTAAATAGCAATTTAAGGTATAATAAATGCGCTGCAGCAAGGCAGGAAACAAAGCATGAAGAAGGAAAAGTGTTTATTTGATGTCTTAAAGAGAGCAATGAAGCAACTTTAGGGGATTTTTTTTAAACCAAACTTGATTTTTTCAGAACAAGATTGATATTCTCAGTAACACGTTACCAATATTACATAACCAATAACAACCACACATCAGACAAGATACTTTTTTCTTGAATTTGCTAATTCAACATGATTTTTTGAAAGTCCTTTGTTTAAAACTCATCTGGATGGAATCATACCGGTGGAGAAAGTGCACTAAAACAGAAGATCCCAGTCTGAAACCTGGAGGAACTCACCAAATAGTAGCAGCACCAAGTAATACAGAGTTACAGTAAATACAGTTTATAAAACAGAGACTATATTAGAACCTCATGTTTCAGATCAGAGAACTTTTGGATCTCATTTGTCACAGTCCTGTATTTCTTTCAGCTTGTTTTCTCCTTCATATTTTTCTATTTTCATCTTGTTGTGCCTGTATTCCTGGATGGTTTTGAGCTTCTTTATGCTTCACGTTGTTTTGGTTTTCTGTTTTCAGTTTCCACTTATGTCCTGTAGCTCATTTCCATGTTTCCTGTGCTCCATACGTTGTCAGTCAGGCCTTGTTTTCTTCCTCCTCTTTGTGTCGGTCGTCTGCCGGCCCTTTTGAAGATCCCTGGACTTCGAGTTTTGTTCCTCTTTGGGAAAAGCTATTAATTTTCCTGAATTTGCACATCTTTACTCTCAGACGCTGTATGTTCTTCATCCACATGATCGATGTCAAGCCAAACTTTGTTTTTCCTTTACATTGCAACCCAGTGAAAAATAGCAGCAACTTCAGCCTCTATTTACCCTTAAGACTGTGAAGCTGGCTGCGGATCCCTTGTGGAGCGCTGACAGGACACGAGTGGAGCCATCGGGAGGAGGGGACGCGCCACAAGGACCACAAAATGACAGAAAATCAGTTAGACAAAGAGGGGGCTGGCGTGGAGAGACAAAGTGGGGTAACGAAAGAGTGGGAGTGATGGCGTGTGAGAGCACCTGTCCCGCAGGAATCAGGTCCACTCGTGGTTAACCAAAGCTGGCAGCACCTCAGCTTGACCTTGTCCCCCACTGTCACCGCTTCCCTCTGATCCCATTAAGGGCCAGGCACCATGGTAAGACCCCCCCCGCCCCCGACTCCCTTCATCATGGACACACATACACACTTTCTCCAGCGCCGTTCCTCCCAGATCCACGCCCCCGTCCGTCTTGAGCCGGGCCTCTCCTCGCTGAGGCCCAGGACAAACATCAGGCCGGCGGAACAAACCGGTTACTAATGTGGACAGACAGCGCAGACAATTAGAACCAAGCACATCCTGCATGAGAGTCTGCACGAGCCCCGCAGAGGGCTGAGGAGCGGGTGCCCATCGAGAGCGAACAACAAGAGGAGGTTTATTCAGTGCTCGTCATATCTGGTGAAAACTGTTGGAGAAGCATTTTCAAATTACAGCCTGAAAGCAGAAATATCATGAGGGTTAATAACCCACATCAAAGCTTCTAAAGTGATCGCTCGAGAAAGATGTGAAGATGGCTACAAGATCACGACCCATATAAAGATACTTCAAAGTGATTGTGGTGTTTGTGAACCGTACCCCGATCAGTGCTGCTTATAGACACACTTTAAAAACAAATAGGCTTCATGATCCTGTAGTTTAAAGAAATGCTCAGAAATAACTAAATCGTCTCACGGCTGTGTCCCTCTGTGAAACGGCCTCAGGAGTTCCCGATATCTGGTTTTGGTTCACGCTACTTGAAAAGCCCTGACCTACTTGGCGGATTATGTAATAGTATGAGAAGGAAGCGGAGGCCACAGAAACAACAACGAAAAAAACCCTGCGATGCTCATGCAAACAGAATGTATGGCCTCGTGTCATGGACAAACCGCTGCACCACAACTCAGACATCATTCTATAAAATCATATGCACGGAACATAATTATATACTCTGCAGCTCATCTCCAGGCTCGGCCTTGCCTCGACTCGAAGAGAGGAAACTAAAGAACCAGAGCCTATACGTTTGACAGCCGGCGGCACATGAACACACAGGGCTAAAGTTAGCATCTGTGAGAACTAGCCGGCAGTGCTGGAGTTCTGAAACCATCCGAGCGACGTTCAGTAACACACACGCTCACAGAGCACAACGCTGATGTTATAGTCTTAGTAGAGATGGAAGAGGACTGTGGAGGAAGCAAAGCAAAGAAACCGAGGTTTTGCTCTAGTTCGAACAAAAAATGATATATAGCTAAGTATACAAAACACATTTATTGCAAAGCCACTTTTTCTGTCCGATAACTGTGCTGCAAAACTCAAAGTTCATTCCTAGGAGTGTAACGGTACACAAAAGCCACGGTACGGTACATACCTTGGCGTCAGGGTCACGGTTCGGTACGTTTTTCGGTACAGCGGGGAAAAAGTAACAAAAGCTCACAAATGTGCCAGAACATCTTTCCCAAGCTTTCCCACGCGACAGATTTATACGAGACTGGCGGGTCTTCCAACTCCACACGCTGCATCTCTCATTCCGCTTGTACTTTCTTCTTCGTTTGTTCTTGTTTGGATCTGCTTGTTCTTCTTCTGTGGTAATGGTGGTCGCTGGCAGCTTTAAGGCTCATTACCGCCACCTAAGGTTGTAATCAGGAATTGATTTTTTTTTTTTTTCACTGACTCGTGTATTCGTCGTGTGATTGTGTGTACCGACCTGTGACCCCTGTACTGTGACGGTACGGGATGAATACAAATACCGTTACACTCCTATTCATTCCTGATCTGCATGATAATGAGCCCTAATGAACTTCAAATCAAGTAGAATAGTTCCAGCGGGAAAATTTACTGACTCATCAAAAATAAAAAGAAAAGAAAAAAGAAAACTTTGTGAGTTGTGCTGAAAAGATGACATTAATGTATTTTTGAGCAAAATATGACAGAATAGATCAAACAGTGAAAGACGAAGAGAGAGAGAGATAGTCTTTCTGAGACATAGATAATGTCTATAACATCCGTATAACATTTGAACTAAACGAGCCATTTGTACGGCTGTAACTGATCAGGTCACATTTTCCCTGGAAAATCCTTAAATGTGATTTTTTTAATTGTTCCTTTTTAAACAACCACTTGTAAAAATTCAAAACACTGAAACCTCTCAATGAAAAAAAAAAAAAAAAAAAAAGATTGTTGGACATCCATCAGTCTCCGGTGGGTTTAGGGAGGAACAGCGTTTCCTCGTTGGGGAAGGACCAGGTTACATCCTGATCGTTACGGAGCCAACATGGAAAGACACACCATCACAAACAGCCGATCTGGAGTCACCAGTTCCCCGACCGAGCATGTCTGCGGGAGGAAGCTGGAGGCTGGAGAGAAACCAAGTGGACCCAGCTCAGCAAGGTTTCCATCCAGAATGAAACCAAGAGCTTCCTACACAATGATCCACACCACAAGCGCCACTCGCGGCTACTGTGCACGATCCTCTGGAGAGAACATAAACTAAGTGAATCCATCTATTCGTTTTCAAAACTGTCATCTCTGACATGACCACTTTACAGTCACTGATTTACCCTTTAGAAGACATTTATTGCATTTATTGTATTCAGGAAAGAAAAAGTACCTTTACAGCTTTGAATTTTTACAAATTTGAGTTTTTCTCTACAGCAGCTCAATAGTGTTTATAGGAGATGAAAGTAACCTGAATGACATTGTATTTCACAACTTCCAGCTTCAAAACGAATAAAAAAAAAAACAAAAAAAAAAAACAAACCCAATGGGAGGAACACTTTGGGATACATTTTTGCTTTCTAAATATGAATTTTGCTTGAAACGTGCGTCTTCGCTGCTTAGTGAGCCCAGGAAACACAGGTTTGAACAGAGCGTTCAGGTTGAGATCGTGACATCTGATTTAAATTGGGAGGTTGATATCAAGCACATTTTGATCTATGATCCACTTTTTAATAAATCTTCTTTCCTTTTGTTCATGCTGCATCACTGCAGCAGGTCCCCGGTTTGAATCCGGGTTGGTCTTTGGCTCCCTGGTTTCCTCAAACTGTCCCAAAACCTGCTCTTGATGTTATTGGTTGACCTTAAAGCCTCTTCTGTCGATCCTGTGATTGACTGGTGACTGGTCCGCGGTCGTCATGCTGCATCCATCACTTCGTCTTTGTCATCACTCACTTTGTCTCGACCTAAATGAACATGTGGAAGTCAAGGTGAGTCGCGGTGGAGAGCTTCTTGAATCTGAGCCGGCTCTTTTAACACACTTCCTGAACTCACTCCATTCTCCTCTCACACTTTTAATAGCTGCGTCAAACCAGCGCAGCAGTCCAAGTGGTTCTCGTCCATGTGTTCCAAAGTCTCGCTCCAACACTTCACCCACTTCCCTCACACACGCACACACGCTCACACACACACACACTCACACAGAGGCAGGCTGGGACCTGCTGCCCCTGGAGGCGGTCCGTCCTCCGCTTTGCTCCATCAGCCAACACATCCTCACGTAAACAGCTCAGTGTGCTGGCACACAGCAGGGATATACTAGAAGGCAGGCATGTCGCCACACATGCTGTACGTCCGCGCGGCGCGGCGAGGCCCAGCAGGCCGCCGCATGCCGGCACACCTGCGGGTAACGCGGTAACGCCGAGCCGTCCAAGAACCCAGAGCGAGACTGGCCGGGCCGCACCGCAGGGGGGATGGAGATACACCTGTTGTGATCAGTGATGCGTGTTTACCCCGATGAAGCATCTGTGAGTTTAAAAAAAAAGTCTCTGCTGCTGTGCAATTCATCACATTAGAGGGCAAAGGAAAAAAAAAAAAACCCTCAGAAAACACAGACTGAAAAAGTGCAGCCACCATGAGACAGGAAATTCAAATGGCAGTGCGGCTACAGAGTGAACAAAAGTGGAAACAGAAACAATACAGTGGGCTGGATTCAGGATGTGTTATGACTATTATTTCCTATAAAAACAGCTCTGTGTTTTGGTCCAATAGAACTCACATCCAAGGGGAAAAAAAGAGCAGGTTTCCTCCCCTCTTCCCCGTGTGCTACCGCCACTCCTCTCCAGGGTCTGAGCGACCAGACTATTGTACTTTCCATCACAATTAATATGGAAATTTAACTTTTTGTGCTGCAGAAAGGTTATCACAAGGCGACAGAGCCTCTCACCTCTTTACCAAACTCAGTCGAGTTGGTAAAACAAAGAAGCTCCACAAGTCAGAAAACTCACAGAAAAGAGGGAAGTGATACCGAAACCCGCAACACTCATTTAAATTTAGCACATTTTGGCAAAAACATAGCAATGGAACATTTGGCATTTTCCAACAGTGCGCGCTAAATGAACAGGAAACCATTTTTCTAAGACTCTCTCCCACATTTTGGTATCAGTTTGCATCAAATCCCTTCAGCAGAACAGCGGAAGTAACAAACTTTATTAACTTTGCTTTCATACGCGAGACGTTCAAGGAGCCTGAGATACCCGGCAATATTTCTGAATGCAAAAAATCTACAAACATGCAACAAACATCTAATCAAAGGACGCTAATGTTTTTTTGAGGATCTCGATAAAGGCTACAGTGTGACAGACTCCTCCAGTAAACAGGAGTTTAATGGAATAGTAACAGTAACTGTTTTCACTGAAAACCATTTTTGGCAACAAATGACAAAAAAAAAAAAAAAAGCTCTGAAAAACATCTTTGGTCTAATAAGAACTGTAGATTTCCAAGCATGAACTGGAGCCGTTTTAACTGCTTTTGCTTGATTTGACTGAATAAGTTTGTGTCTTCCAGTGAGGCGACATGCGGCTGCAGCATGGTGATAATGACTCAAAGCTTTCTCTACATAATACCACTTTCAGTTTGAAAATGTGGAAATACTTTATCCTGCCAAATTTCTTATGCAATTTTAAAGTTCCGGAATACATCAAGTGGCTTTTAGAGGCATGCAGGCCACAAACCACTATTTGTTCTCGATGATGTTTGACTGAATTTAGATTTTCACAGTGTATAATTTTGCGAAGATCGCATCCAAGAAACGAGCTGTAGGTGGAAACGGTTCTGTCGTCAGACCAGGATCAGGGTCCCTTTAGGTCAGAGCCCACTTCAAAGGCCGAGCCAGAGCTTTGTCGCCGGGCTGTGGGCAGTGAGCTGGAGCGTCCCGGGGCTCCTGCTCCCTCCACCAGTAATGGGATTAGGGCTTCCAGAGGGCAGATTAAGGGGCTCCAGGTCCCACCTTGTTCTCCCTGCCAGTTGAGGTAATTCCCTTCCGTTGAGTCCAGAATGATCAGGGCTGGCAGAGTGGGAATTCTCCCGGTGTTGATGCAATGTGTGGTAATGTGACGTGACTTGACATACTTTCACAGAACCGTCCATAAAACTCTGGAACATAAAAACATTATAACACTGAGTCAAATGCCATGACCTGACATGATTCAGCATGACATCGTGATTTCATCCTGTTACACGGTTTTGCATTATATGAAGCATTGTGGACAATATAACATGACAGTATGTACTGTAAATGACACAACATACGTTGGACTGTATCATGAAGCAAACAGCAGGATTTAGCCGAGCATGAAGCTTCCATACATGATATAAATTACCATGATGTGATCCCCCCTCTCGACACAGCATGACACCAGATTACCATTAGATTTACATTCTATAGATTATAAACAACATGACACCATATACTGGTGGACGGCACTGCGCTGTACTGGAGCATAACTTAAAGCATCGCACGACATGTTGTAATATATTAAAACTTGTCAGCATGATTTAATTCACATGGATCAAAAAGTCAAAATGATAAAAATTGTTAAATGACATACTGTACAGTTACACGGCATAGATTGTAGTTTACTGACGTACAATATATCATGACACAAATACTGTAATACTAATGTGTCATGTGAAATAACGTGTTATTACGGTACCCTAACACAGTTTTGACCCGATGCTGAAATCAGTCACATGACATTGGACTTAATCATGACTTTATATGATGTGACAAACATGACATGTTTGACTTAATGCATGTACGACGTTATGAGTGCAACAAAGCTAAACTGACATGAAATATCATGATATACTGTGCTATAGCTGGACGTGTCATGATGTGTTGGGATATAACATCAGGTGACTCAGCATGATGCAACATAACTGACATGATGGCCGGCAGTGCAACATGTCATGATATCAGATGAGATGAGATGACATTTTGGTACAACACAGCAAAATTTTATTGACTTTGCAAACCTGATATTGACTTGGTGTTGTAATATCCTGTAATGAAACTTATTTATCATGATTTTGGTAACTTTTGACATATCATGATCTGGATGTCATGACACACCATTACACAACATAGCAACAAAACATGAGTTGACTCGATCGTTTCATGTTGTGACATATTGGAGCCTTTCTCAACATATCTGACTGGACATCATGGAATTCAGTTTTACACTAAGACAGAAATTATGCAGCATTAGAAAAGGACATGTCTGGACGTACCGGGACCGAATGTGACGCGCCGTTTTCCGCATTGACGCCACATGTAACGTGACATAATGTGAGAAACGCTGCAGGCCGCCGGCGGCGCGGCGGCCCTCACCTCGCATCCGCGGCATGTGAAAGCAGAGCATGTGTTGTGAGATTAAGCCCGTGTGGATGTCATAAATTGACCAGTCTAAATTTAGTTCACACCACTGTGGTGGCAGTTATTATTATTACACACACACACACACACACACACACACACACACACACGCGTGCACGGACATGCTTGCACAGGATTAAATGTACACATCTGTGCAAACACACTCCCACAGGCCCGTGTTTGATTCCACACATGACAAGGGTTTGATTACTCCTGAAACAATCAGTTTGGCCATTTTTCCTTGTTTCTGACCCGCTTCCAGGGTGAGACGGAGACGGACGTGGACGGAAAGCAGACGACAGGAGGAGCTCATCCGACAGAAAGAGAGCGGAGTTATGTTATGTAACTGGACATTACGAGGCCGCCGACTGCAGACAAGGCAGGGGTGAACGCCGGTCCCTCCACCAGGTCAGCGCAGTGAGGGATCCGTCTGTCTGAGTCAGGCTGGGCGAGCAGAGAGAGAGGTGAGGTGGTGGAGGCGCCTCCAACTGCTCTTACTTGCATGAACACTGACCCCTAGTGTCAGCAGCAAACTCCTCTCGGTGGGGAGAGGGAAAGATGCAAAACTATTTACAAGCAGATGCTTATGCTTGCAATTATTCTGCAGCGCTTCAAAGGAGGGAATTCGGCAGAAAATGTAATTGTGGTGTCCTCAAGTAATCGAATCACACCACTGGAATCTCTCGCAGATCTCATGACAGTCGTACTGAATTTGGAAACAATAAGTAATCCTGTCAATTTATAAGGGATTTCTGGGCAGTGTAGGCATAATGTATGACACTGTAAAGGTGTGTGTGTGTGTGTGTGTGTGTGTGTGTGTGTGTGTGTGTGAGTGTGTAATCTTCCCTACTTTTTGCTTTCTCTGTCTCCGCTCAACATGTGTTTTAAACTATATAATCCAATTTGGTAGGAAGCATCACACACACACACACACACACACACACACACACGGCCCTGTGCTGTAGTGTCTCTGGCTCCTGCTACGTCAAAGCTTCCCTCTCGGTCCAGCTGGCAGAAGTTACAGGCAGGGCAACAATGTGGCCGCAGGACGGGCCCGGACAGGTCCGGGACCGGGGTGGGTGGGTGTGTAGAGGCGGGGGCGGGGGTGGAGGGGACAGGGGGGCCCCATGGCCCCGCTGAAAGGCTCCTATTGTCCAGCTCCACCTCCATCAGGCACCATTAATTATGGGCCGCGGAGCACGGCTCCGAGTCAGATAAAGTCCAACCTCCACACACACACACACACACACACACACACACACACACGGCTCTCCTCCATCCCTCTGTTACAGCATAAACACCGGGATGGGGCTCCTCCTCCTCCTCCTCCTCCTCCTCCTCCTCCTCCTCCTCTCCATCCCTTCACGTCTCTGCTGGAACTTTTAATGAAGCCAAGCTGAGCAGAGAACCACTGCAGCTTGTCCACATCTCTCTTTTTTTTATTTCACCAAGCAGGAAGAAAAATGGAACTCCAAAGTGTTTTTATTCTATTTTCTCTTCACAGATCTTGGTGGTCTTCATTCTTTACACCTCCACCCTCGTCTTCCTCGCTCATGGTTTGGATGTGATAAGAGAGGCATACACTGGTTCTTAAAGAGGAACTTCCTTCCAGACCAGATGAAAACAAACAACTTAGGCTGTTATTGTATCACTATCTATTGTATCTATTGACTGGTTTAATGATATTATAACATCTTCACTTGCCATCATAAATATGGTAACAATCTAAAAAGACATCACAATTGGTCATGTTATGCAGTTTTACAGTGAAAAAAACATAATTATAATAAAGTTTAATGATAATAATAAGAAAAGTCTGCTATAATAATAAACAATCAGATTTACTTCATCTTCCAGTAAAAGTAGCACTTTGTTTTCACAGTACTCTACAATACAATACTGTGATGCACTACTGCTACTGCTCATGAACCCCATTCTCACACTCTCATACAATATAAGACAATGTTTACAGTGCTGCTCTACTGTTTATTACTCTTATATCACAGACTGTATAATACAGACTTTACAATCACCGAAGCAAGAGAAATGGTGTATTTGAAATACAGAATTTACATAACCGATAAAGTATTTATGATAAAGTTCAACCACAGTAAAAATACCAGCAGTTGTGTCCACTAATATCAACACAGTTCAATGAAGAAACTTCATTTGACTTAAAAAAAAAAGAAAAAAATGTTGAAGATATTTGTTCTTTTTGCAATAACAATATCCTGTAAATCTTTGACATGTTGGTTTAACAACATGGATGTGTGCTAAGCTATGATGTGACGATACCAGCATCAGGTATCCAGGGTCATTATTGCACAGAGAACTCGTTCGTACTCGTTCTCGTATCCCTGATTCAACCCGGCCGGTGTTACGCCTCGTCGTTTGTTCGCAGCAGGTGGAGGAGAGAGAGAGATTCTTAAAGACTGTAAACAATTTTTATGCAAAAATATTAAGAGAAGGAGGAAGTTAGCTCGTAAAACACCAGCTACTGAATCACCGGAGACATTTGGACCAGCAGAAGCGAACGGCGCTCGTGAGTTTAACTGCTCAGTGGATTCAGGAGGATTTCACTGTGAGCCGTGCTAAATGCTACATGCTACATGCTAGAGAGTGACTGACACGCATATTAAGAGCCGGCTGGAGTGTGTGTGCGTGACGCACAGCGAAGTTAATGATGCCCTTAACTGATTCTCTCTTTCAACGTGCAACATTTTGAGGTTGCATGTACTTAGATGCGCGTAAGGATCGAGTGATTTACTCATGTATGTAAAACCACAAACAGTTGACTTTACTGGACCTGCTCACAGAGTGAGACGGTGCCTCCAGTACAGCAAACAATCCTAATGCACTTCATCTGGCGATATTAAAACACGCCGCAGCGCTAAGACACTCAATTTTGGGGAAAATAAAAGCCAAAATATTTCACAAGACTTAATGACTGAGATACAAATGATATTTAATAAGATTTTGCATCATGAAACCCGGGTGATATCATCTGGTTTCCTTCTTGCAGTGCGCTGGTGGATCGACCCCGGGGGACGGCACACTGCATTACACATCCCTCAGTAACGCGCCGCCACCCAAGAGCAGTTACTCAACATGAAAGCGCCTTTCTGATTCGGGCAATAACCTGCGGTCTAACCGTAGCCAACAGTCAAACCCCCCCCGGAGTCCGATTCTTTATTCATTACAAACTTTTTGTACACGGTCGCATCATAATTGAAGTTGCGTAACGGCAGACACGAGGGAGACGATCGCGGCGAGCGAAGCTCTGAGACGGAGAAAGCGTTCCAGAGTGCACGTCGGGGTGAGTCGGCACGGCAGGATGCGTGGAGCCGAAGGCCAAATGTGCATCGCGTTCAGCCATACGGGCTTCAGAGCGGCTCGCCAGAGTGTGTGTGACGATTCAGGAGGCCCAGACTGAGCCGGGCTTCGTCTCTGAAGCGCTGTCATGTCCTATTTCCAGAGGAGATATGAGTTTAATGCCCGAAGTGATGCGTTTAAGGACTTGGAGACTACTGCAGCTCAAATTTAACTTAATTATATGCAATTGTTTATTTTATGAAGTTGCAGATTTATGTATGACTAAGTTGAAACAGATTGTGTAACACCACATGGAAAGGGCTGGAGCTAAAACATATAACATCACTCTGCTGGGCCAACACTGACTCCTCCACTGGTGGTGCCAAAAAAACAACAACATTCAGTCACTAATATGTTCTCAATTTTTTTGCTTTTATAAATTGAATCTGGGTCAAAAGGATTCTGAATTGTCCCCAGACTGACAGAGACTGACCTTATTCAGCTGAGCTCCAGGTAAATGGCCCAAATGAGCTCAAAATGTTTGGAAAACACCTTCAAACCTGAAAACATCTGTTTGTGAAAGGTCCAGTCTCTGATTAACCAGAATGTCTGAGAATAATTCTCTGAGAAACTCTATTATAAGGATATGTTTGAGTTCAGTCAATTCCAACAATGCATTGATGGAATTAGAATTGTGTAAAAAATCTAGGCCAAATTAAAAAGGTCATCAAGACATTCCTGGCATACTGTCTAGTTTGCAGCGATGCACAGTATTTGCATTTTGTCTATTAATGCAGTATGATTTAGGCTTGACGGCATTTCTGGCTAAAGGTTAGTACTTGAACTTCACAAAAGTGGTGTTGGTAAATTTCTAGCGCCGACACACACAGACTGACAGCTCGCTGGTTTACTTCAAACAGGATCTCAGGAAACAAGCCCAAAGTCACACACTAACAACAGAGAGACGACTTTAGTTGCTCACACTTTCACACACGAGGGGTCGAGCCTCCAACGTTGCGATTTTAGTGTCCGAATACTGTACGAAAACCTTTTTGAGGCCTTTCAGCTTCACACTGACGTAGAAGCAGTTCCTTATTATTTCTTATGTAACATTTTGGATGAGTGTAGAAACATGTTTTTACATTGGTAATGTGGGGAACTTTTTTTTTTTTAATATAATCCTGTCGGAATGAAAGATTATATTCACTACATTTCCACTTTTAAATTAACTTTAGGAACCAGTCGAGGGAATGACGAGGACAAAGGGGGTTTTAAATGTTCTGGGGACAAGCAATTCAATTGAATATATTAAATTAGATTTACTGAAGGGGACTTTAAATAGGACCTAAAGAACAGACACTGAAGCCCACTTCAGGACAGCCAGAGGAACATGTGTAACGCAGAGCGGCTCGAGACGTGTTTCCACACAGGCCTGGATGTGTTGGAGTGTTTATAGAAGGAGTGTGTGGAGAGCGCAGGATCTGTGTTGACACATGAAGCCTGGAGACCTTTGAAACTTCTGCAGACCTCAGACACGGAGGGAGGGAAAGTCGTCTCTCTCCTCCTGCCTCGCTCTTAACATTCTTCCTCTCTCGTCTTCCTCCTCGGTCTGACCCTCACCTCTCTGTTCCCCCCGGAGTGGAGTGGAGGGTTACATAACATATTTCCAGCACTTCTCCACCACTAACACACACACACACATATACACACACAGATTCATGCACGTATGCACACTCCTGCTACACTTCATCAGTTCCTGCCTCTCATCTACACCCCCCCCCCCACACACACACACACACTTGTCAGCTGTGAAATATTTCTCCCCCAGATCTTTTCGACTCGACGCTGAACAGACTCTTGTATGAGTCGAGAACCTTCTCATGCCCTGATTCTTCTCTAACTTCTCTCTCTCTCTCTCTTTCCACATTCTCCCTCTTGCTCGCCCCTCCCTCTCTCCCTCCTCCTCACCCCTCTCCCCTTTTCTCCCCTTTCATCTCTCAAACAAACACCCCATTGCATTAATCAGGGTTTTCCCCCCCTTGCCACCCTCACAATGGTTCTGTTTTACATCACTGATTGGGGATGTGACCCACCTCTCTCTCTCTCTCTCTCTCTCTCTCTCTCTCTCTCTCTCTCTCTCTCTCTCTCTCACACACACACACACACACACACCCTGTGTTTTTCTTTCTCTCGCCTGCTCAGCTCACTGTGTTTCCCACAATGCAACAGTCAGAGAAAAATGGAAACTCAAGCCCCCCCGCCCCACAGCTTTTAGCGGCGGGGTCACGGAGCGGAGTGCAGAGGGTTGACACCAAGGTCAACCATGTCAGATCTGGGCCCGAGGGTCCGGGGCGGGGGCTGGGCGCTCCTCCGGGGTTGTTTGGGTTTGGGACAATAGGTCCGCCTGACACCTGAAGAGAAAAGATGCACGGCACAGAGGCCCGATATGAATGAGCGGTTTGTCACACTTTTCAGAGATCCAGTGTTTTCTGTTTGCAGAGGGAGGCTGTGGGGGGCAGAGGGGGTCCTATTGTGGACCACAAGTACAAGTGGTCTGAGGTACGGTGCGCTGGGAGAGGCGCTGGAGGAGTCACACAATCCGCGGTAAAGTACGGCTAGAGTGGGTCCGTGTTTTGTAAAATGACACAAAATGAATGAACGATACGTCTGCAGGGAACATTTCAGTAACTCCAGTCAAACAAGCATCTCAGCATCTTTCAGGTCATTTCTTAAATTCTCTCATCTTTCACTTTATTGGTTCACCAGCAGGTTGGAGGATGGAAAAATGATGCTGAGAGTTTTTGCCAGTTCCGTGGTCTTATATTTGCACATCACAAAAAAAAAAAAAAATCAGTACAGTAATGCCAAGAATCTTGTGAGGAAGACAGAGAATGGTTTTCAAGTTTCACGTGAAACTAAAAGTAATTACAGATTCAAGTTTGTAACTATAGGCGGCGTTTTCTGATTTCAGCTTTACTCAGCAATGTTCGGAAAATGACGCCAAAGAGAAAAGCCAGAGATGCTGAAAGCGCTGCAGTTTGCATGTCAGGCCACAACTTAATGCCGTTTTTAATTACAAATTACCACATACAGAGGACAATCCAATGGAAACATTCACACTCCTTTAAACTGGAAGTTCTTCCCACTGATGGAGACTTCATTCATAGTAAATGTGGTCAGCTGCTGAAGAGGAAACTAGTTATTTTAAACCTTGACTCTAAATCCCAACTCCCATGGTCAACTGTAATCAGTCCAACCCTCAGTTGGTCAAAACTGGATCCAAACTGATGTATGGATGGATTATGATTGCTGTGTCACATCACATTTGTATGTGACACAAAAAAAGGACAAAACTTGTCACTGGCCACAGAAAGGCACCGTTAATGTAACCTTCTGGACAACAAGCATTAGAAACCAACCAGCTATCCTGCGTTGCAATTTAGGTTCCTCAGATCTTGAATTTCTGAGTTTAAACGCCTCTACATTTGAAGGCGGTTACATCTTATAAGTTCACCAGTATGTTTTCTTTCAGAGCCAGCTCTTTCTACATTTGAGAAATGTATTAATTCTGCATTCAGATTTTGTTGGTGGGGAAGACTGTAGCTGAGTTGTATGCAGACCTCTTTGAAACGCTCCAATGACATCTATAAGTCTAATTAAAACCAATCAAACATCAAAATACATATTTCTGGCCTTTTGGCAGAGCTCATTTTCCAACTCTGCGCTTTCTGAGCTTCGCTCACATGTCTGACTTTGGAGATAAGTTTTAATCTACTCATTACAGGTTGGAAAATTGTGTTGCCAAGACCTTCTTGAGGTCTAGTTACCAATCACGGTGGGTCATTACTGAGACAAAAAAGCAAAATGTGACGGAAAATAGGAACAATCAGAGCGCCAAACTTTAAATATTGACCCAAGTAGTTCAGTAGTTTTATCTTCTTTTTTTCAGAAACTACAACATCCATGAAACTACTTCCTCTTTGATCAGTGTCATAACTCATGATTCTTCTGCCACTATCCTAAACTCCCAACACTTCATTGTTAACATCAGTGTGTCTACACAGTGTGTGTTGTTTGTAATTATCCTGAAATGCAGAAATACTGAAATACTGTGTGTTCATCTGCAATATACAAGCCAGAACCGACATACCACACTTTCCATGATATGACGGGGATTTACTATTTAATCCAGGGCGTCACTCTCAAACTATTGTATTTAATTGCGAAATAATATTTAGATTACATCATGTTTCATTCTGGAAGAACAGCGTATGTGTGTGTGTGTGTGTGCTCACAAATATCATATGTGCGTATGGGCGTGTGCATCAGCATGCGCTGAGCTTAGTTTTTCCCATGCCTCATCCTTTGCTGATCATCATGGGTTTGGATAAACCTCTGAAAAGTACAGTGAAGTAAAGCCGTGTTGGCTTTGCGAGGTGTTAGGCTGAGTCGGCCGCAGTCTGGGTGGCTGAGACTGACTCAGCTGAGAGCCTTGTGACTCCGAGCCGTGTGCCCGGACTCGGACCGCTTCGCGTCTCGTCGAGCCCCGCCTGGTCGAGAGGCGGCGAAGGGTCGGTGGGGGTCGTGGGGGGTGGGGGTTCGCAGACTGGCACAGGGCTGGCTCAGACTTGGCACGGGTGACTGGATCTGGAAGAGTGGACTTCCTTCAGCCAGGGC
The DNA here is from genome assembly GCF_902148845.1 of Salarias fasciatus. Classification (NCBI taxonomy): domain Eukaryota; kingdom Metazoa; phylum Chordata; class Actinopteri; order Blenniiformes; family Blenniidae; genus Salarias; species Salarias fasciatus. The sequence continues at coordinate 5,209,550 of NC_043757.1, forward strand.
TGCTGGTGGAGGGGAGGGTCTGGATGTGGTTTGGTTTGGTGGCAGGGGTTTACTGGGGGGGGGGTTGAAGAGGTGCTGAAGGTAGGTGAAGAGACTTGAATGGGTATCATATTTTGCATCTCTAAAAGCCGGCTTGGACAAAACGGGAGGCGTCCGTCGCCCTGCCTGCTTCGATAATGCCCAGCAGGACCCGAACGGGGGCGCCATGCTAATGAGCGCATGCGATTAGCGCAGCAGAGTGAGTTAGCAGGAGAGACATGTGGGAGAAGAGGACGGGGAGGGGGGCATCTATTGGCTCTTAATGAGAAGTGAAGGGCCAGTCCCCAATAGCGGCCCCCCTTTCCCAGCAGTGGCCCATGGGGGCTATTGCTGGGTTTTTTTTAGAGGGTCATTGCAGGCTGCGCATTAATGATGAGCCACATACCAGCGGACAGAAAGGGGGTGGAGGGGTGCAGGGGGCAGGGCAGAGCGCTGGTGGGGAGGGTTATCTAAGACAAAAGTAAAGCTGTGGAAAAATGCTAATTCACCAGTGGCTCGGCGAAGGAGGACGGCGGCGGTGGGGGAGGTGACGGCGGGGAGGCGGGGGGCTCGAGGTGGAACGAAAGGCAAGAGTGTAGCGTGCAAGAGATATTTTGGGAAGGGGGCTTAGTGTGTGTGTGTGTGTGTGTATTTGTGTGTGTGTGTATTTGAGTGTGGGCATGGCCAAGAGGTGCAAACAAAGGCGGCGAGCAAAGCCGCGCACTCCGGGGCCCTCGCTGCACGGAGAAACTCAACCCCCTGTTGCACGCTGCTCTGATTTAATGATGGATTTAACCCAGAGACCGTTGGACAGTGACATAAACACCCCCACAGCTCCGAGTCGCCTCTAAAAGGTCCAATATGTAAGTGCAGCGCAGGGCCTCATGTTACAGACTGGCTTCACTTTAGCAGTGATTTATTCGGAGGGAGGCGTCCGGCATGGACTGTAATCATGGTGAGTGCTTGATGTGAGGGCAGAGTTGAAAGTTTTACGTGTGCAGAGAGACTAATACAGAGAAATGTTCAAACACGCACAAGTAATCTGCTGAAGTCTTCCCTCAGGACATGGGAAGTTTGGTTATTTACAGCAAAATCCAGACATTTTTTTCATTTGACAGTCACAAAAAAAATGAGCAAATTGAGGAATATTTTGATGAAAATACACACACAATCAAGAATGAATTTATACAGGGAGGAACGATTTGCAAAAACACAACACGTGCATGTCAGCTATTTTCAATCGCGCAGCTATTTCCAAACTGTGGAACCATCCAGCGCACTTGGAACATATGTAAATCATAAAATCTTCTCGGGCCCAGCCAGAGCCTCACATCCAAAATCTGATCAAAACATGAGCCTGAGATTAGTTTTTCTAAGAACTTTGATTTTGTGGAAGTCATCCCAGAAACACAATAACTCAAAATGGACAAGAGCTAATTGCAATAAAATTATTTATAGATGCACAACAATACGAATATATTCCAACGATGCAACAGCTCAATTTTGATGTCAGTATTTCAAATGCTGAATATTGATCTTCTTCTTTTTTTTTTTTTTGTTTTTGTCAGACCCTCAGGTGATCGTGCAGGTCACTGACAACAAACTGACATCTGGAGTAAATACTGGTTTCCTCCATATCAGAAGCTGATAAATCCAGCCTCTTTCAGGTTCATTGGTAAAATGACGACACCTGAGAAGTAAGTTTTGGTCCTTCAGCCGCTGCTCACAGGTGGCTCCGGTGTGGTTTGAGTTGACCCACTTTCCCCCCGGTGTGTGCCGGCTGGATAATGCCGTGGTTTAGCTGCAGCGAGAGTTCACACCCTGGGAATAGCTGGCAGCCGTGGAGGAGCGGACTACTGTAAGAGTGTGATTAATGAGTGAGTGTTATGGCAGCAGCGCAAAGAACAAAGCGACTAATCTACAGCACATGGAGGGTGGAAAACACGGCGCATACCAGAGGGTGGATCTAAACTCTCACCCACGTCTCCTGGTTAGTATCAGAGCCGGAGAACGCCAGCTGCGGACGCGGTGAAGGTGAATGCTTGACGGCTGATGTTGTGTTGCATAATGCATACTGAACAGAGTGTCCCTGCAGACGGCTAAAGAATCGGTGAAGTGCTGAGCACTCCACAATGACGACAAACAAAAAAAAAAAGGAGCCGGCGGATTCTGAGTGTGCGTGGACACATTCACACGCATTCTTGGGCTTCCAGGCGGTGTGTGTCAAGCATTGATTAATGTCTGGGTGCAATGGCACGGTTAATCTGGAGGGCTCAGGCTTCAGGCTTCCATCCCCTCCTCTGTTTGTGGCAGGTGTGCCTTTCCACAGGAAAAAAGAGCGCGGCTCAGTCACTCACCTCATCCATAAATCACACACTAGGGCTAATTGATTCAGCTCGGGTTCTTACGCAGCTTCCCCACCAAATCCTTAAAGAGGCTGCTTTTTTAACAGAGTGTTGGGTTCTGTTATGCAAGCCTCAATAAACTGCTCATGTTCTCTTCAAAGGACTTTACAGAGAGGCGGCTGATTCACGACCTCTGACCCTCTACCTCCACAAGCCTTCCACTGATCTTCTCAGTGCTTTCCGATGCCGTGTGGACTCAGCGAGGACGTTGGTGCAGTTTCAAACGCCGCAGTTGTTAACGAAGTGGCAGGACTTCTATGATCTTCATTTGGTCGCAATATAATAAAACCGAATGTGGTTGCGGGCCTTCGCCAACCAGCGGAGTCAAACTCCACTTTCATGTCCATCCAAACCCAAAGCTAATATATGTAGTGAAGACCGTTCAAGAATGCCATGAAAGGTATCGAGTGTAGGTTTTGTGAAAATAAAGAAGTCATTATCACATTGTTATGATGTGTTCAATGAATGATTTCCAGTGGAAAAAACAGGCTGTTTTTGTTGTTGCTGAGAAGCAGAATCAGTTGATACACAGATTTATAAAGACTGGACAAAACTAAAACCATCTCATATGAGAACTCCATTACCTTTTAATTCATTCATTAAGGCAACATATCCGGCGTCACGTAATGGTGATTTCAGCACATAAACGATAACACAAAAGCTTCAATAGCTTGCTTGCCTTCAGGAATATGCAATTTGGAAAATATGATATGTGAAAAGTTTCCATCAACTTTGGCAAAGTCAGTCAAGAGCTGTTTACACGGTGATCAGTCTGTTATTTCTCTTCCTTTTATAGATCTAAAGAATAAAATCCCGTGTTCAGGTTGAAAATTCTGATCACGGGTCATTGAGATCTCATCTTTGTTATTTCTGTATAAGTTGTTGTCAGGTTTCTCAACATGCCCAAGTTTGTGGGTTGTATTTCCTATTATGAAGCTGTGCCTTGAATGTGGGACCAGTTGGAAGCAATCTGCTGGCTGGCAGACAATGAAAGAGCTGCCGGTTCATCCCCGATGCTCCCCAGCCGCCGTCCGCCGGCTCTCTCCACGGGCCTCCGTCTCCAGTCCCTCGCCGGTGGGCTGAAGCCTGCTCAAGGCCCCCTCTGGGCCGCCCAATAAAACCAGACGCTAGCTTGATTCCCAGGCCTGGTCTCCCTCTGAGTTTTTATCTTTCACAGCGTTGGCTGAAGATGAGGGCTTGTCAGAGACCAGAGAGGTTTCACCGGCTCAACAGTCGAGTGTGTTTGTCTGTAGTTTCATCTTAATAGTTTCTAATCAGATCAGATAAAGCTGCTCGGAAACTTTAAATGAAGTTCTTCAATATGTGGAAATAGTTTCAGTCCTTAGTTTTTATTTACATTGAAGTTAATCCAAAGTCAAAACATGATGTATTCTGAATTTTCCAAAAAAAAAAGAAGGCATTTTTCAAAAAGTATTTGAGAGTTGACATTCCCTCGTCTGCCTGAGTTGAGTCGGTCCAGGATTTGATCAGGATCTGCTGCCAGGATGCAACACAAGAACAAACCCGTCACATGACAGCCAGCTAAAGAAACCCACTGGCGCTGGCGACGGGTCTGAGCCGGCTCAGTCGTCTGCGTTTGTTTTGGCTGGACTGAAAAGCATTTTTTTACAAAGACCCACTGCTGCACGCTCGAATCAGGACGGACTGTACCGAATTGAGAAGGACTTGAAATCCTGCTACTTGACATCATGTGGAAATGTTAGTTCAGCATGTTGCTTATGTTTAAACGCTTTCTGAGCTGAAAGACATAAATTGATGAAACTGGGTAATTTGTTTTTTTTCCTCTGTTGGTTTACTTGTATGTTGGCTTTGTCATATTTAGGTCAGTTGATGGATGCATCATTTTTGATGTGGACCATTAATATAGCTATGTTTTTGTTTGCTTTTTTTTGTAAAGCTGCAGCAGGATGAACGATGGTATTTTATTCATCATGAGGGCTTGAAAATAAATCTTCTGCTGCAGAGTAAAGAATTAGTTAGATTGATAACAACAAAAAAAAAACACCAAATAAATGAATAAATGAAAAGATTGTATCATGTATTAAAGTACAGCAGACAGTAACTTTCCTGAACAATGTTAACAGGAGGTTAGTGCAATAGTCACAGAGAAACACTTTCGGAAATGAAATTTTACTGTTTCTTCAACTTTAATTTCTGAAAAGTTTCATAATGTGATGTGCGACACCAAGCATAAAGAAACACGAGAAATGTTAAAATCAACATAATTTGCATGTCAAACCTCCATTTGTTGTTTGTATTGCAACCACACTCAGAGAATAGTGTAGCCATATTAACATTTAAAGGGCAACTCCGGTGTTTTGACACCTGGACCTTATTTATAGGTGTGTGCATGCTCATATACTCACTCAGACAAACATCGTGCAGCTCGGAGTCCTCCAGCAGTTATTTAGATCCAACTGATTTAGCCGCACTTAGCGGGGGCCACGGCAATGGAGTTTTAGCGCGGGACACAATCTCTGCAAAATCGCTAATTTCGGCTATATTTCTTCATTCATCGCCAGTGTTATCATAAAGTCAGCTCGTCTACCGTCTTCAGGTGGGTCAGCTGACAGTTTTCGCTAACTTATAAATAAGGTACAGGCGCACACCTATAAATAAGGTCCAGGTGTCAAAAAACCGGAGTTTCCCTTTAAGCTACTTTCAGCTGTCATTGTACAGACCTACTCAGTATCTACTGTATGTAAGAAATGCATCAAACTGTGCAGGAAAAAGCTAATGATCACAATTGTGGCAGGCTCCATGTGGTAAGACGAGGACAGAAACAGCGTCTGGAAGCAGCAAAAACATAACAAAAGTGTTTAATTTCCTCTTGAAAATGTGCAAACATGGCCAAAGAAAACCCACTGAAAAGAACAGAAATAACTTAGAAATGCTATCATCAAAAGTTGTGGCTTGACAGTAATTGGCTTCCCGCTGGTAGATAATAGTGACATTAGTGAGCAAATGGCAGCACCGAACTATGAGTTGGTGAGTGTTTTCAGTCAGGAATTCAAAAACAATGCTGTGGTTAAAGGAGGAGATGTCCTCTCTGCAACGCTGCATGGATTCTCAGAACGTTCAACGAAAACAGTCACAATGAAGACAGTGTCAGTAAAAATCAACAGGACATCTGAAGCTAAGGAACCACACAGTGACTGCTGTGCAGGGAAGCTAAACGCTTGAACGACATTCAACATCTGATATATTTGTTGAAGATTGTGAGTAAAGGTGTCAAATGGCTCTTAATACACACAATGTATTTCAGGAACAATGTTCCTGTTCCGTGTTTGTACATTGACTTTCTGCCACACGGCCTGGAGTCAATACGTAAACCTGACCTTTCCTCGGTGAAACCGCCGTGACACTATCGAATGTGTCCCAGCACGTAGGAGCCGTAACATACGTGTTTGAGGCGGCAGCTGCTCTGACTGCTCGCTGCCTCCCCGTCCGAACAGGGCAGGCCTTATACAACTTATTACGCGCAGTCAAAGATTAACATGTAGTCACCGAGTTAATCTATTGCACAAACACAGACAAACAGGTGTGCACACAAACACGCGCAGCTCTACGGCGAGGAGCTGAAACAGGCGCACGCTTGTGCAAAGGTGCACGCATGTAAACGCACAAAAAAAAAAGAGACAGTACATGCATGCACAAACAGATCCCAGCAGAGAGGCAGAGCAGGATTTATACCAACGGTCAGTCTGTGGTATACAAAAACATGGATACACCACACGCATGCACACAAACACAAGTTCACCCAGTCATTCCATCCTCGCGGCGCTGAGCCTGTTTTTCCATCGCTGGGCTCTTCGCGTGACACGGCGGTCCAAACAGCGGTGAAATATTACATGGGCCCGGGTTATTAAAACTGTTATTAGCATGGCCAATTGGGGCTAAACAGGACCTGACTGTCACCCTAATGACAGGGTGGCTGAGGGCTGGGAAAGCAGTGTGTGTGTGAGTGTGTGGGGGGGTGGGCTGCGGGAAAACCTCCAACCGGCATCCACTAAACAGCCTCCGCAGATTCCCCACCACTAACATCCTTCCATCCATCCATCCATCGATCCATCCATCCATCCATCCCTCTTTGAGCTCTGGACTCTCATGAGACAAATAAAACTCCGTCTTGGTGTAGAAAAGCCACAGAGACACACAGATGGAAAGGAAAACCAGCACAGACCCTATTTGTGTAAACAAACACTGACATTTTGCATTAGGAAACAAACCAAAGAACAGTTTTTTTTTCCACGTCTCTGAAGCAAAGCAGACAGAAAGAAGGTTAGAAAGTGCTAAAAACACCATGCTTGAATAGAGACACAATCTAACGGAGAAAAACAAAGCTGCATTAAATGTGTTTATACACTAATGGATAATGAGATTTTGATCCCATTTAGAGGAAGAAAGCTGTTAACTCCAGCTGTGGTGTGCAGCAGCAGCAGCAGCAGCTGTGTCAATGCACTAATCAATAATTGGATGGTCAGTCTCTTTGAAATGATTTTGTTGTTTATTCATGCTTTCATGGTTAAGCAACAGAATCATTCCAAAGACTCGGACTTCTTCCATGAAATTGTTTGTTTTTTATTTTGTGTCCTATTTTACTAGTTCGAATAAGTTGAGCTCATATCAGATGTACATTTCAGGAAAGACAGAAAAGACATGAGAAGTGTTGTCTTGTGTTATTTGGGAATGCTTTCATGCTTCATAAGTCATATCAAAGCTGAACTGATGAGATTTTCTTTGGTCAGTAATCGTATCCGACCACCTTAACTCAAGCATTTCGGTTTATTGCTACGTTTTCATGCTGGAAGCACTTTTTCGCACAGAGAAAATATAATTCCATCAGTCGGAGGCAAAGTGCCATTAAACTAAATGATAATCAAACATATTTCAAGTTCCTCAGATGAGTTTTGTCCACATGATTACTGTTTTGCCCGAAGTGCGCTCAACCCCAAAATCTTTAACATCATCCGATTTCTTTCCAGCGGCAGTAATAATACGACAGACAGCCTTAGCTTCACAACATGTACTTATGAAAATTTCCCAAAAGCCAACATGCACATATCATATTTTTTGTTTATGAATCACCACCGGCCCCCACCTCCCCCACCTCTGACCTCCTTCATTTCCTCCTCGCAGACTGAGCCCTCACTGCAACGAAACCCCTCATCATGGACTCGCTGGGGCCGGGGCATAGCTGCAGCCCAGCGGTGGTCCATGCTGACCAACGACGGCGGGGTTCGACTGGAGCCGGAGAGACCGCTGTGGTTATCGCTGTGTCTTCGTTTCCAAAACAGAGTTATGTTGGCCCCCCCCACATCAAAACTCCACACGCCTTCAGACTCACATTCACTTACTTTTACTGCCCCAAAGCCAAAAATGACAAGACAATAAATCACTTTTTTTTCTCCCTGACTTGGACAAAAGGAGGCAGTAGGATCAGTTAATGGTTTCAACTGGTGAAAGCAAGGAGACTAAACGACCATCCCGCATCATCATAAATCACTTATTAATTACCTTAGTGATTGGGAGCTGTATTCTGAGCCTGAGAACAATTTGTGTTTGGTAGATTATGTCTTTGTTGCAATTTGTCTTGGCAAATATTCCCAAACCGATGGAAAGTCTGACTACTATCCTTCTAAATAGTACCGCTTTTGTAAGGAAAATGCATTTGTGGGATGAGCAACAGAGTTGTGTGTGTGGTTGCACCGTTTCAAAAACAGTCAGTTTAGTAGGTTGGATGATTAAAAAAATGAAGAAATAATATTTTAATAAGTGACCCCGGTTCTGGAGGCTCTGATAAATTGAGCTGTCGGGGTGAGTGCTGTCGTCTGGGGGATAGAGTTTGGTTGATCCTCGTTCCAGTGATTGAAATGTTTCCTCACATTGCTTTCTCTGTCTTCTCCACACTTTGACACAACGATCTAACTACCATCAGCAAAACTCGCACCCGAGCATCATGCTGACAATTGTCAAGTTGTTTAACATTGGTTGAAAAATGGCCAACATCTGGTCCGTGAGCAGCAGCTTTTAAGTTGAAACAGATAATAATAATATTTGGTCTTGTTTTCACAATGAATCCAGTGGAACCAGGACCATTTCTGTGGCTACATGAACTCCAGGACTGAAGAGAGAACATCTATATCCCAATTCATGGATTAATCTAGTGAAGGTTTTATATTTTCAGAGGCGGATGGGACAGATTTCTTCTCTTCGAGTGATAAAAAATGATTCGACTGATGGTCGGATACATGGACCCGAGGGATGAAGCTCCCCTGCCAAATGGCACCCTGGTTACGCTCCAAAGCAATCATGAACTACAGCTGCGAAATAAATCAAGCTGAGTCAGACCTTTTTCCAATATGTTGCTGTGAAGTGTAGCCAGGCGAGATATAAAGTACCAGAAAAGAAATTCTCAAGCTGAAATGACAAAATAAGATGACTGCTGACAACGTACACGGGTGTGGAGACCCTCTTTAGGACCAACATGTCATTACAGGAGAAACAATACACAAATCAAAGACAGAGAAGTTTAAGAAAGTCCAAAAACAAGCAGACATGGAAATCAAAAACAAGGTCTGATGGGAACATTAAATGGAAGGAAGGTATAAGCGATCACAAACAGTCGCTTCGTACAGTAGACATTGTCAGTACTTGTTGAGATGAGATCCCTCACAAGTACTAACAATCCAAACTTTCCAACCATCAATGTAAATACTTAGCTGAACAGTTTTAATCCAGTGTGTTTGTCATGGTCTCCCTGAGTAAGTGTTGGCTTATGCATCTCCAGGAGGGGCGGAGGGTTTCAGGTTGGATTCCCATCCACCCTCTATCAATATGTTGAGAGAAATGGAGAAAGACGCTCAAACCAAACTTTCCCCGATGGAAGCTGCATCAATACCACTAGTATGTGAGTGAATGGGTGAATGTGACCAACATTGTATAAATGTTTAAATACTGTAAGCGAAAATTCAGTTCTTTGTTTAAGAGCTTTTTTCAAAATTATATCTCCAGTATTACCATTTTGTTAATCTCGTGATTAATTATTGGAATTGAAGTCCTAACATAGGCTCCTATTGTCAAAAATCCTGCAATACAATTGTTGACATTCACCTGCTGTGGATTATTTGTGACTATTGTGGTGCTTTGAATCCAACAAACAAAAGAAACACGAGTCAAAGCAACAGAAACTGAAACTTGCCTACAATTCAATTATGTCAGTTTTTTTTCTCACAGAGGTCAAAGGCAAACACCTGACGTTTAAATTAGCAGTTTGTATTTGGATTAAAACGAAACCAAAAAAAAAAAAATCCTCTTTTCAAAAAGAGCAGAATTTAGCCTTTAAGGACAACCACATGTGATGTGCACATGTTGAATTGATCATTGCGTCAGTTTGCAAAATGGAGTTTGTATGACAGCAAGATACACTGCTCGATTCATGCCCATGTCTCACTGCATTATTTATTTCACTTATTCAAAATGGAAGGAAAAAAAAAACGGAACATCAGCCACTCCGACTGGGACGAGTCTGGATTTATTTTCCTTTCAGGTCAAAAGGTAAAATAAACTAATAATAATGAAAAGTTACTGTCTGTAGATTGAAGACGTCCACTGTACACACATCCATGTCCACCCATCCATCCATCCGTTTGTCCAAACATTCAAAGAGGACAGAGAGGCTATTTCCAACGCTGGCTCCATCGCTCTCACATCAACACATGGAGTGGGTCTGAACCAACAAACAAGAGGTCTGCTCCATGAAATACGAGTCCAAAAACAAAGCTCTCCCTTCAGTGAACCCCCGCCCCCCCCCCCCCCACAACCTTCTCAACCTCAGCACACACACGCACGCCGCGGTCTAACCCCCCATGATCCCCTCGCTCTGCCCGGACCCTTCACCTTCCCCGCTCCCAGCAGTTAATCACACACCTGGGGCTGAGCAGGGGGGAGGCGGGGGGAGCTGCTGGCGGTGACACCGGGGTAACGGTGAGTTGTGGCCCTTTCGGACGGTCACCAGAGACACAGCCGGTGAATGTGTTTCTGTGTGTCCACGTTGTGCGTGGATCGCCTCGAACATTTTCCCTCCTCTCTGTTTATTTGGCCTCAGAAATGATGGCTGTCAGGGCTAATCACCCGAGAGGGCCACTGATTTACTCCAGGTGGCGCTTTGGCTATTGTCCGGCTCAAGGAGCGGCCCTGACCTTTGGCCCTTGGCCCCAACCGTGGCTTGCCCTGCTCCCTAACCAGCGGACAGAGGCTGGAGTTGTTGCTGATGGGAAAGGCGACATGGGGATTAGTCCAGACAGAGTGGTTTGTGTGTGGAAACTGATATCTCCCAAGACATCACAAACCCACAACCAAAGCTACAGTGAGATTTCACAGTTTAGTAAAGTAGAATTCTCTGGTCAGCGTGAACATCTGTAATGTGTAGGGATGGAATAGTAATACCACCAACAATTACTGTTTATGGGATATTTTGGCATTTTCTGAGAGACACTTGTGGAATTAATTCTACTTTTGTCCAACAGCATAAATTGTGACTTACTTAATTACTGGTACCTCTAGTCTTGCATTGCTTTAGATGATGTATTCTGTGTTTTCAGTACATACTTAATGAAATAGAAGATAACGATCAGAGTCACGTCTCAAATTGATTGAACTTAGGGCGGCACCACCAATAACTGCATGGTCACTTGTAAGACTTAAACAAAAATGGGCTTTTATAAAAATGTGGACAATGTGCACTGGAAGTACTTCTGAAAAGGGTCTAAAGAATTTAAAAACAGCGAAGATCAATGACCAGCAGTCAACAGAAAGACCTACAGTAAATCCATCCACTGATTCCACAGAACGGTTTCCTTGGTGCTTCGTCCATACCATGGAGATGTTGCTGTCCATTGTTGGGTTCAACTGCCTCTAGATCACTGTGTTGTATTTAGTCCTGTATAAATGAAAATTGAACAGAATTGAAGATGGCTAACAGAACATTCAAGATGTCCCCTATTCCTTTCCACTTCCCCCAGCTCACCCAAAATGTTCCCAAAACTGTTCCGAGGTCAAGACGAAAACCATTTGTTTCCCCATTTGTTGAATCTGAGGTAACATTGGGGTCTTGATTCAACTTCTAACCACTGAGGCTCTATTTACACGACAATGCTTCAAGTGTGATCACATGAGTCCTGACACTCTGGAGGAAAAAAACATACTCATGCATGTGTAGAAGTATTTACTACGACCATGGTGTGCATGCACAGCAGCAACAGAAAAGTCGCATTTTCCCCGTTTCCACAACATGGAGGCAGATGGTTTTCCAAAGGTTCTGCCTTTGGAGCGGTTCTCAAAAAGTAAAAGGCAAGACCTTGCAAAAGTTTTCCGTTCTTACTTATCATATGAACATGGCTCCTCTCAAAGCAGACGATCAGCATCTCCCACATGGCAACATTGTTCACTGTGTCACAAAGAGCTGCTTGTGTTCCTGATCGCATTCTCGTTCTCAGTGGTTGTTGAGATTTCGTGTACTGTCACGCTGATTGCAGTTGGAAATACTGTGATCACATTATATGACAGCTAAGTAGTTTACTGTCAGAATTCTTAACTCAATTATACAGACACTGTTCGTCCCATTTGTGTTTATAAAGGGAAAATTGAGGGCAGAGACAGAACTGGAAACTCTGCAGTGTACTGGTAAATAGATGGTAACCTTGAGTTACCATCACTTTCATTCATTTTTCTTGAAAACGTTCCTTTATCTCAAGCAGTTTTAGCCTTTAATTTTTTGCCCTTCTCAGTAACTCCTCCGCTCATCACTGACCAGCACTACGGACTTATAAGATGTATAATTTCACTTTCGGAGGCAAAAAGTAAAATCTGGAAGTTACTGGAAAAAAATATTGTGATTGCTTCGTCCAGTCTTTGGTTTCCACTGAAGTCAGGGTTTGGCCCAAGCTCGACCATGTTATGTGACAAACCTCATTCCCGTGGTATTTCACTCCCCTGGCAACTTAACTTCAGTAAGCAGAGTGCGGTTGAGAGTGCGGCTCGTAGGCATGGCCCGATTAGCTCTTGTCCCACGACAGTCAGTGGGGTGTACAGCCATCCATATGACCACATGTACAAGAACATATATCAGCTGACCTTTGCACCACCCGAAACACCCATGGCATGCTTAAATATAGACTCGGCATGTGTGACACACTACTGGTGATTATGGTCATGTTAATACCGCTGTATATGACCCGACTGTTGTAAAGTCTTTTCAACTGGAGCACACACACGTTTTTATAAACCCTGAGTATTTTTAGAACGAAACAAAGCGATGATATAGCATCCAAGATAACAATGTTTTACTCATTTCAATTGTTGTGTTAAATAATACCTGTCAACATAACTTCCGGATACTGGGCTGTAGTAGTGTAATTTATTGAAACAATAATACCAAGTCACCAAATTCCAGCATTAACTTGATTTCCTTTGACGGAGGAATTTTCACACCCTTTTCATATACACACTAGTCAGAACTTGCTCTGATCCAGGCTAAATATATATACCGGGCACACCACCAGGTGCTTGGTCGTCGGTAGGCAGCCTTGACTGGGGCTGATGACAGAGCGCGAGCAGGCAGACAGCAGCTGTCAGTCTGGCTCAGTTACAGGCAAACACCACCAACACTGATACACCGCACCAACACCGCCAATACCCAGAGGTCCAAGTCTGGGTCAGAGAGCTCTAGAGTTCACCGTGCCCTTTAACACCAGTCTGCCCTTCTCACACGGAGCTATATTTTCATCTGATCATTCTGTTGGATGGAATGTGGCACGGATACTCTTGCAAGGGTCTTTGATTTTCACTGAAGAAAGTATATTTAGATGTGAATAATTTGTTTTCCCAAATGTACCATAGAGGAAATGTAGCAGGGAGGATACACAAAGTGCATGACAACAGAGTAGGATTGACATCCGGAGTCTGGTCCATTGGCTTGTCAGAGATACTTTATATATATATATATATCTATATATATCTCAGCCTTATCTAAAGAAGCAAACTGGTGTGAAATAGACTGGTCTGGGAATTAACCTAATTTCATCACTTGAATTTATTTGGTCCTGGCACCACAGATCATATCACAGTTACTGCTGAATTAAATCACTGAGGCTGTATTCTGCACTCTGTATAAAAAGACTGGCAACTGACAGTTGACAAGACTGAAGCCAAAATATCTCGATTGCTTCCTGTTGACTGGCAGCCGTAGAAATTCAGTGATGCCCCTTTCCGTTTGCATGAGCCAACAGAAGAGTCAAGGGACTCCTTAAATAACCATTTCCCACAGTTAGAATCTACTGCTGTAGATTTTTGCACAATTAATTGTTGTTTTCGTTTTCTAGTAAGTGTTATTTTCCTAATCCAAAAATGATATTAAGTAGACGTTCGAGATGAGTTAAGAATCCATCAGCACTGCATAGATTCTGTCTGTAATGACACCAATAAGATGCCAGCATACATATATTTTGGCTCCCCTCCATATGTCTTCTATTCACATACAACCCATTAATGCACACTTTGTGGGCGAAGTGCACGTCAAACTGCATTGCTTTAAAATGAATGTTTCGTTTGAAACCATTAGAATAGCTTCTCTAAATGAGATCCTACATTAACTAAGTGGTTTGAATTTAGAGAGAAATGACTCTCGCAGCATACTGCCACATTTGAATTATATAATCAGAAGCCAAAAAAGTTAGAAATCCACTGGCTTATTATTCAGAAAATGCTGGATTGTAGCTATGGTGTGTTACTGTGAAATACACAGGAATTGAAAAAAAGTTTTGCCAACAAAGTACTAAAGAGTACTCAGGAAGGGTTCTTGAATCGATCGATGCCTGCCCATTCCCACAACCCAAACAGAATAACACTTAGGACGTAAATTAAGCACAAATTAGGGAAAAGCGTTTTTGAATAAATGGACCTCCTGAAACCCAAAGCACATTGCAGGTATAAAAATGGTCAGTTTTAAGTTTTGTAGAATACAAAATGAAGAAAACATACATTGCACTTCTGCTGCTTTCCCATGTTCTGTGAAACACCACCATGGCTTTCTCTTTATTTATGATGTTTTTCCTCTGTGTTTATAAAATTTACTGCGTGGGTCCAGTTTTCCCCCAGTGAGATTATTAAAATTCCATTTCATCTTCGCGAAACTCACCATTTAAATTATTTATGCTTTTTTTTTTTAAATGGGGGGAAATTTAGGGTTTTTAGGTTACCATCCTCACATTTTATGGTCGTTTCCAGACCAGACTGCAAACGGACATTTAACCCAATCCAGACTTTTGCCAAAACCTAAAGCTGTAATTCAAAAGCCCCCCCCCCCCGCCACACCCCCCGTGTCTTAGTTATATAGGCAATCCCTACAACTGACTCTCCCCCTTTCTACCCGCAGTGCTTCCAGTTTACTTCCTTGTTACGCCTGACTGGCATGGCGTAGACATGGGCCCTCTGTCTGACGGGCTCTGGTTGCACCGGCGGCATAAACCTGCTGCAGATGGTTCGACAGAACAGAGCATGTGTAGAAAGCATTTACTGTACACACACTCACACAAAGGACATAATGGGTACGTCTTTATTTTTGTAACGTGTGTGTAATCCTGGAGGAACGTTACTTCAGCAGCTAACGTAGGGGCGCACTTTCAACTAGGAGTCAGATTTTTTAGGAGCGAGGGAATGCATGGGGTTTTGAGAAAGGATGTCTGGAGCAATAAAGGTTGGTACCAGCCTTCAGAGTTTAAGGGCCAACAGGGCGTCGGATATGAATCTCGTCCAAGCACGTCAACCTTTGACCTCCTCCCAGAAGCCCCCCTGAGGGGTGCAGTGCAGTTATTGTCTCCATCTTTCTGACCAACTCTCCCTGACCTCCTCTGTCTTCCATCTGCACCAGTCTATTACATCTATTTATTTCGTCCAGCAGCAACTCTCTCTTGCACATAAACTGCTCTTTTTCCCTCCTCTTCTTGCTCTCTATTCACTCTCTGTCGCTGCCGTCCATTCATAACCCAAACAGAGCCGTCGATTCATGGGCCGGACGTGACCGTATTGTGTTAGAATGCGAGGACGAGAAAGGGAGAAAAGAAAGAGAGACACTGAAAGGCCGAGAGCGGTCCGGAGGTCAGTGTCGAGAAGAGAGGACGGGGCTAAATGTGCTCGACATTTGACTGATTTTCAGGCCGTCCGGGCCGTTGGGAGACGTTCAGACCCTCAAGGCAAAAGGGCTCGCTGGCTCAACATCACTTTTCATTCACTGTAAGCTGGTGGAGATTTGACATTCCATGTCATGGGAAAATGGACCGTCTTAAATCTAACACCGGTTTGTTTGACAATGAGCTGAGTGGCGAAAACAAAGACAGCACTTGTGCCATGAGGTCTTTCATGAACGCTCACCCACAGGACCTACCTCAGTATTTTATTAGTATAGAGATTAGAATGTAATATCTCCTACCTTTCAGATGTGATTTGCAGCATGTCTTGACAAGACTATGTTTTTAACTCGAAGGAGAGCATTTCAGCTGGTTTGTGTGCTCAATCGTACGTTGATTCCATTACTTTATTTGTTCTTGCTCACTTTTTTTGAACGTGTATATATATTGCTCCATGCATGCGCGTATTACTTTGGAGAATTCCGAGTCGTGCACAGCAGGGAGTGGAAAACTGAAACTCTGCATAAAGACTGAAACGTCACCCCGCTCTTTTCCCCCCTCGTCCCTGCTGTATTTTTTAAAACCCCAGAGGGGAATCCCAAGCTTTCTCTCAACATCGGTTTCAGCGGCTTGACACTTTTAGTCATGACTTCACCTCGCTACATAACAACAAACAGAGCAAGACGTAACCGGATGACCCTTCTGCTCAGGGACCATCGGCAAGGCCGTTGACTCCATTCCCATTCTGACCCAACTCCTCCAAGACCTACTCCTCTTTCTCTCCTGGGACCTCCAATCACAGATGAAGAGGTAAAGACTGAACAGTTACAGCAACACATTTGTCACTGGAGCCTGAGAAATCAACATTCTGGATGGGAAAAGATGGATCAGTAAAGATAACGCTTTTCCCAGCTCTGACTTAGTTCCATGAAAGTGGACTATGTAAGAGCAGACGTCTCATGTAAGATTAGAATAATTGAATCTGTCACTGAATTTCTCCAAACACAATTCCAAATCGGCGTTATTGGTGTTAAAAGCAGTTTTGTCACCAGCTTTTCACAAGAAATTGTACCTCTGGGTCTAAACTTTCCTTCACCCCACCAATTAATGCTGTGAACAAGAATGTGTCGTTAGGGAAGCTGCCCTCTTCAATAGGGATTGAAGACTCTGGACCCAGCTGAAGTCAGCCCCAGCAGCACAGATCGCAGTGCATCACGGGCCACGTTGGGCTTAATGAAGATGAGGTGAGGTGTGATGGAAGATGAAGTCACTGGGAGAGGGGAGGCGATGGGAAAGTCGCAACGGGAGTCGTAAATCAGAACTCATTGTCTGTGTCAGGGAATGTGTGTGTGAAGGGGCTGTGACCCAGTGGACGTGAAGGGCTGGGGAGACTTCTGAAAAGGAGGTGGGAGTGGAACTGGGAGGGTGGGGGGGGGGAGGTCAGCGGTCGCGGATCGTGGATGCGAGGGAGATCAGGGTGCGGTCAGTGTGATGTAATCCGCTGGACATCTGTGCTTCAGTGACAGACAAGACACGCCGTATTCCAGCTCCGGGAGTCCTTGGACTCAAACCCACATCCTCACACACACACACACACATCGATACACACTCCCTCCCCTGGGAGCCATGGTGCTGTCCCTGTCTGGGAGCCAGAAACTTGGTACTAATGAGACTAAATGAGGCTGGAGCCTCTCTGTGAAGAGGTCACAGCCTGTCAAATAATCAGTCAGGCAGCTGGTTACAATATTGGTTTGAGTAGGTCCCTACCAGTTAGACATGTTAGCTGCTCAGTCAAGCAGCAAAGCAAACCAGAGGACCGGTATAGGAACTATAGGAACTAGCTCACACCCCAATCAAAGAACTAGGTGACTGGTAAAGAAACTATTGTCACAAGAAGCCAAACAATGTGGAGTTCCAGTGAACCAGTAAACTCCTCAGTTTAACAGCAAAAGGAAAATAGTTTAGCAATCATTTGATTGGATGTCATTCAGCTGCTTGATTCATAAAACTGACAATCGATTAATCAGAGAAAATATAGGTGGCATTAAATATCAGTGCTAAGAGAAAACCAGTCAAATAGATAATAAAAAGTTGCTCAATATGATGTTTTTCTCCTTTCAGCAATTTAGCTATAAACTTATCAAATTAGGCTACAAACTATTTGTTTAGTAACCAGTAAGTCATTCAGGTAACCAATAAGCAGTTTTATTATCAGATTATCTTACATTTTCAATAATGACCTTCAGTATTTTTTCGGCAGCCAACAGATGCCTCAAACAATCAGACGATCGCATTGTCATTCAGTCAGTCAGTCTGTCGACTATTCAGTTCGATCATCAATCAATAACCCACTAAGCTACACAGTTAACCAGTCAGAAAGTATGGAATCACACTGAACAGACGAATCACCAAGCTGCAGAAAGATAGTGTTCAGACAAACAAATATCATCCTATCTATAATGGCTCAGTCACAAAACCAGCTTATCAAGAACACAAAGCATAAATAAATAAACCTGATAACTAGTTAGTCAACCAGTAACTCTGCCTGAAGGCCTGTGAAGCAGTACAACTCAAACAACCAGCGATCGACAGCTAGATATACATTAAGATCAGTACAGTTATAGCAGTAATGATTGAAAGTCACTGAGCTAACTAATGAATGATTCAGTCTTTCGACTAATGAGGCATTCAAACCATCAAAAATAGTTTCCTAGTTATCCGAGCACCTTGTGTTTCAGTGTGTGAGTAGGAATCTCGATAAGTCGCTCTGGAGCAGCTCGTCATATTACTGAATGGAAAAATAAGCCTGGAAGCAACAGGCAGCCAATCATTTCATCATGTAACCAGCCTGCCTGTCAGTCACCAGGAGCTGAGTTTAGCCATGCGTATGCTGATTAAAGCGATGGGGGAGGCGGCGGGCCGGGCGGGGGAGGGGGGGGGGGGGGGGTGGGGGGGGGGGGGGGGTGGGGCGGGGGTCACCAGGCTTATGTAAGGCAACAGTGAGGCCAAGCAGAACTGACACAGGCCAGGCCCTAGATTGCCTCAGCATGGGGCAGAAATGTGCTGACCAAGACTGTGGGCTGATTGAGAGTCCAGGGGGGCTGAGGGGATTGAATGAAGTTTATTTGACTGTGGGTAATATAGGCTTCCTTCAAAAACAAACAGGACTAATTTTGTTTGCTGTGTGTTTTAGCAGCTGTGACCTCCTATATGGCGAAGGCTGACCTCGTCCTCGCAGCCTCGGGGATCCCAGCTCCTCGAATGTCCATCACTGAAGTCATACACAGGAGCGTATCTCTGCTAGACGTTTCTTGTGTTTGACTTTGTATAACATGTGAGGAGAACCGTGCATTAGTGCTTTTATTGTCTGAATCCAAGGTTATGAGAAGTCCTTGGTACAGGTGCAGGATGGAAAGATATACCGGACAATGGTCACCACACACACACACACACACACACACACACACACACACACACACACACACACACACACACACACACACACTGGATCTCTCACAGTTCAAATAACAGAGACAACATAGTCACTTGGGCCCTTTTTAAAGCCAAACCAAGACTTGGACCAGACTATTCCCATGACTTCAGGGCTGGGATGATGATTACACTGTTGCCATGGATACTTCAGATGACAAAATATTGTCAGTGGAGTATTCATGACAAAGTATTTCAGCAGATGTTTCATGACCAAAGAATTGTAGTAGTAAAAGCCCCGATGGAGATTTTGAAATTCGTCCTAGTGCATTTAAAATAATAGAAAACAAAGGATCGGTCAACTTATTCCACAGCAGACACTTTAATCATCACTCAATCTCCCAGAGGAATGCTTCGCACATGTGGAGACACAATGAATCCTTTGGCACAGACGCTTTGAAGGACAAAAAACTCTTTTTATAAAGAGAGTCAAAATGTGCTCAAAACATCGGTCTGCTAAAAGAAGTCACAGCGGCTGTGGAAATATAGTTTGTGAAGAACATTCAGAAAAAGTGATCAGTAATTCGTATTCATTATCTCGTTACGGTGGCAAGGCGGTGTTTTGTACGCGATGTGCTGGAAGCAGTGAAGATGTGAGCGACTTTGACAAAGACTAAATTGTGATGATTACACGACTGGGTCGGAGTGCTGCGTTTCCTATGAGCTGCCTCAACCGTGGCCACCCGCCATCTTCTAATTTGTACCACTGCAGACTCAAACTGAACCAAAAATATCTCTATAAGTGTTCATACTGAAAAGATTGTAAATGGTTTAACAGCTTCAGAATTCAGGACTCAGTCTTTCCTGAACTGTGAAGTCAACATCAAGCCAACATCTGATGCAGCAAAGTTTTACCGCTGTACATCTCCACACACACACACACACACACACACACACACACACACACACACACACACACACACACACACACACACACACACACACATACATGCTAAATAGACCACGAATCGAAATAGATTCAGATTTGCATGTATTTTGCTTGTGATCCACTCAGTAGTGTGATCAGTGACCTGACATGCAAGCAGGAGGATTCAAACGACGGCTTGTTGGGGCTTATTAGCAGCAGGACGACCAGCTGGAAACGGTTTACGTGTTTGTTTGCTTTGTCATGGAGCGATTAGACGGGTGACTGCAAGCACAAAGTTAAATGTGACACCATAGATTTGGATGCGTTTGTCCTCTTGTTTGGGAAATGGAATGATCTAAGAAGGGTTATAACACAGAAAATATCTTATAACGAAGTCCGTGAATAGAAGTCACGTGGAGCCAGTTGAAGAAAGGCCTCTCACCTCAGTAACGATGGATGAACCAATCAGCATCTCCTTTTCTCACACATCTGAGACAGATACAATCAATAAAAATGAAAACATTTTCAGATCTAGCAAATCTCACTCATGATGTGTTTGTTTGATAAAAAGAAGAAAACCTTCTTGTTACTCTATATTTACAAATAAATGCACAGAATCAATCCTAAATTTTGTCAGATGCAATTCTCAGTGCATCCTGTTAGAAGATCTGGTTCCACGTGCTTGTTTGCACAATATCAAGTGTGTACCAGTTTTTACAGGTACATGTATCTACAGGAGGGGTGTGAAATACAATCAAAAAGTTGTGAAGACAAACAAAACATACCTGATGAGCAGGATCGTTGGCTGACAATCAGGGAAGTCGTCAGTCTTTGATAAGGATGCAGCCTGCTCACACCGTGGGGGTTTTGGCCCGTATCAACATGATAGTAGCTCCCTGTACTCACCAGATGACATTTCCTCTTCGCCAAGATGATGTTGAAGTTGTAGCGACACTGTTTTGCCTCTGTGGAATCACAGATGGTGTTTGGCACACTTGGAAGAAAAGACTTCCAGTGATGCTTCAGGCATGGCCGACGTGCTGGAGCAGTGTATCACTGCAAAGAGGGATTATCGTACTTTGAATGGGAACAACCGTAAAACCTCTGTCAGGCATGTCATCATTTTTCATATGTTCAGTCCTGGAGCTCTGAATGCAACATGCAGGGTGAACTGTCCTTCAATACCAATATCAGTGGTTTGATCTTTGTTAGAAAGGAAGCAAGAATCCATGTTATGCTACGCTAAGGTTTGAGTTTGGCAAACAGTGGTTATGCAGACGGCTGCAGTAAATTAGAAAGCAAAGAGCCCAAGAAAACACTGTCACCTGAATTCTTACATCTCGGTCTTAATGTACATCATGATTTACAAACAGTGCCTTCCAGCTGCACAGTGGTAGAAATGCATGGCAAAGAAATGCACTTTTAAGAGCAAAGAAACAGGCAGTAAAGAGGTTCGATGAAATTTTTCTCTTGTGTCTTTTGCTTGTTGAATGATGAAATTCAAACTTTAGATAACATTCAACAGAGACCCAAAACGTAACAAAAGTTTCCCGTTTTAACTCAAAAACGTTGTCATGTAAACGTTTCCTTGATCTGACATCCAAGGTATCTTAATTACTTGTTTCCACTTCTTTCCTCACATGAGAGTTTCATAAATCAGGACCATGTTATCAATAAACACTTTTTCACATCTGAAACTTAATCCGCTGTGAATTTATTTTAAACCGCAGACTACATTTCAAGCATGAAGCTAAAAACCAATTTCTCACCCTGCCTGAATTTAGGAGGAGGAATCCAAACTTATTGCTTTGCTTTGACGGTCACGCCTGTTGAATTGTTACTAGAAGTGTATTTTGACATTCCCACCCCTTCAAATGAGAGAACAATGGTGGAACAAAACGCAGATTGTTTTTGTTAACACTAAAAGAACATTATGAAACAACTTCCCTGTGGCAGTTTTCTTAAAAATAACTTCAGTGTGAGAAACAGCATGTTTTGTACATAGTTTCTTTGCGCTGATCTCCTGAAGAAGTAGAAGCTCCAACAAAGCGACCTGTCGCTCTGCCGAGGAGTCCATCGACGTGCAGTTCATCCACTGTGAGGGGTCGGAGGTCAGGGCCGATGTAGGGAGCCGGGGTCACTGGGAGTCCCCTCTCGTCTTTTTCCCCAGAGCCCCTCCCTGGGGC
Source organism: Salarias fasciatus (assembly GCF_902148845.1). Lineage (NCBI taxonomy): Eukaryota > Metazoa > Chordata > Actinopteri > Blenniiformes > Blenniidae > Salarias > Salarias fasciatus. Next base: position 5,231,721 of record NC_043757.1, read on the forward strand.
AGGTCAGCCATATACACATCACACAGGCTGCCCCATGCTATGCCTGACAAATAATCATGGGACAATGGTGGGGGGCAACTCTCTCACTCCTCTGGGGAACCTTAAGTTGACCGATGACAGAATTTGTCCATCAGAAGAGCGTTTTTTTAAAAGGCAATCAAAGCAAAGACATCTGAACGTGTCCCAGGAAGAATTAAGCTCCTCATGTGAGCATTTTTTCATATCGTGTCATGAGAATGGAGCATTGAAGGCAATAATAGATAATGCCAGACAGCTGCACACAGACATGTTTTTCTGATTTTCCCTCTCTTACCACTCTCTTTCTCTTTCCCTCTCCATACTCCTTCATTCTAATCCTGCTAATTAAACATTGAGAGCCTTCAGGGTTTCACCCCCCCCCACCCCCCACCCCCCACCCCCTACTCGCTTCTCCTACTTTCTCACAGGGAGGATAAAGGAGGCTGGAGGAGAGCAGAGAGAGGGGGACAGACAGAGCAGGGAGAGAGAGCGAGAGAGAGGGGCGAGTGAGGCCGAACAGAGGCTGGATTCATGGAGGCTCGGCTCTGCTTCTTATCAGTACCCCGGCTCTGTGAATGAAGCTCTTCAGAGGAGCTCCTCGCCTCTCGACACCCAATACGCCTCCAAAGCTATCTCCGAATCCCCGCTGCATGTGCACGCACACGTACACGTATGCGGACCTTATATACACACAACCAGCGATAGGTAAGCAGCTGTGCACATCCGAGCCGTAGCTAATGATTACTTCACTGTTGGGTTCAGATAAGTCTGTTAATTAAAAGCCCTCTTTCAAAGTGAAATCCTCACACCAAACAATCGGATCCATTGAAGTGCAGCTCTGACAGCAACTTGGACAAACTGTGAACAAAAAGGCCTTCATCTATTTCCTGATGCAAATTCCCGCTCCTTCGACCTGGAGGTGATACCGTTTGGTCATTTACTGCTTTCAACATTAATGCAGATGTCCCACCTGTTGAATGCGAATTTCAATATCTGCGATCTTGTGAGTCGTGCAAAAACTTCCCAACAGCTTCTGCGAGAGACTGAAAGAATAAACAAGAGTTGTCTCAACAACTTTTTCAATGTTTAGCATTGTTTTTCTCCCTCCAAGCATGCACTGTGTGATATGGATCAACATGACTACAAGTCAAGTAAACAAGCATGAAGTTAACCTGATTATTGTAAAAGATGGCTTGGATCTTCTGCCAGCTATGAGAGGGATAAAGCAGGTATTAAAGATGAATACATGGATAGTTCTGGACTTTTTGTTCATAACTTTTGCACAAGTCAGTTTGAACTCTTTTTGTAAATTTTGTGATATTCCAGAATGCAAACAATGTGTTGGCTGCAAACTTGAACCTCTCCAGGTGACTGTGTTTAGTTGTGAACAGACTGATGAACCAGGGTCATTCTGATGGGGTTCAAAGGTCACGCTCAGAGACTCACATTGGTGTGCTGACGGCTGTGGGATTCAAACTTTAAAGCTCTGATCTCAGGTCAGCTTCAGTAGCCTCTCGGCCACCATCGCCCCACATCCTTTATGGACACATAAAGAAAAAAATTCACACAAAAAACTGTCATTATTGTCATAATTATTAGGAAAGTTTTAGAAAAGTTGCTAAAACTAAGTATAACTATCATCAGCTTCAGCTACCGGAGCCTTTTGCTTTATCGTGACTTCTTTCTTCGACACTGACTCAGACTCACCACTGCGATGTGCAGCTCTCCTGTTTTCTATCAGACAAGGAGAGGAAAGTGTGACTTTTTTGTTGCATCCTCTGGCGCCATTTCTTGTTTCTTGTTATGAAAAACGCGTGAGTAACTCAATGTTTACCGAGTTACGATTGCTCACAAAGATGGAAGTCTTCCAGAGACGTTTGTTGTTTATGTGCGTTACAGAACCTCCACACACCGGTTTGCCGAACGGCATTTTTAATTTACACTCAAATCTCAAGTGAACCAACTTTCCCAGAACTTTTTCCAGAACATCAATGTTGCTCATTTCATGACAGATGCACAATGAGACAAATCTAGGAGGTCACGCCGCCGACCACCATGTCATAATATTGATCTGGGTCGGATTTATCAGGGGAAACAAGAAGCCCAGAACGTGATTTCCCAGCCAGACGCTGGTGTCTGATATCTCCATGCTCAGTGCGCTCTCTGCACTGATGCTTATTTATCCAGTTCGCAGTAGCCCCTACTTAGTGGCCTGTGTGTAATGACTGGGAGCCGTTGTGCAGCTATGCACTGGTTAGATCCAAATAAGAGGTGGGGGGATGTAGAGGGGGGGTGAATTGGGTATCTTGGCTTATTTGCGGTGTGGGCAGCCCACTCTCCCTTCTATCCCCCTGGTGAAGGCTGTTTTGGAGAAAAGTGGTGTGCAAAAGCAGGGGGGCCGAGGGAGGGGGGGTTATATTATAGGATATTAAATGGTAATGATGGGCCTGGAAGCAGTGGATCCATGGGAAAGCGGTTGATGTGTCTCGCTGTGGCCCAGCATCGGACCTTAGCCTCTGAAGTCAGAACCGGGTCGTCCAGCCACAGAGCATCATTATAGGTTAAGTTATGGTAGTGGTGGTCGGGGGATGTAGATGCCAGACCCGGCTGACCACCTCACCCCCGGCCATCCCTCAGGTCCTCTTCCTCCTGCCCCCTTTTTTCAGTCCAAATCTGCTGACCGCCTGTGCATGCCCCTCTGGAAAAAGCCTCTCGCCACAGTCGCCAGGCTCCACCAACCCCAGTCTCCTCATCAGGTTGACCCAAGCATCCAGACAACACAGGGAAACTCAGAGGCGGACGGAAAAAGAACCACAAGCCAGTGTCGTGACAAAGACATGAGGGCGGAACGAGGGGGAGTGGGCTCCCACCACAGGATCCATCCCTACTGTCAGGCCATCCACCGAGGAGATGGGAGACGGACAATGGAGCAGCAGCCTGGAGGACGGGCTCTTATTTCACGGCATTCCTTCATTTGAACCAAGCATTCAGCGCATAGCCAACAAATCCCACACTGACAGCGCCGCGCAGGGCGCATGCTTATGCCTGCGTAGATGCCTCATCTGAAGACAGTGCTTATCTTAGGTATAAACGTGTTAGTGACACAGAACCTTCAACAGAGAGCATTATGTAAGAGAGTGTGTTTACATGTGTGTAGCGACACGGCCCATCATCCGAGTTCAGACTCCAGGGAGCGCACTGGCTTGTGAGATCATATGTATACAACTTTGACAAACACAAATCACAGTGTAGATGTATACACTCGGGGTTAGCGCCAGTTTGACTGCAGTACTGTATCATATTGTGTCTTGATGAGCATGTTTCATCTTAAAGGAAAAGTTCAAAGCTTGAAGACATGTTTCCTTCTGATCATAAGTATTGGGTCTTTTATTTTGTAAACACCGTAGAGCAGAATAATGCGAGAGTGGTTAGCCTTGTCATGGTACGACACACGAGACTTTTCTTAAACACTACTACTGTGCATGCGTGCTACCAGTCATAGTAAATAATTCTGCACATGCATGAGAAGCTGGACAATAACAACGTCTGCCTCCAGAGAGTCGAGACTCCCAGTCAGTATTCTCCTGGACTTGGTAGTTTTAGAGTTGTCGGTCACCATATTAGCAATTCAACTTGCTCATCTGCCCGTATGAATGTTCTTATACTCGTCATCGTTAGTGTTTACAGCGTAGTGTTCTCTTCAGGCATGTGCTTTTGGTTTCAGTACAAAGAGAACCAACAACAACAACCATGAGTGGCCTGGCCTACATTATTTTCTTTTTAGTTAGTCTTTTTTTTTTATTTTTTTTTAGTTAATTAGTTTTCTGAAATGATATGGTATCACTTGAAAAGTTATTGGATTAACAGGACCAGAGTCTGCCATTAGAAAAAAAAACTAGGTTTCCAGGGTATTTGTGATATGGTGAGTTTTTTGGTACCTAAAATAGGCAACGTTAGTTAGCATTAGCATAGCATGAAGCACACACACACAAATCAAAACCAGAGAGCAAAACATTATCGAAAATGCATTTATTCTGGAAGACATCCTCACTGAAGCCTCATCTAACATGTGTCTTTCAAGTCTTTTGCATCAGCATACTTTTTATTTCATTAGCTGTTCTATTTTTATCTATGTCTTGAGTCAAACGTCGGCACTACAGAAGCTCTTCGTCTGATCTAATGAGTTAATCAAAGAGTCATGAGGCATTGGACTGACGCACACACACACACACACACACACACACACACACAAAGAAGACAATCAACACAAGAGGAACTTTCCAGAGTTGCTTTTTTATTTTTATTAACCACTGTTGTAACAACACTACTTTCAACAAAGTAACTAGTAACTGTAATCAGCAGAGAACCGAACACAAAAGTAACTTCACTGTTTAACATTTTTCACACTGACGTGAGAATTGTAATGTATCGTAATCTTTTTCAGAAACTTATGTTTGGGTCATTGCCATCAGCTTTATACGTTGATGTCTGTGATTCAGTCGAAGCCGTTGTAGCAAGATGAAAATCACAGAAAACATCAATAAACTCAGCGCCAGACGCCACAGGCGTGCTGTAAATCCCCGCCGAGTTATCGCAGCAAGACCGTGGCAGATAAAATCGACGGTAAATTACAAAAAGTTGACTGTAAAGTCAGCGCCGCGTTCGCTCTGACACACACATCAAATCGCAGCGTTACGGCGATGCTGCTGCGACGCCACTGGAGGACGGCGGGGATCATAAAGCACCATATGCCGACTGTTTCTCAGAAACTGCATCCACCATAAGAGTCTCTTTAATATTGCCAGTGTGAGTCTGCTGCTGCTGCTGGGGCCGGCGACGGCGGCACCATTGGCTCTGCTCAACACTACTTTAATCCACGTGGAGGTAGGAACATTAGAATGACTTTTCCATATAGGGACAATGTCGTGCCAGCATCCCTCTTCCTCCTCCCTCCTCTTCTTGTATCGCCGGCTGTATTTCTGACCCGAACCCAACCGTCTAACATGATCCCATATAATTAAGCGGGTTTAAGGCCAACTGATCCCTTCAGAGAGCCTTGTCTTCCATACATTCCAATTAAAAGCGATTACACACAGGGGTCTTTTACTGTGCAGAGGCCTCTGTCAGCTCCTCATCACCCCCTCCCCCCCTCCCCCATCCATTCCCAGGGTTTCAACTGTCACCCATCGCCCCAACGCATCAATCTCCTTACAGTTTTTTTTTTTTCCCCTTCTTCTCCATCATGAGCAAGTAATTGTATGTTTTGTGTTGTTTTGCATGTGCAAAGCTACTTATTCCAGATTTCTTTCTCTTGCAGCCCCTGGGTTTATGATTGCTAATTTGCATGAATAAGAGATGTGGATATGGAAGCAGAGACAAAGGCTTGAGCCAGGCAAATCCTTAAATCTCGTCAACTTTTACTCAAGGCACCAGCACCCGCCCGCCGGCCCACCACCCACGGCCCAGCGCTCTCCCCTTCCTTATTCTTTCGGGAGCTGAATAGAAGCCCCACATTTCCACATGAAGTGAGCAGCCAGCAGCGATCTTCTCTCCCCTGGCAAACTTCACTTTTCTTCGAGCTGTGAGAAAGCTTGGTGAGACTGAAGTTATGAATATTCATGCTCCCAGAACTCCCTGTCAATCAGTCACCGGGAGAGCTCGGGGAGGAGGGGGGAGGAGGGGGGAGGAGGGGGGGAGGTCTCACGTCTCCAGTGGTTCCTGGTGCCGGGGAATGTGTGTTAATTCAGGTTTAAGCTTTTCCATCACTGAGGCTTGCTTCAATTTCCTTAATAATGTAATGATCTTCCCAGCAGATTTTACCATTTAAAAAGAAAAAAAAAGAAGAAGAAGAAGAAGAAAAAAAAAAAATATATATATATATACACATATACACTATTGACCTTTCTCATTGACCAATCCATATATAATGGGAAAGTCAGTCTATTGTTGAAATATATCCATGTCAGCAGCACTGAAATGTGACTGACATGACAACAAAGACACTTTATGACCACATCCACGTTACATTATTCTGGCATTCACGCTCACGTCTTTCATCTCTGCATTAATACGATATTCTCATCAAGTATACTAAAAACTTCACAAGATTCATGCAAGTCCTTAAATCAATCAAACCAACCAAAGGTTGAATGCAATGTTTGTGCATTTCCCCAATATGGGCTTTGGTGCAAAAACAAAAACACCCATCGTGACAGGGAAATCCAGTATTTAAAAAAAAGAAGATGCATTCACAGCTCTGTTGTTGGCTTGATCAAACATCCTGCTGATGAGTTTCCCGATGAGCTACTCTGAATAATTCACTAATCTGAGGCTTTGATGAAGCAGTGATTCTATCTTTTCTCAGTATTGATAGACACATTATGCAGCAGAGATTCCTGCTTTGATTTTGATTTGTTTGTCGAGGATCTTCCTTTACTGGAATGCTGAGGAACATTTTGGCTCCGTCAGACATACTTGTCATTTCTCCGCTCCGTCAGCACAACATCTTTCCTCGTCTTGGACAAACATTAAACAGCCACAGAGGTTCTCCCAAAGTGATGACCAAGAACTTCCCTGGTGGGCGTGAAATTTAAATCAAATGCAGGTCCTGCCCCAGCAAAAAAGAGATGAAGAGGACGGTGTCCGTGCGAGACAAGGGTGAGGAAAACGGGGGCCCGACGCGGAGCCCTGCACAGTTGGAGAAGACGGGGAAGAGAATGGGATGCAGAGAGAGAAAGTCAGGGGGGAAAAAAGGCACTGCTGGGCACCACTCACACAGGCATAAATCCAGCCACTCACAATTGAATTCACATGCAAATCCCACACTGAGCACCCAGTGGAAAGGCTGGCCTCAATTTACCCAAGTACCCCTGTGTGAGTGCGACCCCCAGCTGGGAGGAAACACCTCATTCTCCACTCCGTGTCTCTGGACGTGTGTGAACGGCGCTCGTCGGCTCGTTGGTTATCTGGTTAGTTCCAGACAGTGGCGGTGCGGTGATGGTCTGTCATTTCTAAACTTGCAGGTTTGCGCCTTGTTTTGGTGATGAGCATTTTATCGGGGGGTGTGGGAGCCGTACCCTCCAACATGCACGCACAGCGTGCACATCCCTGCCCGTCACTATTCTTCTTGCTCTGTTCCCACCTCCCGGCCCCTCCAGAGAGGGAGTCAGAAATGAACCTGAACTGATTGAGAGTCAAAGGAAGTTGCCGGGGCAGGTTCAGTGGGGCAGAAGCAGTTGCCGGGACAGTGGTTGGTTACCAGGGAGGAGGAGGAGGAGGAGGCGGCGGTGGTGGCGGTGGGGGAGGAAGACGGGGCTGGATAGCCCCTGGTGGTTGCCAGGGGGCAGCCCGCTGGTTGCTTGGGAGTTCCGTAGCAATCGGGTGAGTGTTAAAGCCATTAGGAGGCCTTACCATATGAAAGGCCGGGTGGGTGTGGCGGGGCTGAGGATGAGTCCTGGGAGGATAGCCCCACTGTCAAACAGCAGGGGCTTCACAAAAGAGTCTTTGACTGGGCCATTACTGCACCCCCCCACTTCCACTAACACACACACACACACACAACCTCCACCCTGCACTACTGTCCCAACTGCGGCCATTGAAAGCCACCAACCATGGTCACAGAATAGGGGAATTCCCCCTTTAGGTATAGGAATGACAGGGCAAACACAAGAGGGAGAACGGGCTGAAAGCAAGGAAAAGAAAGCGTGGACTTGAAGGTCGGCGACCTTCCACCAGCCCGTACAGAGCTCTGCGTTCGCCGCTGCCGTCCATGGCGCACACCCCCAGGGAGAGACCCTTTACTGGGGGCAAAAACTCCCCCGGTGCTCCCCATCCTGTCCGGGAGTAGCAATCTTTATTTCCTTCTTAGTTACGAGCAGAGGTTCTGTTTACTATGCCCTAATGAAAAAAACACATGGGAGCCTAAAAATAGCTGGAGTTAATACGACCCAAACAGCTTGGAAAGGAAATCTGGGTGTAAATAACTCTGTGTGTGTGTGTGTGTGTGTGTGTGTGTGTGTGTGTGTGTGTGTGTGTGTGTGTGTGTGTGCGTGTGTGGAGATAGCCGCAGGTATGGGCAGCAGAGGGGAGAAGCAGCAATAAAAAGCCAGCCTGTGTTTCCTGTCCTTAACTGGCTAATAGTGGGGATTTACTGGCCTTTTATTGTGATTGCTCCAATTAGCTGTAAAGCAGCACAGGACCAGTCCTCTAACTGCCTGTCTGTCCGTCCGTCCGTCTGTCCCAGTCTCATTTTTAGGCACATCCTTGTCTCTGGAAGAGCGGCTGCATTTCCAATCATCGTTGAAATCTGATCCATGACACAGTGGTATACAATGTGGAAAATCCCCACTCACTCGTGGTAGTTATTTACATGCTTCCTTCTCTATTTGTGTCAAAATGTGGATACAACAAGGAGTGAGAGTAAAAGTGGAGTAAATAGACCCTGAGGAAATGAAATGGCATTTTGGCCTAATAAAGACGACTATTGACAAAAACAAAAAGTAGGTCAAAACTGTGCTGTACCATGAGCAAAGATCATGCCAGTAAGTCTACTGGTGAAGAATGTGTAAGGTAAACCCAAGTGTAACTGCAACCAGTCAAGCCCTCTAAAACACCTCCTTATACTCCTCTGGTTCACATATGGATGGTCCAACAGCAACTGCCATCATTCCTATCAGCTTTAATAGCTTCAGCTACTAATAATGCCATAAGGCATGAAAACCCGTCATGCCAAACATCCTTAGTGCTTAAATGTGGGAATGAGGATTTTCACAATAAAATATGTACAGAAATCAAAAGCATTTTACTTTGACGCAACAACAAGAATGTGATTCTCTTTATTTCCGAAACAAATTCCATCATGTCAGAACACGGACTTTGATAGTAGGTTCTTATTTCATGTTTTCTTCCTCTTGGACTCTTTCAGATTAGAAGCACATTGACATTGAAATGTGTGACATCCAAATTGCTATAAATGTTCAAGTTTGGATTTAAATGCTCCAACAGCTGCCAGGAGGGGATCCAGTCATCTGTTATTAAGGCAATAGTCTTTCCTGAGCAAAGTGTGTGAACGTAACCTCTGAATGTTTTCAAACATTGGGCTAAAATAAGTGTAAAATGTATATAAAGCATCAAGGAGGTGTGGTTTATTACAGGAAATGTTTCTATATAGATCCCAATAAAGATTTTCAGATCATCTTGAAAGCATTGCTTCAGATGGATTCTGATACAACAGTCCAGCTCATCCTGGTTAAACACAGAAGGAACACCATGGACTGAAACCTCCGGGGAAATCCAGGAAACATTTAGCCTAGCTTAGCATAAAACAGTGCCTCTGGGGGCATGTTAGCCTGGTTTGTCTATAAACACAGTCAAAACTGCCTGATTAACATGTTAAATCTCTCTGAACTGAATGCATACAAGGCTTCAGATTGTGGTGCTGGTTTCACTGGAGGTAATCAATGTCCCCAAACCAAGAAGTGCAACAGCATGTAACACAAGCAAGCTGTTTCTCCTTGCTTCCTGTATTTAGTTTAAGTAACGGTAATTGTCCGTTGGCTTTAGCTATCTTGTTAAAAGACCAGCATATGGGCAGAAATGATCCTTACATCCATCTTCCGCCTTTCAGCAAGATAATAAAGTGTTTGAAAAAAATTAAAACAACGAAAAAACACCTTTACTGTAAAAGCCGAGAACATGTTACTTTGCCGATGTGATAATCTTTTAACATTGAAGTTGAAACCTGCACAAAGTCTTTGGCTAAGAGCTGGCCAATCACAGGTTACCGTCTCAAACACACCCCTTCCACTCTGCACACATACACACACACACACACACACACACACACACACAGATTTAAAGATTTATAAGTTGCTCCTTAGTCATACTCTGGACCGCAGAGCTCACACCCACACATCCCGGGCCCACTCACACACACCCACACACCAGCAGCCTCTACACTGACTCACACACATCGACTCACTGCTGACTCATAATCAGGAAATTAGTGGACAAGTTGGATCCGTACGATGCTTCACTCAGTGAAACTTCTAAAAAGCTTTCCCCAAATGTTTTTCTTTTCCTCCCTCTGCATCTCTGATGGTCAGCCCGCCTGTGTCTCCCACAAGAGAAAACACCCGCCGACCACTGAGAACAAAAGGAGGCAGCCCCCTCCCCCGGCCCTGCCCCCAAATGAGAAGGAATCCAAGGCTCTTCTTGCTTATTGAAATAGTTCTATGGTGAAATGTGGACGAGTTATTTAGTCTTTTGTTACAAGATGCGGTGAGCGGTTGTATAACGAGACCGACATGGAAACTGCTCCATTAGGATCGGCTCGGCACAGATGTTTGGAGCGACTTGAAGCTCCGGGCTGACACAAACAAACAGTGGGACTGCAGAGAGACCGAAAGCAAGAGTTACTGAAACAAACAAACTCCAGAAATCCAAGACAATGACAATGACAGGAGCAGATTACGTGACGTTTTCAAGTGAAAAGGGTAAACTTTCATTGGGTTTCGGCTGTTTGTTTACAGGCAGTAATGCCAGCTGAAACAATACTGTCAGCAGTATTACCATCAAGACCTCATATGGCGATCAAAAAAGGGAGCTCGGAAAAAAAAAAAAGAAAGAAACTCGATCCACTTTTTATATGATGTGTCATTGCAACAGTTTGACAGGAGCTTTGGGAACGCTTTTGGCTACATGTATCATGATTCAGACTTACTGGTTTCCTGTAATCTTAGAATTGGCTTTTTGATGGAGCCCACCAGACTCTGACCAGGAAACACTGCTTCTTTTATCAGACACATACATTTTGGAGTTAAACAGATTGCGTTTATTCTTGGTCATTTGTTAGTATTTCTAATTTTGTAAGTTCCAGCTGTTTATTCAGAATTAATAAGAAGAAAATCTTTACAACTCGAACTGATAGTTTTCTTCAGTGCACGACTGGAAAATCTTCTTGTGCATCCTTTGAACACAACCCAGCGCTTCATTTCAGGCCTGGTGGTTTATTAAAGCAGTTCCTGAACTCCCTGTTTGGGCTTCATCTGCGAACTTTGATATCAGCTTCAGTTACAGTTAATAAAGTTTTGAGTAAAAACCTGAACTGCAGATAACTAATGGCAGTAAGTGCTGTTGCTTCAGGGTTGAGTCGGTTGCTTGGTAAATGTTAAAAAAAAACTACTGCAGATACTCATTTTCCACCCGTTTGTGATGCTCACTGATGGATGAAGACTGGAGGCAGTGTTAGAGCTTTTCCTTTCACTCTGGACATGCTTCTGTATTTTAGACCTTTAGACCTTCAGCCACAAGTGTTACTTCAGATGACAGAGAATTTCAGTTCTCACATTCAAAGAGCTGCAGCTCTGACTGCTGGTCAGACTTTGGTCAGTGGACATTTGCAGTAGTATGAAAAAAGACATTTAGTGGCTCACGGGCCTTCATTCTACAGATTTGTACATTTCTGATGGAAATCTTCATCAGCATCAAGCCATTTCCAATAACTCAGATCATTGTCATTCTGGATTTGCTGCTCGGATCTGGAGTTGCCCAAGTGGACTCACTCGAAGTCCTGCAGCAGATTTAGTTGAACTTCCTGGAGAACCACATCTATCAAAATGTCCACTATTTATTTGATTTCAACAATCTCTTCTTCAAGATTCAGACATGTTTGGTGTCGCTTTCAGCTGCGTGATTGAATTCATTTCAGAGAAAATGAGCAGATGAAAAGACAAATGAATGGCCTCTCCATTCACGAGCACTAACAACCAGCGTTGCCAGTTTTGCAGTGAAGCCATGAGATCTGTTAAAGTTAAAATGACTTAAAAGAAAGAAAAAACATTTTTCATGAAAAGCTTTCGAAATATTTATAATTCCATCCACTTTTTAATCTGTTGCATTATTCCTCTCATGTAAAATAAGATTGTATTTGCAGCATTTTATGTTTCTTTGCGGACAAACAGCACATGTGCTCATAATGGCCATGTGGCAATGCCGCTTTTGTTCCAGTAAGTCTCAAACTGTACCGGCATACCAGCACGGAAGTCTCACCGACACTTTTTCTGGGAAAAGAAACTCAATTTCGGTGAGAATTTCTGAATAAATATGATCTCATTTCCTTGTTTTCAACCCTAATAGGAATATGTTTGGGCAGGAGCAGGGAAAACAGAAAGGTGTGTTATGGTTCGTGTTCTGCAGTCCTGAAAGAAAACAGAGCGGGAATATTTTGGTTCGATTCTCTGATGCAGACGGATACAAGCGAGCGCTTATGCTCATTTAATCCGTGCGCCTGTTTGATCTCAGTTCGAGCCTCACAGCGTATAGTATTCACTGAGTCATGGAACAAACTGTGTTTTGGCTCGCCTTTTAAAGTGAAAGTAGTTCTGTTCTGAAGGAAAATCACTCAACACGGTGCTGGCATGAGGCAGCAGCAGACCGCTCCCGCATGCCAGTTTCTGGGTAGTGCCAGGCCAGTGGGGCCGGCAGACTCCAGTGACCTGTAAAAACACACACACACACACACACACACACACACACACACACACACACGAAGCAGCAGCAGCAACACAGCAGCAGCCAGAATGATTAGTCACGGGGTCCTTTTCCCTCCCTGTGTTTATCAATTAACACAGAGAACGTGGGAACGGGAGGCAGAAAAAATCTGAGGGGATTAAAGGACGGAGTGACAGCAGCACATGTTCCCCCGACTCCTTCCACTTCTCCGTCCCCTTCCTGTGTCTCCTTCCTCTTCATCTGTACCATCTCCCCATCTGTCCCGCAGTCCTTCGCCACTCTTTCTCGTCTTGTGTTTCATTGCTCCCGTTGTTCCGCCGTCTTGACACCGAGTCGACTCCTGGCAGGCCGACTTTGTTTTGTCCAACTCCGCTGGCGGCTGAGCGAGCGAGTTCACATCGGACCCCGTAAAGATAACCATCGAGTCTTACAGGCAGTCCGAAACCATTGGAAAATACAGCATGACGAGAATGACAACTTGATCCGCATAAATATAAGCTCAGAAATGCTTCAGAGACACGGACAATGTTCCTGCTCGCATGTTGTCGCTGTTGGATTTAGCAGAGCTCGGGTTTGGCATCGCCGAGTCCATCTGAGGTTACTAAAGTATTTGAAAATAAAATAATGTACCGAAGCGGGGATAAATTTGTGTTGATGTACTAAACCCTGCAAATGAGGTTAGAAGTAACAGAAGTGGGCCTATATTTAGAGAGCGCCACAGGGATGCCCAAACATTAGGTCATTTTGGAAGCTGGGAGCTGCTCTGGCTGGGACAGCAAAGGGGAAAAATGATAAGTGCACGCTAACGGCATAAACAAGAGTCTGAAACCATGCAACCAGAAGCCCTTCAGTACTGCAGCATGCTTAACTTCTAATACAAGCTATTTTCAAGAAAAACCTTGGCTCGGCATGTTTCAGCAAACTGTGGGTGCAACGCGTCTCTCTGTTTGGGAACTAAAAACTACATCACATGTTAATGTCTCCATCAGAAACCAGCATATGGAACAGTGTAGTAGAGTTTGCTGTACGTAAAACACATTATTGTCGTCATGTTTTAGTTGCATTTAGAGAGAAACCGACCCAAACCAACTTTTGAAATCTTCTAATTTCGAAAACTTCTAGAGGTGTTTTTAAAGACTTCTGACCTTTACCATGGGTTTATAGAAACAGACATTGCTATCATAACTATGCTAATTTCTAAAAACATACCGGGAAGACAATTTTGTAGCTCTTTAGCATCTGATATGCTTTTTTATGGCGCTCGCTAAATCATCTTTGAGTTGTAAGCTACTTGAACTTGCAAGACTAACAGTACTTGACAGAGTTACTGATGGAGAGGTTTGTCTCTGGAGTAGCTTTAGCTCATTTGGTAGAGTGACTGTCTCCCAATCAGACAGTTGGGGGTTTGATTCCACCTGTCAATGACCCCCACGAGCTCCCTGGAGCCCAGCAATGTGGCACCACACCCTATCAATAGGATGGGTCCGTAAGGAAAATAGGAAATTCCCCGAGGGGACTAAGAAATTAGACCAACTTTGATGAAGATTAAAGCATTTTTCAGTTGTTTAATAAATTTGACAAAACAGGCCGTCAAGATAAAAATTAGATAGCTACTGATGTTCATCACTAAGAAAATCTCTAAATAAATGAAAATATTGGCAGAATAAGAAGCATTAAAAGGTGATGAAGCCATTGAGAGGCTTCGTCTGGGGTCCAGGAGTGTGTGTTCAGTATCTGAAGATCTTGACATAAAGTCATCTGGTCCAAAATGTGTTGAAGGAGTTTCAACACCAGCCTGAGCATTTCCTCCATTCATCACGGTGATTTTGAAGGCTTGTTGTTATTGGTTTGGGGTGTTTTGTTTTCCAAAACAATAAGAGTTTGTGCAATTGTCACCCGGCCCTGACTGGATTCTCTCAAGTTTGGAAAAACCAGACTCTTACAAACCGAACCCAAACCACCATCTGACCATCGAGAGTTTCGCCATGGGAAACGGCTTCTCTCACTTAGGGACAGAATAACATGTTCGTGTTTACGTTTCAGAAATCCCACTTTGGGCCTGACTGAGCTCAGGCTGTGGGAGAGGAATGTGTCGGGCAGTGAGTTCCTGTTTTTGACCAGTCGGCCATTTTGGATCTGGAAGGCCCCACATGGAGCCAGCTGTTTCTTCAAGCCCAACTAAGCTCCTGGTATTGGAGCTAATTTGACTCATGGAGGGCCAATTGGGACCAAGCTGGGGAGTCCAGCTTAGATCACTGGAGCGAACCGGAGACCAATAGTAAGAGCGGTGCCTCAAATCTCCTTTTTTTTTTTTTTCTTTGTCCCTTCCTTTCAGAATACCCACTCCTCTTTTATTACTCTCTCTTTAATAAACTGTCATATTTTTCTCTTCTACTTCTCATCAAGTTATGCATCTCTCGGTTTCTGCTGCTTTCACCACCTTGCCTCATCTTTCCATTCATATTCCTTTGTCATCCCTCTTGTCCTCACGAGGACGAGCACCAGCGGCGTGGCAGCCAGCGAGCATGTGTGGGTCCGGAGGATGACGGCGGCCCAGAGGCCCGTTGTCCTGGTTGCTAGTGTCAGGGAGATGGAGGGTCATGCATACTGATGCTGTTTGAACTTCTTCTAAAGTGATTATTTATGCACAGCCAGACCCGCTTGGCCGAGCTGGGATTAACTTCATAAAAATGCAAAAGGGCACGCAGGCAGGCACGTATAAACGCACACACTCACTATCACAGTGGTGTGCTTTCATGGCCCAGTGCCTGGCTTTCCCCCACAGGCCCAGCCTCAGTGGTTTGAGGACAGGGCACTGCTAAACCCCCACAGAGCCCTCACACTAAAGTCTCCATGGAGATGCTAAAGAGATTAGCACACTATGTGCCTGTGTGTACATGTGAGTGTGTGCATTTGTGTCGCCCTCGATGGAAGCAGTTGCAGCGCGACAGCTTAAACTTTAACCAAATCATTTTTTTTTCTGCTATCAATCAACAGATTGCAATGAGAGAAAGTGAAGAAAGGGTCCGACAGAAAGAATGTCTTTGTCTTCAGAACACGTCTTTGTCCTAAAACAAGGCGCCATTAACTGACTGACTTACTAAATGAGTGACTGACAGACGCGCAGCCTCCCATCCATCTATCCTGAGCCCCGGAGTGCCTCAGTGGATAGAGCAGAATCTGTGGTTAGAGTCCCATCCCCACTCGCCAGTCCCGAAGACATATGTCCACATGTCCATTATGTGGTGGTTAGCAAGTTATCTTGAGGCGAACAATCCAGACAATGAATGACTCAGCTGTACACTGTTAGTAGAAAGGAAGAATAAAAGCAAGTGCTGATGATGTGGGGGAGGATGCAGAGTTCACCTTTCAACAGAAATCCTCTTTATATTCTTGATAACAGACCACAGCGGTTTGGCAGCTGTTATTGTTCCTCTTTTTGAATTGAAAGAGCAATATAAAAACAGACCAGGCTGAGGAGCAAGGGAAGGTGCTTGCAAAGCTTTAAGTCACAGAGAGATACAACAACAACAGCAACAACAAATGTGGATTTAAAGGTTTGTTTTTTGTTTGCTGATGACACTGTCCTTTCAGAAACGACTCATGAGTGACTTTAGCATTAAAATGAACAGTTCACCAGGCAAAAGTTTCTCTTCATGGATTTCCGATGGAAAAGGACAACATGTCTCTTTGGGAATTACTCTGGTGGTTAGAAATAGCAGATATAGGTTAAATGTCTCTTCACATATAATTTGGGGAAAACTTCATGGAGCCACACCATCCAGCAAACCTTTTCGTTCATGTTTCATCCGCAATCAGATGTCGATCGCCGCATCGTTCGGCAGCGTTTCTATTGGTTGTAGCAGGAAGTGGCCGCTGTACAGCCTCGTGAAACAGGCGTAATGGAATTTCTGACACTGTCAGGAAATTCTTACAGGTTTTCTGTGGTTGCTGTGAGTACGTCTCACTTGTACCATAAAGGGCCACGGATTACGAGGAACGACTGCGCACAGGTAGTAAGTTCAGCTCAAGTTAAATGTGTGTTAACTTCTCCTCCAACTTCTTAAGCAGGACTCCCCGAAGGAAAGAAAATCGAGGAAGCATATCACACAGGCAGAAACAATATTTAAAACTTTCTCTCTCCCAGTTGGTCCTGCTTGTCCTCTGCAAAGACAACATCCTGAAAGGTTCAACTTTTCACCCTGGGCATCTCCAGAGGGTGCTAGGGCAACAATCTCATCCTCTTTCAAGTATCAGACTGTGTTTTGTAATACTGGGACGAACCAGGGTCAGGATCATGTACGCACACACACACACACACACACACACACGCAGCGAGGCTCTGGGTAAAACAGGCAGTGGAGCTCGTGAGTTGGAAGGCCAGCCAAGTTATTATGGTAACCCCGGCGAGGCCTTCCTCCCTGCTCCCCCGTCCCAGCCCACCTCAGGGCGCTTTGAAATGGGAGAGGGCGGGCGAGCGTGGATAAACAAGGGATGAGTAAGACGTGGGTGGATGGGGGGGGGGGGGGGGGGGGGGGGGGCTCACGAACAGCATGCAGCTTCCCGTATTGCAGAGGTCTCCCGTTTCCCCCTGGAGAATGAAAACACGCCGATAAGGAAATGGAGGGAGGACAG
This sequence comes from Salarias fasciatus, assembly GCF_902148845.1. NCBI lineage: Eukaryota > Metazoa > Chordata > Actinopteri > Blenniiformes > Blenniidae > Salarias > Salarias fasciatus. The sequence continues at coordinate 5,248,884 of NC_043757.1, forward strand.
AGCGGCGGACGGAGGAGACGAGGAGGAAATGAGGAAACGCTTCAGTGTGCGACAGCTACATCATTTTATACTGTCTCGGGAGTGCAACAGGGGGTTGTGTGTGTGTGTGTGTGTGTGTGTGTGTGTGTGTGTGTGTGTGTGTGTGTTGGGGGGGGATTCCTGCCTGTTGATAAAGTAAGACAGGAAGGAAGCCAGAGCCATCACATTGTTCTCCATCAGCATCCACCTTGACGACAACACACGTTCTCATGCACACGCACACACACACACACACACACACACACACACACACACACACACACACACACAAACAAAAGGGACACAGTAAAGACTGAATAGAAGTCTGTGCGTGTTTGTATGTGACTGAGCAACAGTAAAAGAGAAGGGCCAGAAGAGGACAGATGGTCACTGTCAGGCCTTTATTCTCCTCTGTATATCTTTTTTAAATGTTTTATCTCTTCTGTATTTGTTCCCATCACCTCTTTAAACCCTTTTAACTTCAAGCAAAAGAGGACAAACTCCTGCTGTCTCCACAACTCTTCATGTTAGCCTTAGCTGGACAGCATCAGGATCCTCCAAGTGTTTTTAATGGTATTCTAACAAAACAACGAAATTGAAGAGTAATAAATAGAACAAAAAAATCACACTCAATATGTAAATGAATATTAAAAGTCTGTTAGTTTGAATGTGGTTCTTCTAACAATCTCTGAAATAAATGTCCTTTTCAGACATTGATTGAACAGTGGGAATGGGGCCACATGTGGCTCATGGGCCCCCGGGTGCAGAGCAGCGGCTCTGAGACCTTTCAGAACTGCTCACAGCCGTGTTTCCACTGTGCATTATGTACTGGTACGGCTCAGGATGGAGCAGGACGGCATCACAAAGTGTAACCAAACCCAAATCTGTGTGGTGTCTCGACGAGACTTCATTCAGTTTGTGCTTATGACAACATTTGTCAATAAAGCTAAAGCAGACCTGAAAACTGCCTGGTGACTTTACCTGTCCGGCTCCTGCTTTGGTATGTTAATCGGAGTGTCTGCCTGTGTTTGGCTTGGTTGGTGACCACTGAGTTGGAGTTTCATTATCTGAAAGAATTCTTAGAACCTGAATCCCATATTTTGGTGAATATTTCTTTCTTTTTTGTTTAAAAACAGGGAACTCTGTAGAAATGCATGTAAAGCTGGACATGATGGACCGTTCACTGTACACAGAAGGAATTCTGACTGCAGAGAGAAGTGGGTGCAGGAAGGAGATTCAGGTCGAAAATATCAAATAGACACAGATGTGTGACGATCTCGGAGAGCGAAACGGACGGCGTTGTGCTGGAGGCCAGCGGCGCGTATACACTGCGGCTTAATGCGAACCAAACAGCGAGGCGGCCATGTGCCTTCCTGCAAGCAAACGGCGTGTCATTAGGTTCCGTGGTCCAAATCCAAACCACCGCCTCGTCTCAATGCACCGCTGTTTCAGCTCGCTTCTGCTTTTCCCTGTTCAGTTTGTGGCTGACACTGTTGTTGTTGTTTTTTTTTTTAATTTTCATTCTCTTCAGAGCAACACTGAGTGCTCATCTTTGCAGCAGTTGTTTGGAGAAGAAGCTTTAAACGCTGATTTCTGTTGCCCTCTCCATCATCCTGGCTCTGTAAGCGGTGCTGTCAGCAGACGGAGGGCCGAGCAGGAGATGTGAGGAGAGCGGAGGGAGTTTGGGTTGTGATGTTTTCCGTGCGGCCATAAATAAGTCCGTCCCTCCTCATGCTTTATGGAATCCAGAGCCTCTTTATCCCTTCCATGTGTTCCCTATGAGCCGGGGCCACCACCTCTGACCCGGGGTCTTCTGACTCGTTTATGTCAGGCCCACGAGAGCCCGTGTGTGTGTGTGTGTGTGTGTGTGTGTGTGTGTGTGTGTGTGTGTGTGTGAGTGTGTGTACCAATGTGTATGAATGTGTATTTGAGGGTTGTTTATCTCATGACCCCATTCCTTCACCTCCTTCTCTCTGCATCACCGTAGCAGCCCCCATCTTCACTATACACACACACAGACACACACACACACACACACACACACACACACAGACACACACACACACGTACACAGAAAGCGTCTCATGTGAAGCCTGGCTGAACGTGATGTAAGAGGAAGACTTCAGGTGATGCGATCAAACAGTTGGAATGAAGACCGGGGATATTTTCAACATGTTCACAAATAAACAGATAAATAACTCAGTGTTATTATCATTGTGGGTGTTTCTAGACTCCCCAGGCGAGATGGAGCTGAGATTGTGTGACTGAAAATTTCCCACATTTTATCGTCTCATTAGGTGTTCCTACAAGACAAATCTTACTGTTACTGTTACTGTTGGACTGAATCTTGGGCTCCGTTTCCATGACAACATGAAAACGTATGTCATACTTTAACAACAACACCCAAAAACGATGGACTTTCACTTGAAACATTGTGTAAATGCATCATTTTAGCAACAGATCTCACACGTATGATTAGTGTGTGTTGGCACATCATTACTAGTTGGTCATCATTTCTTCAGTGTGACGTTTCGGTTCTTATCTCTTGCAGATCAGAAGACGTCTTGTCTTGTGAGCTAATTGTCACAAACATGTCGAAATTAATTGGATGGAAACTCCATATGGATATTTAAAAACACAGAGACGGGCTGAGGCCGCGTGCACATGCATGGTTTTTATTTGTATGTTGTATAATGCCACATAAGTAAGCTGATACTTGGCGTCTCGACGTTCAGCCTCCTCGGGGATTTGGACTTCATTGGTAAACAGTAGTGCCAGTGGAAAAACAGCTGGAAAGACAAAACCCTGATATAAATACAGCTCTCATGATGAAACTGCAAGGCAACCCAAAACCTTAACAAATAGAGGAATAATTAATCTGCTCTTTCTATGGCTCTTCTACAAAGAGCACAGACGTACTTAATCTGGAGACTTTGGAGGGAGACAAGAAAAAAAAAGAAACAAAACCCACAAGAAGTGAAGTTTGCCAGCTGGTATGCACGAGCCTGGTTTGTGTGTGTTGGAGTCCTTTACATTCACTGACTGGAGCGTCTATTGTGCTCACTATCAGGAGCTTTTGCATCATATTTCTGCTCCAGTTCTGTCAGTTCTCTCATCATCATTCATGATGAATTCTTTGTAACTCCACTTGTTTTCTTTTGATGCTGTGATCCATACAGTAACTCGTCCGCGGCAGAGTATACTCACAGAGAGTTTCTCAGTTGATTGCTTTCATACAGCACAGCTGACTCAGGCCCCCGTTCACCTTTCACTGTTTCCTGCTGAAAATGTACAGTTTTCCTACAGAAATCATTTAAGTTAATCATCTAAAAGGTGTTTGCCTTTAAAGCAGCTTTTATAATTGTGATTTTGAACATTGAACACTGATTGTTCTGTGTTGCGTTGTTAACATGTGGAACCTCTTTCAGAGAATGATCCTTTAAACGTTCTCTTATGAGAGGGAGAACTGTTAGATTAAAAAATAAAACTAAAGCATCGTCCAAGTGAGTGTTGCGCTCTGAAAAACAGGGTTAAGAATCCCATATTGGATTGCTAAATGCCAAATGATGCGTTTCACTGAAAACATTTTCGTGTAAACAGGGCCTTGATATCAACATAAGATCCTCCAGGAGTCTCAAAGTCATGTGGCAGTGAGATTTAGGTACCATCCATTTCTCTTTCCATTAAAACAATGAAAAATTATTAAAAAAAACTGCCTGAAGGAAAGAAGAAAAACAGAAGAGAGCAGTTTTTCTGCACATGTTGAAGTAGATGGAGAATAACACACACACACACACACACACACACACACACACACACACACACACACACAGCCGTCTGGCTTTAAGAGACTCTTCCCAGGTCGTGCTGATCTAAGGAGAAGAGGCTAAAGCTCAGAGGTCAAAGGTCATCTTTACAGGGATTGCTCTCCTCTAACCTCCAGTTCCTAATTAGGCTTTAATCAAGCTAATGAAGCTTCATTAAGTGGCCGGGCTGCTGAACCCGGGACAGAACAACAGGAATGTGTCGCTGGATTGAAGAGGTGAGGATTAAGAGGTTTCCTCCAGAATGCATCACTGTGTGATCCAGATCGACCCAAGGTTCACAACACTGTGGACAAAACAGTTTATACGCATTTAGTCACGCAATCATTCCATCTAATATGAAACTAGAATTTGGCCCTCAGAGAGCGCAGACCTCCGCCACAGCTCAAATCAGTCATCAACAACCATAAGAACACCATATATACTAAAAAACATTTTATGTCTCCCCAACACAAACAGTGTCTGGGAGAAAGCTGTTTGTTGCATGTTCATATCTCAATGTGTTTCCTCACAGTAACTGACACTATACGGAATCCCCCTATTTTTGTCTGTTCTGGATCCTGGTATCCGGAATACTTCTGTGATCTGGATCAGCAGCTGATATCTCTTAGAGTCACTGAAGAACTAACACTGTAATTTTTTGCTAAGCCCCATTGTCATTTATTGTTGAGTTATGCCCAACTATGTGAAAGACTGCCCTATCTCTCAATGATAAAAAATTCCTTTAAAGAATTCCTGGATCCAGACAGTGATCCCGATCATCACCAAAATTTAATGGATTCTAAGTTAGCCCAAGACCCACCTTTCCACAAAGTTTCATTGCAATCCGTCCATAAGTTTTTCCGTAATGTTGCAAACAAACCAACCAACCAACCAACAAACCAACAAACCAACCAACCAATGTGATTACATAACCTCCTTGGCGGAGGTAACAATGTCTATTAATGAAAAGGATTTACTGAACAAAGCCAAGTTAAGAAAGTAGTGCATTGACTGAATGTTTCTTCTAACATTTCTTCGGTTATTTTGCCTTATATTCTTGCCTCATGGACGAACACTCAGATGTACTCGCTGCATTTCAAACTAAAGGGTTAAAGTGGTGTTCACCAAATATAGTACAAATTGAATACTGCTAAAGTTTTCCTCCCTGTTCGCTGGGTGAAACCTCTGTGCTGAAGTTATTTATTTATTTTATGTAAAATCTGGACTGCACAGTTATTTATCAGACTTATGAATTATGAGAAGCTGTACTGTAAATGAAAGTTTCCATGATTTTACCATTTACTTTTAAGATTCTAACATAAAAAAATTCAAAGGGGGACTGTTTGTAGAAGACATCGCGCCACTGATTCACTGCCATTGACACTCTTACAGTATTAACACTATTTCATATGTATGCGTGTTCTCTTCTGTCCAGATAGGTGGCGTCTGGGTGCAAACTGCGTCAGGCCAGAAGTTCAGCGAAGCTAAAACACAGTTTTTCAACATCATTTCAATGTGTTAAGAAGCGCAAACATGAATCCCGTTTCTTTCTGTCTGCAGATGTTCTCGGTCCTCATGTCAGTGTGTCAACCACCCGCTGGCCCTCTGATGTCCCCGGTCCGGGACCGCCGCAGACCGCCGGCCCACAGAACGCTCTCTTTGTGTCTGTCTGGGACCGACTGGCCACTTCTGCACACTTTGCTCAAGCCTCTGGCCGACCTCCAGATCCCACAACCAGACCAGACCGCCGCATCTCTGCACTGCTTCCCCAGACAAAAGGCCTCCACACTATGATGACTCCTCTCCTAACCCCCACCCACCCCGCCCATGATGCCCCCCCCCAGCTTCCCTCGCAAACTTTGTTCCAGGCATCAATACCTTCCATTGATCCAAATGAAATTTTCCCTCACTAATGCATGGTTTCCTATTAAATTATGCAATTTGCTAAAGTTCAGGAGGACAAAAGCGGCCCGTTAATGATTTATTAACGACATGTTGCTGCATGCTCGTAGTTGCTTTCCTTGGCAGGAGCCCGTTTTCATGCATGCGTTCGAAAAGAAACATGAATAAGTCGGTAGGCGCCGTTTGATTGTTTCCAGCTATTCGGTAATTTCGACGATGTGTGCCACGTCTGCTGAAAACATGCTTCACTTGTGCAGACTGTGCAGATACACGCAACGCAGATTAAGGACAAAGGGAAGGTTTTACATTCCTGCGCTGAAGATAATCTTATATTTTGCATTTCAAACGCCACACTTGAGTCATTACGGGGTTGCAGGCGGGGAAATATGACGCCAGCGCTGAGTCTGGACAGATGAGATTTAATTTAGAGAACAGTCGAACCGGCCAAGCGCCCCACCGCTGACCTTCCAGGCTGCACGAGCTGAACCCATGCGGCCAAGGTCAAAGGTCAGAGGTCGGCTTCCTCTCCCGGTGCTGTGGAGTGAGACGTTCCAGTCTCTGTCTACACCCACAATTAATGGAGATGTTCCGGAGAGCGGCCGGGCCGCCGGCTCGGACTTTGTTGTTTGAAACCGTTCATTTAAGAAAAACGCATTGAGACAGTCAGGCTGCAGTTTCCAAGCTGTTCTGGGACGTTTGTGAGGTTTTTTTCATGCACGCACAGGATTTCACAGAATTTTCTTTGAATGGTGCGGAAGCTTCCAAAACGGTCTCGTCCCAACAATAACTGTGCAGCCGTGAGGAGAGCAGCGTTTAGCCCGGGAGGTCAAACCGAACCCGAAACCAAAGCGTCTCCCGGGAAGCGGAGCCTCATTTACATCGATTCCATTATAATAGCTGAACAATGGAACTTTCATTCAGAAGAAGTGGTGCAGCTTGGAAAAAGCCTTCCAGCGTTCTCCTTATGACTTGTCATGATTCATAACAACAGTTTCTTTATTTGACACGCGTTCCCGTCCAGAGCAGCGCCTTCCTTTAAGGACTCTGGGTCTGGTCATGCTAGCACATCTGGATTTAACAGCGCGAGCATGTCGGGACGCACGCACATATTTTATAAGGTGGATTTCCCCTGTCGGAGCGCTCCTGCAGCCCCTCTCCTCCAGAGGAAATCAGCCTGCTGAAGGTTTTATCGTCCTAAACGCTCCCACAAATCGCTGCACTTCAATTACTCCAATCCCAACCAGTAATTACTGAAACACTCACTTGTTTACTTGCTCGGGACCAACAGATTCACACTTTTCTGTCCTTCCTATCCTCCATCTTTCTTCATCATGAAGTGGTTGTTGACAGTTTTGAACAGAGGTGGAATACGTACACACACATTTTTTCTCTTTGGTGGGAGTACACAAGCTGAGTGAAAGAAGAATCAGACTCTTAAACTGCTATTCTCACCCTGCAGAGTGCTGGAGTCTGCAGCTTGACCAGTCTGGGGTCTTATCTTCTGGTGAACCTCCTCAGTTTGAGTTACATTTTAGGAAACACACTCTTCCATCGGGCACTATGTAAGAAGCTGTCTTGTCTATTTCATAGGAATTCACTGGGATTTTACAAGAGATACGCATTCTGGTCACCACTGAAGATCAAGAGTCGATTCTTTATAACCATTTGAAGGACATCTGATCACTCATCCAGCCGCCGTTTCACCTGCATAAGTCATCAATCCATCTTCTGTACCCGCACGTGCATGGGAAGAACATGCAAACTCCACAACTCCAAAACTTTTTCATTCTCATTTTCATTCATATTAAAAGGTTTTGCACTGTAAATTTTACATTGAGTTCATTCGGTACATATAATAAAAACTGTTTTGGCTTACTTTCATTTTTGTAAAACAGGGCAAAAAAAAAATTCAATTAAGTAAAAGCAGTCTTGCCATAGACAAGACTCTGCATAACCAATATTATATCTGTATAAAAATGTGTTTGAATATCAGTATCAAAATGACAATGTATAGATTTAATACTTAAATTCCATTATGTTTTTAAAATTATTAATGTTTTTGAGCAGCATAGAAGCAGAGGGGACAGAAGTTATAAAATATTCATCAAAAAAATTTCGATAACAGTTTTTTTTACATGGTTAAATCTGTGACTCCCGGAAAATGTTAAAGCTTCTGTGCAAAAGATGCTGCAACTGAGAATGGCAGATGCATTAAATCTCCTCACAGCTGGCAGGACACCGAGCTTCCTCACACTGATCCCCAGGAATGTGAAGGAATTCACAAAGACACACACACACACACACACACACACACACACACACACACAGACACGTAGTGGAAAAAACCCCAGAAGACTCTCCCAGGGAACTCTGTTTGTGCTCCCTTCTCTGGGTCTAATAGCAAATCATTATCCCCCTTTAACCCCTGAGCGTGACATGTCAGTCTTCCTCTTTGCGGGCAGCGCAGTACATCCTGTGTGTGTGTGTGTGTGTGTGTGTAGGGGTTTCCCCATAAAAGCATGGCAGGCAGCCAAATCGACCTGTGCATGTGGTTGGACGGTACGCTCTGCTACGGTGAGCTCAATCACACACTGTGAGCAGCGTCCTCTTCCAGAGCTTCAGGGAATCACAAGCTGTCTCTCTCTCTCTCTCTCTCTCTCTCTCTCTCTCTCTCTCTCTCTCTCACACACACACACACACACACACACACACACACACACACACACACACACACACACACACACTGGTTTCTGCCTTGTGCATGAAAAAAGCGTGAAGATATGGAAAAATACCCCGATTCCAAAAGCTTTTCAGTTGTTGTCAGCCCCCGTCAGACACGGCTGTCCACGGATGCGGGCAGGACAGGGGGCCTGGTTACACCGCTTTGTGTAGAGGATAAGGGGGGGGTGTGATCTACACCCGCACGTCCATCCTCCATCCCACCAAACAGGTCCTCTCATCCGTCACGTTGCCCCTCTCTCAACAAAAAGCCCCCGACTCACCCCCACCCCATCCCATCACCTCCGAGCTCCCCCTCCCTTTAAAAAGAAACATCTCCAGAAAGAAAGAGAGGCGAGATGAAGGGGAGATGACAGCGAGAAGTGGGCTTAGGTTACACACACACACACACACACACACACCAGCAGAGACCATTGCCACCAAACTTCCGGCCGTGGGACGGACGCCGGCCTCGCAAGCTGCACTTCCATCGCTCTGCTCAAAATAGAACATCTGGTTGACATTTTTTGCTTAATAACCGCGGATACATCTGCACTCACGCACATGCTGGGATAAAAAACACACATCCAGGTCAATGTTTCTACCAAAAAGTGCTTTCAGACCACCATGAGACACCTGATATCCTCCTGACATCCAGGCCGATAAGATTATTTTAAGATATTCCAAACCGCATGTGTAAACAAAGCTCACACACAAAATCTGGGATGTATGTAAAAGTTTTTTTTTTTCCTCTTTTAACTATACTGTATGCATACATGCCAGCTCCCACCCACCCACATGCACACAAACAGAAAAAAGGCAAAGCCCAGTTGGTTTCACTTATTAACCCAAATGAAGTGAGATTATATTACCAGAAATGGTAAGAACAGCAGGTTTTGCTTAGAGCTTGGCACATACAGCAAGGACACTGGAAAAAAAAAAGAAAAAAAGAAAAACATTCAAAACAGACCTTGACTCAGTCAATGAGCTAACCAGAGAGCAGTGTGTCACAGCTCATACAACACATTTCATCAGAATCCTCCAAACGCTGCAGAAAAACGCACAAAGACGAGTGACACAGAGCTCATGTGTTCGCAGACCAGATGAACAAGAACTTCTCATGAGCTGATACTTTCTAAACTAATGGTTTCGGTTAGTCTTCAACCAAAAATGACTGTTTGCAAAGCCTGTATTGATTGATGCTGGCCGCCTCTCGCACAAAGCTGATCTTGGTTCAACAGGAAATGTTGACGCACTTTATATCGAGACCGTGACCGAAGAGATGCTGCTTTTTAAGTGTAAATTACAATATAATGTTATTTGGCAATACGAAATACTGCGACTCAGGTAAGATCGATTCTCCACCGAGTGAAAGTTTCTGTGCAGAGAAAATATAACGATCGCTCATAATCAATGACTCACTTTAGGCTGAGGAGACAGAATGAATACAACTGGTGTCCAAGAAATTTAAGAAGAGTAGAATAACACAAGATAAGAACGCAAGTGTAAATCCTTTAATATAGTCAAAGGAATGGAACATTTGAAAGGAAGGCTTTGGGCACCAACAGTGGAGGGTGGAAACTGGAATGCAAGCAACCGTAAAGACAAGGGCCATCACGATTTGGCCTCAAATTGATCACTGATTAAATCAGACATAATAAGACTTTGACTAGTAAATCCAAACACAACTTTGGTATCGTCGGTTTTCCTTCATGGTGGCTGTTTCTTTCAGTGTGCCGTCACACAACAAGAAATGGCTCACAAGCGTTTCAAAGCAGCGATACCCAACATGTGTTCGTCCCAGTACTGGCTTCACTGTGATGTTTCAGGGCAGACGTTGAGAAACACTGGTTAAAACGAACTCGAGAATCCAATCGCATTAGGTATTTGTGAAACTTCCTGACCACCATGCCACGCATTGCTGCTTTCAATTAGCAGGTTGTTATTGGAGTTCTAGCCAGTAATTGCAATATATCCATCACTTTTACACAAGTCTACAATATATTAGGCCACAGCCTGTCAGCTGTTAAACTTAGCACTGGCACGCTGGTTGAGAAACATGCAGGACAATTCAGTTCTGGGAAGTCCAGAGCGACATCCAGACCCGACTCCAAATCCATCATGGAAACTATCTAGAAGTGACCACGACCTCAAGGAGCTCCTCACAATGCTGTAACTCAACCCAGGTGTTTCTTTTCTGCTGTAAACTCTGAGTTTCACTGGAGATGAGAAACCGACGGCACTTAATGGGTTTTTCAGTGCAGGAATTAAGACAACTCCGTGATTAGTGTTGTGGGGGAGTTATGGGATAGCTTGGAAATTACACTATAAGCTTTGGTGTGTGTCTTACATACGTGATTATGTTCAAGAACAAGCTCTCCTTGGAATACTTTCGCTCATAATTTGTGTTTATGGCTTTCCCCTGAGTGTGCTTTCTACACGCCTTGCATGTATAATCACGCTCTTGCATGACCATTCATTTCTCTCTCTTAATGGGTTGTGTGCAGATGTGTGTCTGTGTGTGTGTGTGTGTGTGTGTGTGTGTGTGTGTGTGTGTGTGAGGGTGGTTCAGAGGTGGGTGTGGCGGCCCCCACCTTCTCCCCGGGTCACCTGCTTTACAGGGCAACATTCCCTCATATTCCCTCGTTTGGAGGCCATTAGAGAGGAAATGGGGCCGCCAGCTATCTGACCCCCCAACCCCCCCCGCCCGAAGTTCCCCCCCGAGCTCTCAGCATCCCGTCATCGCCCCGCATCCCCCCAGCCCCGGCCCGCTCTCTGTGTTTTCACAGCGTTAACAATCAAGCCGTGGCCCTGAGTGTTCCGGGGGCCTAATTGGGCCGAGAGCTGGCGTTGATTGTGATGGATGGAGGGGAGAGGGGGTGGAGGGGTGGGGGAGGCGGGGCCTGCTGAGGGACGTGTCTTTCATGTGCCTGCTGCACCAAGAGGACGGAGATAAAGATGGAGACGGGATGCATCCTGGGTGCTGAACGCCATCCTGACACGGGCCGACGTTGGACGGCTGGTGTTGTATTGAAAACTTCTTTTCATCCGACGACCGAAACAGAAAAAGGATGAGTTACATAACAGGAACCGCTAGTTAGCTCCCTAATTATAGTCATTATGGTCTCAGTCATGATTACCTGGTGAAAGAATCCACTACAGCAGAAAACACTAAATGATTTAATTGGGTATTTCAGCACAAGGACAAACATCTGTACCTACTGTTTGCAGTTCTGTGTTATTATAATATAATATTCTAAATAAAAGAAGATATTTCTAGAAATGAATCAGCTTTACAATTTTTTTTTTTTCAGCAGTGCTCGAATACTGAAGCACTCCTTCAATGAGGAGATCGTCCCAGTAGTGGATCTGAGCTCACGACAACAGACACAAATGTTTTCCATAGTCCAAATAATCCACTTTTTTCTACATAAGACGGACATCACACAGCTGAGGTCGGTGGATTAGGGCTAACTGCTCAGCTCAATACGAACAGTTACTAACATGCTAAACATCTGGCCACCGTCTGTCGGGATCACTGTAGAGTTTCTTTGCTGAGAACAGTTCAGGCCAGTACGACACTGTTCTCATGTACAAAGCTTGACATCAGTACTCAATATATATTTTCTACTATATGGAATAAAAACATTCCTCAGCTTCAAAAATATAGAGCACGATAGTTATTTCTGAGACTATATACTAACACAAGATATCTGTATATTTAACATCGGAAGACATATGACATCCAACCGTTCCTCTGACTTCACATATGCTCTGCTATTTGGTCGACCAAATAACCAGACCAGTTATTTACAAGTATTTTAATTTTCAAAAGCATGTCACGCCTGTATAACTGTCAGAAAAACTGGTTTCCATCTATGGTCTAAACTTATATAAATATTTGTTGAGGCAACTTTTCAAGCCAACTACAGACGGAGTTTTTAGAAAATGGCCTACCATGCAGTTCAGAGGATCCAGCAAATTGGCGTTAGGCTATATTGTATCAGTTTGACGAGTTTTTCCAACACGCCAGACGTTGGCATCCCTTCAGTCTCGATGGATGAGTTCTTTTTGTTTGACAGGTTGTGTGTGTCTGAGTGAATCTGAACGTAGACGCAGAGTCAGGACATCCAAAAATATCCTCACCATCTTTCAAACAAGAGCTTGTCCGCCACAAAATGTTGAATGGAAGCTTGGATGCATTGTGTAAATGGTTGGTCGAAATAGGAAGTTTCTATTCTGGGAGGTAAAAAAAAACACACACAATTCTCCAAAAACCATTCTGAAATATACTTTTAGCCGATTCTGGGCTCTCTGTGTTTCTGGAGCGTCTCCCCGGTCTGCCCGGCCTTGTTATCCTCGCCACAGCCTCAGTCTTGTGACAGAACTTGTCAGGCGCATTGCATCATCAGGGATTTGTTTTTCTGTCTGTCGAACCAAACCGGTTTCTCGCTGTCATATGCTAATCACGCCCGCATCCCCCGACTGTTGCCAAAACAGTGGTTCTGTATTCCAGTGCATCGCTCATACGTAGGCCCTACTCCTGCACAAGTCTTTAATAGATCCACTTAGGTCAATTTTTTTTTTTGTGAAAGAAATCAGAATTTTTATACCTGAGTCTTGTTATTCGTTTGAAGCGATCCGGATTCTGTGATCTGACCTCGCGATGCCGGATCAGGAGAGGACTTACGGCCTGTGTCTACCTTTCTTTTCATTTTCCGTCGAGGTGGTCGGCTTGTGGTGAAGCAACGGACTCTTGAAACGAGGCCAGTGTTACCTGTGTTTGTGGAGCACTTAAAGCCATTGGCAGCTTGCAGACCATTTGCTTATCTTTGGGGTGAGTAATGTGTGTTTGTGTGTGTCTGTGGTTGCAGCCTGGCCCTGGTAAAAGTCATCAATCACCGCAACCCTGGGGCTGATTGACTCACCGTGGCCTGTAGGGGGGTGAGGGTCCTGGTATTAGCAAATAGGAAGCGCCGAGGAGCGGCGAGATGAAGGTGCACGCGGCCTGTCTGTGTGTCTGGGCTGCAGCGGCCACAGCAGGCTCAGTCACTCTCATTCGTTTAGTCAAAGCTGTGGTTGAGCTTTCTGCTACGTGATCACATCAGCTACGGTTTGCATAATGCAACAGCTGACAACAGCAAGGTTGTGTGCTGTGTTTACAGTACACAACGCAGACAGAAGAGCTTCTGAGTACACCTGGATCTGGAGATCTTGTTGGTGGAAGTCTCCACATGGTTTTAATAAAGATTTGTCTGTCTCTCCTTCTGTCCCTGATGTGGCTGCACAGGCCTGAAGTGGGGATTGCATCTGCGCTTTGTGCCCTTTATCATAACCCAGAAACCATGATCTTTAACATCGTGGAATGGCGGGATGTGGTTTTGTTTTGATTCATGGCTGGATTTGCGTGGGTCAACTGGAGTGAACTGTTCCTATCAGTCCCATCGATAGGGTCTTTTCACCTTCACCACCTCTCTGAGCTCCGTGTGACGTTATCACCAACATTTTAACTACACCAATTACGGGCCTGATTTACAAGTGTGCATAAAATTGGACATAAGTTTGGTATTTGACCCTAAAGGAGGACTCAAATCACCTCAGCATTCAGCAGAAATGCTGTTGTTATTGGGTAAAAGACATTTCCTGTGCTGGCTGTCCACACCTTTTATTAGAAGATTGTGTTTATATTTTCTGTGCTGTGTGCCTTCTAAGGTCTTGTAATCCTTTCTCAGTCTGTTCTGATCCTGTTTGTTCACATAGCTTTGAGTTTGTGTCAGATCATCTCTCATACTGACTTTTTGATGATGATATAACTCTTTGTTGATGATGTAACTCTTTATTTACATTTATAATGTGACTTATTAATTCCTTTCCCATATTTTTTCCTTTGCGTCCACTCCCAGTTGGACCAGGACATCATTTCCAACATTATCAAAGCATTACTGTGGATCTTTAAGAATGTCTTAAACTACGTCAAACAGGATTTGTGGATTTGTGGACTTGCTGGACAATGTGCAGCAGGTTTGATTGACTTCTTCAGAGCTCATGGAAATTCTCTGTTAGGAGCGCAACTGAAAGCATCTTTCTGCACTCTAACCTGAACCCCAGAGTACCTCTCCTGCATATCGCCAAACCCTACCAGGTAAAGAAAAGCCAGTTTTCCCATTTTCTAACCACTGATGCAATCTTGGCAAGGAAAAGGGTGCCAGCTTTGGCAGAAACGTGACAATATATTCTGAACAATATCACGTTATAGCTGATAAATACTAATGTTGGAGTGTTGTAAGCCTTGCCTGGTCGCTGGCTCTTAACAAGAACGGAAACTAAAAATAGCACAGCAGGCTGCTTTTCTGGTCGCATGATGTTTAATGGAAGTAAATATGGCTGAAGGAAGTGTCGGGACTGAAACTAAACCTCTCATGATACTTTGAGTCAGGATTTTGCACCTACCGGCTATTTTAAAGCTTTAATTCAAACGATGCAATAGACTATTTTCAGCATCAGCAATGACCTACAGATCAGTAATGTGTCGAGTAATGAATCCACCTCACGTCATTCAAGACCCAGCACATGTTCACCCTCCCAACAGGAAATCAGCGTTCCTGCTCAGAATTTTCGAGATGAAACAAATTAATTAGGGCTTCAGTTTCATGGATGTAACTGTGATAATATTCTGGAGATTTTAAATAAGCTGATGTAGGGATTAGACCGGTGAGGAAACCAAACCGTGTTCCTTTTAGGCCACGTGTTGAATGTGACATCTCAATCACAGCGAGGGATCCTCCGCTATGTTGTTACCCAGAGTAAATCACAACAATGGCATGAAGATACAGAAATAAATGTGCAAAGTGTCTGTGTGAAATCCATGTGTGTGTGTGTACATGTGTTTATCAGAAATCCCCTCCCTGAGCTGTTCAGTGTGAGAGCTATTTAAACAACTTGATTATTTTTAGTTTAGCCAAACTGAAACTGAGATTTCATTATCTATGTCTACAATGTAAGAAATATGGTATCAACTGTTGGAAAATATCTGGGTATGCGACGGTAAAACACCGAGGTTATGTAAGAAGTTTATGTACAAAAGTTTAAATGCTGCGATTTGAACAATTTTGCTCACCAAGTAAGAATGTTTGGAAAGCACGCCTTCCAAACTTTAATATGATTCAACTGAAGCTTGTTAGAAGTCTGAACATGAAGCATGGAGCACTAAATGGCCCAAACACAGTACATGATGGACTCTAGATAGTGGTGTGTATTTTATAAGCAACTGTTGACTTTTTAGGACGATATAAATAACACAGCAGTAACCCAGCAGGCATTGTGCTGCATTTAGACCAGCAAACTACATTGTAATGAAGGTATGTGATGGAATTTCCTTCATAACAGCCACAGCATGTTAAAAATGACATGAATCTGAATGCAAACTTTTCTGTTTTTATTCAATCTTTTTTTTTTTTTTTTGACAATAGGGTAGGGCATCAAGTCTGAGCGCTGCTGAAGTCATTTCATGGTCCACTTGCATGTCTGGTGGTGATATTACTCTGTATAGGATCCGTGTGACTTATGGCAGAGGTACACAGAAAATGTGAAGAGCTGTCGGACTGAAAGAGCCAAGGCAGAAGTGAACGCTGCCGCAGCAGAATTTGAAGAACGAGGCTTGAAAAGTATTCCTTGAACCTTTAAATGCTATGCACACGGCTCTGGGTTAGCAATGTCTGACTTCTATTCTTGGAAAGAATGAAAATGTGGACTACATCAGCTTATTAAACCCTTTTCTTGGTTTTTTTCGCCTGTGTCAGTTCAGATCAGCTCCTTCGGGTGGACTGTGTGCCATCGGCTCTTTTCAAAGCATTGGATCCACGAAGAACAAAAGCAGTGTTTGTTTCTGTGCTTGAATGAGCCTGAAGTTGACCATACTGACGATAGGAAAACTGTTTGGCAGGATAAGTTTCACAAAAGTAATATTTCAGTTGTTGTTTTGTACTACACAATACATGCTCATACTTTTGTCCCATTAGGAGCCAGAAAATAATAAAAATTCCAAACTTATTGCACAAATTTTAAAAGCGACAGTCGGTCTGAGCATCTGTTGTGTAGGAGGTGAGCGTGAAAACATTTGACAGCAGGTATCTGGAGGCCGCTTGAACTCCGCTTCCTTCCTGAGGCCTGCGGCGCTCTTCGGGTCTCATTTGTTCCGTATCAGAGTCGTATAAACTCTCATCACAGTGGAATCTGTACGATAATAAACAGCCACGCAGGGAAGCAGCCGAGCTGACGTCAAGGAAGAGCACGGCATCTGATCAAAAACACGCCGAGGCAAAGAGAAGGGCGAGCGCGGTGAGATACGACGGTGGAAACCCACAGTTCGAGATCCCTGATTATCAAGTCACAGATTAGATTTACAGCAAAGTGTTGAGGTGCCACCGAGGCCGGCAATGGTTTCTGCAGCACTTCCTGCAGAGCCCAATGGCTGAGGCCTCTGCAGGGTATCTCCCAGGTGTGTGTGTCTGTGTGTGGGTGTGTGTGTTTGAATATAACCCAGAGGGAGCAGCCCTGCCAGGGAAGAGGATCTAATCAGAAACACACACAGCAGCTGAAGCGGATAAAGAATTGGAACGGGAGTCGATCTATATTCAGATTTAGATGTGATATCTGAGGAATGAGATCCAGGTTTAACATGGGAGGAGGCTCTGTGATGGGAAGAGAGAACTAAATTTGAAGCCTTTACATCAGTTGAATTCAAATTGTGTGGTTTGAAAGAGAGTGTGTGTGTCCGCGTCTGTGTGTGTGTGAGAGAGAGAGAATATCCAGACGCCTGACCACTCAGCACTCAGTCTGTGGTGTTGATAGCGGTAGGCGGGGTCTGCAGGTTGGCGTGACGGGTCAGCCTTTGGGGGGATCTGACAGGAGGCCGGTGGTTATCTAACTGACCGACAGTAACACACACAATGACATATACACACAAACTCCACAGGTATACTCTGAAATGATCTCATATCATTCCACACAGTATCCCACTTATTCAGGAGTTTGATTGAACACATAGGCGCTCCAGGAGGAACAACTGAACCTTTAGCAGTCCCATAACTCTGGAAGATTCATTCCTTCTCCTGAATAGGTACTTTCCCACTTTGCTCTCCCTCACAAGGTGGAAATGAAGTTACATAAGGTAGAGTGATGACTTGAACACATGCTGGATCACTGGCGACTGCTGTGTTTGAAATCCCATGTAAACAATTGAGTAATGTTTACATAAATGTGTCCATAGTATGTGAACTGCAACTCACCAAAACCCCCTAAAACAAATTCACCAATGAGTCAAATGGGTCCCTTCAAGCTACAGAACATTAACCAGCAAACGCAGACAATGAACCAAACCAGAAATATGAGCAACACTGCTGACAAGAAAACCAACAACAAAGTCCAGGCCTCATTACATCTTCAGGGATCCAGAGAGATGATGCATGACTTTAGCTCAACAAAATCAAACCCATCGGTCTTCAGAGACATCTGGGTTGACTCTGCTTATTTAAATGACCATTTGATGCTGCATACAAACCCAAAAAAGAAACCACTTGGTTTGAAAGGGATGTTGAGAGGATTCTGAGAGGAACGTTTCACGATGACAAGAAAGTCCCATTGAACTGTCCTTTTTGAAAACAGTTAATGACCAAAAAATGCCAAGCCAATGTAGCGCACCACCAAAACATCCCACCCATCGACTCTCAAGGTCCTCTGAAGGTCGTTAGAGGGGGGTTCATTCAAGTAATGGAAAATGTGAGCCCTCTCTGTCACTTATGGCTTTTCTCAGACTCACAGGAAATATCTTACAAAACTATCAACCAATCAGTAGAAAGGCCACCGAGAGCATTTGCCCATTAGTAAACCAGCACAGTTGAGTAGACAGAAGTCTAGCTAAGCCGAAATATGTGTCAGCTGTGTTCTGTGTAGTGCCTCAAACTGTCCTGTTGAATGTTGTAATAAACATTGTAACTGAAGGACAATGAGAAAGAGAATCAGGTGGAGTCCTGAGGTGAAGTGGTTGCTCTTGGTTGATTATGGTAGCACTGCATGCATTGGTCCTTTAAAGTTTTAATGGTCCAGGAACCTTCTGGAGGGGTTGACAGATTGATTTGTTTACACGTCAAGAGAAGCTTTAGCTTGACCGGGTCTGACCAATCAGGAAGGTTTAGTGCTTCAAGCGCCATCGAAGACGTTCCGAAAACATCACAAAATACACACACGAGGGACTTCTGGGGGTAAAACTATCAAGTTAATTTACACTTTGGTTCCTCTGGAGGAGACGATGGAAACCTGAACAGATTCAAACGACCCCCAATGCACACACATCGTCTAACATCAAAAACACCCTGTATTGACTAGACTCACTCCCTTTACCCATAGGTTACCCTTTGACCCAGTCAAGACTCTCCCCAACTGCAAACACTCCCAGCACCTCACCCCTGACCTCACACTCACATCCAACACCCTGCAAAACACGAGCTGGGCTTTCCATCATGCTCCGCTCCTCTTCTGCTGATCGTACGGTTTTCCTGTCAATCTCCTCACAGCTGAAAGTCGTGCTTTGCATGCCAAGATAATTAAGTTCTCCTCATAGTACGTCCTGCTCAGAAACTGCTGCTTGAGCACCTTTTCCTCCATAAATCGATCTTTCTTATCTGATGCAGCAAAACATCTGGATCTAAAATGACTGACAAGAGAGGAATCACAAACCATCAACCACGTAAAACACACACGTCTTCAAACATCAAACAACACCTCATCCTGACTAAACTCACTCCCTTTACCCTATGATTTACCCTTTGACCCTGATGAGACCCTCCCCTATAGCAAACACTCCCAGTGCCTCACCCTTGACCTCACACTCGCACCCTGTCCGCTGCAAAATACGAGCGGGGCATTCCATCACCGCTCGCCTCTGCTCCTCTGCCGCTCCTCTTATCGTTGTGTCAACACCACCTTGACTGCTGGAAGTGACGGCGCGCTTCGAAAAAACACGGAACAGAAGAGCAGAGACGGAATCTTTAACGAGGCATTGAACCTCCTCCTCAGGTAGAACGGGTTTTTCAGCAAAGCTGCAGCTCAGTCTAACAAAAAAAATGCTCGACATGAAGAGGTTTGGGGTACAATAAGCTATAGTATGCATAGAGAGAACAATATGCTATAACTTTACATAGACATTGCATGGACGGATGAAAAAGTTTAATTGCTGTTCCAGGTGATTCTCAACTGAAAAAACAATCAAGTCCCGAGAAAATATGGATGAGGAGTCATGACACTGTGGAGGACGCCATTTTTGTGACTGTCCATCTACTCATGCATGTGCAGAAGAACTGTTCACTGTGACCATAGTGTGCGGGCGCTGTAGCAACATTTCAAAGAAGTTGCGTTTTACCCTGTTTACATGGAGACAAAGAGCATTTTCAAAAAGTTCCACATCTGAGCCATTGCTGCAGATAGCACGCAGTGTGAGTGGACTGGAGGGAAATGATTAGATCCTGAATTCTTCAACAGTAGTGATGACTTTAAAAGAAATCTTCATTTTGCTCAACAGCACTGAGGTTACAGATCAACTACTGGCATCTTCTCACAACCTCTGCAACAGCAAAAACAAAATCCTTCCAAACAGTTGTCCGTTTATCTCCAGTACCCCCGATTGGCTGATTGGCTGACCAATCAGGCAGAGCTCAGGGGTCGGCTCACAGCTGATCTCAGTCTCCCATCCAATGGGCTGAGGATCAATTCCAGCAATCTTTAAACCTATAAACTTGAAACTTGCAAACCTCTCTTGAAACAATCCTCAAATATCAGCATTGACGTGATGGTGAGAGGAATGTCTCACTTCAACATTAACACCGATAGAGTGTGACAAGTGGCTCCATCACATGGACTTTCCTCTGACTCCGAGCACTGTTGTCAAAAAAACAGACGCCCAAAATCCAAGGAAAGTTTTACTTGAAAACGTGTCGTTTAAACAGGGCCGCGAGGTGTTAAATGGAGATACTGACTGAAGTATTTCAGTGAAAGAAACTTGTACTGATTGTGTGTTGCAGTGGAGCAGTGGAGCAGTGGTGGGATTTCACCAGAAATAAATGAGTCCAGTTCAAAACCTTTCAGCTGAAAAACTGTGAAAATTACTCTCTTTACAGCAGTTACACAGCTGGGAGACAATCTTTCCAACAGATTATGAAAATATAACCTGGAAACTGTTGTTCCATATTTTTTCATTGGGAGAACAATGAGGATTATGATTCCACTTTTAAAAAGCCTATTTTACAGATGTTATTGGGGCCAAATTCTCAGTCCTCTCTCAGATTCCAAAACTGAATTTATCCTGTGTTGTAAATCAGAATGAGTGGAAAACAACAATATTAGCACACATGCTGTGGCTTTGGACCATCGAACGGTGACTCATCCGCAGCTGAGAATAGTCTCAAGAAAACGCTGCCATTGTGTTATTGTAAATGAAAAAGCCGACCTCTTTCAGGGAATACGTTATCCTCTGAGTTTGGAGTTGACCCCTCCACGTTGTAACCCATTTACGTAAAATTAATTCACAGTATGGAGTACACACCTCCTATTCACTTGATTCCAGTGAACAGTGGTTCAGAAAGAGACTCTAAAACAGCAAACAGCTCACCCTGACCAAAGCAGGGTCTTGAGTTCAGGTTGATGCTCTGTGTTCTTTAAAGTTCTGTTTACATTACGAGCTTGTTTGTGTCTGTTACAAAAATGTAAGACTGGGTTTGGCTTTTTTTTTCTATGAAGCATCTTTGTTCAATGC
Source organism: Salarias fasciatus (assembly GCF_902148845.1). Lineage (NCBI taxonomy): Eukaryota > Metazoa > Chordata > Actinopteri > Blenniiformes > Blenniidae > Salarias > Salarias fasciatus. The sequence continues at coordinate 5,270,133 of NC_043757.1, forward strand.
ATCTACTAAAAGTTCCAAGAACCAAAGGAACTACTTCAGTAAAGTGCATTTAGGCATAACACCATCTCTCTTTCACATATTTTATATACGTTCATCATTTAAAAGAGGATGAAACCTGAGCAGACAAATATGAAAACATCTTACTAACTCTATCTGAGTCGATCCAGTCAGTATTCTACACAACGTCCCAAACTCTGAGCATCCCAGTTTAGTTTTCACACCAAGCTCAAAAAGCGAGATCGTTTGTTTATTGATGGTAACATGAAAATTAGAAATTAATCAGCTGGAATGGAGGAGTCCAACCGTGAAGCTGTGTCCGCGTCATTTACACAAAATTTCCATGTCGTGCATAAAGTCGTCCGCTGATACCATCGATAGTGAAATGAGGCACAAACAGAATCTTTCTAGCTCTGTACACAAAGCTCCACCGCAGGCAGACGCATCCACCCGCCCACCCACACACACACACACACACACACACTCACTGACACAGTGTTTCCCTGACCTGAGCCACATGACAGAGGCGGGCATGCACGGGGCACAGCACATCCCCATCATAACCTCCTCAAGACACCCAGGACGATCCCGGTCTGTCATTGGCTCTCACAGCAGACCGCTTTTCAACAGCAGTGACACAACGCCTCTCTAATTAGCCTCATTTAAAGGTTAGTAAAGGTTAGATGACCCCCCCCCCCCCCCCCCCCCCCCCCCCGGCTCTTTTGCCCAAGGTTGCCTGTTTGGAGCTGCCAGATCCCACATGCACCAACTGCACAGAATGTGTAAGCGCTGACGTGTGGCTATCTGTTGTTATGAAATGTAACCATGAAGACAATAATGAACGACAAAAAGAAGAAATGTGACCGACAGTGACGAAAAAAGAACAAACTCCAACATATACCTACCCGTGACAGCGAAGGCGACTAAAATATTGTTTATTTCTGAATATTTTCAAACATAATTTGAATGATTGTGTTGTTTACTCACACAGCATGTAGAGAAGGTGTGTGTGTGAGTGTGTGTGTGTGTGTGTGTGTGTGTGTGTGTGTGTGTGTGTTGGGGGGTGTCTGTGTTTGTCACTCAGTTGGTTGGGTTTGCTCTGAAAGGCCTGTGATCACACAAAAATAAAGACTGTGATTAGACGGACACACACACACACACACACACACACACACACACACACACACACACACACACACAAACAGCATTCTTCGCTCTTGCATACACACACAAATAGACTAACCACCTACCAGCAGTCGGCACACACTCACGCAAACAGAGGCGAACCACTACACACGCTCAGAGCACACACTCACTCTCACGCTCGGATGGCAAAATGACACACACGTCTCTGGACGCTCTCTAATTTCCCGAGGACGAGCTGCGAGCCCGTGAGGTACGCCGTGATGAGCGACGGCTCACGGCGCCCAGTGGAGGTTTTACTTCACCGCTCAGCGCTCATTCCTGAGCGCGTGCGTCATGCAGGTCAGGGGAGCACGGCGCAAAATGGGAAATGTGGCGCTCCCGCAAGACGCGCTGCAGTCCGCAACCCCGATGTCCTCATCAATCAGGATCATTTACATCCTCTGCGCCGGCTGCACGGAGCGGTTTTTACTGTACGCAAGTCAAAAGTCAACACAACCAAGTCGGGTCCAATTCACGTCAAGTCATGGCTGATCAAGGCGAGTCGATGTTAAGTCAAGAAAAGAGTCGAGAAAAGTCAAACAAAGCATCTTAAATTACAGAAAGGAAACGCAGAGGTCAATATCAAGACAGTCAAAACTAATTTCAATCAAAAGACAAATATGAAATCAATTAAAGGAGTTCAAATCAAATGTTAAAGCACTGATGAAGTTGATATAAATATGGATTTCCTTATTTGTCCCACAGATGATAAAAAAATTCAAGAGGAAGCTCCTGTTGCTCCTAAGGTTTTCCTCCTTACATATGAAATCACAGAGACAGTAGGGGGCGTAATTTCCCCCTACTGTCTGGAAAACATCAGAAGAAGAGACAGCAGCTTATTTGACACGTCACTTCCCATCACCTGACGTGCCTCCTGAGGAAGGTCACCGGATGTGACCGAGACTAGTAGAGTTAACTTTACTCTCATCTCTACCTGTCTTTAAAAAGAACCTTTAGCTGTTATATGAAATCACATTTGGTGGCGGATAGAATATATTTCTTGTGACTGATTTGACCTTACTTTACCTGCGAGTTTGATTCCCACTCTGCCTACAGGTTATTTTAAAAAGGCATGTCAATAAAACTCGAAACCACGTTCACTGCAAAAACACAACAGAAACCATTTAAAGTACATAATTGCCTATTGTCCCTTGTACATGATTACAATTGCTAGTTTTGTTGTAATTCAGCCTCATGTAGCCCATTATCCCCAACTTTCCCCACAGCTTGGAAAAGCTGCCTCATAGTTTGTGGCTGAATCACACCGAAGCAGATTTGCACAACTATCTATTTTGAGCGATCTCATGTCAAATCGGGTATTTGCCACTCAGCGATTATGGAGCAAATGCTGCCATGTCAACAGGCTGTGATGAATGTCTCATTGGTGTGCTTTCAAAACACAAGAAGAAAAAAAGAAAACAGCTATTGTATCATTCAGTCTGGATTCAGCAGATTCATTTTTAAAAACCCTACAATCCCCGTCAGCTGTAAAGGGGGTCTGCAGGGCGCCAAAATGGCCGACCTCTTGTTCCCATGGACTTTATAACTACAGGCCTGTGCAGAAAATAACCACTTTGAGCCTGCTTCGACCGCCCTGCGTGGCGACGAGCGCTCCGAAGACGTGTGATTGGTGGGCCGGTGACAGATGTGCGCCATGATTGGTGGGGTTCATAATTCAGGCTGTAATTTGCAAAGTGGAAATGTAGGTGAGTGCGGAGCTTGTCTGAGTGTGTGACCGAGTGTGTGTGACAGCGAGGAGAAAAACAGCCATGTGACAGCGGGGCTGGAGGGAGATCTTAGATACCGTCTTGTTTCATCTTTCTTTTCTCAGATTCTACTCATCTTTCAGCAGTTATCATTCTTTTTCAAACTCACATGGATTCATGCCTGGTAGATTGGAATTCACCAAAAAGACTGTCAAAGAGATCATCATCCATCCATCCATCCATCCATCCATCCATCCATCATGAATGTTCGGACATCATTGTTTGAGTGGATTTTTTGTCTTTTCTGTTTGTGACTCTGTTTTGTGGCAGGCTTTCTTTCTCATAAAATGTGATTGGGTTGTGTGTTTCTTTCTAGTCATTTCATTTCATTTTTAATTTCATTGAGTGAGAATGGTCAACATTTTTGTTGAGGGAGATTCTCAGCCTTGCCAAGCTCCTCTCTCTTAAACTACTGTCATTCAATTTCAAATCGTGATTGCTTTGTGTGTGTGGTCTGTCATTTTCAATAAAGAAAAAAGAAGAAAAGGATCGCTTCACTTCTACACGCTCACTAAAATGCTTTAATTTTATTTTTTCTTGCTAAAATGACTCAACTTGGACAAGTCGTCTGAGACTGACTCGTTTCACAGTCGAACGCAGAGCCCAGATGTGTGATAACAGGATGTGCATGTTATGTCATGCCACTTGTGTGTACCTGCGCGTCTCAGGAGTGTGTGTGTGTGTGTGTGTGTGTGTGTGTGTGTGTGTGTGTGTGAGTGACAGAGGTTAAATGGCGAATAAAGGGGGCTTTTCTGTGCGAGGAAACAGTGGTTAGGAAAAGAGGAAGTGTCTCCTCATTTTTATTGTGGCAGCAGCTCGAAGATAGCCGCCCAGCTGCAGTGCTGAAAGATAGACGGCTACACACACACACACACACACACACACACACACACACACACATCCAGCCACCTGTTTTCAGGCGCGATCGATAGCTGCTTTGATGCTTCTTGGAGTCGGGGGTCCGTGGTGGTGGGGCTGCGGGGGCGGGGTCTGGGTTCTGGGCTACACGGCCCATGGGACCCGCGGGTGTCAGGGACGCTTTGATCCTTATTACGCCATTACATGTAGAGCACTGTTCTCTTGAGGGAGCACCGCAGCCCCTCGTTCAGCCCCTCCTCACGCTGACTCACCCCCCAGACCGGCCCCGTCTCACCCCCTCAGCCCGGGCCCTGCCTTCAGACCTGATCCTCGGGGACAGGTGAGCAAAATACAAGCCCTGTGGTGAAAACACCACAGACAGGAGCCAGACTATATGACCACTGCGACCGACATTTACAGAAACCTCCACCAAGCAGGGATGAAAACACGTAAGCAGGTGGAGAGTTTGGGAAAATGTTCTGTTCTGAAGATGCCAGTGTCTTCTGCCTCTGCAAGTGAAGCTAACTAATTTCACCTCCCAGCATTTCTAAAGTTCAGTAATCAACTTTATGCACCTTGAAGAAGATGAACTGTTTTGAATAGTAAATGGAAAGTAAACAGGAAACATTATTCACCTGAGTCTACCTTGCTTTACTCAACTGAGCATCACTGGAATCATCACGACGATTAATGGTGGGAGTTAGAAGTTCTTAAAGAGAAGCTCCATGACATCCATCGAGGTGTTTAACAGCCTCACAGACCGCTATCAGACCTCCAGTATTACCAGAGCTGAAAATATTTTATTATTATCTTAAATTATAATAAGATCTTAATATCTTAAATGATTGTATTTATTTATTTATTTATTTATTTATTTATTTATTTATTTATTTATTTATTTATTTATTTTTATTCATTTTTATTTATTTATTTATTTCAAACAAGCCATAAATAATATAATAAGTAAACTGAGATATACGTAAAATAAATAAATAAATAAAATAAAATCCAAAAAAAGTTAATCTTGAACAGAACAAACTTATGAATTTATGAATATTATTCTTATTTTCTTATTGGCTGTGTGAAGATCTTTACATTAAAATACATTACAATCATTTTCAACTCTTTAAAATACATTCAGCAAAGTAGCTTATTGGTCTAAATTTGTATTTACATTTATGCCATTTCATTTGGGTTCTTCAATTATTTGCAAAATTAGCAGGTAGGAGTGAATCGTCAAGTTTCTGCACACAGCACTTGATCAGGCAGCCACCTGTTGAGCTTTGGTCCTGTAACTTCAACAAATGCAGGAGACAGGAGGAGAATGGCAGAGAGATCTCCAATTAATTGATGGAAGATCAAAATATTAGTTCAGTTTTGTGAAGAAAGAGGATACGAAGTGAGCCATTTTCATTTTCTGCTTGCTCTGCAAACGTTTCCAGTGTAATGTAAAGTCACACACGTAAAGCTGATTCAGATTTATGACTGGCACGGTTCAAACAGGGTTGAAATGTGAGCAGGCTGAAACGAAAGAGGCCTGACACATTAACCACGGCACCGAAGAAGAGAAACTAAAACAAAAGGGTTGAAAAAGCAGGAGATGGAAGGTAAAACCAAAAGAAAGGGAGGTCTGCTTTTGTGGTCTGGCGGTTTCAACAACAGTCAAACCGCATGGACGTTTCAGAGAGAGAGAGAGAGAGAGAGAGAGAGAGAGAGAGAGAGAGAGAGAGAGAGAGAGAGGCAGGGCCCATGCAGCAGAAAGAGGACAGCAGGACGAACAGTGCGCCCATTGTCTGTGTGGCCTGGTTAACATTTTAATGAAGGAGCCGCATCCAGAGTCCTGCCTCCAACTACCGACTCACACAATGATTAACACTCCGCAAATACACAGACAATCAACAGCTAACTGCAAACTCATTGACATGAACACATGGGGACACGCCGTGGACCCACGCCAATTAAACACACACACACACACACACACACACACACACACACACACACACTGATTCATATCTATACATGTGTGAAGTTCCCTTCCAACAGAACAAATATAGTTTTGCTTTATCAGCCGTGATAAGACGGATGGAGTGACTGAAATCTGGAAACAATCGCTGTTTTCTCTTCCATTCAGATGAAACCCAGATGTCATTTAAGACACTTTCACTTCCAGTCAGGACAACAATAAATGATTTATTTGAAAAGACCCTTTCTTTAAGGTAAGGTGCAATGGATGAGAACCAGTTCTAACAGTTAATGGGCCAAATGAGATTGGTGTCAAATGTTTAGACATAAGCTTTTGCTTCTTCGTTTTTGCTTTTTTGTTTCAGAAACAACACTTTGAAACAACTTCCAAAGCTGTTTTACACTGAACAAACATGGGAGAAATAGTGAGCATAGTCGTTATGACAGACACAATTCAGTCACTCAACAAACTTTGGGCCTGATCGACTGAAGGATTTCACCAAGAAAACATGTAAACTTGATGACATGCAAATAACAATTGGTTCAATGCATCCTGGAACATCACACACGTTTGAGATTGTGCAACATACACGGAGGAGTTCATGTCAATACATTGATGTGATTAACGAGGTCCGGAAATATTTGTATGCATCTGGTTGGAAAAGGATCCAGAAATCAACTCAGATTAGCAGAGATGTTACTGTACTGACTCATCTGGTCTTCCACCATCATAGACTTTTCTATTAGATCCTCAATCTGTTGCATTGATTTAGGTTGTGCAACCTTTTCTGTTGCTCTTCTTTTTCCCACAGCCTTGACTTGGCAGATCATCTCCCACTCTGTATTTTCTGTTATTTCATTGTCAACTTATCATTCATTTCCTGTAACAGCCTGATGAGTTCCATAACTTCCATGAAATCAACTTTCCTTTGGCTTGTTGGGTCATCCAGTCACTCCATGGCAAACGGAAGCAAATGGACGTGGAAATACTACTGTTTCCAGAAGATCACTTTCATGTCAGAAGGTACCTACTGAATACAAAACCATCTTCTTTTGAATACTTCTGTGTGGGAGTGATTTCACTAATGGTAGTTTTAAGTTGATCAGCCACAAAACGCACGAAAACCGAGCGTGAAATCTAATCGTATGAGCATTCAATTCAACATGCTGCATGCGGGATCTTAGAGGAAACAGTAAGGCCTCAGATTACAGGGACTTAAATAAATCCAGACAGTTGAGAAATTCAAGCTAATCTAAGACCAAATCTGAAATGATGTGTTCCTTAAGGGTATGGCAATGCTAGAGCGTCTTTCAGGAATTCTCAGGAGCTCTTCTTTGTAGTTAATCAAAGTCTACTTGACTGAAAGTAGTTCCTTAAACTCAGTCTGTCTATAAGGCCTGCTATGGAGCTTCGCTCAGAAATCTCCATAACTACGTCCTGAACAAAAGTCTGGGTGGTCTTCTCTCTCTCTCTCACTCTCTCTCTTTCGTTGCTCAGAAGTCAGATTTGCACATGTTTTTGTTTATTCAAAGGTCCTTATTGGAAAGTTGCCTTCTTATCTTAATTTGATGTTAGTTTGGTTTTCTGGACCACATGACAGCAGAATCTCTGCCGGGCTGAAACTCGCTCCCTCTGTTAAAACAGAGCTTTGTCTTCAGAAAACAAACAAACAAACACACTTTTTTCATCGATTGTTCAGTTTGTGATCCATTTAATTTGTAAATCGTCGAGATTAAACAAAGGCAAAGCGAGAGTATAGGACTCATAAGAGACCAGTGAGGGAATGCAGCGCCACAAAAAGCACCTGGAGCGGAGAGCAGGGTGGTACGATGAAAACACAAAGCCTTGAGAGGAGATTACCACTCCATGACCAATGGTTACTTTCAACAATGACCTTTATGTCATTATCATAACTAATGACAATGCTCTCCTGTTCTGAAACAAACCCCGATCTCTTCCAAACCCTGATCAAGTTACTTTGGTGCCTTCAAGCTGGAAGATTAAGCAGGAGCAGTATTTATCTTCAGCATCACAAACAAAGAACGTCCATTGTCTGTCATGCAAATCATTGATAACAGCCAACTAAACTGAGTTAGAGGTGGATGCGGTCCATAGTAATGTATTGGACACAGAAAAAGCCAATATTTGTTCATTTGAGACCCTGTTAGTCCTGTTACAACAACGGCTCTCTGTTCACGATGAAATCTAGAGTCATTATTCAAATCGAATCCAGCTGTTTCGGAACATCAGAGCAATTAATCAGGAATGAAGACAACAGAAGCCGCCAAAACAAAATGTTTTGTAGCTGTCATCTAACCTAAAATAAGTCCTCAAAGAGGCTTATGAGTGGAGAGAAGAAACAAACATAACGCTGGAGATGGTTTCTTACAGCAACAGATTAGAGAGGACAAACTGAAGAGATTCAGGACAGATCACAAGACCCAAGAAAGAGGACGGCACAGAAAGTATCTTATAATAAAGTCCAGAAATAAAGCTCATGAGGAGCCAGCTGAGAAAATGCTTTCCATTGTAATAACAGCAGAATTCTGCTTTTCCAATATTTTTATAAAACACAGGACACAGATTCACATATGTTCTCTTATGGATGTGTTAGACTCTCCAACAATGTGTCCTGTTAGTGAGAAGTTTGTTTTACGCACTCAAACATGGCTGCTATAGGTCAGGCTGTGCTGCATTTGGCACTATAGAAACAAAAGTGAATTGAATGTAAATGTTTAGCATCAGGCTGCACCTTTCTCCATCCACTTCATAACTTGAACACTTCAGAGGGTTTTGTTTGAAAAGCGTAGACTTCGACATCTAGCAGTTTATCAGATCTCCTCCAGAGCCATAAAAGCAGTGTATTCCCTCCCTTTTTCAACCCATGCATGAAGAACTCAGCGGGAAGCAGCATCGTGAGTTGAACGCAATAAAACAATAAAATAAAACCCAGACTGCAAACCTGGAATTCCCCTTTAAATACCATTCCCATTGCATACATTTTACACAGGCACATGCGAAAGCCATGAACCAAACGAGTTTATCCAAGAAATCAGATGTCCAGCTTTCCTGCCCACAATAAAACGATGACTGGAGGTGGGCGCTTTGAGTCCCGCCAGCGGCGGAACACTGTTAGCAAGACGAAGCTGACGTCTGATGCTTTTTTCTTCTCTCGCTTCTCCAAGAAATGCAATTTTCTTTGATGAATAGGCAATTCTGAAATGGTGGGTTCGACGACCCCGTCTGTTTGTGGTGGAATAACCATAAAGACTAACATTGGGTCTGAGCGGCAGTGAACCACCCGTACTGCTCAACGCACAGGAAGTGGAGGAGCGGCCCGGCCTTCCAACGCATCAGAGGGATCGTCTTTCAGGACAAACCCAAAAGCTCCCTCTCATCTTCCTCCTCCTCTTCCTCTTCTGACACGCACATACATTATCTGAGTGATGCAAGTCTGGAGGCCATGTGTTGAAGGGATGCACGGGGGAATGCCTCCCTGCCAGGTCTCCACGCCGTTTGCGAACAAACTGCAGAAACATGTCAGGATGTGTCAGCGAGAGTTCGCCGAGGCTTCTGCCGCCGTGTCCAGCCCTTCCCTTCACTCCACATCTCCTCGCTGTCTGCTCATCTCTCCACTCGCAGACACATGTAGACGCAGAATAATATATTGTCTCCTGCAGCTGTCTCTGGGTGATGCCGCGGACAGGATGGAAGAGGAGGCGGAGGAAGCGCTGGAGGTCAGAGCCGCTGCCGTCGGATTCCTTCACACCAGTTGTTGAAAGCTTCTCCCTGGAAACATATGTGCGCACACACACACACACACACACACACACACAGCGTCACTGCCACCTCTGTATGGTGGTGATTATGTGCTGTGGGAGAGGTGGGTGGAGTCAGCTTCAGCCAGGTGTGTTTGATCTCTTTCTCACGCGCACTAACACACACACGCACACACACACACACACACACACACACACACACACACACACACACACACACTCACACACACACACACACACACACCACAGTCCCCACCTTGATATACAGACTAACAGGCTGGTAGAAGAAGATAAAGAACACCACGGTTCGGGGCGACAGGTGGGGTTTTCCGCCTCTCGTTTCCCCAAAAATCCTCCAGCTACAGCCCTAAAAACGGGGCCACATTATGCAGGACGCACTCCCTCTGTTCCTTCTCCAGAGCCTGTCGAGCATGCTCAGTTAAATTAATGATTCTCTGAGCTCTCTAAGAGCTCCCTTTACCACCTGATAACCGAGGCTCGGGTTTCAAAACGAGGCGATAAGAAGGGGTTCGGGGTGAGAAGCTGAAATGAAAGACTGCAGCCATTCAGGCTCCCATAGGAGCACCAGGGTTACTGTGTGTATTCGTGAACATGAGCTGCTGCCATTTCTGATCACATGATGAGCGTCTGATGTTATGATAAGCCTGAAACACTTCCACAGTAATTATATTATGGTTTTCATAATGTTTTAGCATCACTTGTGACGATGCAGCAATGATGGAAGGACATTGGTTCATTTCTGATGTTCTGGTCTTTTTTTTTAGTAAACTGCATGGCGCCCTGGGATGTTTCTCCTTCACTTCCTATCACACTCCAAAGCCATGCCTGATCAGTTAATTGAACGACCAACTATCAGCATTTGATCCTTGAGTTGTGATGCTTCACGTCTTGCCCCTTTTTTTGTCTTTTTTTAAATGCGTTCTTCTTAATAGGACACTTGTTTAGATTGCTGAGAACCCAAAATTGTAGAAATTACAATGTTATCTGAGGATACTTTAACAGGTTAATGATGCATTTCTCTTGAGAGTTTTCTCCACAAATCAGCTCAGCAGCGTTTGAATCACTACTGCGCCGAATCTGTGCTAAAACTCGTGTTCCAATACTATTACAGTACAATATGGCCGCTATAAAGTTTTAACAGCGCTCCACTTAGCAATTACTGGATGCCGGACCGCTCCCTGAGCATTCCAGTACAGTTATGAGACTATTTTTTGGATGATCTAGTGAAGTGTGTTTTGTTAATGCCTTTAAAAGGCTCTCAAAATGTACTCTGCAAAAACTGAGAGGGGCTTCTGGAAAAATTTCATTCAGCGTGCAGCAGTGTACAAAAGTCACTTCTATGCAAAGTTCTCCCAACTGTTCCCATAACATCCAATTTTATTAGTCAGACCACTTCATTTATTGGTAACTATAGTGGAGACTTGACTCCAACACTTTTCACTTCAGTGAAAGAGGATTACTGTTGAGAAACTGATAGGTTTGATGTGATTTCCAAAGACTAACAACTGAACTGTGACCTGTTGCATGTTCTGTAAGGTTGACTCGAGGTCTCCGGTCTTTTTCAGGCGTTTTCAGTTCCACTCAAAAGATCTGAAATTTGAGCAACTTGATCAAAAAGGATTCATATGTAGAAAAGAACATTGTGTCTCCATCTTTTCCACAGTCATTAATTTTCCCATGCTCCCATGGTGTGGTGGGTCCATGGTCCGCATGTCCTCCTGGGACCTCGTGTATAACCACTACATTTCTTTCCCTTCATAAAGTTTTGACGTGACCAAAGCAGGGAGGAGACGTTTGATGTATCGCAGCACACAGACCGAGCGGAGTGTTTGAGGTGGAAGTACATTGTCCTGAAGCCCGTCGGGCCAAACAACGAGCTCTTCTACCATTGTCGGTCATTTCCATCATTTTCTCCCTCCTCCCATATCTTTTCATGCTACCTCACCAGCAGATCATACAAAACCACATAAACCCAATGTTTTTTAGCTCTTTAGATGGAATGTGCCGCAGTCCTGCATGCAGCAATGTCAAAATCAGATCCTATTTCAAGATTACTGCTCTTTCTGTTGTTGAACACCATGTGAGGCGCTGCAGGAATGATACAGAAAACCAAACTGAAAAGTCTAATCCCAAACGGAGAGCATGCAGATGACATTATAACACATTCAAGCCTTCACTTCATTGAAAGAAGCTCAAAGGTGTAATTTCTCCTCGTCAGAAGGCACATAATGGGAATGCCTCATGCTTTACATAAGTACATGTTCGACGATAAGTAAAATGATATAATCGTTTTCTGTTTGGTATGTTAAGAAACACACCTGAATTGATTAAACTGAGTAGAGACGCCCGCAATCGACCAGTGTTATGCAAGTTACTGAACAGTGTGGAGAAGCAATATGTCCGGATGTCACTAATTCATGAAAGGGAAATATTGACAAGCTGATTAGAAATAAGAAATGAGGGAAACTGAACAGCAACCCGTGGTACCTGAAGCGATGTAAAACAGAACTAAAGCCAGGTGGGTAAATCCTTAGAAATTGCTAACCTAGCTGAGGTTGTGCTGTTTTATTTTTAATTCCTCACAAAGATATACAGGTGCATTCATAAAATGCATGGACCCAGGAGGTTATTTTTTCGTTGAAAGCTGCAGTCAGAGTGCGCTCCAGTTATGTGTGGCTCACATCTGAAGCCGTCAGCTGAGTCATTTAGCTACCGGTGGTGAACGTCTGCGATAGAACGCAGTCAGACGGAGAGAAGTCGGCTTTCTGAGGGAGTGCTCCTCGTCGGGATATTGTTCTTTCTACTGTATGCGCAGTGATGTAACAACATCCGACCTGACTCACCGTTCGTATTGTGCTGAACGTGCAAAAGGAACAGAGTGTTCCCATTCATCAATACGCACCTGACATCTCGATCTCACCGGTTAGCACGGCGATGCTGTCCTGCGACGACACACACACCGAGGGATTGCATGATCTTATGCTCAGGTAGACATTCCTCCTGACATACATAAACTCATATTTGCACTTTTGAGTTCGTTCTGCATGTGCATCCACAGTTGACCCACCGGCGCGAGCGTGCACACACAGACACACACACACACACACACACACACACACACACACACACACACACGCCAACTGAAGTCCCACCACAGAGACACACACTGGCAGCGAGGGAGCAAGGCTGGTGTTGTTTTCTGACTCATATTACAGCTCGCCGAAGCAGCTCCTTCTGCTGCGGCGGCGGCCCTCATTCCTCCGAAGCCACATGAAGGAGACGCTGGCTTCCCCGCTAAACAGACGCTCCGGCGCAGCACCGCCGCTGGGTCCCACCAACCGAGAGGAGGAAGGAACAGAGGGAGAGCGAGAGGAGCGAGACCTCCACCCTGACGCAGCCCTGGCCACACCGCAGCCATTATGTGCAGATTGAATGGAATCTAATGTGGAGGATGTGGCTGGCTATCTCAGATGCTGTTTATGTAACCGTGAAGAGAAGCCGGGTGAAGATTATTGAACAGAAAACAGGGGAGGCCGAGGGCAGAATAAAGCCGTCTATTCTCTGCCCTTTTTTGTGTGTGTGTATGTGTGTGAGTGTGTGTGTGTGTGTGTGTGTGTGTGTGTGTGTGTGTGTGTGTGTGTGTGTGTGTGTGTGTCTGACTGAGGGGACACTCCTCTGTGGCCCTTCAGCTGGCCGGCTTCTCTCCAATGTGCCTAATGAGCTCCTAACAGAGCCAATACAGACAGAAAGAGAGAGAGAGAGAGAGAGAGAGAGAGAGAGAGAGAGAGAGAGAGAGAGAGAGAGAGAGAGAGAGAGAGAGAGAGAGAGAGAGAGAGAGAGAGAGACAAAAAAGCGCATGTTTAAAGCTGCTTGAAAAATTGGGCCATTGCAAACTCATGATCATCTGGATGAACAAGAAGAGGAGCTGTTATTAGGACAGATCTGTCCTGCGCTCTTGCTTTCTGGGGAGGGTTTAAAAAGTTAGGATCCTCTCCATGAGGAAGCAAGGCAGCGCTGTGTGCACCGCCCCATGCTTTGTATTAGACTGCCCCCTGGTGTCAGCACGCCCTCCTCCTCCCCCTCTGTCTGACTCGCTCTTGTCTTTTGTGCATGAAGTTATCTAACAGGTATGAGCGCCGGGGGGAATCTCCACTTGAGTGAATTCAGCAGATGTGGAGGTGCTAATGGGCCCTGGAGGTCCCCCGCCGTCCTCGGCTCGCCGAGTTTTCCCAGACTTTACTCGCTCGGTCAGCTCAGTTGAGGAGAACAACAAGTGCTGTGGGAGTCGGAGCGTGCTGCGTGGATGGAGAGCGATGGAAAGATCATGTCTGATCAATCCCTGGTGACGCTCACAGACCCCCACACTCTCCCAGTCCCCGATCCGACCACAGGCTCCATCGATCGCTGATGTTCTCAGCTTGTAATTCCCTGGATAACAACTTCACTAAAGCAAAGCGAGAGACTGGATTCCATCCTCTCTCCGTTTAACGGCTTCCCAACGATGTTCATCTGAGCTCAATCTGAGGCTCTTTATTCTCAGCATGTGAAAAACTCTGGCTTCTTTTTGGGGGCATTGGAAACAGGTGGAGTTATCTTACCACTCTGCTTTGAGTAAATCCATTCTCTTTTCCTTTTCTTTTTTTTTCATTACCCCCACAAGATTTCCCAAGACCCTTCCTTCAGCTGGATTAATCTGACAGCTGCATGTTTTTTTTTTCCCCTCCTCATTCACTGGGAGCAGTGGCAGTGCAGTTTCTGAGAGGCGCTTTCTTCTCTCCCTCAGTGTGTAAAAGTCATGCCACCTTTTATTTTGGCCTTCCAGACAGATCCACCACATCTGGCCTGAGCACCAAGCTTGTTTAGCTTCACGTCATAATGTTGGATTTTTATCTTGGTAAAAAAAAAAAAAAGGAGCATCCTCAATATTTATTGAAAATGTACACATCCCTTTGCAGGGCAGGAGGCCCTCCGTCAGGTCTGAGATCAGAATCACAGAGACGAGAAAATACGGCCTCATTATCTGAAACCTGAACACGTGAACGTTTCTCACACCAGATCCCGAAAGCTCTCGAAGACACTCGGGTCCATATAAACGCTGCCTCTGCGGTTGGGTGAAGAACTAGAATCTTTTTCCCTTCATTTAAAGGCCTGAAACGACTCCTCGTCTCTGGATGCCTCTGAGATTAAGTATGAAATAAAATCTTTTGCCGGTGAAGTCAGAGTGCGCTCAGGGAGTCGAGTGTCACACATTTCTCAGGCGTACAGTAACTGTTTTTTCAAGCGTACCTGTGCAGAACACTCAGGGCACGTTTGCAGCGTGTTGACGGAGATGTGATCTTCTTCTTTTTTTTAACCAGCGGCGTCGATGAACCACAGCTGGAGTCGCAGTCAGTCGCAGCCGTCTGCCGTGTTGCAACCAGCTGGATGTGTGAATCATAATGAAACAGGAAACATATTAATGACCTCTGAAGACACAAAATGTTTACTTACGTTGCATCTCTGTTGAAGATTTGTTCCTTTTTGTTTGTTTCCTTGTGGCCATACTCTGTGTGCTTGTTTGACACTAATATATGTATGATTTGTCCACTTGAAGTAATTTTGCATCATTTTTGTTTGTTTTTGTTTTATAATTTCCTGTATATTTGTGGCTGATTGGGTCTGCCTTACATTTTTCCCTCTTTGTGTCTTTTTCACATCTGTTTATGGTTATTTTTAAGTTTATTTACTTGAGTTTTACGTCTTCAAAGCCAAGAGTTTGAAACGTATGGGTTCATTGTTGCTAAAAATGGGACTTCAGTCTAATGCTCACGCAAATCAATACATCCGTGTTTGTGAAGATTTGCACTTCATAATACTTATGAATCTTTTCTCTCAGCGTTGTACAAATTGTTTCCCCTGCTGTGTTAGGTTATCGACCCGGTGCTTCAAAAAAAGACGACGTACTCACACTTCTGACTTATCTCTACATCAGGCAGTAGGTTTGGAACGGAGGTGATGACTGATAAACTGATCGAGTTATGGCCTGCACTTTCGCCACAGGGGACACACGTCATGCTGCACTGTGAAAAACACAACCAGCTCGCTTCTCAGACACAGAATCTCTTCAACATGCTGATGACTTCGATCCTTTCACCGAGTGAAACAGACAAACCACCTGTGGGATGTTCGTGTTTCATTACATGAGTGAGGAAACTGGGATTTGGTTCTCCTGAGATGGAACAGGTTCCTTAAAAATGTGATATGGCACCTGTAGTTCAGAGCACATCTTGAACACAAACCGTCAATCAAAATGTCTTTTTGATCATTTCCGGGACTCTGATTAGCAATTTAACAAGGAAAACGGCTTGTCTAACCTGAATTCTGATTTATCTCCATGATCAAGACATGGTGGAGTTCCCAGCTTCAGGTCTCGCCAGGAAAGTCATTCCTGATTCGTGCACATTCATGCACGCACATGCGTTAACAGTACAGTGTGTGTGTTTGACTTAGCAGCTTGAACAGTCCCCAGTGAGAGGTGTTGATAGATGGGTGTCAGAAGGCAGTGACCTGCCTGAGTCTCCTCTATTTCACACAACCACATTAACTGGGTCATCAATCAGTGTGTGGGTGTGTGTGTGTGTGTGTGTGTGTGTGTGTGTGTGTGCGTGTGTGTGTGTGTGTGTGTGTGTGAATGAGAGAGTGAGAGAGAGAGGGAGGGAGAGTATTTCGACATCTATGATGTGTTTGCCTAGTCCAGTGTTCCAGCAATCCACAGTCATGAATCCATACATGCTGGACACACACACACACACACACACACACACACACACACACACACACACACACACACACACACACACACACACACACAGTGAGGAGGGATAAAGATCTGCACTGTTGACCTGCAGGACCTCATTATTGCAGCCAATCAGGAGACAAAACATCAGACTGATTAGCGAATGAGCTGCACAAATAAACAGCGAAAGACTTGGGAGGAGTGAAGGAGAGAGAGAGAAGAGAGAGAGAGAGAGTGTAACCTGAGGTGAGAAGGGTTTGTCTCGTGTACAACTTAACCTCGTGCCCCCACCCCTCTGCGCTCATGTCAGAAGCCCCCGGGGTTCACTCCACATACATCAGCTCGCCCACTTGTTTTTCTTTCTCCCTGCTTCAATCTGCCGCTCCTGCAAATGCAGAACAGTCCCGGCTCTGCCACAGCTCAGCGCTCGAGATGAATGAAGAGAATCAAAGCTGCTAATCTTATCTGGGCCTTTGCAGCGCGCCTATCTATGTGTGTGTGTTTGTGTGTGTATGTGTGTGTGTGTGTGTGTGTTTCCTTCCAGCTGTGCTCCACTTCACTCTGATACAGCCTCAGTGGGTTATATAAGATCTGGCAGACTCGACTTGTGGAGTAAATTACTGTGTACATTAGTGTGTGTGTGTGTGTGTGTGTGTGTGGAATCATGCCGTCTGCTGCAGTGAAATAGGAGTTATCTGAGGGGAACATGCAGTGTCTGGAGCCGGCAGCCACAGGCACAGGCACGGTTACACTATATTCTACAGTACAGAAGGACACACGTCTGAGCGCGGCCCTGCCACAGTGACACACTCACACCGGTGTGAACGACTTTACGAGAGCCCAGGAATCTGGCTGCTGGATATTTCCTCCATTCCTCTGTCAGCCATTCATCTCTCAGCTCAGGGGAGGAGGAGAGGAGTGAAGGGCGCGAGAGTCAGACACGAGAGAGGGAACACGAGAGACCGTCTCTTCATTCAGCCGCTGGAAACCAGCCAAGAACATTCTGTACTGGTTTGTTTGTGGGGGGAAATAGAGAATACGTTTTCTATTCCTCGCCAGGATGACCTTCCTGTCTTGTTTCTCTGTTCCACTCTCAGTCTGTAGGATTCCCCATCTGGCTGATTTTCATAGCTATCCATAAGCGAGCTAGCTCGTGTGTGTGTGTGTGTGTGTGTGTGTGTGTGTGTGTGCTAAAAGGTACGAAGGCTCATATGGTAAAAGGAACAACTGAACATAGGCCTTATAACCGTGCGTGTAACCCCATATGTACATGTTTAATATCTGCCGGTCTGTTTGGAGAACCTTTAAACACGGAGCTCCGTTTCTCTCGGTTCCTCTCGGCGCAGTCCGGACAGCCACAGTTGCTCAAGAGGCGTCAGTCTGGAACATGTGCTTCCAATACCATGTTTGTGAGAACGGATAACACAGAGACGATTTCACACCATAAGTCTGAACTTAACTCAATCTGGTGACTTTCAGAGGGCCGAGTTGAGTTGGAGATCCCAACATGGACGGCTTTAAGAACAGCGACTTCACAAAATAAGATCGAGTGAAGGCCTCAGGCTACTGCTGCATATAAAGTAGTAGTGTGAAGTGTCTCCGCAGTCCCTTCAGTCCTGGAAGTTCTGTGTCGAGGTTCAGTGTGTCTTGAAGCCGTCCGCTGCCATGACACCAGGAAGTGTAGAAGGATCGGCAGTGATACTCTGAATGTCGTCCAGATTGTCCGAGGTGTGTGAAGCGTTGTGGACGGTAGGGTTACCAGACTGTTTTGCCCAGGGCGGAGTGTGCTGTTCACTCTCAATTCAACAGCTTCTCCAATGACGAACACATTTACTACACCATCAAATGTGAAGGTTCCGAGCATGAGTGGACCAATCACAGCCCCTGTTCTGCCTACTTCCCCTCACATCTGTACTGTGCCAAACGCACAGATCGAGGCTCTCGGAGGTGTGTGTAGCGTTGAAGCAGAGGCTGTGCTCAGGCGGTTCGCGGTAACCCATAGTCTTCTCTTATCATCATGTATGTGACTGAAGGCCTCAGTATACTTCCCCGTCGCCGCTACGTCGTTCCTACGACGTAGACGTCGTAGCCCTACGACGGGCTACGTCGGGCTACGTCGGGGCTTGACGTGCGCCTCCCGAAAATTGTGACTTCGCGTCGTTTCGACGCGTGGTGACGTGAACGTCGAGGGCTGTGATTGGTCCGCTTTCGCGTTGTTTATAGAATAAAGTAGAACTCACCCGGAAAACTTTTCTGGCCCGAACAGTGCTTCGGGAGAAATATAGATCCAAAATTGAGCGGCGCACATCCCTATACTGTTAGCAGTGTTAGCACTGTTAGCAGACGGGGCTATGTGTATAGCCGCTCCTCAAACGGCTTTAATCGTCCAAAAGCTCATTAGTTTCACCAATATTTCATCACGGTCCGCTCAGCCTCTCCTCCACCACAGCCCGGTGTCACCAGATATGTCATATATGCAGATATATGTTCGGTAAATGCACGCGTGTCTAGATACGTACGTCTAGAAATCTATGTCTACAGATCTATGTCTAGGTAAAGCCGGACCTACGGAAGCCGCATTGTTGTTGTGACTGCTAGCGGCTTGGCAGAGGAGGGCGTTCCCTTGACGCAGGAGCAAGATATGTTCAGTAGCGGCGTAGGGTTGTCGGCGTAGGAACGCCGTGGCGGCGACGGGGGAGTATACTGAGGCCTTTAGGCTTCACTGAAAACTGAGAAACCCAGAAGTTTTCAGATACCATGGAGGACAGAGCAAAACCAAATATTTGTAGAAACACACTTTTTCCTAGCTAATCAGATGATTATGACAACTTTTATGGTTTATTCTTCCTATTACTGCGCTCTCTAGTCTCGTCTACTGGATACACGACTTGGAAGCTATTCAGTGAAAGAAACTCGAGAGTTTCATCAGTCCTCTTCATATGATGGAGAACAACAGATACACTGGTCATTTTTCATATAACCTGAACCTGGTTTTCAACACTTTGTCCAGATTCATACCGTTTCACCTGCAGCTTTGTGGTCGTAGACCCGTAACGTAAGTTAGGAGTAACTCAGAGTTCAGTGTCTTGTTTAAGGATGTTTCAACACTTGCAGAGGACGAGGTGGGGGATCAAACCCGCAACCTTGCAGTTGGAAGCCAACCCGACTAAGCCACAGCTGCCCACGGGTGACCATAATTGACATGTCAACCATGTAGGAAGTCACTGAGGATTCACTGGAAACAAGCTAGACTGGGTGAAACATCTACAAACATTTGCGCACACGAGTCGTGGGAGAAATCAGACGCACTGCTCACGACGCACACAGACAAACACAATATGAAAGCCAAAGACAAACCTCATTATGCAGCCTCGACGTCTCCAATCAAGAAAACTAATCGGTAAAAAAGTTCTTTCTGGGAATATTTATTCAACAGTGCACCGATGTCCACTCAGTCCAACAATCAATAAAAGCCTCTTTGTTAGAAATACATTAGAAGCAGTGGACCTCTCCAACGGCCTTGCTCTGCCATAAACACCACTTATAAAGCTGCACAAATTGGCATTATCCAGCACAGAACTGACGGTAAAAAATGTATTTCCACTGCAGCCTCTGGCTGGCGTGCATCGCCGACGGCCTCTATAAGTTATTAGTGAGGGTGTGTGGAAAGACCACGATGACAGAGCAATATGTGCTGTACGGCAAAGAGCTATAAACAGAGCGCCAGCTCAATGCCAGCTCCAGAGTATTAGCGTGCGTTTCAGCAGAGCGAGCAATTAGAGAGCGGAGGGCAGGTCATTTGTTCGCTGTGACCGGAGGAAAGTCAGCCAGCCGCCGACTGACAGCTCAGAAGTGTCTGAGCTCAATCCGCTGATGCCGATGATAGTCAAGGCGAAAAAACCCCAAGAAAAACAACATGAGGGCCAAAAGAAAACATTATATGGTTCTTGTACATCATCAATCACTGGTTAAGAATGAGTTAAAACTAAGAAGCCCTTATTCTGAACTTTTAAAACCCTTGTAATAGGCTGATAATGCTTCAGCTACGTCACTTTCACACAGTGTTGGGTGAATTCACTGCGTGCTAAATAGAAATTGTTACCGGCGTTGCGTCTTATTTCGTTTGGCTGTCCAGCTATAGACTCAAACTGCTTCTGCAAGGCCTTTTGGCTCCACACACTCATGTCTTTGTTTTCCAGGAAACATTCTTGGTTCTCTTTCTACAAGAAAAACTGAAAGCCTTGTCGGTCCTGGTCGACTGGTTGAGAGCTAATGGGAGAATTTTCTTGTCGGACACAACACTGCTTAAAATGATCTGGAAACGTATGAATGAGAAACAAAACCCGTCTGATACAGGTCGTTAGATAGAGAACAGCTTTTAGTATTGTCATTGTCATACTGCAGAATTACATCGAAGTGAGAGTACAGAGGGGTTTTCTGCAGTCTCTGGACATTAAATCTCATATTAAATCATTTTCTGCTTGTTGGTTTTTTTTTTTTTTTTTCAGTAAAAATGCTATTAATATTGACAATTGTGTGTTGTTTTATTCTAACAGTAGGAATAGGCTCCTTTAGCTCAGGCATCCACACTCGCAGTTGAGCATTGAGGACACAAAGACCTCAGTGAAATCTAAATTCTGCGTCTCGTATTCTGCACACAGCTTCCATCCCAGAGATTTTTTAAACAGAAACTTTCCATCCATCGAAATAAACAACACGCTCATCTGATTCATCATTACATCTGTTCTTAGCTTTTTCCTCACAGCGATTTGTTTTCTGATGGTCTGCTGCATCGCTGCTCTAGCTGAAAGAAGAATGAGGAATTGTCTTCAAACTGACACTTTATTGAAGGAAACAAAGGCTTCCTGTCCGTGGCGGAATAAAAACATGGCTGCCTTAGCGCTCCTCTGAGCGCTCGCCACATTCCAGCTCCCTCAAACACACACCTGAAGACACTCCACCAAATCAACTCAAACATGCCAGTTCTGCTGAGAACAGGACAGCAGTGGATGCACTGAACATCACAGGGTCGCCATGTTATGATCGGTATGTTGAGAAGGGGAAGGAAGTTTCTCAGGTGCACTAATAAAAATGATCCATGTTGCAGAATAAAATCTCTTCTGATCATTTTTTACATGTAGACACGACGATGGTCCGAACATCTGTTAGTGCCACTTTTTTTTTAGCTCCAATTATAAATGACTCATGTTTCATCTAAATTGCCGATTGAAGCAGTTTTATGTTGTTGCAGAGCTGCAAGTGTCAGCAGGGCCAAGGTTGCATTAAACAGTAATTAAAGAAACGTTTTTTTTTTTTTTTTTAATTATCTCCCTCATGTTGGCTCTGCCTCTTCAAACCAGTCTCCAGCCGCCTGGAGCTGTCTGCTGTTTCACAGGTAGACGGCTCATGGAAGTGACTGACAGCTGCTCCGACGGGAACCCGATCGGCCCGACGGGGGAGGAGAGCGCAGCGAACGGTGCAGCGCAGTGCAGAAAAATCACACATCGGAGCTTCAAGTTGCGTCTTGCAGCATTTGCATCTCGGTCTGAAAACATGAGCAATGCAGGAAACTTCCATCAAGTGCCTCACAGCGCCTGATGAATAATAAAGCTTTCATCTGCCAGACGAATAAAACAAAAACTCCTGCGTCTTGTAGAAACACAGCGGCTGTCAGTGTTTCATCATCCTCGGATTAATCTTGATAGGAACCTTTGATTTTGCGCAGAAAAAAGTCACACATTTCCTTATAAATCCAAGCCAAACAATCACATACACACACACACACACACACACACACACAAAAGGTCCAGTGTGTGAATGGTCCACCTCGCGGTCTTTGAAGGCCGCTGGAGCGATCTGCGGCCGTAATGCTTTTCTGTTGACTTCATGTTTACTTAGCCATTAAAGGCTGCAGCAGGTCTGAAATCAAAACCTGCTCGACTGTTTGGCTTGGATCGAGTGCGCCTCATAAGTGAACACTTGAGCCGCGTTAAACACTTGTACCGCCAACACGGTCGTGGCACAGGTCGCCGGAGCATCTCCCAAAGAGCACTGTCACTCTGTCTTATTTGTGCAGAAAATGATGGGAAAGAAAACGGAGCAAGAAGGCTCTAGATTTTAAAGTTCAGAGCAAGATGGGTGATGAATCGTGCTGCTGGCTCGGATGAAACAAACACCGGAAGAGTCGGATTTTTCCCACCATCCTGACTGTCAGGTCAAACTCAAACATCTTGATTTCAGCATCGCTCTGGTTTCCACATTTACTCTTGACTCATGTGTTTGTGCTCCTCAAGACACTTGAAGGACAATTGCTAAATCTTTTTTTTTTTCCCCCAAACATACAAGTTGTAACTCCGTTTGTTGATTGCCCTCAAGATCACAGTTTTGTGCTGTCATATGAATTAAGTCTGATTTTTTGTTGTGCTGCACAGAAATACAGCTTAAAGCAACAACTAGAGGCTGATCGCCCAACTTTGCAACATCTCAGACAGGTTGCATGAACCCACTCATTTTTCAATTCTTGGTCTTTCTTTCTTTCTTTCTTTTTCTGTTATTCTTTGCTTTGACATTTCAAACACATTCTGGCAGATTGTTGGAACAACGTTTAAAGTCGTTCCAGATGGAACGTCGACGGGTCCCCTCAAAAGAGGTCCTTGTTTTTAGGAATCAAAGTGGAGTCAGGCCTAATTAGAGCTGAGAATGACATTAAAGGAAAGGAAAGGAAAGCAAAAGAAAGGAAACCAAGGCTAATGAACTGTACTTTCAGTCGTATTGTTCAAATCCTCCGACCTGAAGAGACACAGAAGGAAACGCTCAACAACGCTGACATTCCCTTTATTTTATTGGCACCATCCTATCTTGTGATATCCCAGTTAACTCGGAGTTCCCCGCCAAACCCACTATCAGTGTTTGTGTATCTGGGCTCTCCAGCCTCACTTTGGTACATGCACATATCTGACATTTCTCCAGCCCCTTACGATTAGTGGAGCAGCGGGCATGAGAGACGACGTCTTATCAGCATCTTGAGTCTCCTCCAACCAAAACACGGAGAAACGCAGCAGCGCGCCTCCCCCACTCCCACGTTCTGCACCGGTACAGACCTGACGGACGTTTTGGCATTGTTTTCAGGAAAAAAAGAAAACAAAAAAAAAACAGATAGAGCAACACAAACACAGCAGCCTTCCACTGCTGCTGATGGAACATCTGTCAGTTTCATTACTCAGTTTATACAAACCCACAAACGCAGAGAAGATGACTGATTTTCATATTCAGATAAGTAAAAATGTGCAGAGTTCAGAGGCTCTTCAATTAGTTCCAAAATACATTCACATAGAAATGTGAGAGGAGGATGTTGGACTATTTCAGTTGATGGAATGTTTTCCAGTGGAAATGCAAAAGTTTCATAATGTTTTGGAGGTTAAAGTTTATTTAGTTGCAAGATCTGAAATACAATGGCTTCTTACTCAGCTGTCGTCGTCTATCTCACCATTAAATCAACAGAAACAAGCAAGCTAAGAATGACGACACAGCTGTTCCTTGATCGCTGCCTCCTTATAATTACCAAGTGTATTTGACATGAAAGTGTGAAGTTTACATCGTCTTAGTCATATTAATCTTTCATTATTTTCTTTGGTTTGATGTTTACTTTGAGTTTGAAAACTTTCAGTGGAAATTTTTAGAACATCGTTATGGATGCGTGAATGCTCATTCAGGTAGAAAGTGGATCTGAAAACTCCAGAACTGTCTTTAAAGTCCTCCTAAAAGCCCCTGTCAAACTTTTCACCCACCTTGTTTGTCTCGGAGAAGGCAGGCGAGCCTTAAGCTAACCCCACCTAACCCCAACTACAACACGGCCCTGACAGTAATATCTCAATACTTTATTTTTCTGCTGCTCCACAGAATAATAAAATGCTGTTTCACCAGCCTCTATTATCATTCCACATGCCGGCCAGTTTGGTTCCAGTAGGAACAACAAAGCTGCCCCCGCTATGCACTTATCTGAGGGGAAATATTTTCTCTGTGAATTAACATTGAGAATATGGACCAGCGCTGAGGGCTTCCACGCAGCCGTGACTGGCAGGCAGACATGTCCACACACACCGACAAGCCTGCAAGAACTCACAGGCCGATGGAGCGCACAATACTGTACACACACACACACACGTATGCTGTGAGCGCACACAATGCGTCAGCTGGGTGGTAATTGTGTGGAGCAGTGTAAACAGGAAACATGTCGCGGGGCCTCAAGGTTCGTCATCAGACCTCCCAAAGCCTCGGTACACAGCAGAACAATGCCAGCCAGACCCTAAAAATACACACTCAATTTGTCAGCATATCTGCGTCGGCCTGCTATGAGTGTGAGGGGCTATGTGGGCATCAGTGCATGCCAGTGCAGGTTTATCTACAGTATATGTGTGTGTGTGTGTGTGTGTGTGTGTAGTGTCGGTAAGGAGGCTGCGGTATAAACAAACTTGCGGAGAATGGAGCAATTTCCTGGTACAAACAGCAGGATAAAACCTCAGACAAGTTCAGACAGCGAGAAGGAGGGGAAGAGAAGAATGGGCCGTGATTTTCTTTCACGTTTCTCGCTGCTTTCACAGGAAACGGAGTCGGCTTAAGAACGGGATCACTTTCATTTACAGTTTCAGCCGAACAGGCGTTGCCCTCCAGGCTGAAGGTGCCAAACACCTGACAGCTAATGATGAAAATATAACATAAACAATGCATGAAAGTCAGCAGTGTGACAGCTTCATGGATTGATGAAGTGAAAACGAACTGGACAACAAGTGGAACTGAGGTTGACATGATTTAGCATAAAGTTGCTGTAATTTTGATTTAAAAAAAAAAACACCAACATGCATCCACTCTCCTGTCTCTGATCTGCCAGTACGTTACAGTGAAGCCAAATGTTTCTCTTGCGAGCTCTAATTTCTCTAATGTTTAATGCAACTTTAATGACCTCTGGGCAGTCAGAGCCCCAGGCCGTACATGTGTATCTGGGTCCCCAAATCGAGGAAGTAGACCTCAGGTTGGACACCACTGGTATATCTTTTGAAGTTAGATCATTGCATGTCTTTTTATTTATTTATTTTTTTTTAATTTAACAGGACATTTACCACTCTTTCATGATGTAATGGAGCAGATATTGTGAAATATTTGTGATTTGAGTCAGTTTTACACCGACCAACATGACTACAAGAGATGATGGTGTTTGTTTTTAATTCAGTGAAAGTGAAAAGCCTTTTTTTTATGTTCTTTATTTATACACAGTTTCTGGATGTGACAATGAGAGCCGCATCAGATCAGCGTTATGGTAGGAGGTTTGACTGCGCTTCTTGCTGCCTTGCTCCAGTATGCGCTGCCATGGTATCTTTTTCTGGTCTGAACTGTTTCGCAGTTATTGATTCAGGAAGCGTCTTGTCTAATGGAGGGAAAGTCTTCTGAATCGGAAGCAGGTTTGTTTCCTTTCAGTGACATGTGGCACAGTTAAGTCCTGAATCTGTCTCCGTACACACACACACACACACACACACACACACACACACACACACACACACACACACACACACACGTAACTGGATGGCAAAGAACAGCCTTATCGTTCTGCCATCTGAGAAGGGCTCGTTCCACATGCACACACACAAACACAAAGGATGAAAGAGGCGCGTCTCCTGCATTGCTTTGGCTGTCGTTAACCTGCCATAAATTAACAGAGCGGCTCCTATATTTAGTTTGGAGTCGGGCCAAACGTTCTCACGGCTCGCATGCGTGTCTGACAAACTTTTTTCTTCAACAGAACTGGTTAAGATTTAGGCCCGGGGATCAGCCACGCATGTTCACACACATGCACAAATGCACGCATGCACAAGTCATTAAGGTGCAACCCCAGCTAAAACACTTAAACCCGCGCAGATTACGGCGGGGTAAGCCCTCTGATGATTTCCATTTGAAGTGCAGAGGGCCCGTTTCAGTACAGAACATTTAAAATATTTTTAAAGCTTAATTGACCACAAACGTGACTTAAAGATTTTTCTGTCTGTTTTTTTTTCCGCACCGAGACAAAAAAGGGCCTGTGTGTGTCTGCAAAGTCCTGAGATTACAATTAACTCTTTGATTACTGAGGCTGTATCAGGGAAAGGTGGAAGGGCGAGAGCGTGGTGGTGGGGGCTTCGGCACAGTCTCACACTCTCTTAGCGACCTAACACCCTCCCGGGTTGTTGTTTTTGTTTTCCATGGAGTTTCTAGAATGCACTGCATGTACGGTATTAACCCGTCTGTAACCTGATTCATGCTGATGTTGTGTAATATGCGTTACTGCACCGTGTGCATACACACAAGCTGTACACTAATGCAACACCCGCTCTACGAGGAGCAACAGAGCATGTGGAACTGCATGACACTCAAGCTTATTACAGTGACGAGCAGTAATTTACCTGCTGGTCGGCAGGAATGCAGAAAGAAAAAAGGCTTTCTGGAGGTTTTCCAGCAGAGAGGACACACACTGATTCTCAGGAGTCTATCATGAAGCAGGTTCTCCACTGAGTGCAGTGGTCGATCCTGAACCATGGCCCCAAGTCAGTTTTAGGTTTCTTACACACAGATATGGACCATTTTGTGTGTCTCCGTCTTAATGGTGGGTTTAGTCTGGTTTTTCCAGATCAGAATAAAGCTGACTTTGTTCATTTATTGATATTTTTGGTTCGACTGATGGCCCCCTATAAAAGTGTGAACGTTTGAAAGCTCAACATGCAGTGAAACAGCAGGCTGGTTGGAAGCACAACATAAACCGATGACTGAAACAGTTCCCAGCATATTTAAAGTTGAGATAATATTATTTTTAGACAAAATAATAATCAAATGCAAATATCTTGAGTGAAGACTACAACAGCTTACAGCATATTTTAGCCATTCAGTTAGCTTTTATAGTTTCCGGTTATTTAATCCTTTATTCAGAAGTTCTTGGTTCAATAAGCTTCCATATATATGAACAGACGCTCACTTTTAATCCACACTGGAAGCTACTTCAGAGAGACTGATTCGTTTTAACAGAGCGTGCTGTGGTGAATCCAGCCTCAGTCTGACCTCTGCGTGTGTCGATCACTCTCTTTAACCCCTCTCACTGCTCTAGGAGCCGAGCGCTCCCAATCTGGAGGCCGACTTATGATTTATGAGTTCATATTGCTGCTGTAGCACGGTGGTATTAAGAGTACTCAGAGCGGCAGTGATGTATGCTGCGAGCTGGATTCCTCTCTCATAAATGTACAGATTTGTCTGATTCTTCTCCCGGCTCTACCTTTGAACTGCGGCACATTTAATAAACTCCAAACTCCAGCACAATTTCCTGTCCCAGTGGAGGACGCTCTGTGATTGGGAGGTGAGATCAGAGGTAAAACAATAAAATATACACACTTTATCTCATATATAAATATATGTGCTTGTGGAAGCGTGCCCACCCAGACACACTTGTTATACAGACTGATTACATTTGCTATGGGGCCCGGGGGGATCCAGAGAGAACTTTGAAGGCGGGGGTGAGCAGGAATATCAGTCAAAGCCAACCCCACACAAAGGCTTCCAGCACCAAAGGCTCCGTGAAGACTGGATTCAGAATGTAGACAGCGAAGGCCTATCTGCCATCCTCAGCCTGTTTCATAACCATACGTCGTCTAAAAGGCAAAACGCTGCATTTGAATTCAATAAGTTTCTTCATCGTGACTGATAAATAGTACACAAATCGATCATACGGTGCGGTTTGTATACGTTCAACTGCGAATATCACATACAAGCAGGAGTACTCGGATGGGGGTTTGTGAGCGTTTGGCCCTGTTTATGAGAATAAGCTGATAAAAACAATATTGCGTTAATGTTTGTTTGCCTGGACGGAGCGTTGAGCCCCGAAGCAAGAACTGAAATGTGATACCATGGATGGAACATTAAGAAAACACAATCTGGGGAATGATCCGTCACATCAGTCAAAGCTGAATTGAACTGAATTGAATAGGGGATTCCTGCCCCCTACTGGAACCAGGGTTTGAATCCCTCCTCACATTCAGTCTGTCTATCCCCTCCTTCTATCCCCTAAAAAAAATCAGAACTGCATAAATTCTCTAGCTCAGAGTCTAGTTCTGCAGGTTTCTTCCTGACTGCATGCCCATTTTATAAACCATACCTTTTATAGGTCTTTTTAACTAAATATTACAAACACATCAAAGGCATAAACTCAAATAAACATAAATATACATTCACAAAAGTGGGTACACACTGGTGGGCTTCACACAAACGTGTGAAATCGATAGTTATTAACGTATGTTAGATGCTCGGTTCGGTCAGTCAATACGATTCCACTCTGGCAAGCTGGACTTTTCTCATCCCATCCCGATTCAGACACATCTTTATCAAAGTTTATGGCATAAACACAAATGTCATGATGCTGAGGTAACGTCTCAAGAAGCTTAAACCATGTCAGTACAGCTGATTGTTCTGACTGAATCTCTCAAACAGTGGTTGATGCAGTAAATGTAATTTTTTTTTGTTTTCTTTGTCAAATTTAATTCTCCCTCCTCCCTTCATGTTTTTTACTGTATTCCATTCCATTTCCCAGCAACAGACCTGAAGACTGAAGCGTAGTTAGATTCTCTGATCGCAGTTCAAACAGGTCACTGTGAGGCCACAGAACCAAGTCAACACCGCATGAGAAAACTCCCGGAATATTCTTGATCACGCTCTTTGCCTCCACACAGATTTGTTATCAGTGCCTCAGAGCATTGTCTCAGCGAGTCTGGACATCCAGCGTGAATCCCTCAGACCACAGATCAAGACTCATCCACAATCCTTAAAACAGCAGGCCTCGGCGGCGAGCGCGCTGATCCGCCTCGCCTTTGTCTGGCGGTGAAATCTGCTGATGTGAATCAGAGCGGGCTTCTCCCAGGTTTATCTGTTCCTCTGATTCTCACGTCATCCTCCACAGACTGCAGAGACGGTTTCAAGGTCTCAGCCTCACTTCATGACGACCTCGTTCGAATTACTGTGAATCATCTAACAGGATGAAGATTCTGACAAAACGTCAACATGAGACGAAACCAGTGTCTCTGGGTGGCCTGGTCCTTCTGGAGGGATGAAGATGGGCTTGAAATGAAGGCAGAAAATTTATATTTTTGTATAGTTGTGCAGGGAAAGGGCTCAAGATGAGGATAAAAAAAACAAAAACTAATTTCTAAAAACGATTAAGGAAAAACAAAACTATTCTCAACATGATGCAACAAAACCAAAGTCCAGATGAATCAGACGAGAGGAAACACAGGCACAAAACACTGGGAACAATATGAAACGTCTTTATTTAGATTTATGTAAGTGTCTGGTTGTTAAACTGTCCTGATTCATCGTGTTCTGATGACATGTACTTTAGTCGATCAGGGATAATTTAATGATTTTAACAGTTCCTGGAGGGGTTGTGGTTTGGACTGGTTTTAATGGGATTTATGTTGCGTTCATCCCTGACCTCCCCGTTTTGTTTTCTCTTAGGGACAGAAAATGAAATATAAATCCATTTGTTCATATTTCAATGATAATCTAACAGCCTTCACTTGACCGCTGGGATGTTTCCATAACATAGCTGGTAGTGGTGCAAACTGGGGATCCAGGTATCAAATTACACAGGAGCATCAGGAGAGACCGAATACAGACAGTCATTAGTCCAACAGCCCACAGGACAACAAGCTCACAGAGTCCACAAGCAGAATATGAAGAGTGATTAAAGATCAGCGTGATCATGCAAAAGCGACAGTGATCATGCACTGAGTTTTTCCCACCTTGTTGTGCAGTGATTGGTTGATGGGGGGTAAAGAGGTGTGGTCTAACTGTGGAAGCTAACTTCTTTAAAACAGCCTGACACCTTTTAGCCCGCCTGATGAAGATTTGAAAGAATCCACTAGAACTCCAGTCGTCCGCTCATCGGGGGCCTCCGCAGAGACAGAGTCCACACACGCTTGGCATTTCGCCTCATCCTTCAGTGTCGTCTCGCCCCGCTCGCTCTCTTTCTGCCCGCTCTTTGTCTCGGGGCCGCTGTTGCCCCAGGACCTCGATAAACACGGCTGATCCGGGGTCTTCGCTCCGAGCAGCCAGTGTTTGAAGGGCGGCCTTTCTGCCCAGGACCCTGTTTATTCTGCCCGCTCCCCGTCAACTGTGTTTAATGTCACCCAGAGCACACACACACACGCACACACACACACGTGTACGTGTGTGTGTGTGTGTGTGTGTGTGTGTGTGTGTGTGTGGTTCATGTTAAAAGCAGAGCCGCACTGTAACGTGAGCGCTGACAGACTAAATCCTTGGTGGGAAAGTGGCTTTTGGACAGTAATAAATAATAAAATTTATCTGAAAAAAGACGTGACCTGGACGGATTGCAGCAGCACACACACCCCTCGGTGCTCTAAAGTGTGTGACTGTGGAAAAGAAAACATACGGAAGCCTTGCAGGATCATAGGATATTCTCAAATAAACAAACAGCGTTACGGACTTCAGGCTCGGAGCTGCTTGGTTTTATTCTGCCGGATTCAATGTTGTTTTTGTTTTTTACTTTGAACCTAATTTGGATAAACTCCTCCACTTCTTTAAATAGCTATTTTTTTTTTAGTTTTTCTCTGGAATACGGCAAGATTTCACTGAATTTCATTCACTCGTTTCAAGTATAATCAACGTCATTATTGTCGGATATATTAATCACATAAATACAATAAAGGTAAGAATAAAGTTATGACAATTGTCCACCTTGTTGCTGTCTCAGTCGGCTATCACGAGTTACACACAGTTTATGAAGTCTGATAATGAGCATTGGTAGACATTGTAGACTTCTGTTATCATAGTAACAATAAACCAATACAATTAAGTGTTTACAGCCTCACACACTTTAGGCAAGTTAATGAAAACATTTTCATTAAAAAAGCTGTAAAATAGTATTTTTTATCAGTAGAGTTTGTCAAAGTTTTTCTGTGTTCTTCAAACTTTGAGACTGATCATCTCCCAGATTGGATTCTTCGTCTTCATTTCTAGTTCTTTAATATGTTTGACAGCTTTCTCCACCGACTTGACATCTTGTGCACGCAACCAAACGAACGGGGAAATTATACTTTCCAGCCGACCGTTGTGTAAACGGGATCTGAATCATGCAAAACCATAATTTAAACACACACATTCGAATGCCTCATGGTGTCATTTTTAGGCCTCGTTTCAAGTGAAGATGCACCATGTGTTCCGAAAATCTTCACGTTTGTAAGGCAGTGTTTTCAAAACTTTGAAAAGATGGAGTTAGATATATACATATATATATATATATATATATATATATATATATATATAAAAGTTGCTTTTTGCACTGTTTCCATGGAGATGGACTCCTGTGTTTTTGAACAGTTCCACCTTGGGAACAGTTTCCAGTGGCTCTGAACGCTGTTCTCTGTCGACGGCCTTCTGAAGCACAGCGGAGGTTTTCGGTTTTCACTCTAAAACATTGTTGTGTAAACAGCAGAAGACCTGAAAAGTACAATCTGAAAGTGTGTTTATGTGGTCAACATCTTTCAGGTTGTACAAGAGTAAACGAAACCCAGTGTGAGATCGACAATAGAAGCAAAAATCCCAGAATAAATGCATTCTGGGTAATTAGACGAGGTTTTGATGGATTTCTGTAAATCAATGGAGGCGGCAGCTGAAGATGTTTTACGGAGACCCGAGGTGAACACAAGACACACGTGTTCGCATAAAACCCTCGAATGGTTAACTCAATCACACACACAAACACACACACGTGCACGGCTACAAACGGCCCCCGAAGGTCCAGTGTGCTCCACCATCAACACTCCCCTCTTCCTCTTTCACAAACCCCCCCACCTCCACCCCCCCTCCCCCTCCCCCTCCTCCACCCCCCCCATCTGCTGAGCTCACAAAGAATTTAATAGCTGTGCCGAGAAACATCTGCAAACCATTTCAGCTGTTGTTGTTGAGTCGGACCGAGAGCGGAGGAGACGGACTGGACGCTGCATCCACTGGAAGCGTCCTCCGCGGAGGAGGCCGAGTGGAGGAGGGAGTGTGAGTGGATGGGGGCGGGGGGGGGGGCACGGGATTTTATTGTTGGGATCAAGTGTGAAACTTGGTGAAGTTCATTAACATGTTCTACCGACTCCCCTCAGCCACCACAAGCGAAACAAAACGTCTTTTCTCCCAGTAGTTTCCATCCGAATGGCTCCTACAGTACAGCCTCACTGACAGTCATATTAATGGACCTGATGCATGTGAATGAAACACCGCGGGGGGGTCGGGATGGACGCACTGGATATTTGCATGTTTCATTAATCTGCTCACGTTGGTCCTTGGGTGGGCCTTGTGCATATGTGTGTGTCTGTGTGTGTGTGTGTGTGTGTGTGTGTGTAGAGGCATTTAAATTTTCCACTATTTTAGGCATTCGATCTCAGCTGAATAGAGATGGTCTGTGAAACCACAAAAAAAAAAAAAAAAAAAAAAAGAAATGAAAAAGAAAAACAAGTAGAAAGAGTGCAGAAAGTTTGGGTGGCCTGTTCTGTTTTGGGTGGATGAGCGAGTGGAGTAGTGTGTGTGTGTGTGTGTGTGTGTGTGTGTGTGTGTGAGTAGGGGAGGGGGATCTACAGTAAGCCCCAAGCGCACAGACTGTCATCAGCATCAGTGATGAATAGGCCTACCTGGAGAGAGGGTCCCTGAAACACACACTCACACACACACACACGCAGCCTGCCTGCAGATGGATTATGCAGCACCGACAATAGTCGTCTTCTGTTTCATGCCTTTTCTCCAGCACACACACGCATGCTGACACACCGCAGGCGCACCGGGTGTAATCCGCTGTGTGTGTTTATATTGTCCTCGGCCCCCCAGGATTACAGCAGCTGAGAGGGGAATGCTGGGAACAGCAGGTGAAGCGCCACGATGGGGCGTCTTTCCATGACGTGGGAGTCTCTGAGGTGACCACACACCCCCGGAGGCAGCAACAAAAGAGTGTGTGTTGTAAATATATGACACACTTTTCTTTTTTTTTCATTTAAAGTGGACAGTGGATCACCTCAGGTGGCTACATTACCTCAAGAAACACCAACTTCCTAGTTAGCTGAACTGTATTGTAAACTCAAAATAGCCAACTTTGTGATTGTTAACAGTGCTGGTGTTTATAGTGAAATCAACTTCAAGCTGATTAATTTGGTAACCAGCGTGCTGCCAGGGTGAGTTTGTTAAAACATGCATACAGATTTTTTGGGGGACATTTCACTGTATTTTGCAAAACAGAATTTCATCAACACTGGCTTTATGTTGGGATTGTGGTCATTTTCAATACCAGTTGTTTGATCTTGTAAAATATCAGACATTCTCATCTTGCACACTCTGTGCCACGACAAAAAGAAGAAGAAGAAAAACCCTGAAGTTTTAATTTAAAGGATATTATGGCAGTATTTTACCAGTCTGGTCCACTCAGGATGAAACTGCCATTACGTGGCCTCTGAAGTAAAATGTGTTTGACACCGTTGCTTTTTTCTGCGTTAAAATATCTCTCTTTTATAGTCAGTGGTTCAGAAATAAATCATCTCTATAATCAAATAATATAGAAATAATTATTTCAAGTTTTACTGGGCAATTAGAAAATAAAACTGTGTCAAATGTATGCTTGATTTTTGTCTCTAGCTCTTCTGAAAATTATAAATTTCTATTTGGTAAGTTACAAAATTTTATATTTTCCAGAAATTATCAAACCTTCATGAATGGATGGAAAGTGGACACGTCTCTTCATAAAGTGACCGAACCAGGCGGAGCTCAAGTCATGAAATAACAGTCATGAAGTGAAGACCACAAAGACAAACGGACGAAATTATGAAATCTGTTGAAATTACACAACTGGAAAGAACACAAAACCTAAGATGAGACAAACTCTGTGATCATAAATGAAACAAAACCAAGTTTCTAAATGAAAAAAACATTTAAAAAATTAAATTCACTGGAAATATGTCAGTTCTGCTCTGACAAATAAGTGTGGCTAAATGGAAGTGAGTCAGTATGACCCAGAGAGAATTTTGGCGATGACGCAGCATTCCCAAGTGGATCAGTGAGAGCAGCCTGCAGTTACTAAAACTAGAGAAATCTGTAAGCTGTGTTGGACGATACAGGTTGCTGTGGGTTTGTGTAGCAGAAATACACCCGGAGGATCTGGTACAGTGACAAACATCCTTTCCTCTGCTGACCGGTGAGGCCAGAAGCCGTTAACCTGCATGTCACAGCGAGGAAACCGCTGTCCAAACAAGATAGACCGCCGCTCCGACTCCCGGCTCTGACTCATCTGTCTCATCCTCCTCACTTTTATCACCAGCTGCACTTTCCCAGAGCCCGTTACGATGCAGCTTCCAGATCGAAGGTCATGGACACAGCCGACGGTCTGAACGCTTTGGGAACAGACACGGAATTCAACGAAGAGCGTCACATCAAAAAAGATTGGGTATTTTATCCTCAGAAGTGCTATTATCTCAATGAAACGTGGCTGAATGCAGGATTTTCTGTGGATAAAACAGTGACAGTGATTGTTTCAGAGCCTGATGTGTATAGCTTATAAAAAGAAATATAAAAATATTCCACTCAAACATGGCTGGATTGTGTCTAACAGGCAGAAAAAAATACAGATCAAGATTCCTTATTTGCTCTCATGAATTGGAAATGTTTTCCAACTGGGTTTATTTTATTGTAGTTGATTCATATACAGCATATGAAGACATCTGCCTATGACTGTATTGATTTAACTAGTTTGAAAAGGAAAAGTGAATCAACTCAGTCTTTAACCAGTGTGTCGAGAAGCGTTTCCTCACCTGGCCCGCCACAGCTTTCATTTATAGACTTTATTCTCATTCTATGCTCCTTCCAAGCAATAGTAATCTTTCCTCAATATCTTCTGCTGCTTTTATAACCTGCGACAACCCTTGAGTGTGCGAAAGATCATCTCTCATAGCGTCTGTTTTTGACTAAATTAACCTTTATTAGCTGTCTCTTCCTCCAACTCCATGATTTCATTTTGTGCTCCACCTGATCACTTCATGATGAATGCACGCAAACTGAAGCATTGTGAGAGGGGAGTGCTGGTCCCTGATCAACCACAGAGTGGCTCAAACTGAAAGTGAAATCTATTTGTGTGGGAATGCTATCTAGCACACTTATGTTGTGTTTACTTAGTTCATTTAAACGTGTTCAGAGTCACTGAAGACTCAATTTTGACAACAGCTTCCAAGGTGGAACTTTTCATAATATATCACAGCATACAATTTTCTGCACCTGTGTATAATTTTACTGCAAAAAATGCTAACTACATTGTTTTGGGTGTCGCTATCGTTTGTGTATAAATGCACATCGTTTTCAAAATGTCTTCATGTTTTCAAATTTCTGAAACCAAAACCCAAAAATGATGCGTCTTCACCTCGAAAATTGCCGTGTTGATGGAGCCTTGGTAAATCAGAGCCTTTAATGTCGAATTCGACCTTGAAAACAATCCATGCACCGAATATATTTTGAAGGAGTGGTTATCAGATTTGCCAGATGAATAACTACCAAACCGGGGCTGTTTGAAGCAGTAAACTGAGAGCGCACGCCAACATCCCGCTTCAGGGAACAAATCCTGACCTGTCGTCCAAAACGTGAGCGAATGTCAGGTGAAGCAATGAGACAGGTTTGCAGAGCAGAAAGCATCATTTCTCGGGGTGATCGTGGAGTTAGAGTCACCTCTCTACTCTAAACGGGGCTTCAGTCAGACTTCCCACATTTCAATCACTTTCCTCCACTGCTGATGGCCAAGCTGCTGTCAGCTGATGGCTGTTTTGAGTTTGAGCCTTGGAATAGGATTTTAACATAACAGAGAGTCTCTGCTCAAAACCACCGCTGGTTTATTGTCAAATCAAGAGAAGAAAAGGCAGCTGTAATTATATCTCTTTCTTTCAAATGACAGCTTTTTGGACCTCCTGCTGAAACCTTTTGGGCACCCAAGGTTAAAGCATCTGGAAGGATTTACCCTGTGGAAGTACGTTTTGTCATTTGAGTGTTTGTGTAATGGTTTTTCAGTGAGCTTCGCTCTGAGAGTTTTTGTTGATTCTCTGTTTCGTCGAGCTGCAGGTTTTCGCTCCCACACAACCTGCAGACTCAGGTTCGATCATGACAGATGGAATATAGACAGAAAGATGAGGAGACGATGCACCGAGCAGGAGGTCTGATTCAGAGAGGAGGGAAAAAAAAAGGAAGCTGGAGAACAAAGAAAGAAGAAAGCGAATGAGGAGGCGGAGGGGAAACGAGAGAGGGAGGGAGGTATTCATCGGTTATATAAGCCAGCTAAATGAGTCAGTGCAGAAATCAGAGTTATCAGAGCAGAGAGACGGACAGACTTGGCCAGAGAATACGAGGAATCACACACTCAACGATAAGGCTGCTTTATGGCGTCTTGCTTGTCGGGTTTTGTTATTTCTTAAAAGACGTCCAGATCAAAAGGTTTGTCAGTCGAAGAGTCTCGCACACGGAGGCCGCTCATCGCACATTTACCGACTTGTCCGCCTGCCAGCAAACCCATTAACCTCGCTGTTCTCTCCGTCCTTTAGCAAACAGGAGGAACAACTCAAACTTTCAAACTTTCAGTCTGATCTGCTCCAGGTATGAGCAGGGATTACAGATAGGATGAGGTGTAGGATTAGGTGTGTGTGTGTGTGTGAGAGTGCATGTGTGTATGTACCACAGGGAGGGCTGTAATGACTGTGTTTGTAGAGCCGCCCTGGCAGGTCTCCTCATTCATTCAGATAGGATGTGTTTTCACTTCCGGTTTCACACAGCGTTTCGGTGCACGTACAGACGGACGAGTTTACAGCGCACACGAGCGTGCACGTCGCTGTACCTTCTGCCTGTGAGCCATGAAGGAGGAGGCTGTGCTGTATTAGTGTGTCAACTCCTGACCCACTGCTCTTACAGCAGAGCCGTAATGAGCTTATCAGTCTAGGGATGTATTTAAAGAGGTCACAGCAGTCTGGGTTATTCGCAGCAGGCTCTACACACTCAGACATGTGATGTATGTTGTCGTGGCAACAACGTTAAATACTGTTGGAGCTGATTTGTTAAAAAAAAAAAAAAGTCGATGGTGCAATGAGTTCAGCAATAAATAAAAGGGAATTAGGGGTTTCTGCTCTGAAGTGAATTTAACATTTGGCTTTATTTCACTCAGTAAAACCTCAGCGCTACACTCCAGAACACCCGAACTGCGATTCATGTGAGTCACCGGAGTTTGATGTGATCTATAGAGAGCGGAGAATTCACCAGAGCAGGACGTCCTGAGATGCCCCGGCACAAACTGAATTTTCTCCCTTTTTAAATATAAAATAAATATCCAATAGTCCAGAAGCCACAGCGTCTGACTCCGGTTCAAATGCAGAAGTGTGTGCGAAAACACTCGAGTTTGTTTTCCATACAAACTACAAGCCTATAAATCATCATTTCTCCCGAAATGTCATATTTAAGAAAACACAGCTCTGGGGTTATTTGCCGTCCCAACACAGGGTTTTTTGGTTCTCTCTGAAGCAGACTCCACTGACGGCTGTAATTGGATAAAAAGGAGAGCAAACACACGGGTCAAAAGTTAAAGGTAAATATTGACCCACGGAGTGGACACCGGGAGGCTGGAGACGAGGAAAGTCTCTGCTGCGGGGTCGCGGCACGCATCTCCCTGGACCCGGTTCGCGGCTCCGGCCTTCCAGCAGTGACACAACGGCCTTTATTCCAAGAACGGAGGAATTTGTTTGGGCTGAAATTGACAGCACTGAGCAGTGCGCCATGCAGAAGATGAAAACCGCAGATGATGAAGAGCGGAGCGAAGAAAAAGCTGATTCTTCCGAGTGAAAAGCTTCTCAGCTGCAGCTCAGGTTGCAGCCGTCTATCATCAACATCTGCACGGAAAAATTACACCTTTGTAAAGATTTCCAAAGGACCTTATTGCATTTCATAGTAAATGATCAGTGCACGTATATCTCAGCTATATCTTTAACCGCCTGCCTCTGCTTCCAGCGGCCGTTCATTATGAAAACTCTTGAGTTTCAGCCGGGCGGCCGTCCTGATAAAGACCCCGGGGTGGAAACCTAGAGCAGAGGCCATTTTGATTCTTCAATGACACGTAATGGGGGCCATTGAGTGGTCCCCGGACAGGAAACCGGGGGCCGTTGGGGGTCGTTGACAGGCGTCACGGTCCCCTTTCTCCACTCATCTGGAGGGGGAAACCAGAGCCCCCCAGCTGACAACACAACATCTCCTCACATTCAGAGCCGGCCAGAGATTCGCTGCTAATAGCCGAGGAATGATGATTGTCCGCTCGCTCGGGTTTCACAGAGGAGACGCTCGCGGACAAAAGACCAAGAAAAGAGGGGAGAAAGTGAGATCAGCGTCAAACACACCACGGCGTCCAGAACTTTAATCCACACACCAGAACAATGTTAAATAAAGTTACAAATCCTCTCAACAAGCAGGTCACGTAATGCAGAAAGGAGCAGTTTGAAGCCTGTTATTCTTACACTGCGGTTCACCGTAATGCAATGCTTCAACTCTTTATCAGGTGGATACTAATCATCCATGACAATTTCAAAACACGGCAATATACTGAAAATAACACGAGACAACTGGGAGGGCAGTTTTATTCTGCTCAGATATTGAAGTTGATATTTTATTCTCTATTTATTGGTTTTTAATAGAACGCAGATGGTGTTTCATCTCATCCCTCCACTCCTTCTCCATCACATACACCCCCCGTCTGGCTTTTATAATAAAAAGCACATTGTCTGAAGCACTGCATGCATCACATCAAGTTCCACTAAAACACAAAGATGACGGTTTAATGAAATTATGCCTAATTTATCATTTAGCGCTAAAACATCCCAGCAGCTGTCCGTAGCTGCGGCTTCCACTGTGTTTACTTTAAGGTTAATAAAAGCGCTCCTCCCTGTGTATTTAGTATCACGACCACATTTTATGGCACTCTGGACACAATATTGGCGGCGATACTGCAGCCATCTAGACGAACAAATTGCCACTCTGCTGGAAGGGTGAGGAAATCCTGTTTCCAATCGCTTGAATCAACATGGTGCTTTCAACTGAGCGAGGTTTCTCTGATTTTCATATCTTCATCTGACGCTAAAAGTCAACAATCACAACACAAACCTGCATGAATGATGAAATCGTGATGTGACTTGCAAATGTCAAGATGCATCTATCACAGCAACTCAAAGACATGATCTGTGCTTCACTGTGTTTTCTTTCATCTGATAATTTCTGTTGTATTCCCTTATAGTCTTAAAATATTGGTGTTGGTTGTCGGCAAAAAACTCGACTAAATTGTAATAAATTACATTGTCAAACTCTAAAGCAGTTAGTGTGGGAAATATGAAAATGCATGTTAGTAATTATATTTACATATTGGTTTTTAATGAAAGAAATGGGAAAAATAAAGAAACTTTGGAATCACTGGTACTTTGCAGCACTGTGTCAATGGCAGCATCTCGTAACCACAATCAGAGTCAGTAATACTCGAGAACGCTGTGTTATGAATCTGAAAGACACATTTGTCGATCGCCACAAGACCCACATACAAATATCCCTCCCAGATAATGACATGTGCAGTGAATCAAGTGATCAAGTGTCACGGAGATCCCGCTCTTCAAACACGGCGGAGCCCGCCGCAGCCTGCTCTCCGCCGAGAAGTCAAACTCCATCGGAGAACCAAACAAACACGGAGATCTGCTCAAGACAAGCGAGACCAGACGGGGATTAGTGTCGACTGTTCGAAAACGCCGACATGAAGGATGTGCAGGAGCGACTTGGACGTCGCAGACAAAGCTCCGCTCGGAGTTTCCGACCGCACTCTGCAGACCAACGATTTGGATGTAGGTCAGTGAAGCGCCCATCAGGTCTTTTTTTTTCTGAGTCTCCCTTTAAAGAGCATCCAGATCTTTCGTCCTTCCTCCGACCGCAGTTATCCTCACATTTCTGCCAAGTCTTCCTTTGGCTCCCGTCCAGCAGCCGAGCAGCAGCCCCCCTCTCTGGTTCTGTCTCACCATCCATACAGCCCTCCTCCTCCTCCTCCTCCTCCTCCTCCTCTTCCTCCTCCTCCTTCTTCTTCTTCTTTCTCCATCTGTTGTGTAAACCTCATAATTGTAACCACGGGGATTTTTGTGTTATTACAAGAAATGAAGTTTGACATGTGACTTGAAGGTACAGCGGGCTGACCCTCGCCCGGCTCTCCTGAACGCTCCTCAGACCCCGTTAGGGCAAATTAAAAAAGCATCGCCATTCATCTGAACTGGCACCACTTGTTTTCATTTCCCTCTTTTAAATAATAAAGTCTTTGTAGTTGGCGTTTGGAGGCTCCGAGCTTCCCATCCTTTCATCCATCTCCTCTCTGCAAAGCGCCGTTACCACTAATCTCGCTGTCTGACTGCGGCCCCGGGACCCCGTTGGAGGGCGAAACCCCATCTGTGCTGGGGCAACCCAAACCGCAGAGCCTTATGAAGGACGTGTGAAAAGCCTGCAAATATCTGGATTTGGCGTAATTAGAGGGAATCCGATGTATAGCATGGAAACATAAACGCTCCCTCTTTGTTTTGTTCCCGTGCCCACTCACTCGTTTTCATCCCCCCCTCATATGTCAGTGGATCTCTGTTTGTGTTGCTGGTTCGCTCGCAGAGGCTGATACTTGTATTAAAAGCCTCATTTTTACTGGCAGGGGTCAAAAGCAAACGCCGGGCCTCCAGCAGCCGAGTGCGAAGCGAGCGCAGATTTCTTTGTTTAAAAGATACAACAGGGCGCAAACTTAATCAACAAAGCTGCTTTCCCTCTTCCCCAGTTGTATATAATTGTCCGCAGATCCCCGTCCAATGTTTGAATCACAAGCAAACACAGTTTTAAAGTGCTTCTCCTCCCAAAGAATATTCAAGCACGTTTGAGTTTCAACAGGTTTTTCATGCCAAAACACTTCAGTAAATACGACCTGATTCTCATACGAGTCGGCAAAATGTGGTCGGCTTCTTTTTTTTTTTTTTATTCGTGATGAGAATAATAACTCCAAAAGTCATAAAACCCTTCATGGTTGTTTTGCCGTCGCTGGAACAAGATGCAGCGCTATGGGAAAATTGATTTTAGCGTATCTTTAGTCACGCCGCTCGCATGCGAGAGCTGGAGCTTTTCCTCGAAAAAGCTTTTCTGAGAGAAACCACTAATAATTCTTCATTAGGCATTGAGAAAGAGCCGGCTCAGGTAGCACGGTGCCATACAGCCACGTCCATTAGGCCGATGCAGATAGAAGGTCAGAGTTCACCATCGATCCTCGGTAAAGAAGAATCTGTGGTCAGTCTGGGCGGCGTGCGGCCGGAGTCCGTTTACTCTGCCAAAGCGACGACGCATTCAGAGCCCTCGGCATTAGAACATCCATCCCTCAGGAGCAAATACAAATAAGGCCCGATCCGAGCCTCGGCGCTGAGAGATGAATGGGCCGCTGAAAATAAGCCACAGTAAAGGTCACAGAAGGAGACGTCTGGGTCTTCTGCAGCCCTGACGTGAGTTTAGATGTTTACCGTCCAACATCCTGCTGCTGCTGGAGAACCGGCCACACTGACGCTGTTCAACCTTCATCCTCCATAGAAGAAGATGACTGACCTTCTGAGTTCATGTCTGGTGACGGTCCTTCAGCTTCCTGGGTTTATCCCTGACTTTAGATCCATTCATGTGTCTTTCATGATGTTTTTAGAGGTTTTCTCGGTTTGTTATTGGTATTTTTAAGGCTTTGTTGGTGTTCAGTGGTCAACCACAAAATGTTGATGTTCATGATCTTATTTACACTTTATAAGTGCATTTTGTGGCTCATTTGCATTTTTGAGTGGATGTTAAATACCTAGATATGAGTTCTGTTAATATTTTAGTGCAACAGTCAGAAAAAAACACTTACACTGTGCTTTAGCTGCTTAAAACAATAATCACTGTGTTTCTTTTTTTAATAAACAAAAGTAGTTCCAAACTGTTGAAATAGGAAAAAAGAATTCTAAACATTTAAAAGCAACTTTAAAAAGTGTTCCCTAGAGATACTCTTGGGAAAACCCAACCTGTTATGTCAACATTAGCCGACTTTCTGTCTTTCACGCATTTCCCACATTAAACTCTGAGCTGAAAACCTTCATTCCGTATTCTTCTTCGCTGCTTTCATGACTTTTCTAATTCATGAAAGATGTTTTACTTTTCCTCAAGGAAAATGAATTCATCCATATTAGGTTTGTTAAACAAATAATTATTTGGGTGCATCTACAAAAGAGATTGTTGATTGGGTTTCTTGCAGGTTTCGGATCTATTTACAATGATCCTGCGTGAAGTGAGCTCTACTGATACAAAGAAACATTAATATAGGTGGTGATTTGCCTTCTTTGGGAGGAATAAGCGCAACAGAAGAGATTCTGAAAAGAATAGAAGATCTAAGAAGGTTTACAGCACAGAACATGTTTTTAAGTGTCCAAATAAAAGCCATGGGGAGCCAGCTGGGGAAATCCATCTCCCCACAGTGACACCAGAATAGCGGCTGAACAAATTTGCAATTCTTTTGTATAAACAAAAAAAGTGAAAGATGCAAACACAGGTATTTATGTCTGATATTCTATTTTCATGAAGGTGTAAGGACTGAATGAATACTGTGTGACTGTTGAACACAATCCCAGGAGAGTCCGCTGAAGAGATCAGCTTCCATATGTGTGCTCTGCTCACATATGGAAATAGTGTAAATTATGACTGTTCATGTAACTCATTTTCTTCTATAACTCACTGATATTCCGTGTTTTATCATCACCCTTCCCTCTGATACACTAATTCTCCCCCAGCCTCTGGGTTACATTCACACAAATATATAAATCTCAGTTAAATTGTGGAAAAAATGTAAAGCGAAGTACAAGTTGACACTAAGTGAACCCTACCAGTGTCTGAATCCAAAAGATTGCATTTATTTGTACACATTAGTACTCACATTTCAAGTCTGAGCCTTAAATGCGATGAAATCTTCTGAATTACTTTCCTGTAACAGTGAAATTGAGACTGGTACTCAAGGACTCTGTATTTTTCCCTTCACACTCTATCCGCTACACCGTTTACTGTGGCATTTCTGAAGTGCCATTATTAGGCGCTATTACGAGGAGAATTACACTATATCTCCCAAAACACATACGAGCTTCACTCGTACTGTAAATGTACATTCCCACACACACACACACACACACACACACACACACACACACACTCACACTCACACACAGTGCTCAGGCCTCCCATCACTACATCTCAGACACTGATAGACCCCTATTACTTTAATATGAAAATTACAACCACGTGAAATTTCTCCCATGGTTCAAACATACAGCGGACGGTGACCGCACTGTATGGCAGCCTGTCGCTCCACTTCGCTGTTGTTCTTGCCCCCCCCCCCATTCTGCTTCGACTGATCAGGCACTTCAAGGTTTGCCAACCATAACAGAGTCGGCGCAGCGTTTGCCCTCCCATCAGTGCCGCGCACGCAAATGTTGTTTCGCTTCTTTCTTCTCTTTCTCCCCCGTCCCCTGTTTATTTTGGTTTGTCTTTTCTTTTCTTTTTCCGAATGGAAATTTTGAGGTCGATTGGTGTTGCCTGTTCCGGGCGAGCAGTTGAGAGATGGGGGGGGGGGGGGGGGGGGGGCTGAGGAGGGACAGTACGAAGTCGTGGGGGGAAATTTAGCTTTTCTAAACCAGCAATGAGGGAGCTTCAAAACAGCTCCCATGTGTTTTTTATTTCAGCTGGGGTTCGATCGCAAATGGAGCGAGGCGAGAGCTGGCGGGACCCTCGACCTGACACACCAAGCACTGTACGCGCACACACACACACACACACACACACACACACACACACACACACACACACACACAGAAAGTCATACATATTCTGCCCGCCATCCCCACCGACCACATCCAGTGACTGCAAACCCATACCGAGCAGAGGACTGTACTT
Organism: Salarias fasciatus; assembly: GCF_902148845.1. Lineage (NCBI taxonomy): Eukaryota > Metazoa > Chordata > Actinopteri > Blenniiformes > Blenniidae > Salarias > Salarias fasciatus. The sequence continues at coordinate 5,314,554 of NC_043757.1, forward strand.
TCCCAGACCCCTCTGCCAATTTGGACTTATTACATTACCTAGATTTGGTTTATGACAATACAACAAGACACTGAGGTTTATAGGAATGTGGGACCGTTTCGCAAAGCCATGAATACACTCACGGCGGAGTATACAGTCCTCCAGGAGAGGCAAATGAGAATGCTTTCCCTTTTCCAGGAGCAACAGTCTGTTTCATATTCAGTACCTTTCGGTCCTGGGAGCTGTCAGTGGATGGCTGGCTGCTGAGACCTGCTTCCTACCTTGCTCAAAGGCAAATGGTGCAAGCTGTGTGGGAAGAGACCATTATTCATTCCTGCCTCTTTGTCATCGTGGCGCGTCCAAAGATCAAAAGAACAGCATCCAGCTGTAGCCTTGAGCCAAATCTCTGTATTTTCTCTTCCTTTACTATGATAATTCATAGAAAATAAACAAGGGCTCATACTGCATTGGTGTAAAATGTTAAGGTTATATTATTAGAAATGTTTGATACTTTGAGGAATGTGATAATTTAACGTTTAGACTGTGGCCACATGAGAAAGTTGAATGTTTGGCTCTTTAAAGCGCTCCAGAAGTGGCCCGGTTGTGTTTGAATGTTGGTGTTTGGTGCTGCGAGCTCTGTTTCTGATTGTGGTCGATTCCTGATAATAAGCCAAACGGCACCCAACACACTGAGCCGTCTGCTTTTTCCACATGAAACCAAACTCCAACCATGATTTATCAACAGCTCACTTTCTTCTGCGTCTCTCGGCAACAGTTGCTGGAACCGTGTGAGGATGCATATGAAACTATTACTTTCCACACCGAGTAGGTCGGTTTTAGGATCAGATGTTTCTAAAAGGTCAAAATTTACACTGCACACAGACATTTTAGATGCACATCTGTCATTTACAAAAAAAAAAGTATCCAGAACTCCATCCATCAGTGTTCTACGCCACTTTGTCCTGCAGGTTTCCACAAAGGTGCTTCCTGCCTGCAGGCCTCAGAAGAAGCCAGACAACCCAGAGAAAGCAGGAAAGCACAGGGAGAACTTGCAAACTCCACTGTAGCCCTCAAGGAGTTCTCACTGCACTATGGCACCACCAAACACAGAGTCAGTTCATTAAAGAACCCTCAAAATAATAAAACACAATCATCCTGAAGCGCATGATCCCCATCGTGACATAACCTGCACTTGTGAACAAATGACCTTCACTAATTAGAAGCAACGCGTCTCAGTTTCACTCCTGTGCTTGCAGCCCATCAGCCCCTAATCCGGCCGAGCAAATGTTTTGTTTCTTGCTGCTCGCAGGGAAGGCAGTCATGGAAACAAGCGTATTACAGATAAACACAGGAGGTGAAGCCCTCCTCTGTTTGTTCTGCTGTAAACATGAAAGCACTTTCATGCCGGTGGAATGCGAGTGGCCCGTGTGCCTCCGAGTGCATGTGTGCTTTCCTCTACCGATGTATATAGAGCCCCACGCCTGTTTATCTTCACCGCGAACGTCTCGGCGCTGTTGCTCTGGCTTGACGTATCAGCTGCAGCAGTGCGCTTCGCAGCTCGCAGACTGCTGCAGCAGCCGGAGGGACGGCGGCGGTCCCAGCTTTGGCCGGCGACGGGAGACGTCGCTCAAAAGTTGAGCCGCAGCCAAATTCTCAAACCCACCGAATGAAGAAACAAGGTGACGGTGGTTAACATTGCCCGGCCAAAGTTTGGCCTGTCATTGGAAATAAATGGATTTCTTGAGGTTTCCTGGGTTTATTGCGGTGAACACATATCTAGCATTCAAGGCGTATGGTTGAAATGAGGGTATACATAGAAACAAAGGTCATAAATCCAAGTGTGCAAGGCTGAGAAAGTGGTTAAAGGTGCGTTCTTGTTCCATCGGTGTGTGCCTGTCAGAAACACAGCTGAGCCCATGCTCCAGCCATTATTCACACCACCAGAAGCTAAAGCTTCAGCAAAACACGCAGCGAGCAGGTTAATGCCAGTGCTGACTTTTCTCTTTTCCACCGCCTCGTTTATCTGCTACCACTTTACCACACAATTTCACTCTTGGAATGAAGCACGGTGCAGAGTTTTTATGCAGGGATGCTTTCAGAACCACAAACGGTTTTTATTCAGCAATAACTCATGTAAGTGTAGGAGAGGAAAAACATCTTGGCCGTGAGTGTCATTTGCTTTCCAAGCAGGTATACCTGCTCACCGTTTCTCCAGGTTCTTGGAAGACAGGTTGCTTCAAGCATCTTGAACTCATTTCCACCGCTATCTTCATGTCTTCTTCCCCCATGATGCTGAAATCAGAGCTCTGTCGAGGCCAAGACATCAGTTTCAGGCATTGTTGTTCTTCTTTAGTTCTTTAAAACTCTGGCTGTTTGTTATTCTGCTTTCATGCTCCAGAAACTATTATATAGATGTTTTTGTCTGCTATATGAAGTATTTAAATCATTGTATACGACAGTGGAAATGGTAGAAACAGTGGATGTGATTGTTAACTGTCTAAACAAATGGTTTTATGTACTGGTTCCACAGATTTAGACTTTATGTGAACAAATGCATCAACAGGAGTCAACAAGTGAGACAGGAAGCAATTTTTAAACCAAAAGTCAACAGTGTTGTGTTTTAACCACTAGAATAACGTCTACTTTACTACCATAACAACAAATCAGCAGCACAGAGTCAAACAGAACTACGACAAGGATTCTCTACAGTTCATGTAGGTGACTGATATTGGCAGAAGGTGCGACATTTAAGAATGACTCCACGTACTGATTGTGGTCTCCAGAATGTTGGGATCATTCAGGCCTCTTCAAGCAGGATGCTACAACGAATGACTTTTCACAAAGGCAGAAAACTATTGAAAAATGACTTCATGTATAAAAATTTTGAGATTCGGGCACAAAGCTAATTGTGAAGGATTTTGGTGAAGCAAAAGATCAATTGTGCACATTTGAAAACATGACTTACATAATGTATAAAGTGACTTTTAGAACTCTTAATACTCAGGACAGATATTTGAAGGATTTGGAAATCCTTGATGGACTTGATGGTCTCTGAAAAATTAATTTATTAGTACGTCTTGATTGGATCATTGCAATTCATTATTATCAGGGTGAGCATATTTCTCAGACTCTTTCAGAGTCCATCAGATTTTAAAGAGGTGTTCGTCCCTTATTATACGAGCAGAACACGTTTTTATCTCAGAGTTTTGGTTTGTCGGAAGTTTCTCAAGATTCTTAAAGTAGTGAGTAATGTGTAGATATTCAAATTCATGCTTTTTCTCAAAGCAACTTCCATTTCTATGATAATGACTGAGGTAAACAGCACATTAACAGTTTTTCCTTCCATCCTCCCTGACCTTTCATGATTTATTTTATGCTTCTCCAGTAACAACAGAAGCGTCTCATGATATTTCCTTCAGCCTCTTTTGATATCTGTTGTTTGAAAAAGGCTTCCAGTGCAGTGAGTTTAAAGGAAAGTGGCATCTCCGTCACCAATAAAGAGGTGCAGATGGGCAAAACTCAAATGTCACTGGAATATTTCATGCGGTCAGGTGGAGACACCAAAAACTACTGGGTCAGGTTTGGGGGAAAAATAGAAAATAAAAACATTGGTTTGGCATCGTAACTACTGTGCTACATTGAGGAAAGTTTTGTGGTTTGGGTTGAAAGAAATCAAAGTTAGATGTAAACTTTTGTCTGATTTGTTGACCGGCGAGGATCAACCTCACTATCAGCACACGTCAGTTTCCCTCAGGCGGATTTACCACAACGTCACGTCTAACGAAAGGTCAGAGAGTCACTCCAGCCAGTGAACGCATTGGAAAACATGTTCTCAAGAGAAGTTTGAAGAACATGTTTGTCAACTTTTAGCAGATTTTCTAACACATCTCCCATGACAGGTTTTGCCTGATTAAGATTGATGGTGTTTTGCTGGAGTTTCTCACAGGTAGAAACAAAAAAAAAAAAAAAAAGAAAGAAAGAAAGACTTAGATCCTGCATGAAAAATCTAGCCTGAGGATTGATTTTAACAAGTGCCAAGAATATTTGAAGTGTTCTTGCCTGCAGGGTAAATTTTCTCCAACATTTTTTATGTTATAATTTACAGTGAAACCCCTTAAAACCTGTGAAGCAGTGAAGCACACGATTATTAATTGTGTGCAGAAAGTTGTTAAAGGCATCAGTGTTTCAATGAATGAAAACCCGTACGACATGTAAAAAATGTTCTAAATGCAGAGTGCATGAGCTAAATGATTGTTTAAATACAACCTGCAGCTGGTTCCACTGTGAGTTCATGAAAACATTTGTGGAATGAAAGAACGAGAAAGTGCCGAGGATAATGAATGGACGCGCACCTCGCCGCCCTTTTCCTTGTAATATGAGAAAGCTCAAGTGCTCTTAAAAATAATGTTCCAGCCCAGCTGTTGAATGTTCTTATTCAGCTGTAACAATGAACAACCTGTGGCCCTCCAGTCTAGACTGACTGTAACAGGCCCCCTCATGACTGCGATTATGCTCTTAATCTCACGGAAAATGCCAATGATCTGTGCTAAATAGCTTGACCCGGACCCTGGAAACATGCAAATATGCACACATGTGGTGCCGTTTGGTTCCCTTTAGGACAGGGGAAAAGGTGTGGCGTCACAGGTAGCTGAGATAGGCGTCCATCAGGATGAGACGAGGCGTCCCAGGTTCCCACAGGCTGAAAACACTTCAAGCTAACAGAACCATTTGCAGTGAAGTCGGGTAACCCTTCAGAGCAGAGCTAACAGCTGCCCAGATGTGGCCAAGAAAGGGTTTTGATGCAAGCTTCTATTGAATGGAAGGGACAGACGTGCACGTGTGGTGGCTCTTTATCCATTCAGGATTACACCTGACAGACACACTAACTGTATAATGTATTGGGGTTTGAGTTCATGGAGAACTCACACTGAGCTACCGGTATATACCTGATTACATCTGTTTTTTTAACACATTTGAAAGGGATTCAATTTGAGTAGACTTCAGTAGAAAGGCTTCCCACACAGTTGGCTCCCCACCACTTTTATTTGTGGACTTGATCTATGATATTTCAGTGTTGTGCCCTTGATAGGACTTGAAATGTTTCTCTTTCTTCTAAAGCTTCTCGTGGTGTGTGCTCTGCGCACCATCGTGTCGCTCCACAAGCAAACAAATTCATCATTCCTGTCCCCATTCCGGGCAGATCATTCGTATGTAGCTGGGTGTAATTAATTCAAAACTGTCATTTGGGTCCCCGTGTTAAACTCATGGTGTTATTCTTCGGCCTCATTAGGATCAAGGTTCTACTTGAGAACCAAGACTTGACAGCAGTCCTAATGGCACGATCTGTGATATCTATCCATCCATGCTGACAGCTGGCCTGCAATGTATTTGGAGGCCATTGGTTAAAACTCTGAGTTTACTGTTTTGCTCAAGGGCATTTTGACATATGGACAGAGCAACAAGGGGGTTGGAACCCACAACACAGCTAATGGAAACCAAACCACTCCACCAACTGAGCCTCAACCACCTCAAAGCAACTTCAGACGATTTCAGTGACAGACCAACCACAGAGTCATATTAATCATAACGAGACAAGCAAGTTGACCCTGACGTGATTCGAACACGCAACCTTCTGATCTGGAGTCAGACGCGCTACCATTGCGCCACAGAGTCTCACAGAAGCCCCTTCCTCCGCACATTCGACACTCCTGTTGGCATCACAGTTTATCGCCCCCCACCCCTTGGTTCAGCTTGGTATTTGGGTAAAACCACGGGACGCTTCAGTCAGGCAACTTCAGGATTGGAGTTTGGGTCAAATGTGTACCAATATATATCAAACAGAATGAACAAGTCGACCAAACAAGCTTAAGAAACTTTTAATCCTGACCCCGAATGCAACTGAAAAAAATATTGAAAGCTTCAAAGGATGCAGTCCAGGCTGACTGCGGCAATAAGTCAAGGCATTTCAGCTCCTTACAATAAACATTTAAATCGTTGGTTGCTAAGGATTGACGTACCCTACAATCAACCATTTTCCAAAGAGACAAATTACTCAAGTGAAGAGTTTACACTGTTTATACTGTTTACTCTCATGGAAATCAGGAGGAAATCACTGAGGGTAGAAACTAGTAATTTCATTCATACATATACTTTTTACAATCAGATTTCCTGAATTGTTGCTTCAAATTACCTGCAAAATCCAACAGATTTTGGAAGCAAAACTACCTAATAATCTTTGAATGAATATAGTACATTACTCAAATATGTCCATCCTATGGTCCTGTATGTACAGTCAAATCCCGGAGAGTTTCAGTTCCACCACCCAAAATGTACAAAATCAACGGAGCTTTAAGAACACAGCTTAAAATACAGAAGAAATTCTCAGCAATGTGTAAAATGAAGTCACATTGGTTCTATTCTGTTGAGTGTCCTTCTTGTCTGATTTTCAGTTCAACACGGCCTCGCTCTCGCTCTCTCTCTCTCTCTTCTTCATGTTTTGGAGTTGGACTGCAGATATTCAGCCCTGTTTTTATACCAGCGAATCTGATTACACCGTTTCAAGTTTGACAAGAGAAATGTTTCCCATAAGATAAAAGTGTAAGGAGCAGAGAGAGCGAGGGATCATCAGGAAGAGGCCAACGCTTCATGGTTTCAGGCTCAAGATGAAAAAACTCGGCCGTGGCAGCCGCCATTTCCTCACCATCGGCCTCATTTCAGTCGTCGTACAGCCCAGTTTGTTCATGACTAGATTGAAGTGATACCGATGTAGTCAGATTACTTGGGCGGTCTCAGCTTTGCCTGATGTCTACTTTTCATAGCAAAACACTGCAACACCAAGGAAATACTCTCAAATGTCTGTTACTTACAAAATAACAGAGTAAATGTTTTCTTTTTTTTTTCCACTTTGCAAGGCCATTTGAGACCCTGGGGCCAAACTGGCTGAAGACTGTGTTTTTTCTTTTTTAATGTTTTGGCTCCTGAGGACTCGAGTTTATTGTTATAACTATTGTGAATAATCGTTGATGCCTATCATTCAGTGGTTTGTGTATGAACTTCCTGTCCAGAGCTGTTATATTTTTGGTGCAGTCTCAGTGCAATGAAGTCCAAACATCAATATTAATTACCTGAAGCCATATTGAATGATGAATAATAATTTCATATGTACGGGCTGAAGATCTATTTTATAAGTGAAAGATAATGGGAGAACCCATGACAATTCAAGCTATAAATCAGTGCTTGTTTTGGCTGTTTTCTGTGTTTTTACTGGAGCGACTGCATTATCCAGTGTTAGTTGTTGGCAGGTATTGATAGCTGAATGAATTGTGCGATCCATATTATTGAGGTTACACGGAGCGCCGTTTCTCATGCGCGACGCCAGGATACACAGTGTCCCACTGCGAGGAGCAACCTGCTGATATGTCACCGCTGACAAAACAGCATGAGAATCCTGAACTCCCGCCTCTCCCAGTGATGTGAAGTGGCCCTGAGTCTGATCGGTGCAGTTTGGGCTGCAGGCGGCGTTCGCCAAGGTAAACTCCTGAGTCCGTGGCTCTTGTGAAACCCATTAACCTTCAAAGCGCCTCCTCCAGCTTTACAGTAAATGTTTAAGAGTGAATGCACCACAAAGAGGAGGACAAGGCAAACACAGCGCCTGGATGGTTCACTCCCTCCTCTCATTCACAGTTTCTTTCCCCTCCTTTCTTCTCGATCCAAGGCCTTCGCTCACGGTGTGACTGGCAGAGTAAAACAATATATGCAGTCATGTGAAAAACTAAGTTGGCCACAAAGGAAATCATTGGCGTGTGAAACGTTTAAACCCCCAGAGAATTCATCCTCTTTGTTAAAAAATGACTTCATGAAATGTTGCTGGTATGTGCATGAATGGAGATTTGCCCTTTTAACCCCTGAGTGGGATGAATTAAGAAACTATATAAGTCAAGCTGCATTAAAGTGGTGCACAAATACACACTGTAGTCTTGGCATGGAAGGGAAGTAGTCAAACATTAGCACGAGTATCTTTTACACAGAGGTTTAAGAGACCACATACAAAAGGTTTATTGGGAACAGCAAACTAAAGCTGACGCAGTTCTTTCTTTTTGGATTAAGTCAGATGTGAGTCTCCATGAGTTCTCTTCTATTGGAACAAGACATCAAAATGAAATATGAAGGAAAAAAAGTGCAGCCATCAAAAGCTGTTTCATAATCTGTTTCTCATAGAGCATCTTCCTCCCACTGATGTGATTTGAGTGTCATAGTATCAGTAATGTAAAAAAAAACCTAACAAAAAAAAAACAAAAAAACTATGTCATGAACACAGGCCTTCCCGAGGAAAACAAATATTGGAATTACTCTATTAAGTATATCTAATAACTTTTTACAACTAGTTGACCGTTTAAGATCCCCACTTCATAAAAAAAAAACAAATGCCATTAATTAGTTTTTCAGTTACTGGTTTTTAGTTTTATTCAGACATTACTGTTGAAGCTCCCATGTCCCAAAACACAACGGACACGCTGGATTTCACAGCACATTTAACAATTTACAGATTCAAACAGAGAGTTCACACAGTGAGAGACTGGTGAGAAAACAAGAAGCCTTAACTCTCTCAGCAACCGAGCAGGTGCACGTAGACGTACACACGCACGTGCACGCACGCACACACACACACACACACACACACACACACACACACACACACACACACACACACACACACTGGGACAAGGAGTTCATTGAGAGAAGAAAATGCAGCTAAGCTCTCCTGATTGCTGGAGCGCTCGTCGTTTTCCTCTGACTCTCTTGAGTCACCTGCAGCTTCACCACCAGCAGCCCCCTCCTCCTCCTCCTCCTCCCCCTCCTCCTCCTCCCTCCTCCTTCTTTTTTCTTTTTACAGTGTTTGCTTCCAGAATAGCATGCACGTGTCAATCTGCCAGCCGCTTAATCGAGGCGTTTATCTTTGATCCGGACAGCAGCATCTAACGCTTGAAACGTTTACGCCCAGTAAGCACCAATCAATTAGCGGAACAACAGATACCAAGTCGGGGTTAAGGAGGCGCGAGAGGAGCGAGTGCTTCCTCACCTCCTTCTTCTTCTTCTCCTCCTCAGTTTTTCAGTCTGATGACAGTTAACCCCCCCGGAGGGATCCGATGGACATTAACCATGATTAATGTGACAGACACAATGCAGCCCAGCAAAAGATCCACTTGCGTCTCAAAGCTGCTTTCAAGACCTCGTCCTTGATCTCAAAGTTGTGCCCTCTGAATATAAAGACGTGCACGTGCGAGGGCGCTCCCCTACGCGTAGCTGTCCACTCATGGGCGGCCGTTCGCTCCAAGTGGGCATCTATAAATCACAATCTGAAGAGAGAGTAGGGAGTCCTGGGTTTGTGTCTGTAATATTATGGAGTGTGTGTGTGTGTGTGTGTGTGTATGTGTGTGTGTGTGTGTGCGTGCGCGTACGTGTTTGAGAGAGATTTAAGGGTTACTGTAGGGTCGTAAACCTCCTGTGCTGCAAGAGAACAAAGGGCAGACATTCATTAATCTCCTTGTGCCGGCTCCTGATCTCCCCTTTGCATGGGAGTACAGTCAACCACACACACACACACACACACGCAGACACACGCACACACACACATCTGCACATTCCAATAATCAAAACAGCAATAAATGTCAAACTCTTCATGTTTTTTACATGAGACTTTCTCAGCTGTGCGTCATTTCACTGCAAACACAGCAAATACGTTTGATGAACTGGCTTTTGGATGGATGGACGGATGTTTAGATGGATGAACAGATGGATGGATGGAGGCCTTTTTACTACAATCAGCCTTTCCTGCTCATTCGCCCCCCAAATTTTAATATTTGGGTAACAGATTCATTGGCAGGATGGTGGCTGCGGTTATGACGTTACCGCCCGTGTCTGTCTCAGCCAGGTAGCGTTAGCTGTAGCTAACAGAAATGGACCATTACAGATGGATAAGTAGGTGTTTGTTGTTCGCTCAGTATGATGGTCTGGTGGTTTTAACACCCTCGTCGCCGGAGTATTGTTACTCTGAGTCCAGGGTGAGTTTCCTTCTGTCTGGGTTTTAACCAGACACTGTAACTTCCTCCCACATCCACTAAACATTTATTTGAGGTTGACGAGCTCTGAGTTTGTGTGCGACTGTGTGGTTGTCTCCATGTTCTGCACAGGTTTACTTCCCTTGATCCATTTGGGCTTCTGCTCCATGTGGAAGAAGAGCATCTTTTCTGTTTATCCTACAAATACGTGGACATGAATATGTGAGTGAAGTAATGTGTCCGACCTGGCCGGTGAGAGTGTGTGTGTGGTGTGTGTGGAGCTGCTGCACTACAGGCGTAGGGCAGGGAGGCAGGATGTTCCCATGCTATGGAGTGTCAGGCGGCCGGCTGGACCGAGGCCAAGCCAAACCTGCGGCGGCTGGAAGGGAGAGCGAGCGAGAGAGAGCGGGCCCAGCGCCGAGATCCAGTTACCGTTTCCTCAATCACCAGGCAGGAGAGGAGAGAGACCTGCTGATGAGCAGCCTTTCCTGTCTGCACAGGGACGATAAAATGATAGATTAGACAGAGAGAGAGAGAGAGAGAGAGAGAGAGAGCATGCTCGATTGTGGGCAAACGTTGCACGCCAGCTAAAAGATGAAAGCTAAGTTTTAAGATTTCACTCCAAGACAAACTGCCAATCCTCTCATTTCTTCTTCTCCCTGTCCGACCATCCCACTCATCAATCCCCCCGCCCCCGTGGAAAGAGTGGAAGAGTGTGTGTGTGTGTGTGTGTGTGTGTGTGTGTGTGTGTGTGTGTGTGTGTGTGTGTGTGTGTGTGTGTGTGTGTGTGTGTGCCATATGGAAGCCATTCCCCCCTCCCGTCCCGCCCCCTCCGCCGCTCACTGCTGGGAATGTTTTGGCGTTTTCTGGAGATGAGCGCCGTGATGTCACACGCTGGCACCGGACTGCTGCGTCAGGAAAGAGGAGGAGAAAGACAAGAGCGAGAGAGCGGGGAATGAAAGATCGCAGCGCTGCCAGCTTTTTTTTTTTTTTTTTCTTCTTCCTTTCCTCACCACACTGTAAATTAGTGTGCCGGTTGCTTGATGGGAAACATTCGAGGAGCTGCGCTGAAGGGGCCTCGAAATGTGAGCGAGAGTCTCGCTGGGGTCAATGGGTGTGCCTGGCTGCTGCTGCAGGTTTTTCTCAATTAAAGCAATGAAAAGAAACACAGAGAAAGTCAGAGCGAGAACAGATGAGTCCGCCTCTCCGTCCGCCCCCTGTGACCGCTTCGTGGAAAACTCAAAGGCCATACGTCCAGATAATTAGCTAGAAATCGACTTTGGTTCATCCTCCTGCAGGAGGTCGGTCCCTGGTTACACTCCCGACGGTCGATTCGCCCGAACAGACACTCCGTCGTCTGACCAGCTCCGCCAAAAGTCACTCAATAATAAATATGTTATTTCTATTATTTCTAAATCCAGACTCCAGGAGAGTCGTCCAACACAAATGTCTTCGGAGCATCCATCACATCTGACGAACGGATCCAAAAAAGATGAAGGGTATTTCTGAATAGACCTCAGCTGAAGAAGAGACCTTCTGGTATTTTATTTCAAAGCTTCCACAAGTCGGCTAATGTGTTTGGGAGGTTTTAAGAATGAATCGCAGTCAATTGTTCAGGTTTTTTCAGCCTTTCAGAGGTGGAATCGACGGAGACCAGTTCCCGAACCAGACGAATCATTTGACAGGATTACATGTGGATGCAGTGTAACGACAAGCTGCCGTATGTTTGAAAGGACATGTTTTCTTTCAATGAACAAAGCTTGATGACTGAGGAGAAACAGAACTGCTGGATTTTTGTTTCAGACTGGAGTCCCTCAACCAACGAAAGCTAAAGTTTTGATTAAAATGTTCTTATCAAGTTGCTCTCTCCATCAAATACGCTATAATCCAGTGTGTGAATAATACTTTGGAGAGAGCCGCTCAGGCTGCAGATGAAGGTTTAATGTGGACCAGGTTTGTTCGAGATGAGGTCAGCTCGTCATGGTTTTCTTCAGGAGACCGTTTCCAGCATGCGGTCATCACCTATTCAACAATCCAGAGTATCTCGCTGCAGCATCTGCTGCAGCTCGTAGCCACGTCGACCTGCACTGCTTTAATGTTTAACGTTTCCAGTATTTATCCTTAACATTTTCAACCAAAAAGCGTAATACAGCCTATGTATCTGCTCACTGTGGGACAACTGATCATCATGGGATCTACGATCGCACAAAAAACTGAGCATTTAGGATATTTTTAACTCTGTATGAGACAGTGACCACGTTTACTAATTCATAGAGCTGAGAAACATTGAGTTTAGTGCTTCTTTTGGTCTATTTTACTTGGTTTACTCTGGAAAAACTTTTTTTCCCAGTCTGATCATGTGATCCATCCCTCCACCTTGCAAATATCTGAATTAAACTATGAAGAAATGTGTCTGAGGAAAGCATGTACAGAAAAAAAAACAGTTTCAAAGTTATGCTGATCAAACGTTTACCGAGTCATATTTGCAGTGCTCAACCAGACACTGGTGCTCAACAACACATTCCTAACCTTTTACAGAAATCCATGACAAAACTATCCAACATTTGGTAAAAACGACAAAACAGATGAAGTGTGATTTTCTGCAGAAGTATGATGCGTTTTCATTATAAATTATGATGTGGAATTTGCAAAGATATATGCTTTTTTACCGAGCTGAAATCACTAAAATGTCCTGAGATGATACTGTGGTGAAAGGTTGAATATAGAACTGATCGGAGGTATTTTCTTTTGTCTCAACAGTACATGAGACTTTTTATCAAGAGAAAATGTACACATTTGCCTGAAATTTTCTCCACCATTGTTGAATTGTTAATCTTGAAACAGGCTGTAAATCTAAAAGCAATCGAGCTGGAGGTGTGGAAGAAACAGAAAGCAGAGTGTGTGAGATTCTACTGTACTGGCTGTGACACACAGCGGGGTTGCATTTTATCACACACACCTAAATATAAGTCATTCCCAGAGGCCAGGCCAAACAAAGCCTTAGGAAAAAAAAAATAAAAAGCCCCTGCTCTGGTGCGGTGGGCCCGTGCTGCGCCGCTAGCCTGAAAAACAACAGGAAACACATGTGGAGCGCTCCATACACGGGGAGGGCCGGCGGGCCGGCCGAGCGGTCTCCGTCCAGGACTCTGAGGCCTGGAGACCTGCCCTGACCCCGGCCGACCCGGCCCGGCCGCTTCCCACTGACACTTCCTTATCCGCACCGCTCGGGCAAAAGGTCGGGGCCGAGCGGGTCGAGGACGGGCGCGTATCAGTGCTGAGCTCAGCTCCAGGAAGAGAGCATGGGGTGAACGGGGGGGGGGCGTCGGTGAGGGGGGAGGAAGATGGATGTTTTCGCCCGATGGACCACGAGGGTCTTCTGGGGCGTTGTCATGCTTACATAACAGATAAACACGGCCTCATCTCTTAATGCCCCCGCTCAGCTACTCCTGCATTATACGTCTTGGTATTTATAAACAAAGATAACAGTAATGGCGGCCAGCTGGGACGACGGCGCTGCACCTACGACTCATATTCAAAGCCCAGGAGGACGAGGGTCACTCAGCCATGTTTGCTTTGGGAACAAGGCCTGATTCTAAAGCGAGCGGGATTATTGGAGGACTCACAGAGGCCAGAACGGGGTGTCGAGGGAGACGTGTTTGAAGCCTTGTGTTCGTCACACCTCTCCTTCCTGCCATCCCTCTGCTCCTCCTGCTCGTTTCTGCCCTGCGTCATTCATCAGCGAGGCAGACGGAAAGCCGGGCAGAGTTTAGCCTGTCTTTGGGAAAAAGGCTAATCCCCTTTTCCAATCTCTTCCAGCCCCTCTTTGCGTCGCCAACGTCAGTGTTTAGCCCGACACTGCGAGGCGAGCAGGCCGAGCAGCGCACAAACACAAGCATGAAGGGGACGGTCCACACCGATAAACACTTTCACATCGTCTGTATTTTGGGTGATTTTTTTCTGTCTGAGCCAAAATTCTGCTACAACCTTCCTCCTCAGGTTGCTGCGGAGCATTTTTGGACCTTGATTTCAGCGGCACTCAGGAGGCAGCACTAAATCTGAGCTACAGCTTCTCCTGGGGGTGCGGGGAGGAATTCAACAGCTCATTTGCAACGCCGAAAACACATCGATTCATAACGCACGACATGTGCTCTGCAGGGCACGGAAGTGCAATTCACTACGGTCTGTCAGAATATCCCATGTGCGTCTTTTACATCGGCCTTCGTCGTAAAAAGGAACGGACCATGTTGCAATGTAAATGAACTAAAGTACACACAACTACCCACATACGCTCCAGCACAGCGGTTTTACCTGTGTGCGTCGTTTTCCTCCAGAGTGTCGTGATTCTCCGTCCAGGTTCTCCTGGGCCTTGGTAGTTTTAGAGTGAAGACCTGGAATAGCAATACAAATTCATCATCTGTCCGTAATAAAAATCTGTGCGCTCTCCATTTGTCATGCTTTTAGTGTATTGTGTGTGAAATTTCACTACAAAAGCAATCAACAGCACCCACTAGTGGCCCAACAGGAAAACTACACGACTTACAAGACTGCATTCTCACTTGAAGTGTCGTCATGTAAACGAGGCCTCAGCGACCATGAACTCCTCCCATGTAAGTATACACTTCACAGCCACTGAGCACAAATCCTACACAACTGCGAACCTATTTATCTTTAATGCCTCGTCTTGGCATGACTTGGAGCTTTTTTTTTTCCTTTTGGAAGCGTTGCGTCTGCTTACAGCGAGGAGTTCATTCCCGCCACACACACTCTGAACTGCAGTGCAACTATTTGAGAAATGTGAAGGAGTAGAGGAAGGCATGCTGTACATATAGTTATAGTGTTTTCTTTGGATGTGATCTTGCTCCTTTAAGTGGTAGAAACCTCAGATATAAAAAGGAGGTAATTGTACTGGTTTGGAAGCCCTCGTCTTAATCTGGACACATTTTGTTAATGAGAATTTTTGACCGTATGTTTCATTCTTTTTATGGAAAATATATTATACTATGTATTGAATGTTGTTTTTGAACAATCTCAGTATGATTGCGAATCTCTTTATCGCGACTCAAAGCCAGTAACTTACCTCCACCATCCACAAGGCCTGATTTACTAACATCCTGCTAAACCGCATGTTCAAACTCATTACACTTTATTCCATTACGCTTTATTTTTGTACATTTTCCAACATGTATACTTTGCTTTTAATCCTCCATTATAATAAAAACTTGAGAGAAAAAAACCCCCCAGCAGCTTCTTTATCTGACAGCACACATTCAAGCTTGACTTAATAACATTGTGTCTGGTCAAACTTACAAATTCCCCCAGATCTCACACAAATCCAATATCCAGAAAGTGCAAACCTACACGAGCGTATGAGGCGTGACTTGTTCCTGTAATGCTCTGGCACCGTTATCTCCACTCTAAGCCCCGCGTTCATCCCTGCCACACACAGCCTGGAAACCAGAGCAAAAAACACTTCACCTGTTTTACGACACACCACCAGACATGACTCACGCTCGTTTGGTTGCATTCGATCCTCTCAAAGCCGCGAGTTGATCCCCTCGCTCTCACAGCTTCAACAGGCCCAGAAGAGCTCACATGTCATCTGGGAAATGTGGCGCAAAAAGTCACATGTTAGATACGAGATGTTGATCAGTTGTTTTCTATTCTCTAAATTGCATCCCTGTGAGGAGCTTGGTCATGCAAACAGGAAGTATAATGGGAGTCCGTTTTATTAGGGAGATTATGCAGAATTACCTCAGAACAGCTCAGGACTTCTTTGATGTTTGACATGATTTTTAAGTACCTCCTTTTTACAGGCTCCCAGCTGCAGCTGTGGACGGCGTTAATAAGTAGGCCAAATGAGCAGCCAAACTACAATAAGCAACTTCCTGTTGTTGTAGGAGCACCTGTGTGTTCCGCCCCCCACACAGACACACACACACACACAGACACACACACACACACACACACACACACACACACACACACACACACACACACACACACACACACACACACACACACACACACACACACACACACAGCCTGTCTGACACCCAGATGCTTCTTCACAGTTGGAGAGCGTCTGCTGGAGACAGTTTGGTTTCACGAGTGGGGTTTATTTTATCTTATCCAACGTTCTCCATCATTTAAAACCACTGAGCAAAAAATAAACTCTGAGTGTGTGAAGCACAGGGTCGTCAGAGAAACCCAGCAGTGGAGTGATGGTCTCCTCCTTTTTTGTTGACATCTTGCAGTGGGTTTTGTTATTCCAGTCTTGTAATGATACTGACAGTGAAACATTTTCATCATCATTGCCCTTCATTTTAAAAATGGTTTAAATATGGCGTTATTAACCAACATCGAGATATTTATTCATGACGCTAATCCTGGTTTCATTCAAATGAGCTGTGCTGCAGGTATGAAGTTTTTAGGTTTGTACTGTGTTTGATTTTGTCCTTCATGCTGTAGATTGATGTCCACTGGTTTGGGTTTATGAAGCCCATCTTCTGATGTACCGTCCACGATATTGGGATAACGGAAACTACGTCTTTAATTGAAGGCCGTGCGATGACAAATGACTTTACTGAGTTTCATGAAGAGCGCCAACAAAGTCCAGCAGTGACAGACACACTTGCTTCTCAGTCTGCTGTTTCCTGGAACCAAATGAAAAGCTCTTGAAGTCATTACCAACCTTTTCCCAGCATGGGTGGACATACAGTGATTTAGGCTATTTTACAACAGGCTAACACTCTTTTGCAAAAATTATAAACCCATTCAGTGAATCATGTTGTCACACTTATACAACTGTATTTGACAGAGAAAGATCTTCTATTGTAGACGCCATAAACAGCCTCGTCATGGACTGACGACCCGTCTCGCCTTGTAGCTCAATAACCAACCCAGTAAAGGATAAAGTATGTGGAAAAATTGGGTGGATAGATAAGTACCCCTAATTTATTAGATCCCTTTCACTCGCTAAATCTATGTTACAGCTGCAATCAATCCGTTTCCTCGGGATGATCAGCGTATGTTCCTGGAGCCAAAAATGTGGCGCGAGCTAAACGTTGACAGAATTGTGCGTCACAGCCTCGCGTAAAAAACCCTGAACCAAAAATCACGTAGCACTCTGAAGATCTGCTAGTCGACGCCTCGGGGTGTATTCGTTCCGTCTGAACACGTCTGTGCGATTCTGCAGCCACGTCTAAGAATGTGAACCAATGTGAGCGAGTGCCAGCGAGCTTTCCATCAACGTCAGCTAATCAACACGGGAAACTGCTAATTCATTGTTTGTTTGAAAAAAAAAAAAAAATCAATCACTCCTGTGTATGTTTTAAACTGCGGGACTTAGGGAGTGACTCTGCTCGGTTTGAATGAGTCGGGATGAATTTCTTTTCGTTTTGCTTGCTTGTGCTTATTCTGTGCGACACTCGCAGGCAAAACTGTTCCAGTGGGTAATGAAAATAAATAGAGGCCTTGGGAATCTGCGACCCGTCCAAGAGCCATTCATCTATGAAGCAACCTCATTCTTATATAAGAGTCTCAAATTGGATTCGGTTCACATCACAGTTTATTTAACTTCATTTCCCTAAATAGTGTCCTGATTGGGTTGCATAAGGTCTGCGGGTCCTCAGTGGAAAGGAGGACGGTCGGCGGGACAGGACAGGGCGAAAGAAGAATGAGAGCGGGTGGCTCCGGTTCAACTCTTGTCTGTGTTTGTTCAAGTGGGGATCTGGTTTGGCATTGACAGACTACACGAACATTACAAGAGAATGTAAGCCTTTCAGTAACTCCAGGTGCTCTGAACCAGCAATGTGAGGCGAATCGTGGCCGTCATCGGCGCCGCTGACAGCTTTTGTCGTGGTTGTCATCATCGCCCGCATCTTAACATCCACCCTGAGCCACAGTCAGGACGGAAAGAGACTTCCTCTCGCCGCAGGTCGGATTGGCTGTAGACAAGCTGGAGAATCCCAAACCTCAAAGCAGCCATCCTGACTTCCATCAGTTTTCCATATTCTAGCTGAATAAGAGTGAAAACAGTGGACACCCTGTACAGATCGCCAGTCCAGAGCATAAACACACAGACAACACGAGGAAACCCGTGTAGCTGGAGAAAACCCAAACTCCACAGGGAGAGGCCAAACCCAGACTCCATTCCACCAATTTATAACTCAGGATCCTGAAATTCTCACTGACTCTTTACATCAAACAGATCAGCCACTGAGCAAGGAGAGCCTTCATCCATCCATCCATCCATCCTTCACTATGGCGGGGGCTCTGTGAATGACTAGAGATGAGAACAGAAGATGGCAGGAAAGTTTTGACAGATTTTCAGACATTTAAAGTCATCAGCTGACCCTGAGTCTTTCGACTCTCAGAGAAAACTGGAATACAATATATATATTCCAATATAACTGGAATACATGCAAGTTCCACACAAGATGCTTCAAAGTTTAGGATCAAACTGATGGTTTTCTCAGTGTGATGCGGTGTGAGGGTCTAACTGGTGCCTTACCCATCAGCTACTCATCAATACCACCTTTCAATAGTCTCTCACTGTCATCATTCTGGGCTGTGGTTCCTGTGATAGCTGCTCAGATTTTTCTTATTTGTACCACATTAAGACAAAACTTGAAAAATTATTGCCAAGCCAAAACACTGGCCCTTCTTGGATAAAAGAACCAGTGCATTTATCAATACTGGCGTTGAAATGTCTTATATAATTAACAATAAGGTGAAAAATGGAATTAACTAATTTAATAGGCCACATCTAAACAGAGACAGTCACCCTCTGGGAGCAGCATTTGACCTCCGGCAGTGCATGGCTGGACCAGTATTTAAGTATAAATTTGTGTGGATGACGGGACAGATGTAGGAAACAGATGTCTTGATATTCATTTACTGCAGAGTCGACTTTTCGTTTATTTACGACCGTTGCTGTTTCTCCTACGTGACTAACTTCTGTTGAATCACCCATAAGTCTCGTTTTTGATCCAACTTGCTGTTTTCTTTGTCTGAAATGAAAGATCTTTTACACGTTTTAGTACCAGCTCAGTGTAACAATCGCATTTAGAAAATGATTTCTGTTTGAGGGGAAATCAGCCTGTAAACCGGGCGGAACCTTCCCAGCAAATTAAAGAACTGAATGCAAGAGCTGAAATGATCGCTCGAATATCAGTAAAACACATTTCCAGGCAGGATTTTCTAGACTGTTATGGATCTAATCCCTTCAGTAATTTGTCAGGGGATCTGCACCTGAGTAAAATATAATATCTTGAACAAGTTTCTCATGGCAACCACTTACAGGAAAAGACCAGAAAGCGGAGATGTCGTGAGGTCTCTCCCATGACGGCCAGGATCGCAGAATATTTTTGCAGATATTTGGCCTGGGAACCTTTGCAGGCCGTACGTCCAAAAGAAATTTGGTGCAGCAGCTGAGCGAAATGAAACACCGAGATCTGGTCTGATGGTTTATTCAGAAAGCGCTCCGGCAGATTTCACACAAAGCAGACACAACAACTGTTCACTCGATAAAAGGTGCATGCACAAGTCCACAGAGGCTGACCTCGTGACCCCGGGAGCCTCTCAGTGGACTGACCGGACTCTTAACATGTACAAACAGGTGTGTGTGTGTGTGTGTGGGTGTGTGGAGGGAGCGTGAGAATCTCTGCCCACAAGAGGACAATGGTGAGAGATCGCTAACACCACGGGCTTAATGTAAAGTTTCCAAGGTCGAGTTTTTTCTCCCACACGTCTCGTCTGGTGAAAAAAAGCCTCTGAGTGGCGGTTTGTGACGAAGGCCCATCCGGATGCCAACACGATTACCACGGGGATCCTGCGGTCGGATTCCTCTGTGGCCACTGTGACATTTGGAGATTAGTCATGACGGCCGATAGCATGAGTTCCTGTTAATTGCATTATCAATGGTTGGCACTGTCTGCTGCGTTTGCCCACTCAGATTTAAAGAATTCTCTCTTCGTAAACCCGCCTGATGGAGTGATCCGCTCTCTATCCAGCGCTGCTTCACCCCCTGCAGGACGACTGACGCATTTGGCCAGTTCCCCTTTTGTCTGGGTTCTGAGGAACATTAAAGTCAACATGAATCAAGTTCAGATCGATCTCCAATTGTGTTTTTGTGACGGGAATTAATGCACCAACCTCCAGATCGGAAGACAACCTGCTCTACAAGCTGAGCCACTCCATCTTTAAGGTGGTTGAAGCATTACCAGTAAACAAACTGGACCCTCAGAGTCAAGAAGAAGGTCGATTCCGGAGATATTTACACACCTGCAGTTATTTTGTTGTGATGACGTTTGGGTTTCAGAAACATGAAGTTCAGCGGTAGCAGACCAAATGAGGCCACGCTGGACTGACTTTAGTCCCGCTAATCTCAGAAACTGCATCGTAGAGATTCTAGGAAGTTACTGGAGTTTGGGTGCCGTTTAGAGCTTCATGAGGTTCAGTAATTTCTCACCAATATAGACTGAGATTGGTGTCAAAGGGGCGCTGTGTGAGTATGATATATTTTTCATATCCAGGTCTTTACAGATGTTGCAGCCCAAATCTGTATCAAATCCCCAAGTGAATCCTGAAGGATTCATGAATTTGTTGGATCATTTTGTATGTTGATATGAAGTTAATCCATGCGTGAGGATATAAAGCAAAGCTAATGGAGAAATAAAGTCACAAAGCGAATACACACATCTCAGCCGGGCTTTCCTGCTTTCATTCAGCTTATTTATGGTGCGTTTGGTGGTTTCCTGGATTCCACCTCATTATAATCAGGCTTATGTGGGCTAAGTTGTTACACATGCACTCTATTTCAGGTTCAGGTGGGTTTTACATGTGATGACTTTCTAAATTTTGAGCCTACAGTCGGTCGCCTTGACCCTCAGGAGGGATCACTGCGAGGAGACGGTGTCTGATGGACAGTGAGAACTATGCGGACTGCGAGCTCCTCGTCTAAGCCACTGTGATTGTGGGATAAGGCCGAAGGCTGAAGAGGCGTCTCAGTGGAGTGTGAGGAAGCGTGTTAAAACCAACAACCAAGAGAAGGGGGAAGGAAAAAAAAAACCATCTTATCCCCTCCTCAACATCTGCAGACACTCATAGTTTCCATGTTCTGGCCTGATGAGCCACAACACATGTTGGGTCTGAGCGAGCACTTACACAAGGACACACACACACACACTCATACACACTGAAAGGGCTAATGTGTGTGTATGTCTGTGTTTGTGTACACTAGAGGCAGGGGAGAGATGTTCTTGGCCAAAGCACAATCAGGAATCAGACGTCTTCCTTTGCCAAGGACAAGTTTAACTCCATTCTGCTTATTTTTGGCAGCGGCAGGCCGAGTGAATCACAGCGCTGCCTTATTGGCAATCACCGAGAAGCTGCCACGGGCAGCAGACCAAGCGCCTCTCCATTCACAACGTCAACAAGACTTCCTGGCGCGCGGGGGTCGGAGGTCACGCGGCTGTACAAATCCGGGCCTTTAAAAGGGAGACAGAAATTGTGGTGCATCAAATTCAAACTGGAACGCTGTTCTTCAAATGTCCGATTGGGGGAACAAAAAAAAAAAAAAAAAAAGAAAAGTGGGACAGCTGCCCTGTTTTCAGTGACAGACTAAAGAGGAATGTACAGTAATTCTACACTGAGGTCTGAGGAGCATCCTGACAGACTCCAGCCTTCATAAAGCAGTTTCCTGAACATTTCCACTGCAGCTTGTTCAAATCTGTCACTTCTGCTGTTGGACTTCCATTTAAAAGAACAATGCAACACTTCAGGAAATCTTCCTAATTATTTTCTTGTTGAAAGTTCGATGGAAACATTGATACCACTTTCATACTGCGACAAGGAGAACGCTCGCCCGGGAACAGTTACCTTATCTTGGACTAGAGAGTGCTGACAGATTAAAATGCTTGTTTGGTTTAATACGAAGATAAAGAATATCCTGTTTGTTTAATCTCAACAAAAACATTCATCAAGTTATGTACTTGACATATGCTTTAATGAAAGCAGTAACTTTCCGTAGAGCAGCTGGTCTCCAGGAAGTCTCTCAGCTGACTCCCAGCTATGAAATCGGCTTTTTGTTGAGAAATATCAAGCCTACGTTAACCATCAGAATCATGTTTTTCAGCCTACAGACAGACAATTGATAACTTTTGGTCTCCAGAACCATTTGACACTCTGGAAAGTGCAAAAAGTATTGATAACTTTTTCTTTTTTTTCTTTCATTGTGCAGCTCCAGGCAGGGCTTTTACAACTATACGTCCTGTTTGCAGGACAAATGGTACTCAGAGCCAATGAAAATCCAACCTTTTTAAAATGACATCCTTTTCAAAATATTGCTATGTGAAAATGGAACTTTCCTATAATGAAAATGCACAAACAATGCATTTTTCATCTGGAATGTTTTATAAACAGGACCTTAAGAGCTTAGCTTAGTAAGTACAAAAAAAAATATATATGAGAAGTTATTGCCTGGCTCTAATTAAAATAAAATAAAAACATGTATTTGAACAAAAAAGTTAACAAAGTTAACATCTGCAAGCTTTAGAGAACAGTTTCCAACAGTTTCTGGGCCCACACAGTTGAAAGCTCTCATAATTTTCGCCACTCGACACGTCGTCTCACTGTGCGCTGCCTGCACGTGCAAAGCCTCAGAAAAGTTTCTCCATCCAGAGGTCAAGATGCAAGAGAAATCTGACCAGTCATGATCTGTCAAACAAGTGTAGGGGGGGAAAACATATTTCCACCACCCAAAATAGCTTTTAAATCATAACTGTTAAAAGATAATATCATCTTTGGTTGGTGCAACTGTTCAAACAAGCAACCGATCATTGTGATGTCCATCATGTTCTGGATATAAAAGTTTCCAACCTTCAGGGGCATTTAAAGCTCAATAGCATATAAATATTTGTTGCCGAAACCAAACTTGGGTTTTCATTGTTCCATGGAAACGAGAAACAAGATGTAGCCAACATGGCTGACACTACAAAACGGGCTTTGTCTCCAGACGTTCTTTCCAAAGTTCTGCAACTGTTCCGGAAAAGCAAGCCTCTTTCTGTGTTTGCAAAAGGTTTTTTTTTTTTTCAGAGGGCATGAAGCAGATTCAGGAAGTCTTGTTCACAGCGGAGAATCCAGCAGGGGGTCGACGGTTTGACGGTGTTGGTGCCTCTCCGGTGATTAGAGTATCATTACAGGAGGATTAGTGGACGGATCATCCAGGAGGTTAAACTAAAGACAGCTGTGCTGGGTAGGGTGGTCCGCCGGGCCTGGGAACTGAGGGTCAGGATGGCGAAACTGCACACACACACACACACAACGGCGTCACTTCAAGTGTGAGAAAAGTCAAATGCCGCTCAGCGGCTGAGAAGCAGTGTTGTGTCTGGGAGTGGGACATGCGGCTTGCAGGCCGAGGAGGCCGTTCTGGCTTCAAACTAACCTCAGCGGAGGAGTCAAGTGTCTGCAGTGTCACCACTGCGACTCCTGCAAAGCCGTAACCAATCCCGCTCTCCTGGGAGCGCTGGGCAACCGCTGCCTCACTGTGTGTGTGTGTGTGTGTGTGTGTGTGGAGGAACGTGAGAAAGTTTGGAGGAACCCCAGAGGTTGAAAACACACAACAGACACACTCAGAAAGAAAAGTTACACTCTGCAGACCAGTGACTGTGGACCTGACATGTGGGGCAGCGCTCCACTTTATCTGGCCTGCAGCAAGTTGGTGTTTCCTCTGCTGCATCTCCATTTACACGACCCCACGGTGTAAATGTCAGGGCAATTCTTCACCAGGAGCAAACAGTCCAAATAAATTGAACATTTTTCTAGCTGAGGTCCATGAAAAACTAAATGTTCCAGAGTAAAAGTCAAAATGAAGTTTGTCTTATTGGAAACATAACTTATATAGAGCAACGGAATATTAATAAAGAATGCAGACAAAACTCTTGCAAATGTCAATTTTTTAATGTATTTTGCAACTGTTAAGTGATATAGTATAAATGCAGATAATTTAGAGCTACATAAAATGTTACCCTGTGGAGAACTTACCCTTCTTACTTACACAAAAATAGATCGCAGTGTTGCAATGTATTAGGTTATTCTCATATATGAGATTTAATACTTATATTTTCCAATAGATTTCAAGTGATATGTTTGAAAATATATTTTCTTTTCATAAAGGCATGGGCTGAGTCTTTCAGGAATAGAGATAATGAGAAGTTCAGGAGTTCAGTAGTCCTACAGTAACACGACAAATCATACATTATCATATCGATAATCTCTTTCTTAAGCAGTTGATGCTACACTTGACTATTGGAAAATCAAGTCACAGATTCATGAACACCTCAGAAAACCATTATCTACTGTGAGTGATTGTCAGTTGAAGAGTTAAAACTTTCTGGAGAGCAGTGATTTGAATCGTTCACAATAATAATAAAAAAAAAAGCTTTTAGATCATGTTATAAGTCCTAAAGATACAGAGAGGTCAAACACCGGCAGACACTCTGACTTCTGCCATTATACTAAAACAAGAGCTGTCATAATATAAGCAATATGCTGTTTTTCTCATCCATACTCTGGAGTGTTTAAGTGTCGTTTTCTCCAACACGTCCAACCATCTGTCCATCTTCTTTCCTGTTTAGTCTGCTTGGGGTCACAGAGGCAAAAGAAGCTCAAACATCCCTGTCCTTTGCTACTTCCTGTAGCTCTTCTGGGGGGGGGGGGGGGGGGCCAAGCCTCCGCTGACCTCAGTGCACCTCACTGACCCCACTGGGACGCGCCTGGTAGACCTTTAATGGGAGGCAACCCGGGGGTTTCCCCTGAACCGCCTCAACAAGCTTCTCTCCATGAGGGAGTTTTTGAGCCGAACTGCACCACCATGTGGAGAAAGCTCCGTCTTTTGGTCATTGATAAAAGCTCAGGACCGTAATTTGTAGGTTCATTGGTGGTCCCGACTGATCCGTCTTCATGGCGATATCCTGGTCCGGTGACTGCACTGCTGTCCGAATTCGCAGCAGCTCTGACAGTCTTTAAAATGCACGTTTCTAAATTGAGAGCAGACGCGATGTTCCCGTCTCCTGCAGCAGCTGAGAAAGAGCTCAGACTTCAGGTTAGTAATTACTGCCTCAGGCTGGAGCTTTGTAGCCAGCGTACAGTTCGATAGCCAACATCTGCGATATTATGATGTTGATTATGGTGTTTCTGTAATGCAGTCAGCAAGAAAGAGCTCAACACAATCCCAAAGCCCTTTCTGCACGTATTCTAAAAGCATGATTTCCTTCTAAAGTGGTCCAGGTGCTAAACGGACCCGTCTGCCGTCCAGATCTGTCACCTAATGGAAACATTTCAATACTTTTGGGAAGAAAAAAGTGAGGAAAGGGGACTGCGATCTGTTGAGCAGCTGAATTTCTACAAGAGTGAGATCAGGAAAACATTTAACTTTCTGAAGTACAGTTGCAATGAACTGGCGACTTATCCGGGGCGTAACCGGCCAATCACCCAGAGTCAGCTGGAATCAGCTCCAGAGGCCTTCACTTGGATGAAATCTCTTTTGAAGATGAATCGATCGATATGCTGTTGCTGTTCCCAAAAGTCTCCAGGGTTTTGTGAAATAACTTCTTGGGATGCAGGTCCAGCTCGGTTATCATCGTTTATTCACTGCTTTTCCAGATACTTCTTTTATTTGTTCCCCTTTATAAAGCAACACCTGGGCTCCAAACCCATAATGCAGCCAGAAAGATACTATTTTTATCATATGAAGTATCTTCATGTCTCGGAGCGGGGCCTTAACGTTGCAAAACCTTGAGCCCGTCACTCAGCCGCACTCCTGATGGAGAGGAAGGATGAATAACAGCTTTGTACATTACGTCACTCGGTCGACCTTGAAAGGAACCGAATAGGTTTGCTTTCATGATCGCTAATCATAGACCCGTCGCGTAGCAACGGCAACAAAAACACCAATGTTTGGGAACTAATTAGTCGAAGTGATTCAGTGAAAATTCATGAGGGAGGACACGATGCCCTAGATGGCAATCGCTTGAGTCATCAAGCTGCAAAGCATGAGCACACACAGATGCACACACTCAGGTATCTTCAGCTAGCTAAATCCATCTCCGGTACTTCTGTAACATTCTTAAATATGTACACAGCACACACACACACACACATCCTGCCCCCTCGCTCACACACATACACAGCTCTGTGGAGGGCATTTACAAGCCCCGGTGGATGAAATCTCTTTATTAGTGGCCAGTAGCCCGCTGGCTGCCTTTAAACCTGGCAGCGTCTGCCCCCGAGAAAGCGGCAAGTCGTCTATAAATGTGATGATTGTTGCCCCGTGTTTTCCCCTACGCCGTGTTAAAAAACAAGCCGGCGACCCTCCCGCCCTCCTGCCCTCCCGCCCCCCACCCTGGCACCAGTCTCGGCGCTCTACTGGCCCCAGAAGGGCTCCCAGCAGCAGAGTCGCCTCCATCTTGACCGTAATCTCGGCCACATTATTAGGAATTCAATAAAAATAACAGCCGCTGCATCTTTCACCCAAATTACAGGGTTGAGTGTGGGGCCGGCTCAGAGCGGGTACGGGGGTGTGCTGCTGGGAGTGAAAATAAGAGGAGCGGGGAGACTGTTTACCGTACAGGCTGAACTCTGAGCTGCGGCCGCAAACTGACCGCTAATGGACCAAACTCCAACTCCTCTGTGATTTGCGAGGGGTGACGGGTCCCGAATCCGAGAAGGTTGCAACACTGCCATTTATTTTCTCCATCGCTCAGTCACTTCCTTCTTCCACTGACACGGCGCTGCTCAAACTCGGGTTCACGATCCCCGAAGGAGTCCCAGTATGATTCACGAGGTGTGAAAACATGGATACTTAATTCACAACTACCCAGCTGTGTGATTAATGACTTTTTCCATTTGAAATTACTGCCTACAACATGCAGCCTTATAAAAAAAGGAATCAAATTGAACGACCTCAATGGAAAAATGTCAGATTTGTTGTTGTTATGGCTGAAATGTTCCCAACCGCACCAAAGAGCTACAAATAGTCGACTGATAGATCGATTTTCACTTATTAGAAAGATACATGAACCAGCCATTATTTGATTTCACTGACAGTTTTGGTCATAAATAAACACTAACTCTCATTTTGAAGTAATAGCTGATAGTTGGTAAAAAAGGCAACATCAAAAGAAGAAGCAGGAATGTCAAATCAGCCAAACCACTCAACATCGATCCATGAAACTGCTGTGTTGGATCCAGCATGAAGGGAATAAGTTGTAGAAATAGAAACAGGGTGTTGCTATGTAATGAAGGCATTAGATCCAACTGTCATCAGTTTACTTAATTATGAGTTTGACACTTCTTCTATCATGCAGTCAGTAAGATAGATGATCACATCTGTGCCTTGTATTTTGTATTTGTAGCTCTGATTCAGTGGCTCAGAAAACCAAACGATGGACCTGAACTCCCCCCGCAAAACGAGAGATCGTTTCTGTCGTGACGAGCAAGTGTTTGTTCCAAATGATCAATGGTTTCATTCCTGAAGATCAACACAGTGTGTGTCTTGGAGTCACTCGGCAACTGTCCACACTGTGGTTCAGCACAGCAAACAGTGAATCCTCATGGTGTATTGGGAAACAGACAGAGGTTGATGTGCGACTTCAAAAAAAAAAAAAAAAACCTCCTGCTGAGATCCTGAGGACACCAGGGTCAGTGAATGAATGGGAGTTCTGGAAAGCTTGAGGGTGGCGAGCCTTTTGAACGGCAGACGGACTCGCTGCCAGGGTTTGGAATCATCTGTTCCTTCTGGTGTTCAGCGTATTTAAACTGCTGCAGGGTCAGATCAAGACTAGAAGCATCTTGATGGCAGAACTGTTCTTTCAAAGACCACATGACTTTCAACATGCTTTTGCTCACACACATCACACACAGTGTCAAACACCGAGGGCCCTTCTGGCCCACTTCATCTGTTGCATTTGAATCCAATATGTGAAATCTGCTTAAGTATTTTCACAGTGTGTTCCTTCACAAATAGAGAGAACATTTATGTTGTGATGAAGAGAACTGAAAAGGCCAAGCACAATATCACTTAATGAGCGGAGAACAGTAAAATGGAAGTGTCAAAACTATCAGGCATCATATTCCAGCTTTGTACTGGTTTGCACATGTAAGTAAGTGTCTGTGGTCTTACAGCTGTTTTTTTGGTTGGAGTTCTGCATCACAGTTATTAATCTGACCGACAAAAGAAAAGGTTCAGCAGTGCTTTAAGCTGAAAAGATTGCCTTTGTTCAATAACTTGGTCCATTTTAAACAAAGATGTTCATGTCAAAACTTCTGGATGTTGTGTGTTGGACGAAGTGCTTGTTAAATCTAGACCTTTCTGTAAAGACTCACAGATAAATATACAGAGTACTTTTATGCATGAGGTCAGGAAGACTGGAAGCTTAAGAACCGTCCGGCCTGATATCATGACCGTGAAACATGTTGATGTTAAAGTGGTTGGAAAAGTGTTCATTCAACCTTTTCAAACTCCATATGAATGCGACTGAAAGACTACAGTGTTGCAGACACGGTCTTGTTTTGGGTATTACCAGTATCTGTGAGACTGACAGATATACCTTATAGCAGGGTTCTAGTTCTCCCCCCGCTTCAACACCTATTGATGATCCTGTCATTGCATTCAAGTGTGTTGAAGCAGGGAGAGAACTAAAACAAGCTGGATCCGGGCTCTGGAGGCACAGGATTGGGCACCCCTGCCTTATCGATACAGACTGAGTCTACTTTTCAGTATAAGTGAAGTATACTTAATGAAAACTTTAAGTGTATCTATGATGAGTGCACAAAAAGCAAACTGAAAGTACTCTTTTAGTTGTAGTTTAGATTAAGTTAGGTTGAAGTACACTTGAATAAACTTCTTTTTCATAAGGATATAGCACAACAGAACTGAGGTCGGTGGGTTTTTTTTCCACATTACAGTGAAGCCAAACACAGTCCTGCACACCGAGACTCACAACAAAGGCCACCGTTTCTCCTCTCTTATCCAGATTGTGGATATATTGACCACTTCAGAGCAGGTCAAGCTCTTGTGATCATGGCTCTGACCACTCATCTGGGTGTTGACATTAAAAATCAGATGATGTTAACACTTTTAACACGTATTTAATTGGGAAATACCCTGACATCCAAATCAGAACAAACTTGACACTTTAAAGGTTCCCAGGTTTGGGATTTTTTTTTTTTTTTTTTTTTTTTTTTTTTTGTAAAATGAAGCTATTTAATCAAATTTGATGGCGTTTTAAAGAGTTTCCCACCCTCAACAGCACGAGGTCTGGCTGATTTCTACCCTGAGTGTTTTCCAAACTTGCTGCAATGCTGTTTGATGGCTGGGTGGAGGCCTGGAAGCCTTGGACACACGGCTGGCCATAGGAAATAGCTGTAACATTTCAGCAGAGAGATGCGTGACCAGATGAGCTTTCTGTGTAATGACTCCTCTGAGGAGCAGGAGTCAGGAGATGCAAAGCGATTCAGACGGGAACAGATGATCGGACTGCGTGTGTGAGGAACCGCTCGACCTCTGAGGAAAGAGAGGGACTCGTTCAATCGATGCAGCAGTTAAATCGGTGACGCCATCTCCCGCTCTCCTCCTCTGTTCCCTCCTGACGAGAAACAGCTGGTCAGGCCGAGGAGCTGACGACTTCTTCTCATTCTCCCTCCGTTCACTCTCCACAGAGGCCGCCCGAAATCCACAGTAAACACACTCACAAATACATGTTTGTGCAGTCGAAGAGTGTGAAAGCAGCGCCGTAGTCTGAGACAACATCGTGAGGGCCGCTACACAAACTGTCCAATTAGCTCCTGACATGACAAACACATCTCTGTGACGTTTTCCTGCAGTTTATTGAGCAAACAAGTGCAGGTAAACCAACGTGATACTGTGGGGGTAAAAAGCACACACACACACACACACACACACACCCAACAGAGCCCCTCTCTCACTTTCTCTCGGTGTCACTCCCTGACTCACCCGCCGGCCCTTAAATAGAATCGCTTCACAGCTAAATATTTATCTTCTTCTTCAGAGAGGAGATGATGGAATGATTCCTGAAATTTAAACCTGTCAAAATACAACTATTTGTGTACGTGCGTGTATGTGCACGCGTGCATGTGCTTGTAACATCTCCAGCACATTTACTTTATTTATTTAAATGCGACCCATTCATGCAGGCACATTTTACTTTCTCTGTGTATTTTTAAAACTTCATTCATACACTCCCACTCTCACACACGCATTCATACACACACACACACACCCATACACACACACACACACACACACATACACACAAACCTTCAAAACACTAAAAGCACCTTTGTTTTTGACCAATCTGCAGAGGGCTGCAGGATAAACAAGCATACATATGGGAGGGAGATGAAAGCCAGAGTGATTGTGAGTTATGGAGAGAGGGGCTTAAAGGGAGATTATGATCTGATGCTAATTATATGGGTGAGATAAATCTAGATGAGATGCAGAAGTAGAGGGTGCTGTGTCCTGCAGGTACCAAAAAAATAAAAAGACCATTGTCGATTGCGGAGTTTTACAGGCACGGCTTTGGATCGAGGTCAGGTATGAAGCTTTGGCCTGCGGCTGATCAGTTTTGCTTATCATAGAGCCTGGAAATGAGGAAACGGCGAGATTGTTTCTCTAAACATCAGGCCGCCACTAAAACACAGCTGGTCAGCAGGTGACGCAACTCTCCCGGTGGAAACTTGGCAGGATGCGAGATTTAGAGTGTTGAAAGACGAAGCTGGAGCTACATTGAATAAACAGCTGATTTAATGGCCGAACAAAGCGAGAACATTGGGTCATTTATCTACGCATGTCACAAAGTTTGTATATCAAGTTATAAATGTCAGTAATTCATTTCAAAAGACTTTCTTACCCGGCCAACAAATCTTGAAGACATCATCAGCTAGGTTCAAAATTCAGCTCAAACTTCTACCAAATTTTGAGAAAAAAACCCGCAAGGAAACCTTAAACGACAACTCAATCTCAAGATATTTACCAAAATTCTCCTATTTCCGTCGTAAGTAAGCAAACGTCAAAATGATTAAGTATCATTAAAACCATATCCTGCTTCAAGTCCTTTACTTAAAGCAACACTAAGGAACTTTCAGTTTTTGTTGATTTTGGCGGCACCAGTGGACAAAAGCGGTAGTGTTTTGCCTGAAGGAATACTACAGTTCCCATGAGGACTAGCGCGTCGCGTCATAAAATGCTGCTCCCGGTGGCGTGCTGTCGGACTGAACTCGCCTACATTTGTTTCCAGTGGCTGTGTGAAGGATGGATAGCGATAAGGTAATGAATCTAATGGTGGCTAAACAATGTAATATCATGATGTGACGCATGCCGTAAAGCAGTCTGCACATTTTGAGTTTTTTAGTGTGCAGGGTTCCTACCACCCTCCTCACAGTTGCTTTGTCCAAGTGAAAGCAACA
Organism: Salarias fasciatus; assembly: GCF_902148845.1. Classification (NCBI taxonomy): domain Eukaryota; kingdom Metazoa; phylum Chordata; class Actinopteri; order Blenniiformes; family Blenniidae; genus Salarias; species Salarias fasciatus. The sequence goes on from NC_043757.1 coordinate 5,346,077, forward strand.
CTGACGCCCTCAGCCCGTGACAGAGGGGGCATTCAACTAGTTGTAAGTCAATGTATCATCACAAAAGATATTAAAATGTTTTATTAAGGTTGAAAAGTTCCTTAGTGTTGGTTTAAGTGAAGCTACAAAAGACAAAAAAAATAATTGTTCTCTGTATCCAAATAATTTTTCTGACTTCTTTTTTTAAGTAATTGACTAGTCAACAATTAGGGAAGACGATCAAAGTTTCACTCAGTTTATACAGGAGTGGTTCTTAGCCAAGAAGTTTTAGGCCATCAGCTATCGAGATGAGTTTAAAACCAGACTGCCTTCTGATGGCACTGTAGCTCCAACTGCTGGCCAGCAGAGGCATAACAATTAGCCAGTGCCTTGCATATAAATAACCCAATAACCAAATTCCTGGTTTCTACTCGGTGGGTGGTGGTGCGTCGGTAACTCTTTGACATCGTTATGATCAGGGACACGCTTATGACTTGTCAGCAAAACCGTAATCTAAAGAAAAGAGAACAAATCATTTCAAACAAATTTGAGTGAGACAAGTTTAAACCCAGCATTTCTTTTTGATTCAACAAACTGTGTTTTGGAACTAGATATATTCATGAGGAAAAATGAATGGCTGTAAAACTGGTTGTGGCGTATACATTTCCTCAAAGTGAAGGTCAGTTACGATCAGCCTTCAGGAGTTTAATTTGAATACAAAATTTCAAAAATCAGCTAAAATCCGTATCAATTCTGATTTGTGCTTCGTTCTTTTAAGGTGAATGAAAATTGCTAGCACTCACTTGTGAGGTGTGTTTGACCTTATGGAGACCATAATGACTCTGGTAATGATAATAACAATAATAATTCTTTTTTCTTCCTCTTTCAGGAAAACCAACATCACTGTACTTAGACATAAACAAAAACATGTTAAAAGGAACAACAATAAAAACATTAAAATCTCCTTCATTGGCTGGCACGAGACCAACATTGTTCCATATGAATATTCTTCTTTAAAAAAGTATGTTTGAAATAAATAATAATAAAATAAACAATAATAAACCAAATAAAGTTGGTACAAAGAGCTCAGTGCAAACTGCATACAGCGAAACTGGACAGTATTGTATTTTCGGAATGTGCGGCCAAGGGGGAGGACATACATAATGAAGGGGATGGGACCAAGGAGAGAGCCCTGAGGGACACCAGAAGAGAGGGGAGCTGGCTGGAATGTTAAAGGCATTAACCGAAGAAGCACAGCACTGAAAGGCATGACTTGAATCTCCTTCTCCATTCCAGGAGGAGGAAGATGGATAAAGTCCACTGCAGTCAGGTCATTGGTCATTTTAACAAGTGCAGTTTCTGTGCAGTGCTGAGGACGGAAACCAGACTGAAACTGTGAACTATGTGAAGGCCTGAAGTGAATGATGAAAAAAGTTACAGACAATACATGTAGATTAAGCTAAAGTTAAAATTATGTTCAATTGGAGTAAAAATGCTGATAAAATGTATTATTGTTAACGAGCTGGTATCAAGTCAGGCTGCTGAAACATGTGTGTGATCGTGTGTGTTTCACTTTGTGATGTGTGGAAGCAGGAAGCACAACTAACGTGAGATCTAACCTACCTTCCAAGATGCAGTCATTTAAGGGTTCAGATATATCTTTAGTACAAAGATTATGTTCAGTTTAAAGCTATGTTTTGGATTATGCACTTAAGGCCTGACCCACTGAAGTGATGGACATAAAAGGCAGGTACACACACATTTCGAAACCAATCTAGTAACAGAACACAATCCGGACCAAGTCTGACAGACGCAGAAAGAATAACACATCATCCATTACCGTGGTCGCTGTCATAAACATGAAACATTAGGTGTATGTTCCAGATCAAACAAAATACTGGAAGGATTATACACTGACTGACTGATGCACAAGGTGATTTACAGCCTCTGAAAATAGGTGGGAGACAGTTCCATCTGTAGTAGAGATGCTGCATTCATTGTTGGGAACAGTCGTTTTCTCAGCTGGCCCGCCGCAACTTTTGTTTGCAGACTTTGTCATAAGATATGCTCTGTGTTGTACCACAAGTTTTGACTTTGTGACCAAGGATCTTCATGGCTCAGGACTGTACTCAATCATTCCTTAGGGAACAGTTTGTTAACGGTGTGCATGTGTGCTGGAGGGCGGATCATGATAAGACTGAAATATCTCAAAAGTGTGTTGACTTTATCAGTCGGTTTGTTGGTTTCACTCCAAACCAGCTTAGAGTTTTCTGAAAACTGGAGGCTCAAAAGGGAAAAGGTGTTTTTGTGCACGTATTTCTCATGTTGATGTGTGTGTGTGTGTGTGTGTGTGTGTGTGTGTGTGTGTGTGTGTGTGTGTGTGTGTGTGAGTGTGTGAGATCATCCTATGAGGAATTTTGGGACAAAACCAGGTCTTCGTCACAGCATTTTTAATAGACCTACTAAGTTTCAAATTAAGGTCCTCTGAAGGGTGTGTGTGCACTTGTGTGTGCAATATTGTACAAAAGGTCAAGAAGCCAAAGACGTGAGCAGCTTGTATTATGTTCAATGGAAGCAGGAAGGCTGGATCTTTTCCTCTCTCCCCTCTCTCTCTCTGTTTGTGTTTTAGGTGGATCGCTGTGTACTGTTGTACGACAGCTGTCACCAGTTGTGTTGCGCCAGAAAACCGTTTGCTTTTTTTTTTTGTTGTTTTTGAACTCATAAGACCACAAAATACAAGCACTGCATTGGTTCATTCCAAAAGAAAAACAAAACAAAGTTGGAATGATGTCCAGCTTGTAAATAAAAACAGGATGTAATGGCCTGAAATGATTATAGTCCCACACTTTATTCAGAGTAGAACAACAGCTCCGAATTCGATGTTCATCGACATTTCGCAGCTTCATATTACCTTATTTTGAAGTTGATATCGCCATTGAAAAACGTTGAAAGCAGGGAAACAAAAGCCTGAGTGAAGTGACATTTTGATGGATGGATGTGGAATTTAAGAAACGCTCAAATGGTTTGAATGCTTCAGAGTAATGTTGATTTCTTTTTCTCTTATTTCATGCTGCTGCTCTGAAATGCTCTTTCGGTGATGGCGTTGACAGAAAAAACAATCAGAGCTTCCCCAGGAACATGTTTCCTCTCTGAAAACATATGGAGAAAACATTCAATTCCAGTCAAATTGCCCTTCTTTACATAGTTTGGGGAAAGTATCTCCTCGATTTAAGCTGCGATACAACAGCTGAAAACTGGACACATGATCATGTTTAGAGAGAGCTGCACAGGCATGCTTGTTTTCAATGACAACTACCAGAAGTACGTGAGGAAGCAGAAAAATAAAAACCATTTCTTTCCCAGAAAAGCATGCAAAAACAACTGATTTGAATTTCTAATATCACGACAGCTGGCTGTGGAATGAGCGAAATAAAACATGTTCATCCACATATCGCAATGCTGCTTTTTCCCGAAACCTCTGGTGATTTCTGGTTTCAACCAATTATTGCTGCTTTTCATTCTCTCACATGATTTCTATCTGAGCCCGGCGATATGAATGGGGGCTCATGATGCTTTCCAGATGTGTGCGCCTGTGCCTCATTTGCATTGTTTCCATTGGTCTATTATTGGGTTTAGAGGCAGGCCTGTCCCATACTGAGACATTACAGCTGGAAATGCATGTGCACTGAATGCATTGATCATAAGGTTATTCATCGGCCTGTCAAACCTCCATTTATTAATCAAAACAATCTCCTGAAACTCCTCCTTAATCCTCCCAGAGTCGTCTATATCCACTCTGTAAACACAGAGAAGAAGTTGAGCTCATGCTTTTCGCCTCATCAAAGATCTTCATTCATAACAAGCACAGGCAAATGTTGGAGCACACCCTCGACAATGGGGAGGCGAGTCAGAGGCAGCCGTGTTCATGTTAGTCGCCGTCGCTGAAGATGAACATTTCTGTATTTAGGCAAAGTGTAACAGTTGTGTGCTGAATACACGGTGCTTTCAAAAATACTGAGTGTTCACAGATGAACCCCTGAATCCCAGCAGCTGTATTTTACCATATTTAATATGGAAATGCAAGAATTTAGCAAAAATTGTAAATAGTGTGTGATTTTGAGTGAGGAGCACGGGTTTCATGGAGCTGACAGCCTAACAGTTTGAATATAAAATGTGTCTAGAATGCATTTAACTGAGTTTTTTGGGGGGTTTTTTTCAAATCTGGTCTGTGAGTTACAATCACCATGAGGACAGAACCACCAGCAATTAACAAATCAATTGTAATATCGAATAATTACAACAACAACGCATTGGTTTTATATAGCGCTTTCCAGGACACTCAAAGACGCTTTACATTGCATTCTTCATTCACTCCATACTGGGTGGTGGTAAGCTACTGCTGTAGCCACAGCTGCCCTGGGGCAGACTGACGGAAGCGAGGCTGCCAATCTGCGCCATCGGCCCCTCCGACCACCACCAACCATTCACTCTCACAACTTTCATACTCAGCAAGGTGGGTGAAGTGTCTTGCCCAAGGACACAACAACAGCTCCCCTGCGGGAGCGGGGATCGAACCACTCCTATCGAACCCTATAAGACGACCTGCTCTACCAACTGAGCTACTGTCGCCCCGATTACCTGCAATCAGAGGCAAAAACTGCATCCTTTAACATTCTGTAACTCCTACTGGCTCAAGAAAAAAAAAAAGTAAAAAGGGTTTATAGTTTACAGTTCCACCTGCATCACTAGATTATACTGCTGATAAATTCCAAGAAAGGAAAGCTACAAGATCCCGTCACTAAAGCCAGTGGAATTAAAACAAGAGGTTAAACAGGGGAGCTTTCCTCCATCGGTGACCACGGAGGGAGAGGACTGAACTGCGGGAGCGTGGTTGCTGCATTTCTGTGGTGAAAGCGATTATCTGGTTTGTTTTAGGGGAATTTGTGGTGTTTTTCTTATTGGTGAATGAAAAATTGAAAAAGATGAATACAGTTTCACAACAAATGTGCTTTTTTTCCCTCCTCCAGACTCATCTCTGTGGTTCAGCTATGTTACAGAAGGATATTCTAGAGGTCTCGGTATGAAGGTTTATTTTTAATATTACCCACAGGCGCTTCGGTGTTACTTGAATTCTGAGGTAAATCTTTAGAAAAGACTTGTCTAATTTGATGGTATTCTCTGTTGGTGGAGCTGGCGATGCTCCACTCACGTCTGTATCTGAGCCCGAGCGTTACGCGTCTCTCAGCACCTCCTTCCCGACCTTTAACTAATGAACGCGTACAAACTGCACAAGTCCAGACCTGAAACTGGAGCTACAGTCTCCACAGGTCGCAGGGCCTGTGGAGATCTGCTGAAATATCCATCCACTGTGAAAAACGACTTTTTATTTTATCTAAGCAGATGAGTCACAGTGACGATCTGGCAAAAGTCCCTCTGTACGTATATAAACAGAACTATTCAGTAAAAATACATGTTTTAGGTGGATGTCAACAAGCATCTGTATATCTTTACATCACTTCTTTACTGAGATGCTAGACTTGGTTTTCTTCCAATACATGTTTGGGGTGGAGGCAATGATACGTTATTTCTAAAAGCTTCAGACTTTGTTTTAGCCCAAAATATGAAGAAAAATGTATTCTCATAAGATTTGTAAATAAAATTTGTGGAGAACCAGCTGAAGAAATCCCTCTCACCACAATAAAAGCAGTATATCTCCCTACTTCCTGTTCAAACTTACAGACTCGTAAACAATGCAAATGTTTCCAGTGTTGTAAATTGACCCTTTCATGTCTCGAGTTCACAACGGTTTTCAACTCTTCTTGTAAATGCATTCACTTTGATGCATTAGTTACATATCATCCTCTGGAATGGAGGCTGCTGTATTTTCTCATGCACTGATTTCCATTGAAAAAATAAATCCCATCTATTTCTCTTGAAACCGATCATGCATTTGAGTAGCAACTGAAGACTCATGCAGTTGCTAAATTTCCCACGTGTTGATTTCATACTGAGAGAGCAATACGACAATCTGATGTGAAAAATTGTCTATGAAACATGGACTGAACGCTCAAGCCTTGATTTTTGTTAAAAAATTATTAATTTAAAATCCAAACTGAGCTTTTCACAATTCATGCATGAAGTATTCAATCGCCTTCTCCATGCGCTTCACGTACTGTGCATGTTATTTCACTCTCTCGCACACCGTCCTCAGAGTATCCACTTATTAGATCGGCTTCCACGGGCGTTCGCTTGCAGCGTCAAGTTTGTGTCCGTTTCTCTAGCCACAGACCGTAAGTGGATCAGGCCCGGACTTGGCAGATCCTCTCGCCATCGTGCTTTGAGAAGGTCAGCCCCCACACTCTCAACCGCACCAGAGAAACTGGAGAAAATATGCAAAGCTTTACAAACAGATTGTCAGCATTACTCTTCCCAAGTATTTGCACTTTAACCTGATGTTCTTTTTAGTAAAAATAACAGTCAGACGAGGAAAAACGATTCCGTTTTTTTTTCTCTTTGCCGTTTCTTGATGCAAACCGCCCCGCCGATGCATAAATGTCAATGCAGATTCCTCACACAGAAGCATTTATGTCAGCAGACAAACAGCATCACGTAACGGGCCGCAGTGTCCCGGCGTGGACGGGTTTCTACCGCAGGGATCCCGCTCCAAGCAGCCTCAAACCGGGGGTCGTCACGCGGGACGGGAGTCCGGCCCGGTACACCTGATTTGTGTCAGAGGAGGACGGTTACTGGAATAGCGCTGGGTTTCAGTCATGTGCATGACCTGCTTTATTTGAAGAGGCCGCTGGGAGGGCCTGACGCACGCTGGCACTCCAACAGAGAGCGGCAATGAGAACCAGACCACGGCCGGGTGTGGGGTGGACCAGAGGTGAAGCAGGAAGCGGGGGACGAAGGCGGACGAGCTCATTTCTGACACATCTTCATGTTGCAATGCAATACTGTGCAAATGAACCGATGTCACAGAACAAATAAACTCACTGATATTTGTGAACTGAGTTCCGGCATGACCGAAGAGATGAACAAGTAAAAAAAAAAGTTGAATGAATCAGCGAAGAAAAGGCCTTTTGATTCAGGTCAGCCATATTATAATTGGTTTTGTTGGCCGTTTGAGCTTGGAGGCTCCTGCTGAGTTCCATTTCATATCCAACGAGTGGATCGGCGTCCGAGGGGGACGCACTGTGGTCCCAGTGTCCCTCGCAGCTCAGCGTCCTGCTGTCCAATGAGAAGGAATGGAGTGTGAAAAGACCATCTGGAAAAATGGGAGAAGCAATCCAGGAGGGGAAAAGAAGAGAAAGAGGGAGAAAGACGTAAAGTGAAAGGCAGGAAGGGGAGATATTTATCTTTTCTGACACAGACACGTCTCGCTCACTCATCTTTTTTCTTCTGAAGTTAAACCCGACTTTTTCAGCATGATTCATAAAGGTTTTGTGGAAGATGCTGAAGCCTGTTTTATCAGGTAGATCTTCCACAGGTCTGGTTCTCTGGAATTCACTGAGTAGCGAGTTCTGTATGCACTTATGACTTGATGTGGTGTTCCTCAAGGTTCAGTACTGAGTCCTGTTTTCTTTTTTCTTCACAGCCTAAATGCTTCATGTTATTCAGAAGTTTATTACAGATTATGTCAATGGCGTGTCCGAGTTTGTTGAATATTTAATCATGTCAAGTAGAAATGCTATTCTTTTCAAAATTAGGACTGATTTTCCATTCCTGTGCTAACTTTTAGAGTTATTTGGTTTAGATATAGGCAGGTTTCTGATTCCTTAAAGGAAGTCTTCACCACTGGTTCCCAATCTTTTTCTTGTGACAGAAATTTTTCCACCTGTAAACTTAGGCGCTTTCTCCATTTATATGGTTGATAAAGTTGTGACCTGAATAGTAAATGAGCTGAATTGGAAACTATGAAAATAACCATGTCAAACCAATAAAATCCATATAGTTTTGAGGAATTGACACCAGATCTGCACCACATCCGCATCTGCCCTCCGAAAACATGAAATTCATACAACGTGTTAAACTCCATCAGATGTCAGATGTGCTTCTCTCAATCGTCTGAAAGAACAAACTATTTCCAGAAAGCATTCCACTGACCCACAGACTTTTCCGCCACTGCTGCTGCGTCCTCCTTGAAGATCTCTAGTGTCCCCCAGTGGAGCCCCGCCCCACACGTTGAAAGGCATCAAGCATCAAATGTTCAAACCTGATCTGAAGATGATCGGGCAATTAGATTTATTTTAGAAAACCGTGTGATGCCCGGGGGAATTTTAAATGTCAGTGGTTGTCTTTTCATCCTCGGGTCTGGATGCTCCATCATGCATCGTGTCCAGAAAAGTCTGGATGGACTTTATGAATGTTTTCCACAGCTGCTTGACATTGTTGACTTCTTCTCTAAAACAAACTCCTGAGGATGGATAACACTGCCTGCACTTAAGAACTCCGTCTATTAGGAAGCGGGCTCATTTATTGTGAGGAGGAAGAAACTGTCTTTTCTGTGAACGTGTGAGGAATAACATTCCCCCTGAATAAGGCCTGCCAACAGGCGTAATTAGGCATTGTAATCAACCTTAAAGTGTCCAGATTGCCCCCATTTTAGCAGAGCACTTGTCCAGATGTGTTGTAGCATCCTTATGTTAGCAATTAAAGGCCTGTTACAGTGTCTCTCGTAATCACTGCAGAATATAGACTAACTACCAAAACCGGAGTAAAGACGCTCGACACAAAACCAGATGTCTTCCTGCACCGGTGAGAAGATGGAAAGGTTAAAAACACTACGCTCAGCTATTTTTCTGCAAAGCACACACAAGCCTCCCTTTGTTCTGTCTTCCAATAGTCTAACAGAGGCACTTAAAAACTACTGCATGCATGTATTTATCTGTCCTCTTTGGATTTTCAAGAGAACATTAAATAACACAAAGAAAGGCACCGTTGAGTTGCTGGTTTGAAGACACATTCATAACAATGCCAAGTTTTTCAGGTTCACCAAAAAACATCAAATGCATTTTTCTTTAAAATGCCCAGAGAAATCCCACACGCACGGGGAGAACATGCAAACTCCACACAGCAGGCCAGACTGCCGACCTTCTCACCATGAGTGAAGCCTGTTAACCACTCGACCAATGTGAAGCCAAGAAACTCACTTGTGAAATGTTCATTTCAAAGTTGTAAAATGCTACATTTCTTGTTAAATATCTGTCACGCAGCTTGTAATGTTCCCAGCTCACCACCTTCATCCTGACACTTTTGTCACTTTCCTCCTCAAAATGGTGATGTGCTGCTCTGAAGTTCAGCCTGTTCTGTAGATCTGGAAACAACAATGACTGAAGCTCGTGGTTACTAAAACCTAACAGAATGTTCTGAAATAATCGAATTAGGGCCAGACTGGACATAACGACTTACTGACACTAAATGCTTCAAAAGCAATACATCTGGCATTTTACATTTTGTTCCTTCACAGGCTTTTTATTTCAGCATATTGTTATGTAATGGATAAATAAAACAGCTCACAAATAAACAGTAAATCCAACTTGATTTCTGAGGGGGTTTTTTTATTTGAAATGATGAATCAATATGAATCATAACTTTTTCTGAAGCTCCTAAACATGTTCCTTTGAAAGATAAATACAAATCCTATGACAGGTTAACTAGCTGAAAGCAGTGACTACATTATTTTGGAGCGGAAAGACAAATCAAGCCCTGACTGAAGGTAATGTCGTATTTCTTCGGTTAAACTGGCCTGACTGTAGATGTTTGGGGCTGTCCGTCTGCTGAGGATGTGTTACGTAAGTGTTCTTTGCAAAAAGAAATGTCAGACGTAATTAGCCGACTGTAATATGTGACTGTAAAATGGAGGAAGAGGAAAAAAACAGCCAAAGGGAAAAGCAAGAATTTCTGATTGAAATGGGAAGAGACAGAAGGAGCAACAAAGCCGAGGTCGAGTCATTTCTGAGCCTTTCTGTTAACCTGCCTGCAGCAGCAGCCGATCAGGAGGAGTTCACGCCGCTGCAGCAGCACCGGCGGCGTGAACTCCAGCTGCCATCCACTCAAGAGTTCAGCAAACTGACTTTAAGACGCTTTTAACCGATGGTCTAATAGTTCTGGCTCTGGTTCTATTGTTCGATGTGGCATATCCCACCCGTCTGACGCTGAAGCTGAGCCAGCACACTTCATCAAAGATCATCGTCAAAAAGTGACTTGGCTTCAGTTTCTCTTTCTTTCTGCTTTTTTCATGGTCTTGGAAGGAAGAGGAGGAACGAGAGACGGGAAAATGGAAGAGCGTTCCCCTCCTCGGTGAGTCTCTGGCTCCCCCAGTGGGGCGGCCGGGACGTCTCGCAGGCTTTCTGCATCTGTTTGTCATGTTCTTATCTGACATCCATTAAAACATAATGGAGAGCAGATGCCCTGGAGATGGATAGCTCACTATAACACCCACACACACACACACACACACACACACACTCTCACTGAAACACAGACATCTGCGGCAGCTTTACAATAGATGTAGGTCTAATTACATAACACTCGCCGCCGTGCCAGGCCCTCCCAGCATCGAGAGATGCCGGGGCGATAAGTGACACCCCCACGAGGGTAAATTAACCTGACAGCCGGAGCGAACACACGGGCGTGCGTACAAACACGCTCGCCAGCAAACACACAAAACCGATTCAATGATCGCAAGCAGGAGATGACAAACGCTCGCACACACACACACACGCACACACGCACGCACTCCATCAGTCGCACATTCAGACCCGATGATGTAGCGATGGGGGGAAGTGGAATAACAATTAGCACAACGCCTTGGGAGAGCAACGCCTATAAACTGCTGAGGACGCAGAGTCATCGGCCAAGAATAGACCAACAGAGAAAAGGAAGAGAAGTGAGGAAGAGAAAAAAAAGAGAGAAGGGGGAATTATGCACTGTCACCGAGACCAAACCGCCGTCTTTACCTGCCAAGAAAAACAAGCAGAGCAGAGGGAGGAAGGGAAAGAGAGAAACAGACAAGGCATGACGGAAAGAAGCAGAGGGACGACCGAGGAGGCACAACTGGAAAACAAAAGGAAGCCAGTTAAAATGGATCATTTAGCCAGTGCAGAGGTCAAGGGGAGCGGGCTGATGATATATCGGATCGGCCTCCCAGCGGCGGCGGTGCGAGAACAGTCCGTCCTCTGGTCTCACTTTGGTCAGGCTCCGAGCCGCTAAGACACAAACAAATGGAGTGACACACTAACACAGAAACAGACACACAGGCAGCCAGAGCAGGAGAGGCTCCACGGAGAGACACACATTGAGTTATTGTTAAGAAAACACACAGTTTCACACTTAAATATTCAACTTCTAACCCGCTCGAAGGCAGCAGCGCCTCATTTTCACCCAGAATGCTCCGCTCATGGAAATGCTGAGGGTGAAGCTGATGAAAGGCGTCAGAAACGTTCACTTCCAGGCACACACTTCAGAGGCTAAAGTAACCCGACTGAGCTCAGCTCCTCCTGGCTGATTAGATCTCCCCTCAGAGTCCTGGCGAGCGCCGAAGGATCCTGTCACGATTGGAAAAGTGGATCTCCACATGCACGCTCACTGGCCCCCGCCCTGAACACACAAGCAGCAAGGGTGGATGCACAGCTCCTTTGGGTTTCTTCATGAAATGTGGTTAACCGTTACGACAGATTGCTCTTGATGAGACCAGTGGTCAGAGAGACAGAACACGCCGTGGTTTTCTCCTGAGGAGGAACCTGCACGTCTTTGTTGGTCCGAGCACTGGCTCCGTCAGCAATGACAGCTCAGTAATGCAGCTCACTTCGCTGCATTACTGCTCCAGTTTCTCCAACCTGCTCAGGCATGAAACACGACTTCTGCTGCTGCCCTCTGGTACCCGACACAGACCTGTCAGAACACACACTCTCGGCTTTAGAAAACTTGTTTAAAGAGCATCACTCTGGACTTAATCTTGCATTTTCCAAGATTTTCTTGCAAAATTTAAGGTTGCTGTTTTTTCTAGTATTCCCACAGATCCAGCCTGTCAAAGTCTGATGATCTGTAGTATTTCAAAGTTATAGTAGCTTCAACAGAGAGATTTTAGCTCAATGTCTCACCGGAGACATCAGTGAAGTGGCTACGGACCAATTTTCCTGAGAATCCTGCCTAAATGTCAGGACTAATGGATGCTCACCTGCAGCAACACTAAGTGTTTAAGAAGTCCAAAATAAACCAGCATACCATTCCACCAACAGCAGTGTTTTGACAAATAAAGCAAAGCTGGATGATCCATGATTACTTTTTTCTGGAGGGATTTAAATTACAGATGGACTTGGTCAAAGGTCTTCAGAGACTTCCCACCTCTTATCTGAGTTTCTTCATCCGTGGACTGGCTGGGAGAGCCTTGTCAAATGAATGGCATGAACTGATGAAAGTGCTTCAGGGATGAGGGTGAAACATTTCCCAGAACAAAAAGTTGAGTCCAGTTGATCAAATTCAATCATTCTGAGATGCATCCAACCCGGAAAAATGAGAATGTGCTTGGATGAAATTGTGACTCCACCAACAAATATTGCAGAAATCTTTTTTTTTTTTTCAACATTATGTAATAATAATCATTCTTTGTCCCTGCCTATGGAGAAGCGCAAAGATTACTGTCCTACCCAGTCCACGTCCCAGGTTTACATTTTATTATTGTTCTTCTGAAGTGAAAACTTTACCAGAAAACTAGTCTCGCACCGTTTGTAGCAGCACCGCTAAAAGCACATCGAAACGTAAAAATTCCGGGAATAGTGTGCTATGACTTTTCTTGCCGTTCTGGTTAAAAGTAACTGAGAAAATGGCCAAAAACCAGCAATTTTTTACCATTCTTTCCAGACAAGTGTCACCCAAAAAATACAGAAAAATCTTCCCCGAAAAACTCAACCGTAGCTCGCCATATTTTCACATTGAGACATAATTAAAAAAAATATGATTGAGTGTGAAGGTCATTGTAGATATACATAAAACATACGTGTTTTTACTTCAATATTCATGAATCTGAAGTGTTTTTTTCCTTCAAGATTTTTTGTTCCAGAGCATCCACAGAGGGGAAATGTGGCCACTTCAAATCCCTGCAAATGATAAATATGCTAAAAGTCAACATGCGAAGACTGTTAGCAGCACTTCATTAATTCCGCCGGTCAGTGGAGGTAGTAGTTACAATGAGAACCACGGAAAAAGTCAAGAGACGGAGTTTAAGGAGTTCACATGAAGAGGTTATTTGAGGGTTGTTGGAAGAACAGAGAGCTGATGTTTGTACGAGAAAGAAAGAAAAACTTACATTAATGTTCTGAAATATTTCTGGTTCCTAAACCTGACAGGAATAAAACTGCAGCACAAAGTTAATGTTGATGCTTTTCTAGTTCAGAATCAAAGCGTCAATATCAGTTTATATACCATCAGTGTGGCATTTTTTTCTTCATGTGGCTAGAATGCAAAAAAGGGAAAGTTTCAGTCACTTCAGTCTGAAAGTTGTTCATCATAAATGCCACACCAGTGATTAAATGTTTACACATTTATGTTGCATTTATTTAGCAACAGTACATCTTGTATTGAAGCAGAAGCGAGGATCACACTAAAAAATGTACTTGGCCTTAAAACGCTGAACGGAAAAGACAATAATGACTTTCTCGTGGCATATTACCCCGACTTCCAGCAAGTACAGAAGTTCCAGTAAAGCAGAAGGAAATCCCAGTTGCTAAACAACACCAGCCACTGAACTCCGCTGTAGGTGAGGCCCGACGTGACGTGACCTGCTCCCGCCATCGGTGATTAATACGTGACTGGATGTGTTCTAGTTTAATTACGCTCCGTGATCCGCAGTCAGTCCCGAAGGGTTTAGTTTGGCTAAATGTGGCACGGCTGGCACCGAGGCGGCTCGTGATAGATGAGGTGAGCTGGGAGCTTAAGGTCTTAAAATGCGTATGGATCTGAAGTTTCCTTTGTTGCATTAAAGGGTTTGTTGTTTGTCTCTAAAGGTTCTCATTCACGGTTTAACTCAGGGGTCTTTAGCTTCTTCTTAGCAGGTGATGCTGATTTTCCAACAGCTAAGAATCATTAAAGCCTAATATGGAAAACTGTACATGGAGAATGAAGAGTTGCCTTCAACACGGAAAATCTCTTTTCAGCCAAAAATGTGGGTTTGTTTGTTTAATATACAGGGAGAAAACAGTATTAAGCTATGTGCACAGGTAAAACACAACCACACAACTAATTAAAAAAAAAAAAATAAACAAAAGCTTGCTAGGATTAAACAGTTCAAAAAGGTAAAATAGTGAAAATGTAATTGACTACCAGTCACAATTTAACATTTATAATTTGATTGAAGCAATACAGTGTTGTTAAATATCTAATTCATGATAATAAAGGCAATGTTTGTAGTGTTACTATATCAATTTTACAGGATGAATATGATTTGCGATATAAGACAATTTTCAATTTCTGTAAATGAGCTAAGAGCCTCAGTTTAAAGTCTCCAGGTCAAAATGTGTTTTTAATGCAAATATAACCAGCATGAATCAATTAAAGAGGTGCAGTTCTCTGAGGCGGCAAAGCATTTTTTAGAAGTTATTTCATAGTGATTTAATAATGATTATTTTGTGCTTGAAATTAAACAGATTTGAAGGATTACAGAATTTCAAGTAATCTAATTCCATAAATATAAAGCAAAAATGCAACATGTGTTGATGGTTTACGATCTCGTGCCCATAAAAAAAGTTCAGCTCCATCAGTTTTTGTCGGTTTTCAGACACTTGGAAATCCTCCCACCACATCTTAGTTTCATATGTTGACGTTGCACCGTCTTCAATTAAACACAGTGTTTCTAAGTTCTGTACGGTGTTACTGCGACACAATTCAATAAAACTCATCTCGAAACCTAAGAGTTTGGACCAAAGAAAGACTGAAGAGGTCAGAGCCGCCGTCTTATCTCTGTCATTAGTCGACCAGGGGGCCGTTCTTTAAGCCCTCTCCGGGGTCTGATTCTGGGAGTCCGTCCTTTGGGAAACTCAGATAATATGAGTACTCTCATAAATTTGCAGCTTTGCAGGCCGACTGTCTTTGGGCAGCGATGATTGACTGGCGCTCCGAGGGTCATTATTTTCTGGGTGAGTGGCTTCGTCTTAGGGGAAGACAGCAAGTAACTCACGGCTCCAGGACCGGGCCTATAAATCAGCTGGAGTGTGTGTGTGTGTGTGTGTGTGTGTGTGTGTTTTTGCCACGGGGCTTACTTCAGTGCTGACGTGGAACCTGCTCTCGCTTGCCCATCAGTCAGGTCTCATTTTATAACCGAGACTCTCTGAATCACCTCTGACCTTTCGGAGCTGGATCCTGAAGGTAAACATCTGAGTCTGAGCAAACTGCGTCGGACGAAAGTCAATAAATCTGACTTCAGATTTCAAACCGACACTGTCAACACCTCACCGACGCTTACGAGTGTAATTTGTGTTCCGTCAATCTGTTGTGTGATTTTATCGACTGTGAATCAGCGAGCAGGCTCCGATGCGTCGCTACATGCGCCGGCTTGAGGAACATCGCCACCCGCAGGCGGGGCAGATAACGGCCATGAGGAGTCACACTGCCAGAACATAAAATACCAAGAACAGCCCGTCTTCTTGCTGCTGGTTTCTTTGTTCTGACGGGCACTGACTTCCTGATGCAAGACATAAACAAGAACACCGATGGGAGGGATCGTCGATGCTGGACAATAAAACAGAAACAGGTGGAGAGCTCCATTAAGGCTGCTAAACACAAAGGACCCTCTTGGCTTGTCGTCAGCCCGTCCCGAGTCAGATCAGGTTTATCCACTGCATTAAGAATAAACCACTGATTCAAAAAGGGCGCTAGTTCATACAAGTCTCGCTGAATTTATGATAGAAATCCAGGGATATTACACAGAAGAGCAGAAATAAAAAAAAAGACTGATCTGTACAGCTCTGGGTTTTACACCTAGGTCCCATTTACACAACATTTCAAGTGAGAATGTATCATTATTCCAGTTTCCATTTCAGGAAATGTGGAGGACGAGCTGGTTTTGGGCTGTTAACTGATAGTTAGATTTCAATTTTGGCTCTTATTGTTTTATAGTCATTTATTATAACTGGGTCCAAACCGACCCGAACCCAAAGTGTTTCATAATGATGTTGTTTAAATAGAAGTTCTTGGTCAAGTCAAAATCTTGATGCAATACACAAATTTAGATGGTAATTTCGTGCAAAAGTTCACTCACTGCTTGGAAACACTTGTTTTATTTGTTGCGTAAGATTCACAACACAGATTTATGGATTTATTGTTGCTTCATGCATACCTCCTGTCTCCATACGCGTCAGTCATCTATTCTTTTGATAAAGCAACAAGACAGCAAACAAACTCATTTAAAAAAAAATCATCAGTAATGTTTTTATATGGCTATTGTAGTGTAGATCTATTGTATCGAGAGCATTATGTAACCCTGCTCACAGGTGCACAGGTGTGGCTGTTAGTTCAGTTAGTCTATTCATTTGTGAAGTAACGTACCTGGCAATCATGTCAACAGACAAATCTTCAACCTAATGGTCCAAGTCTTCCTCTAACATTCACATTTTCCTTCAATAATCATGCCAGTAAAATTCACACAGCAGTCAGTGCTGCTGCTGTTTTGACCCATTTCAGGCCCAAACCGGAGTCAGATTTCAGCTCAGTCAAATAACTGTCGTGTCACGTGAACGCCTCGTAACCGACTTTACGGCTTACCAACTGATGTTCTGAGACATGAACGGGCCTGCGGCCTGGTGCAGCGGCCATGAGTCACCGGCCCTTAATAACACCCTCCGCTGCCATTTGCCCAAATCAATCAAACCTCAACAACAACAGTCAGTCGCTTTTGACCTTATAAAACGAAGACTTGAGGTGAAATGGGTCATGTTTTGTTTTGTAACCTGTCTGCACGAAGACTGAAGGCTTTCATGTCAGTGATAGAAGCATATGTCACCCGCGTACTCGGCCTTCTGTCGTGTGTTTTCTATTTGACAGTGCATGCCACATTTGCATGTATTTACTTGGAAATCACAAGGGCGTCTGTCCAGATCACTTCTCCAAAACACAAGCACATTAGCAAAGGAGTATCAGTAACTGTTCACATTTCGACCTAAACGGTACGGATTCCCAGGGAATCCGTACCGTTACTCAACTGCACCACTTTTCGGTACTTTTGTGTGTTGTTTCATGTTAATTTATGGCTGGCTGAAGACGACAAGTTGCGTATAGATGCTAGCATGCTAACGGACGCTCGCGTGCTAATGGTGCTGAATGCAGGAGTTGTGGCCATACATCTGAGGCCGTGCTCTCCTCAGCCTTGAAAAAAATCTTGTGAGATTGGAAGTTTTCCGCTGTAGCGAGCGTGATCTCAATCGTATTTTTCAGCTCTTTTTCGCTTTCTGTGACTTTTGTTTGGATAAAATAGGCGTAGAAAGACATGGAATATAAAAAAACAAAACTAAACTGCCAAGAACGAGTTCAAAATAATGATCATAAAGTAGAAGCACAATATAAGTGCAGAAAAAAAGATGTATAATCTTGAAAAATAAACAGTGAACTGATCTGGTACGTTGGAAATGACCAAGATGTGTCAACACACTATACTCTACTTTTCAACTTTAATTTGGAAATGTAAAGACATTTCTTCCTGATATCTTTTTTACAGGGAGGTCTGCATCTTACAGAAATCTGGGTGGCCCCTTTGCTGGTTTCTGGTACTGTAATGTTTATTTATGGCTCCGCGACAACAACGTAACCCGAGGAAATGCCAGCTCGGTCTGTGGTCTTGCGCTCCAGCCTTTCCTCTGCTTCTCATTGATACCATCGCGTCGTTGCGAACAGCAGGAAGAGGCCGAATCGCTGCGACGTCGGGGGCGAGCCCAGGACGAGAAGCGGCGACAACAACCATATCTGTGCCGCTGCGCAGGGCCGCGATCGAGGAAAAGGCTACTGTTATTGTTATGATACGGCAGGAAAGAGGTGAGACTTTCTTTCTCCTGGTGATGGAAAGCCGCCCCAGCTGCTCAGGTTTCCTCCCTCGCCCGTCTCCCCCAGCAAGACGTCTTTCATGCCATTGTGGATGTGGCACGCTGGAAACACAAAGAACCCAAACGGCTCCTTTCCCTCCTGGCACCAGCGCCACGGGGCGGGAGGACGACGCCGGGTCAGGGGAAACTCCACTGGGTTTACAGTTGAGAAAGCAAAGACAAAGGGCGGCCATGTTTGACCTTTTGGCTCCGTTCAGCCTCGTCATGCTTTCTTACCTTCACAGAGTTAATTCTGTCTATTTTTACAGTCTGTTGGAAGCCAAGTATGTGGACAAGGGCAGAAATCAAATTTAGGTTCGAAATTGTTTGAGCAGTAGGAGTGGAAAATAATGAGGGATGTTGGTTATTTAATCAAATTTGGTAAATAGCCAATAAATGTTCAAGTCAGGAGCGTAGGAGGCAAAAACAAAGGACTGTCAGAGCAGTGAGAAAACACAAACTGGGTGTTTGGTTTAGTGTACACAATCAGTTCTGAGCAGGAACCTATTGGCTGTCTGGAAGTCGCTAAAATCAGTGTAGAAAAACAAAGTACAGAAGATAAAAAAGGCTGGAAGAAGAAGTAAAAAGTGCAGGATGGTTGAAACTCTTTGAAATGTCTTTTGAATTCATATTAGCAGTTATTACATAAAGTAATAATCAACTATGGGCTTCATTCTGTTTGATCGTCTTGTACTGTATATTTTTAAACTGAGCAACACAACGCACGAAACGTTTTAGGAATCACAGGGAGAATAAAGAGAATTTTGTGTTGTGAAAACTAAAACACAAAACGATGTTTTCACCTGACATGCTGATGTGAAAACGGTTCCAAAGACAAATGAGATATTTCCGGATTCAACTGTCAAAGAACTTCACAAAGATAAAAATGCTGAAATGCTCATTTTTAGGGTAATTTTGCAGCTCAGTTAATTACATGTGTATTTATAAAATAACACAGAGTTTTCCTTGAATTCTGTGTTTTGGGAATATGCTTGAAATGCCAATGAGACTGAGACTGACTGGGTATGTTTCATGTGTGGAAACAACAAAAGCTGATATTGTGGCTCCTGCCGTTCCAAGCAGGACGGAGATTTTCAATAAGAACGTTTGGAGTCGGAAGGCTTGTCGGCCAGTGTTTTGGCCTGATTAAAGAAACGCCAATTTACAATGCATATCGGGCTGCCCGTCTGCCCGGGGGGCTCTGCAGGTCGCAATTGCAGCCGACGCCCACCTCAGCCACACAAACACACACCTACACAAAGCTGTGACGACCCCGCTATCCGCCCCCCTGTCCTCCCCCAGGTCAGGTTACTTCCATCTGATAGTGCTGGACTCGGCTGGATGTTTAAAACCAGGAGCTGTAGGTGTGCCGGGCGAGCCGCCGCCGCCGCCGTCCAGCCGCGACACACACTCCCAGCCCCCTGTTTGTGTTGCAAAGCAGATTACAGGCCGTTTTGTTTTTCCCTCTTCTCCTCAATTCAGTTTGCCGGCGCGCACGCGACCCGCGCCGTGTGTTTAACTCCGTCATCTGTTAGGTCATGCTCTGCTCAGCCCTCACATCCAGGCGGCGCCCCCCCCCCCCCCCACACCCCCCCACCCTGCAATCCAGCCGCCCAATTACTGTAATCCTATCGATCCCGAGCACACCTCACCCCGCCATTACATGCCATCACCGGGATCGACCGCAAACGGCGGGCCAGCCTTTCCACCGAGAGCTCGATGGTTATTAAAGGTGACGTGCCCCCCCCACCCCACACACCCCTCCCGTACAAATCAGGCCTCCGTCTGAAGCCTGTGGTTGTGTACGGCCATGTAGAGCCGCGTAGAGCGCGGATGAGGTGGGATTGTGTTTACACGCTCGCCTGACTCAGTGCTGCTGTGAGTAAAAGAGGCTGGAATTCGATCTGAGAGCCTGTTTTTCCTGCGAGCTTTTCGTCTCCATTCATATTATATACATAATGGTGTTAGCAAAAATTTGATCTGACCTCACTGTATATGGGTTTAATCTAAAAGCCTGGAGTAGTCGTATCGCTCTGCAAGTGATGAAAGCAGATATTTATAGAATATTCTTTGCCTGTAAGAAAATACCCAATAAAAGTTTGTGTGTGTGTGTGTGTGTGTGTGTGTGTGTGTGTAGTTTTCCTCATCCGTCCATGCGAGTTAAAGCGAAATCAGATGGTCGAAGGGCCGACGAAGGATGAAAAAAGACTCGCTGGATTCACTGGGCCTCATGTTGCCGCTTAATGTCAAACCGAGAGATTTCTCTTTCCAGCAAAACACACAGAATAACAATAAAAACTCTGACCTTTTGTTAGAAATTAGCTTGTGTAACAGCTTGGCGTTGAAGGACCGGGCCTCCATCCACAGATTTCATGACATCAGTGAAGGAACGCCAGCGCCGCTCTGGACCAGCAGCTCTCCAGTGCTTCTCAAAATTAGATTTTCACATGTCAAAGAAATCTAAAGACCCCCTGTACAACCCAGAGCAGACTGACTTGTCTGACAGCATTTGGCTTCATTCACTTGCTTTTCCAAAACAGAGAGCATGCTAGCATGAACTGGAGGGATTGTTCTGACCCGTCCAATACACTGGATGCTAAGCTATAAGAACCTACGCTTCATTTTAGCTCTGCTTTCACATCGACACTGCTGCCCTGAAAACTAAACGCCATCCACCTCAAATATGGACACAGGCTGTGTTTCAAAACTGCAGATAAAAAGTGATGCATATTGGCTTTTCTTTTCAAATTCAAAATGATAACAAAAAAAAAAAAAAAAGAATTACTGATGTGTCATATTTTATGTCATTTTAAACACTAGTCACAATGTTTTTGAAATGTTTCTGGCTGGTCATGCAACTTACTTTACATTCTATATTGAACCAGACTGTAAAGTACTTTAAAGGACTCCAACAGAGAGCTGTTACAGAAAAACCTCAAATACTGTTGTCCTTAAAAGTGCATTAAGGAGTTTGCACGTGTTATGCCAAACAACGGCCCCTGCAGGCCTTGGGCGTAACTGCAGCTTAGTGAAACGCTCGTGCCTGTGGCTTTCGTCCATGTACATGCATGGAAGAGGGGAACTACTTCCTCGCTCTTTTAGTAGCGCTGGAGTAACCTTAAAGCTTCTTCTGCCTGGTGGGTCTGTGCTGGAGTTGTGGCAGTGCTGGAAGCCGGTCTTTTCTTACTTTCTGGAAGATCCAATCTCAGTACTGCTCAGTTGTTGCTCGCTAAGCATCTGGTAGTGTAATGGCGGACAAAATGAAACCTAAGGAAATCAGGCCAGTGGGATCGCGCATCACGTCATATCATCTCAAATTCTCCCCCAAAAAAATTCTGGTGCCGGACCGGCACTGCAACTTTCGAGTGACAATTTAGCGGCGTTAGAGGTACTTACAATGAATATGTCAGGGCACATTGTACACATTAGAGTATTTGTAACATATTGATGGTGGAAAATAAGAATGTTTAAAGTTGAAAAACTCCTTAATGCACCTTTAACTGACAGAGCAAGATAAAGGAAAAACTGCACAATAAAGTGTAACTCAAAATTATAAACCATATTTACTATATAAGCCATGCAAAGGAGAGAGGGCAGAGTGTCAAAGAAAGTTATGAAGGACTGAAGAAAGGAAGAGAAACTGTTACCGTGATGAAGAAAACTAAGGATAATTGCTGAGGAATAAATTCACGGTTCTATAACAGCAGCTGAATAAATGCATATATTTTCCTTCCCTTCATGAACTATCATCCACGAAATATGGAACTATGTTACTACAGAGTTAACTGCAAAGCCTTTATGAGTTAATTTTTTTTTTTTTTTGTGCATATTTCATGTCCCAATATGATGGTTTGACTTTATGAGGGATTAATCTTCCAGCCCTCCATTGTTCTGTATTAAAAGTCCGGCAGAAGCGGCGAGTCGCTGAATAAAATGCCGCTGGTGTTGACAGGCGGGCCACATACCAGCGTGACAGGCCCGTTTCCACCAACAGCGGAGGGGTCCTGTGATCACCTGCTGCAGACGGGCGGGGCGGGCGGGACGGGTGGGACTCTCATCTGCTGCTACAAGAGCGCTGAGAGATGGACAGATTGGAAGACGGGGGGGGTGGGGTGGGTGGGGGGGACTGGATTCCTCCGGCACAATCACACACAATCACCCACCTGAGATCAGATCATCACCTGCAAAGATGCACACACACAAAGGACCAGACCCCCACCTCCTCTCTCTCTCTCACACACACACACACACACACACACACACACAGCCTGCACAGACAGGCAAAGTCCACGTGTACAAACCGCTGTAATGAGAATAAATTGCAGCGACACAAATAGAGGAACCTGTGGGATTAGAGTGAATCAGGTATCATGATTCAAGACAGATCCTTCATGTTTGCAAAGAGTCGCTGAAGGTTTGCCGGGACAATACAGGTCGAGTCTGCTGAGACTCTGCAGCCATTCTGGGATCGTTCCAGCTCTTCACTGTATTTATTCCAAAGCAAATACACTCTCAATGCAGGTTTATATCAGATGATGCTAATCCAGTTTTGCATCTGGCTGCACATGAAGCGAGAAAGGTACACAATGCACTTTTCCAGGCCGTCAAGGACACATAAACACAGACACGCCGGCACACGGAGTCAGGACACAGGCATTTCTGCGGGCAGCTGAGCCTCTTAAGTGGTCAAAGCAGACGCAGACGCAGTCAGAATGAGAGCGGCTCGGAAATCTGAGGCCCTCATTAGCACCGATGATTCAGCCCCTTTTCACAGCGCGAGCTGAGTGTGTGTATGCGGAGGGGTGACGAGTGGTTACTAAGTGGGCATGGGGGCATTTTCCAGCATAGCACTGCTCACCACGGAAAGGTTGTGACCCCCAGATTTTCAAACCGGCCCTCTACTTAATTTGTTTTCCTGAGCAGGAGCCAGGAGCTACTGGTGTTATAACGCTCGGCACTGCCACCAGTTTCCCTCCTCTGGCTTCGGGCTCCATCATAACAGGCACATTTAAAGGTGAAACACTGAATTCAGCTGCAGGCATTTCTGCTGAGGTTAGCATACAGAACACAGGAGGCAGGGCTTTCAGCTATCAGGCTACTCTCATGTGGAACCAGCACCCAGTTTCAGTTAGGGAGGCTGACACACTCTACTTTTAATATTAGTCTCAAGTCCTTTGTTTTTTAAAGCTTACAGTTAGAGTTGATCAGGAGAGTCTGGGCCATTTTCTTGTGAAGCTGCTGTCGGTTTAGACAGCTGGGAGACATACGCTGAGCTTCTTTACTCTCTAAATCACCATGTTTCACTCTCACAGGCCACTAACATCCCCTCTCTGAATCTTCCCTCTCCGACAGTGGAGCTGGACGTCTGTGGTCGGAGTCTCCTGCCCCGTCACATCTGCAGCGATTGGATTTATGCCTGCTTGCTTGTCCTGTTAAATCCTTTACTGAGCCTGGTTGTGCAGATTTCTTCCATTTGAAAGTGGTGATGATTGTGTTTCCACCATCGCCTTTGCTTGCCA
Organism: Salarias fasciatus; assembly: GCF_902148845.1. Classification (NCBI taxonomy): domain Eukaryota; kingdom Metazoa; phylum Chordata; class Actinopteri; order Blenniiformes; family Blenniidae; genus Salarias; species Salarias fasciatus. The sequence continues at coordinate 5,369,643 of NC_043757.1, forward strand.
ACATAGAATTTTTGGGTTTTTCTGTTAAAGTGTATTGAAATGACTGCTGGATTTGACACCATAGAAATGAAACTGAATGAGTGATAAGGAAGCAGTTGTCACACGTGGGTCAGAAGATGAGGATTCAGATGCCTGACGCTGCAATTGTTGGTGAAAAAATAATTAAAAACTGTCAGAATAAGAAACAAAAGTGGACAGGTCAAGTGCGCAAAATCTAGCAATGCAACAATAAGCTGCAGACAGGGTAGAGAGTGCGATCAGACCGACAACCAGAGCAGCTGAGAACAGCCCAATTTATAGCCGAGGCACCAGGTGACGACACACACACTCTGGCACAGGTGAAAGACATCAGGGTGGGGAAACGCAATCAACCGCGAGGAAGGGAAGCCAAGGAGCCTGAAACAAAAAACAGAGCTCCACTCTTCCAAAAAACACAAGACCGAACATGAAGCTGGCAGCAATCGTCTGTTCACGCTGCAATGCGATCATGGACATTTCCTTTAAAAATGCAGAAATTTCTTTCATGTAATTAATAATTCTTAAAGACGTTTTCCAATAAATCTGAATGGAGAATTTCAACAAATGTAAAAAAAGAGAAAGTTTCTGTGTTTTTGATTTGCTGTGGTGGAAACTATAATTACTTTTTATTTGTTGTTTAATGTAGCTGTAGATGTGCAGGCCATCTACCAGTAGAGTTTGGCGTAGATTTCTGTGTGTTTGTGGTCGTCTGTGTTTATGTGTTTGTCCTTTAATTGAACGAAAGCCTTCGAGCAGAGTCAGTTAGGATGAACTCCAGCACCCTGTAACCCCGAGTTATAGAAACGATATACAAGCTGCATGGATGACATTAGTCGGTGGATATGATATTGGTGAGAATAAACTGATGCAGCCAATTTTATGGAGCGGAAAACCAAAGCAAAGAAATAATACATGTGTTGATGTGAAGCAGAAGGGAAAAAAGCCTTTGATGAGGTGAAACGAGCTTTCAGAGAGAAAGTTAAGATTAATTGGAGCAAAAAACTTTCGATCTGTGTGTAATTGCCTCCAAACAAACCCTCTGTTCAGTCATTCGATCTGCTGTCAGTACAAATGTCAAACAGAGTAGTTTTAGTCAACAAATTAACAAAGTACATACAAATACTAATCTAAACCGGTTGGAGAGGAAACCTGAAACAAAATGCATTTTGCAGCTGTATATGTTAAAACAAGGACAATAGACTGGAGGCTTGTCCGGCGTGTAGCTTCAGTTTTCACGAGAACGTTTTCAAGTGAAGTGCATTGTGGGATTTGCTAGTTTTAGAGTTGAAAGTCATCCGGAATAACAATCCATCATCATCTTCTGTCCATACAAAGGTCCATCTACTCACCATTGTTGGAGTTTATGGAGTTTTGTTCTGTGAGCACTTGTATGTGTGGTTTCATTCCCAGAATAACCAACAACACCCCCTAGTGGCCAGCATGCTAACTGAACGCTTTTACGTGTAAACGGATAATGAGTCAAAATATTCACAAATGCAAAACTTTCCTGAAATAAAAACACAAAACAAAGCATTTTCACTTGAAATATTGCGTAAACAAGGCCTTATTTAGGTTGTAAAAAATAATGGATGAATACTTTTGATGTGTCAGATCACAGTGGACTGATCAATTTATCTGTCATCACAAAAAATCGATCATGAAAATCATTGCTATAGAAATAACTTGAGAAAACTCAGAAGTCTCACTCAGACCTTTTATTTTGGCTAAATTCATCATCACAGCGAATCCTCTAAACTGAAATCTAATAAAAACCATCCAGTAGAAATGAAATGGAAGAGCCATATTACTTGTTCCCAGCTTAACTTACTGGGCAAACCCCTTTAATTACCATGGCCTCTCTGACCACCTGAAGCATTGTGGGAGACTGCAAAGGCCACGTCTCTTGTTGCCCCCCCGCCCGCCCCCCTCCACTCAACACTATTAAAAACCTGGAGCTCCTGGAGGAAACACCCACTTCCTCCACATTCCTGAAGGATTTTCCATACGGAGAATAGTAAACAAACCTGTGAACAAAGAGCGAGCGGGGGGATCTGGAGGGAGGGAGGGGCCCGCAGACAAGCTAATGTTATTTCCTTCATGTAGTAAATCAAACTACAGAGCGTGCAGGAGGAGGAGGAGGAGGAGAAGCCGGCTTCTTTTGTGAGTCCACCGAGGTGTTTACCATCAGCAGAGATGGCGGCGGGAGCGTTGAGGAGAACAAAGACCTGGGCACAGGCCGGGTTCTGCCTCCTCCTCATCCTCCCCTACTTAACTTTCCCAGCTGCCTCAAACACACAAACAGCGCCTGGCACTGAGCGGAGCGGAGCGGGGAGGAGCGAGGAGCTGGCAGGGGGAGGAAGGGCTCCTTATCTGCTTCTGGCACGGGAACTCCTGTTTCTGTCTCAAACCCTGGGTTTGAACTCTGCGCAGAAGAAGAGCACATGTCTGTGTGAGCGTGGATCGTTGGGTAAAGAAACAGACTCCTCAGTGTTGAGTTATCGCTTTGGGAAGCTCCCGATGTGTCTGGGACACGAGGTAATGGTCTGATCCTGAGAACCCACCTGCACCGGGGGGTCGTGCCAGCCTCCAGCTGTTGACATTTAAAAGTGCTGATTCGGAAGATTTTTTTTTTTTTTCTTTTCCCTCCCCACGGGCACACACACACACATGAACACACACTGATGCATCCAAAACCTTGGCCTGCCCGAGTCACCTCTGAGAACGCAGCTTCCTTCTTCAAAGGTCGCTCGGCCCGGTGTTGACAGTTTCAGAGGCCATGTAAATCCAACATCCACGAGCATCCAGGAACAATAAACCCCCCCGTCCCCCAGTCCCGTCCCCCCACCCCGTCCCCCCGTCCCAGTCCAGGACCTCTGAACAGCCGTCTGTCATGGAGGAATGTACGCATGACTCATCTTCAATCCTGCTATCGAGCAAGGGCCCTCGAAATGTGAGTCCTGACCTGCGGCTTGTACTCTTTTTCTTTTCTTTTTTTTTTTTTGTCCTTCTTTCTTTCTTTGCTCAATCCCTTTGGCAGAGGCCGGCCCGTCGTTACACAGATCCTGCCCCGGCTTGCTCACAGGAATGTACTATTGAGAAAGCGCTGCACCGCAGAAACCCTTCCAGCCATTCCAACCCGTAATCAGATCCAGCCTGTCATCCCCCATCCCGTCTCCAATCTCTCCCCCTTCCCTCGCTCCAGTCCCCGTCCCTCTGTCCAAATGACATGCACACACGCAGAACACAAACACCCACACAGAGGAGCAGCAATCAGACACCCACACCGAATCGCACACCGCAATTTGTAGACACGTAAGCTTTTTCAAAACAATAAGTTACATGGAAATGCAGCTCCGACTGGGGAAAAATGAGGAAAGACTTGGTTGATATCATCATTAAATCCATGTATTCTTCATATTCTCACCATTTTTGACATATTTCCTTGTAACTGAGAACTTGATACCTTTTAAAGTTCGATCATCGTCGAAGGCGTCAGGAAGCTGTAAACATGTCGGTGCGAGTCGTTTCATTTGTTTTCTCAAGACCGTTAAGCTCGACGTGGACTTCATACCAAAGAGAACAAATTATGTGTTTAGCTGGAAAGCTACGTTAGCCTGTCAAGCATTTCTATTTTCTTGATGTCTCAGTTACTTCAGGATCATTTCATGCGGAGAAATCTCATGAGAAGAAATGCTTTTCAAGCTAGTGTGCCGAATAGACCTGGTTTACTCAGAAGCTTCTGTCACGTTCTGTTTTGACTGTGAGCTCGTTCTCTTCTTAAGGAAATGCTCCAATTCAACAATTTTACCATCAAATGTTGACTCAGCATCTTTCTCCAAATTTCAGACCTGAATGCTAACCTTTCAGGGTTTGTGTTGTGGCGACTATCGTCACACAGCAGTAATGTTCCAGTTTGTCGAAAGTTTTCATGTTATCCCTGTGCCCGATCAGGTTCATTAGGCCTTTTGGTGTATTCATAGTTTGGATTCCTATAAACAGGCCTGTTTATAAGAACCCTGTGCCTGCGAACCTGGATGTCAACAATCCAAACTCGGGTTTTTAAGCTGATTCGTGGCCATATGAACACTATTTTAAAACCTCATTTAAACAGCCTCATGTGGACAAAATTGCTAAACATGTTTATTTACACTTTCTGGGATCCACAGCAGACTGGAGAAGTGCTTTTTTTCTGCTATTGTATGTTGATAAGTTTCACCAGTCGAATCTACTAAAATCACACCTGCTGCAAATGTCTATCGATCCACTTCTTAATCCGCTTCATACAGTTCAGGAAACTGAAGCTGATCGCAGTTAACAACAGGTGAAGGCAGGTTACACCCTGGACAGGTTGACAAATAGAGAAACAAACAATCAACACACAGTCACATCTCGGCAATAGCCTCGCAGAATTTCTATCTCACACACAGGGAGAACATGCAAACTCTACACAGAAAAGCTGATAATTGAGGTGGGACTGAGAGGTCATTGTAGTTCATCAAAGTTTATTTTCTTTGCAGGAAAATTCATTGGGAGCGTCTGAAGCACCGCCGATCATTCGGAGGGAATCTTTAAGGAAATGGAAACATGAAGAGGTTTAACTGTGTCTGCATGCTTTTCCGTAGCTTTAATTCTTCCCTGTTCTCCTCGTTTTAGGGGCCAAGTGTTTGGTTTTACATGCTAAGTTAAAGTCTTAGCTTGACTTTAGCACCCAGATAATGAGTCAATCTCTCCCTCCATTTATCTCCAACCACCACATCTCCTCATCTCTCTCCACCTGACTGCCTGTGATTGCGGCTGAGCCTTACCTCTTCATCTCTCCATCTCCAGACCTCCCTCCCCCGTCTCCCCGCTCCTCCTCACCCCTCCTCCCGCTTCCCTCCTGTCTCCTCGAGATGGGGGATTATTTCTGTAAGCTCCCCTTTCCCTCGTCCTCTCCTCCTCTCAGGAAACTCTGACTTGCGCAGCTATTTCACTGGCTTTCAATAAACTCTTGGATCCTGCAGCCTCCTCTGAAAACCCACAGCTTCGATTACACAAAATGAAGCGCCGCACAACCCTGGGCAACCGAAAGGTGTTTTCAATAATTACTTATTATATGTGTTTGGCGAATCAGAAACATCTGCGGCGAATTTGACTGAAAGAGCCCCAAAACATTCCTAAAATAGGAGTGACGCACGCAGCGCTGTGAGACACACACTGTCTCTCAGCTCCTGACACACACACACACACACACACACACACACTCAGGAGGGCTACACTGCGCCATTGTCAGTAAGGGTCTATTTGTGGGCTGTTTTTTTAGCTGGCCACAGCTGCGGAAATGAATATCAAATGCGGTTCTGCTCACATAAATCAAAACCGTTTGCCGTGTTCTGACTCTCTTTCCTCCGTTTAAAGTCAATCCACTGGGGCAGTGTGAGTTACACTTACACCCCACGGCTTAACTCTTTCCTCCGGAGCAGTCACAGAAGAGCGTTCAGGAGCAGGAGGTTAAGAAGACGGACGCGGGGGGGAGGGAGGGTACGGTAAAGCCTGTTCTGCACGTGTATCCTATATTATGTGTGGCAAGGAGAAACCTGACAGGGCAACATTCAATACAGGAAGTGTGGGAAAGAAATGGTACCATGATTACAGATGAAGTCCCACAGTGAAAATAAGTGTTGTACACGGACCACGAATGTGTATCTCTTGGTGTCTCTTTCATGTTTTCTTTGTTCCTCTGAGCTGGGTTCGCCACAGCCCTTCCAGTGTCGGTAAGATACCTCCTCAACCAATACATCTCATAACACGGCCGGGGTGAGATTAGAAGTGGGTTTAGGTTTGGATGGGGGTAAAGTTCAGCGGATATGAACATGTTTTGACTTTTCAGTTTGAGGAATTCCTGCGTAGATATTTTTTGGTGGAAAAGTCACTATGGTCCAATACTGTCAGTACGATCAGGACTATCATCAATACAGGCAACAGTTAAAGTTGATTCCTGGACAATGTGGTGCAAGTATTGAAGAACTTACTGTTTCTTTTTAATATTTCTACTGCCCTGTTGTGGGAACTGTGAAAACCACAAATATGGCTCACATTACGTTCCAACCAACAACATGCTTTCATTTCCTGGTAAAACTGAAAAATAGAAAACCTTACCACCAAATTTAGGACCATGGTCCTTCCATCCATCAGTCTATCCGGCCATGACATGTAGCATGTGGTCAGAGGTTTCTGATGGCTGTGCTGACCAGACGCAGGGACGTTCGGTTTACCTGCATTATCAGCAGGTATGTATGAAGAACATTTAGGGCTGATGTTGGGCTAAAAGCCAAAACCCGAGGGGGGAAAATATCCTGTTTTATTCACATTTAATGCTCAAAGTGGAGTATTTGGCAAGTTGAGGAACTGTTCAGTGTGTTTTGACAGGCTGTTCTGTTTTTGATTTTCTCTCTGGTTGCTTCTTCACCAAGTAGATTCCATCACGAGCCTGCATGTCTCTCTCTGCGTTGTGGCATTGTGTCCACAGATGTGCTTTCTGTTTGCACTACAGAGGTTTCTGCCACAGCGCCGCCATGCTAGCTGCTTTTCTAATGGCTGCGCTGATAACTCGTTATTTGTTTTTATTGGCGAATGTCTTTTTTCAAGCTGACTTTGATGACTTCTGTTCTATCTCGTGGAGAAATAGTTTCCACTGACAAAGAAATGAATACTAAAGTCACCCTTAGTAGAGCTGCATGGAGGATTTTTGCTGGCAAATACACAAGTCAGTTCCAGTAGCTAGTTTTCAAAAAACCCCAATAAAAATATGGCCTTTTGCAGAAGGACTGACTGCGCCACTTTCAGATGTGACCACACCTGCTTTATAATGGAAGACGTAGATTCCCGTCACACTGTGACAATCAAAACACTGTGCCTGGGTGTGTATGCACTGGTTTTACTGCCTTTGTGGGGTTCAGAACCTGCCAGTGCGCCACACTTGTTGGGTCCAGGCTACGTTGTGAGGACCATTTGTTGAATATTGTTTATATATGTGGTTTGTGTGGTTTCGGGTTATGGTTCGGTACTTTGTGGTGACTATTAAGGGAAGAGCCAACGGAATGCAGTGTGTGTGTGTGTGTTTGTGTGTGTGTGTGTGTGTGTGTGTGTGTGTGTGTGCAGGTGAAGGAGGGCGTAGCAGCAAAAATCGCCGGAGGTCCTCCTGGTCTGGGCTTTACCTCTGCTTTTCTGGGATTAGAGGGGATCCAGCACTGTCCAAATCTTATCCTAACCTAACGGCCGGACCAAACCAACACACACACTCCAGATCAAGCCGCTGGACAATGGACCCGCCTGTCTGTTGGTTTAACAGGTCTGGATGCACACTAAAGGGGGATTGGGGAGGCCTGCTCTGATGTCCAGGGGCCTGGGAGGGGGAGCATGAAGCTGAAGGGAGTGTGTGTGTGTGTGGTGTGTGTGTGTGTGTGTGTGTGTGTGTGTGTGTGTGTGTGTGTGTGTGTGTGTGTGTGTGTGTGTGTGTGTGTGTGTGTGAGTGAATAGAGAGGGTCATGTAAGGCCGTGTATATGAGTGTGTATGTTTGGGACAGTGGAATGTGAGAGAGGAGAAAGGGGGGCCATGCAACAAGGGACATCCCATTAATACCAGGCCTAATCTCCACCCTGGGCACCGACTACACACACACACACACTCAAACACACACACACACACGGTAAGAGCTGTCAAATCCAAGTTTTCATTTCAAGGTAAAATGGAAATGTTTCGTGTGTGTGTGTGTGTGTGTGTGTGTGTGTGTGTGTGTATGAATGAGTGACACAACCGGATTCATCCAGAGCACACACTCGTTCATCAGTGCAGCTTTCTGTTTTCTGTATATTCCTTGTTTTTTGCGGCTCCTGTTGACACACAGCCTGTTTACCTTCCAGACAGCCGAGGTTCGACTGCGTTACCCAGTGACATTTGAAGTGTTGCTCTTTGAGTCGCTACCTTAAAAACACCAAACTCCTCCAATGTTTTTCCACTCAAAAACACAAACAGTCCAACTGGAAGGGGTCAAACGCCAACTAAACATGCGAAATGAGGTGAATTTGTTTGTCAAATTAATTCACAGTCAGTATTTTTGTGGAACGTAAACATTGGTGCATTCATAAGGTGTTCATCCTTCAATTTCCTGCCAAATCATCTGGTTGAAAAAATATCTTTCAACAACAATTGGAGAACGAAGCAACACCTTAAATCTGACTGCAATGATGTGGTAAGTTGTTGAAAAAAAATCCTAATAATCCACTTTTTTCATTGCTGCGAATGTTATGGCTAGTTTGTGTCAATATCTTACAGATTTATTTTATTAATTTGCAAAAAAGCTTTTTCTGAAAAATGGAAGTTAAACGATTTCTAATTTTTGCTAGTAACAATAATGAAACAGCGATTTGAGAAAAAGAATGTTTCTTTCAACTAAAAAAGCAAAAACAAAACAGTATTTTGTTACTTCTGATTAATTTTAGTTTGGCTACAAATGGCACACTGTTTATGAGTTAAACTACAACTGGCCTCAGGGGGCAGTAAAGAAAACTGTTTAAATTAAAGAGAATTTGGGATTTGTCTTATCATGAATGTCTTATGAAACATAAAGGGGAAAAATTGTTTATAAAAGGTTTGTTTACTCTGTTTCTTGATCGACTTGGTTTTTATTCAGCTTCTCTGTAGCAATACTGCCATGAGTTTGGTAGCAGGTTTTTTTTGTTTTGTTTTTTTTCTTTTTTAACTGTTCATCTCAAACCAAATCAAAGCTACAGGCATCTGTCAGCACGCTACGCTCGACATTTGTATCGAGTTACTGTGCTTTAACAGAGTTTTCGAGAAGGCTCGTTTCTCATCATCCAGTTTCCCAAACTGGCAAACGACTTTTTTTTTCCTCCCTTTCTGTTTCATATGTGGGTGCGGATGGTCAAATAAACTCCAGATTGCACCTTTAAACTGCGCTCGGTGAAAATGACTGCTTGGCCCGCACTGCGCTGTCAGGCCTCGTAAATTTCCCCGCAGAGCATGTTCTTTTCATGCGGCCTAATGTGTTTAAGCCCCAGGTCTGGGCAACATGTGCATGCTGGTGCCTACTTGTGCTGTGTCGCTGAGCGCACGCACTCTGGCACTGAACCCCCACCCTGTGCAAGCCCCCCACCACCACCCACCGCAGGCACCCTTATGAAGCGGGGCAGGTTTACAGCTGATGCTGCGCTGTAATTGGAGTGATAATGCAACAGCGTCACTCTTTTGCTTTGTAATTAAACTATTGTGGGGGTGTGTGAAGTGTGTTTATTGATGCCTGTGTGTGTGAGGATACAGTAGGTGAAGGACAGAGACCCCCGTGATGTGAAGTGCCCTCCTTGGAGCCCAGAAAGGTAACAAAAACAAGTCCGTCGGCGGCACTGGAAGGAGTGATGTCAACCTCCCCCCCTCCAAGGACACACAAACTACCGAACCCCCCCCCCCCCCCCCCCCCCCCCCCCCCCCCCCCAGTGGACCATTCCCATCAGACAGTGCTGCAGCGATGCGGCCCACCTTGGCCGCCGCTTATGAAACTTACAGCTTCCTCCACTTTGCTCTCCAACACTCTGCTAAACTCAATGGTCACATTCATAGCATCGAAACATAAAACGCTATTAATAAAACAGCAAGGGCCTGCTGAGTGACACCTGCCCGTGCTCTGCCAACGCACACTGGAGTCCCGCTCCAAGTGTTATCATAGTCGGCCCCGAGGACGATGTAATAAAAAAATACATATAAATACCAATCCTGGACAGGCCACTGGGGAGGATACAGCTGCAGGCATTTAACGCAGGGCAGGATGGCAGGGCAACAAGTATAACAGCGTCTGCAGCCAGGTGTATGAGTGCACGGGTTATAAACACCCGGCAAAAAGGAGAGCGCTCCCGGGCGATAGCCAGCCTGAATATGGGGCAGAAGAGAAAGGCCAATGGAATAACACCAGCGACCTGAAGCAGCCAATGGAAAGTGAAGCAGTGCCATGCTAGTGGACGTGCCAGAGAGCGAACCGAGGGGAGGAAGGAGCTGGTGAATAAGACACCGACGATGACGAGTCCCTCAAACGAAGAGGAGGGCGGTTAAAATTACCCCAAAACTGTGTAATTTTATCTGGGATGACCCATATAGAGTGGCATATCGTCAGCAAATTATCAAGCCAGGCTTTGTGATCTTTATGTCAAATAAAGTGATTCATGCTATTTTGAATGTAGGCAACACATAAATGAAGAATCAATTTTCAGACCCATAACTCATAAAGTGACTCGTAGGATATTTTAGACAAATCTTGATTTAAAGTTGTCTCAGAAGTGAAGATGTTTAGTTTGATGTCACAACCCTTCAAAAAACCTTCTTATAATTAAGGGAGAAAAGAACCTTAATAGGTCTCCAGCCTATAACAACGGAAAGACAGAAACAAACAACCACACAAACTCAGTTAACCTCAAATCCATATTTTCTGATCATGGGAGGAAACCAGAGTATTCCGAGTAAGTCCATGCACATATAACTGAAAATTCAAGAACGTCACACTACTAGTTCTTCATTAATTCTGTTCTCCTACACTGATTGTTTTATTCCCAAAAGACAACCTAATCACAACATTATTCTCATTGTAGTTCCAGAGTTTCACGTCTCTCTCTGTTTGAGGTGCAGAGGGAAGGAAGGGAACTCAATGTCTTTGGCTTCAAAGTGGTTCCACTGATGTCACAGATTTGCCCAAACATTTTTCACCAAAAACTATAATCAGTTTCATGAGTATGTCATGAAATATCACAGAGATTAAGATTTTAGGACTCGGCCCTTAACATCAATTATTAAGTTACAAGTTCTATATATACGCCTATATATGGAGAATAATTACACTCCAATACGCCCCCTTGTGGAGGTCTGCAGTAAACTTCCAGTTGTACGATGTATGTCATCGGTTCTGGTTATAAACTGCTTTCACGAAGATAATGAGCTTCAGCTTTGCCTGTAATTTTTAGAGAGGTCTTAATTCGACCACATAATAGATATTTCCTGCGGTGTTTCTGAGGACTGCATTTTATGGAGGAGTGTTTCCAATATTTTGCCCACCCCATTACCTTGCATGGCAGGGCGAGAGAATATCAGACAATACTTTTTAATATAATGCAATCCAGCGGTTGCACCAGTCATGACATACTCAATAATCTCACGGACCCTAAAAGAGGCCGAAAATATGAAGGCTTGTCACCCGCTTGCTCATGATCTGACAAATGAAAACTCCAGTGTTGCACGTACAGAGGTCAGAGGTCACATGTTGAGTTGGAGTCAGAAAACATGAGTTTTCAGTTTGAATTTACAGCTCTGACTGCAATGAGAAGATCAAGATCCAGGTCTGTGGTATTCTCACACCCCACACGTCACTCCGTACCATCCATCAGCACTTACCTTTCAGTGAAACACAGAATAATGTGAGGTGGGGGGAAGCAAGACAACCCCTCCCCCCGCCCCCCCTCCTTTTTGGACAGATCATAGATTGTGGCGTATTATGGAGCCCGAGCAAGACTGTGCAGCACCTGTAAGTCCACTTGCCTCCTTGACTGTAACCGCAGGCGAGGGCGGGGGGTTGGGGTGGGTGGGGAGTGGGAAGGGTGGGCTGTGAGAGTTTTCCCAGGCTCCGCTAAGGTGAATATAAAGGCTGCAGTGTTCCCCCTCCGACTGCATCTCCTGCTCCATCTCTTTGAACTGGGCGGTCATGTCAGCAGCTCCCGGCCCCCAGCCACCATACCGCCCTTCATGTGCCCACGAGGGAGCGATAGGCTGGGCGCCGACAGATCCGCACAACATACAGGACCAACGCGCGCACACACACACACACACACACACATAGTGGGCTGTGCCCCGTCTCCTGACTGGAGACATTAATACAGACATGATCAGAACATGAGACCATGAGGATCAGCAGGAATGAGGCCTGTTACATGTAGTCTTGTATTTGGGAAGCACGCACACACTTCAGCCAATACTGTTACTGTCCTCTCATCACCATGTAACTCCATAAAATGCATCACTTTTGAAATAACATACATGGAATCTGTTTTTGCCACGGTCATCACCACTCCAACTATGTTTGATGAAAGTCCCAGTGACTTTTAGCATTAGATTCATAGCATACCCTATGTTCGGTGAGTTTTCGTTCCGTGGTCTTCATATTGAGTTCTCCTTCGATGTCATTTGTGGTCTTAACATGCAACACCCAAAGCTAAAGAAAAGAAAACAGACATTTTGAACTATTTATGGCTGCAAAAACCGAACAAGACACACCTGGGTTACTGTAAACATATGGTCCAAAATGTTTCCTTGCCCGCATGACGAGTGTTATGATAAAACAACTAGCTCTGTCTCAAGGTTGAAGGTTTCATACCAAGAAATTACACAGGTTAGGAACAGAATGATCAAGGCAAACATGAGATGGTTTCCAAACCCAACTAAGTTATATTGGTTTCACCGAACAAAAGAGCAACTCTATAACAATCTTGTCATGTTTGTTACTGTTAGAATACTGTGGAAAAGCGACCTGAGAAAAGTCTCCCTGAGAGTTTGAAGGGGTCATACTGCTAGCATCATGAGCTTAAACCAGATTCATTAGAAGATAAAATGAGATCAAAGGGCCCTAATCTTTACAATGTTGAGAAAGTTTTTGTGTGTGAGAGTCCGAGTCTGAAAGAGCTATCTTCTATGTGTGTTGCTGGATGCATCTTAAGGTGAAGGAGCACTGGAGCCGATCCCAGCTGACTGTGGTGAATTCAGAGAACACCCTGAACAGGTCACCTGCCCATCACAGGCCAAGCCCAGCGCATGTTTTTGAACTGTGGGAGGAAATAGCAGTACAGAGTGTTGAGGTCAGGAAGTCAAGACTTTTTATGGTTTCGTCTTTCGGGTGATGTTTTGGCAGCATAATTCATATTAGGGCAGTAGAACTGCTTGCTGCAAGTGTGAAATGACTGCAAAACTGGCACCTCTAAGTCAGAGTCCATATTTCTCTAGGCTCAGGTGGCACCACAGCGTAAAAACAGCATGCCTTTTATCATGTGGAAACATCTGCAGTGACCGTGACCCTGGCCTTGAGCTCACAACCTTCTGATTTACATCTACGATCTACGATTGCACCACAAAAATGTCCTCTATATCACAGCCTGCTGGTGGACATGGAACCATAGTTTTCACACACTGATCTGAATGCATATTCCCTGAAAGCTAATAGAAACATTAAGACTGACTCTAAATATTGCCGCTAAACAAGATGAATGTATCAGTGGGCATAAGCTCCTCAAGTAGACGCTGGCTTGCCTATATAAAAGCTGATCTTCATCAACCGCACCTAGAGAAAGAAGAAAACTTTATGATGTGCTCCCAGATATGTTGCCATTGCACCAGACATACATCTACAAACCAAACAGGTGTAGTAACGCAGTCAAGGAAAAAGGCTACAAAACAATGTGTGAATTAAAGTGTAGCTTTAGAGATATGAGGAAGCTTTTCTGAAAGTTATCAACAGAACTCAAGATACGGCCACAGTTATCATACAAACAAACTGACCCTGGCTGATGTGAACACAAACAGCTGCTCTGGAGTCAGACATACTACCATTGGACCACAAAGTAACAATACTAGTTATCAATCAGTTGATGGAAAGTGGACCGACAGAGTAACCTGGGATTGATTGGATCATTCCTGTCCCAGAGGGGGATTCACCGTGAACCACTCAGGCTAACAAAGTGACAACAAATTGACCCTGACGTGATTTGAACACGCAACCTTCTGATCTGGAGTCAGACGCGCTACCGTTGCGCCACAGAGTCACACAGCAGTTCCTCATACTGCCGTGTTCTCGTATGAAAACACAGGATATGTCATACGAAACATTACCAGTGTGCATCGCGTTTCCAGTTAGAAGAAATGCCAGTTTGAACACGGTTACACAATTTTTCCAACTTGACCAAGACACTATGGAAAATAACAGGGTCAGCAGAGACATATAGAAGCCTGGACAGAGGAGACCGTCCAGCAGAAGCTGACGAATCACAGCAGGACGTAGCCATTGAGCAGACGTGATGGTGAGGTTGAAATACAGCTGATCGCAAATGGTTTACTCAAAACACGTGATAGGAATAAGTGTAAACGCTTAGCACCAGGGCTCAATACATGTGATCAGATCACCCGAAATGCACGTTAATGCCAGATGTGAATGGGATCAAATAGAGCCTGGTTTCAATTTACCACCTTAAAATCTGCTCAATCAGGTTCTCCTGTGTCCAAACTGGTCCTAACCAAGGATCAAATTTGACTTACCGGTGTATACGTTCTCATGCCAAGTTCATTTTCGTAAATCCCAAAGTTTGCATGCAAAGTGGAGTACGCATCTTTCAGGATTTGTTCATGTGAGAGCAGCCTCTATAAGAGAGGCCTGAGATCAGGGCTACTCAACCCGGGTCCTCGTGGGCTGCAGTCCTGCATGTTTTATCTCTCTCCCTGCATCAGCATTCCTCAATCTGATGTTGACCCTTCATCATGCTTAAAAAAGCCCAGTGAAGCCCTGATTATAATCAGTTGTGCTTCAACTAGAACACGCAGCCTTCTGATCTGGAGTCAGACATGGAGTCAGACAGAGAGGTGACAGGAAAATCCGAGGTGTTGGTGGACCACTGAACGTTCAAGCTCTTAGCAGATGTGTAGCACAGAGGTTGTTCGACATTATTGGAAACAGTTCAAATGATTGGATAATGACAAGCAAAGTCACCTTGAAACACAGAGGTCATCAAAGTGACGGTGTTACTTTAAACAAAGAAACTGACCCTGACGTGATTTGAACACGCAACCTTCTGATCTGGAGTCAGACGCGCTACCGTTGCGCCACAGAGTCACACATGAGTGCGTAATTTTGCAGGCAGTTTGGAGGAAAATACAGCAGAACCACTACGTGAACATCACCGTTAGTCTGGAGAACTTGGACTTGGACCACCTGGACATGTGCAGGTCCTGATGGACTCTGTGCTGCGGACACAGAGGGACCGTCACTGCAATCAATGAAGTCATGAGTCACGTGTGCAATGTCTGAAACTGCAGCTCAGTTAGAGATGCTGTTCAAAAATGTCTTATTGCAAAGGCCACAGGAGGCCTTCGCTTGGCCTTAAAGTCTGACATGGGATGAAATCAAATCTATGAGATGAAAACGACTTCACTTCACCACCTGATCATCAGCTCAGCCTAACACAGTAGTCTGGGTCAGAGCGGAAGACTCAAACTGACCCTGACATGGTTTCAAGAAATGACTTTATGATCTGGACTGAGAAGCACCGCCATTGCACTACAGATCACATAAAGATCTTGAGTGCCGGCCATCCAAACTGGAGGTGAACTGGCGGTGTTATATCCTAGTATACAGTATTGTTCTCCATTTCTGGCCAACGCTGCAGGCGCAGCTCAAAGGAAAGAGTTAAACGTCTATAAACAGTCACATTGACCCTGACGTGATTTGAACACGCAACCTTCTGATCTGGAGTCAGACGCGCTACCGTTGCGCCACAGAGTCACCTATTACCTTGCTGACCAGTAAGAAACACATCAGGGACTTTCCGAATCTCAATGAAGCAACATTATAATTCACACCGGTTCCTGGGTGATGTTATGGTTCCCTCACGGAACTGAACTCTGGATTTCGAAGTTAGTAACTATTCCCCAGCTGTATTGTCTCCTTTTAGAAATAGATCTGATACAACTCATCTTTTTCTTCATGACAGGAGCTTTTAGGTCATAGTGCCTCAGAGGGAAGCTCCAAACTCTGATCAATGACCAGCATCAGTTGTTTAGGTTTGGGCATCAGGTGTAGGAAGCCACCAGTCCCTTCCCTTCAGGGAGCCATCGCAAATGAAGAAAGCAGAAAGGTTTACTCTAGACCTGCTGGGCTGGTCCTGTTTGTGTGGGAGCTTTCTTGTGTGACCTCCAGAAGAGCTGGAAGATGTTGTGGAGGGCAAAGACAACTGTCATAGAACATCGGTTCCATATTCAGGGTTTTTGGGGACTTGATGAAATCCACCTGGCTGCAGCCAGAAATCAAGATTCTAGTGTTTGCCAAGGAAACAAAGCAGAGAATACACAAGCGACTGTGGCCAGTGGGAAGTGTGTGTGTGTGTGTACTTGCGTATGTGTGTGTGTGTGTGTGTGTGTGTGTGTGTGTGTGTGTGTGTGTGTGTGTGTGTGTGTGTGTGTGTGTGTGTGTGTGTGTGTGTGTGTGTGTGTTCAAGTGGCAGAAGCAGATGTTTTAAGGAATTTAGAGATGTTAATATGCGTGTGCATGTGTTTATCTGCACATGCAAACTGTTCATGGGAAATGACAGAGCGGGAGTCGGAGAGACAGGCGAGCATGAGAGCAAAACAAATCCACAAAAACTCCCTCTCTCTCTCGCTCCTTGGCTCCGTGTCTCAGGAAGGACCCTTTTAAGGATCCTGGCCCTCCGTCAGGTCACACTCTTCCTCTCGAAGAGGACTCGCAGCTCACATAAATCAAACCTCGCTCCCGGCCCCTCCGCCCCCGCCATTAATCGCGACAGCTATCTGGATGGGCAGACGCGGCGTGGAGGATGTGGTCGCTCCTCCACACACAGCCTGCCAGGCCAGAATCCCAGGGATGCAAACAAACTCTCCGGCCCAAGACCATCGCGCTCCCCGTCTCCTGTTTTATTCCTCCTCTGACAAATTGGAGCCTCAGAAGGAGAAATAAGACGCTGCAGAACTGGAGGAGTTGGAACTTCCAGGAAAGATACGGGATAGTAAAATGGTTTCCTGGATGTAAAACTGAGGGGAACAAACTCATCCGTGTGCACCTACAAATTCATACAACATGTCGCACATCTGACCCACAAGGCCGCGAAGGAAGAGTAAAAATCCTTTCAATCCATAGCTGTGTGTGTGTGTGCGTGCGCGCGCGTGCGTTTGTGTGCGCATGTGTGTCTGTTGGCAAAAGACTCTGGCAGTTATGCTGATATTTAATTAGGTTAAAAGGTGCAGCAAGGAAGGCAGCCAGCTGCACACACCCTTCACACACACACACACACACACACACACACACACACACACACACACACACACACACACACACACACACACACACACACACACACACACACACACACCCTGATCTTAACTTTAACTGTCACAGTTGGCCACTGCTAAGTCTAAACCCCCAAAATAAATGCAAAGCATTATGAAGTACAACGTTTCAACCAAAGTGACAGTGTTTGATAACTTCTGCATTTCTTCCAGGCCAATAACAGTAAAGTTGAATCAGCACACTGCTCAGGCCTCTAATAATAAAATATCGGGACATTTCAGTTGTGTTTCAGTGACAACCGGCAATATTTCATTCAGATCTCTGAGAGATCTGTGCAACTTTACTGAACTCTTTGTGTTGTTAAAAATCTGTTTGTTTTGGATAGTTTTGTGAGTCGTGTGTAAAACATTGTGCAGTCGACACTATAAAGCCCAACAATGCAACAAATGCAGTTGTCATTACCTTATGTAATAATATTCCTTAGTTATATTTGATGTTCAAGTTGAACAATCTTTAAATGGTGTGGCCGATTTATCAGAGTTGCAGCAACGATCAAATAAAATAATTCCCCATGATTAAACTGTTTGAGTTAATTACCTCAAAATAGCTGAAGTAACTCATCAGGTGTCACAGTGCTGTATTTCAGTCCCTACGATGTAAGAGGACCACATGGAGAGAAAAGACAAGGACATGAACACACACCAGTGTGTCCAGGCTCGCTTTGAGGGCTCCTCCTCTGCCACGGCAGCTCGGTGGCTAACCTGAGGCATTTCCTTCATCACGCCGTAACCTCAGCCCCAAAACCACATTCTGACCCCACGACGTGGAAAACAATGCTGGCTGCAGACTTTCAGACCCCACAAGAGCCGTGTGTTCTTTGGACCTCACGATGAAAGTCAGTCCAGAAAAAAGAAACACGGCGAGGTACGCGCTGCAGCGACCGTTTGCTGTGAAACTTTTTCTTCCGTGCACATTTTCCACCTGCTGCCTGGCTCGCTCCTCATTACTCCTGAGAACGCGTTGCCAAATTACACCAACCGAACCAGCAACTCTGTGTTTATTTTTAGTTCTCATACAAAGTGAATGTGACTTCTGTTTTTTTCTTCAACCTTGAGTCCTACAATGCGTGCTTGTGTATTTTAGAGGGATTCAGATGGTTAAATAATTACATATAAGACAATGTTTATTCTTTCATAGCTGAGAAATATAAGAATTTCATCCTTGAGGTTTAAGACGCAGCACAACCAGATGTCTGAAATATTAAAAAAAGCTAAATGCCCTTCTCTCAAATGGAACTCTGTCTCTCTGTAGGGGCCGCTCTGAAGCCTCATTTCAACTCACACTTTCTGTGTAGTTCCACTTTTTGTTACTGACTGACCGTTCATGTCACAGATGTCGCTCAAAATTACTAGCAAAATTAATTCGAAGATTATTAAAATTTAATTCATTATTTGGATTCTCTTTGGATTGATTCAGTTTTGAAATTGAATAAAAAATACTGCACTAATTGACTGTATTTTGTGGTTATGAAATTCTGATTTTATATCATTAAATTATTATATTATTATTATTATTATTGTATGAAAAGATGTGCAGTACTTCACATGTGATGTTTCATTTTTTTAACCGTTGGGATCTATTTACCGTGTGCACCAACTACCTGTTGACTATTTCCTGCATCCTTTTTGTGTTTTCCTGTGTTCCTTATGCAACCACCCTCCCCCCACCCCCCACCCCCATCCACATGCACACAGCAGAGCATTCTGTCACCGCCTCAGATGACGATGATAAAGTGTGAGAGACGTTCACAGTTTACCTTGGAGAAGCAGAGGTTAGGAAATGTAACGGCACATGTGGGAATTCTTCACCAGATGACCCCCACCACTAAAAAAAAAAAATCACACACATAATTGACTTCCCATGGAACAAAACATTATCTTACGTCCTACTGCCTTCACACACAACACACACACACACACACACACACACACACACACACACACACACACACACACACACACACACACACACACACACAAACACACACACACACATCCCTCTGCTTCTGACAGACACACCTTTGACCTAAAGGTTTCGCCAGACAAAGTGACATCACTTCCTTTCTGGCAACTTGACAGATGCCTCATCAGTGGAGTTGCTCCAGGCTTGAGAGAGAGAGAGAGAGAGAGAGAGAGAGAGAGAGAGAGAGAAGGAGGGAGAGAGAGAGAGAAAAAAAAACAATAATGATAATAATTATACCTTCACACGTAATGAGCAGCAGAGCCCACGGGCCACAATACACAACAGCTGGGCCTGGGAGCTGTCAGACAGCGAGATAGTGAGCAACGCTCGCTGCTAAGCAGAGACAGATGTGAATTACAGCTTGTGACACATAGCTGTGTGGTTAGTAACGGGCCGGGGGCGGGCTTGGATCTAAACACCGTAATATAGTGTTGCAGGAGGCCTTTAAAAAAAAAAAAGAAAAACACAAAAAAACTCTGCGCTGAAGTTTGATGTTTTGTTGCTACATTTTGAGGGAGTTTTATTGTGTGTAGATGTTCCCACAGAAGGCTTTCGGCACAAAGTGCTCCTGTGGGAAGCTGCTATTTAAAGATGATAGTCTTAGCAGGTAAATAAATTACACTCACCACCAGTTTGCTTACGATTTAACCAATAAAGGCCCTGCTCCTTAATACGATAACTTAAAAGACGGAGGAGACTCCGCGGGTTTGCGGTCTCTGGCGGTGCTGCGTCTGTGTGGGTGAAGGTGACGGATGCCCCCGGGGCCTGATCACGCCTCAGATATGAGAACAGGTCCTGCCACAACAGCTACGGGCCTGCAGCGCCTCCTCCATCATCACTCCCTCCAAATCAATTCACGAAAAGAAACCTCCACAAACAGTTTGACAGGATAACAACCTCGAGCAACTGACTTAACTCCAAGGTAAAACGTGCCGGTTGATCTAAACCACTGCAAACACAAACAGAACAGACGAACCCCTGAATGTGGATCATTGCCTCTACTCCAGCCTGTCCACACCGACTGACATGGCTAATCGCTGAGTCTACAACAACTCATTCATGTTTACCAGATGGACTATCTCAAGCATGTGGTTCCGAGGCAGGGTATTTACAAAGGTGTCTAACGAAACTAAGAGCCTGATCTGCTCCAGGTTTGTTCAGATAAAAGGCGATTAATGGAGACGGACTGAGCATTGAGTCTGACAGATGATTAAAACAACAAGCGCCATCCATTTATTTAGTGGGTTGCCTGTGTTCCAAAAAATAAGGAGGAGTTCATGCTGATACTGATGTACGACACACAATGTCTCAAAAGGCTTGTATTGATTAGGGTTGTGTCTGGTATTGAAAACCCGCTCAGTCTTCAACAGCTGCTGCTATGGTGAGAAGCTCTTCCACAGCTGGCCCTCCGTGGCTTTTGTTGGTGAACTTTACTCTAACACTCTCTTTAATTGACTTTTAAAGTAAAAACTGCATATTTTTTCTTTCAGAAAAAAATTACGTTAACGCTGCAACTTTTTGAAAATGGTAGAAACGCTGAAAACGGAGTCACCATTCCTGACCACAAGAACAACATGTGATAAGCATTAACAATGGTGAGTAACAATAATGACAAACGATGCAGTCGGATTGCTATTCTGGTGACTCTCAACTTTAAAACTGCCAAGTCCCAGGACTGAAATGCATGACACTTTCAAACGTTGCTACTGTCCATCTACTGAGCATGTGCAGAAGAACTATTTACTGCAGCTGTGGTGCACATATGCAGTAGCAACGTCTCAGGAAAGCTGCGTTTCACTCCACACCAATGGAAAAGGAGTAAAAAGTAAAAGTCTTTTCAAGAGTTCCATCTTGGGAGTGGTTTTCAAAAATTTTGCTGTCTCTCCCAGTAGTGTTGTTGTGTAAACGGATGTCCAAAACTTGAAAACTGTGTTGTTCAAACGAGGCCCAAGTATCTTATGTGTGAATCTGAGGAACTGTAGTTTCTATCAGTATAAGTGTCCTTAGTGTGAACGTATGTCGCCTCCTGATATGTGACATTAAACCTGCACCATTCAAGAATCAACCCTCAGTGAGTCCTTTTCTAGATTCGAGATGTCCCTAAAGCTTCTCCTATAACTGCTGCATTATGCATGTTTTCACAAACTCACTCTTCACCTGTATTCCTAAATACACACATATTGAGTTCATCAGGAAAAAGGGTTGAACAGACAGGTATGCAGCAGTGACGACAGCCATCGAACTGAGCGTGTTGGCTGTCCGGAGGAGGCTGGGTAATGTCTCCAGCAGCGCTGCTGAGATTCCCGTCCCATACTTTTGTTTTTGTAAAGCGGTGATCTCATGCTCTCTGCATCTGGCTTCTGGTGATCAGAGTCGAGAAAGTTCCTGAGCGAGGCCATGTTTTATACATCAGCCGCGTTCTTCAGCTGGTGACAATCAGTAATTTGTGTTAAATTGAGCTGCTCACCGTATATCAACCCCTATCCGTCCATCTTCTCGCTCATGCATGCCTGACTCCAATCAGATCACCACAAGTTTTTTTTGTTCCTATTTTTTGCAGCAGAGTGAAACTACTTAAAACTCAGGAGCTGCCAGATGAGCCAAATTTTCATCAAAAATGGTTCAGGCATCCATATGTTCTATGAGAAAACACACACACACACACACACACACACACACACACACACACACACACACACACACACACACACACACACACACACACACACGAATATGTTTTTATTCAAACTGTAGACACAGCCAGTCAGAATCAGGCATGAAGATAAACAAAGCAGTCTGAACTAATCAGCGGGCAACAAGGACCTCTGGTGGTAGAGAACTAGAACTGAAAACAGCATTAGATCCTTGACAATCCATATATCCACAATATCTTATCAGCGGGATTGAATTTTTATGACTCCTCATATGAGACCTGGGCGTGTGTTAAAGAATACCATATCAAGAATTTGACATAACAACATTTTTCAATGAGTGAATTGAAAAAAAAATACTATTTTGGTCTGAGAACCTCTTTCACTAAAATTTAAGCTTCAAGATGGGCATTATATGTGATGCAGCAGGAAAGCATGGATAAAACATCTTGTTGATTTTAAAAAAAACCAATCACGCCAGATAAGGGATGCAACTTTTTCACACTGTCATTGTACTGTTCAAAAAAAGTTGAATTCTCTGGCAAAATGAATATGTGGGGAACTGCTGCCTCCTACTGCTCAAAAGTAGGAGTTACTGCTTGAATGATA
The DNA here is from genome assembly GCF_902148845.1 of Salarias fasciatus. Classification (NCBI taxonomy): domain Eukaryota; kingdom Metazoa; phylum Chordata; class Actinopteri; order Blenniiformes; family Blenniidae; genus Salarias; species Salarias fasciatus. Next base: position 5,392,036 of record NC_043757.1, read on the forward strand.
AACTTAAAATTCAGCCACACGGTGATTTTTTACTTTGAGAAGTTGTTTTTTTTTATTACAATATGATCCTACCATCGACATTTGTGCATAAAGATAACCTGTGTATGGAGGTTGGACATGCATTTTTAATATTTGTTAATTTATTATTTATTTTGAGATATTTCGTCTCTGTTTTCTCTTTTTTCTGTCTCTCTGATTACTTTTTCTAATGCATTCTAAGCTTGAGGGACTCTTCAAAGTTTTAACAGCAAGCCGAGGATTTAAAAAGCCACAAAATAAATCGACTGTCAAAACACTGCTCCAGGTGAGGCTCGAACTCACAACCTCGGCATTGCTCTACAGTGTACTGTCATATAAGTACCGCGCGCTAACCGATTGCGCCACTGGAGCTCACTTCATTGGCCGTGCAGTTGGGTTTATGAGTATGAACCGGTCCAGGCGCGCACTAACATGTAAAATTATTTGTATTTAACAGCACGTCTCTTGCCTCGCGCTAAAGTTTTACGTCATTGCGAATTCCTTATTTTTCACTGTGTTCGTTTTTTTCCCTTTCAAATATGCCAGCGGGGACCGACGCGGAGAGTTGAAACGAGCGATGAACTACGACGTTTACGGCAATAAAATCGATGGCACCGAATGCAGAAGCGCAGCTTATCTCTGCACAACCCGTAGGAGGCTTTTTCAATTTATAGTGTGGCTCTGCGGCTCCATTCTGATAATAATCAAAAATATTCACGAGTTGCAGCCCTAATATATCAATGCTTGATGAGTAATAATTACACACAGAGGTGTTGTACTCCCATGCCATTTTTGCTGCTGGTCGCACGTCTTTTTTGTGGATTTAGTGTGCAATATCCCCACACTATGAATGACTTCTTTCACAAAGTTTTCTTTCCTAACACATCTTTCGCCGGCCGCCATCTTGCTGAATTTGGAACTGTGGACCAATGACGTATAGAATTACGTATAATTCTATACGTCATTGCTGTGCACAGTTTTGCAGACTCCCCAGTAAGGAGAGTAGCTATTGGCTGTCACTTAACGACGTCATCATCTAATTTGCATACACACTAATTTGCATAAGATACTCTGAAGGAGAGAGTAACATTTTGAGAGACAAAAAGTGCTTAAAAACACACCAAATATGTTTTGAACTAGAACCAAACTTTCTTCCGTTGATTCTTGATTTCTTTATTTTTTAATTTGGCCTTTGAAATAGGCCATCACCCCTCAAAATAAGTTATTGAGCTAAATGCTTTGTATAGACTCACATTATAAAGTATAAGCAATTTTATCCTGTATTGTTAAATGTTACAATATCAAATTTAATCAAAACTTCTGAGGTGAACTAACAATAAAATATCTTATGTATCAATTTCTATCAAATATGTCACTGGTGCATTAATGTAAATATTCATCGATTCACACATCTAAATCCAAGTATATATGTGATGATTGTAGTTTCCAGAAGAAGGGATGATATTCAGACTGGAACAGGAAGGTGAGCGTGCTATGCTCATATAAAAACGGAAGGAAATTAGAGTTTATAGTATCGCAGTAAATCATTGGCTGTTTGACAGATTTACATATTGCCAGTCGCTACGGTTAACACTTGGTGGTGTCATTATGTTTGTTGTTTACATAGAGTTCATAGCAGTACTGAAGTCAGGCAGTGCCTCTCTCAGTCCAGCAGAGGGCGCATTGTTACTGTTAGATGGATAGTGCAGTGTGAAGCACAGGGACGAAGAATGCAAGTATGGAATCCCCCAGAGTGATCATAGACATACATAGAAAGGCCTTTCTATGTAAATCTATGAGAGTGATGAATCATCACTCTTCCTCATCGCATGTGGTTGGCTTGTTCATTAAAACAGCAGCAACGCAATTCCACCGTTTGGACATTGCATCATTTTAGAGGATAATAGAGTTAAAAAGCATTAAGCGGATTACATTAATTTTTCAACTGATTCAATAAAATTAAAATAAGTTTTAGCACTCTGAGATTTAGTAAAAAGTTATATAATCATTTTGTGAAAACTAAATAAAATGCAAGATCATAATTCCAGAAACAATAGTTTCATTGGCACTGACTGAGCGTGAAAATAATTTTAAAGCAAACCTCAAGCAAGTCATAAAGAACAAGCAGCACATATTTGGATGCACGTTTTTCAAAAAGCGAGTATCAGACGTTTGGCTTCGACTTTTTGGAGAAAATCGTCTATTATACCTTTAATTTGTCCTGAATATGTGCTGCTTGTGCTTTAAGACATGTTTGAGGTTTGCTGGATAATTATTTTCACTCTCAGCCAGGTTTTGTTGTGGTGCACTGCAAATCCACACTGACTCAAACTTGCGTACACGATCTCAGACCTGTCGTGAGATTTCAGTACACGATCACCATTATATTGATAAATGCTGATCCCGTCTTTTATATGGCCACACTCACGTATGCCGCCGTACGATCGTTTGATAAATGAGGGCCACTGTTAGAAACTCTACAAAAACACAGGACAAAAGCATGAACCTTGAAAAGTGTGGGTGTTACGGCTACTGCCAGGGGGTACTGTCAGTAGGGGACTGAGGCTTTGTTCATTAGGGAGGTGGCAGAGAGGAAGAAACTGTTCTTGTGCCATGAGGTTCTGGTTCTGGTGGACCGGAACCTCTTTCCAGAGGGGAGAGTTTGAAAGAATTGGTGACCAGGGTGGGAGGGGTCAGAGGTTGACCACCACCTTGCTTGCACACCTCCAGGACCCTGAGGAAGGAGTGAAGGCAGACTGCAGCCAATGAATCTCTCTGCAGAGGGATGACTCTCTGCAGTATGTCCACGTCTCTTGACTCTCTGCAATTTGTTGTTTGTCTGGCTGTGGCGGCAGTGAACCAGACAGTGATGGAGGAGGTGAGGATGGACTCACTGATGGAGGAGAAGAACTGCATCATCATCTTTGCTGGCAGACTGAACTTTCCCAGTTGCAACAGGAAGTACATCCTCTGCTGGGCTTTTTTGGTGAGGGAGCTGATGTTCAGCTCCCACACTGGAGGTCCTGGGTGATGATGGAGCCCAGGAAGCAGAAGGGCTCCACAGTGTCCACTGGGGAGTCTCTCAGGGGTGTGGGGGTGGGTGGGGCTGTGTTCCTCCTGAAGTCCACATTCATCTCCACTGTCTTTAGAGCTTTGAGCTCCAGGTTCAGCCTGAACCAGGACACCAGACAGTGGTGGAGGTGCAGAGGGGAAGCTTAGCTTTCAGTGATGGTGCTGGGGGATTTAGCCCTGTCCGGTTCAGTTTTGTTTGGCAGGCTTCAAACCCCATTTATTTTGAGCTGGTCTGCTAATTTTAATGTTTAGGGTTTAATAAAATTAGTTTTAGATTTGAAATCACGTCTTCTGTTTCAGTGAATCATTTGAACCTGTGGGTCTTTGTGTCGGTCCTTGTTTTTTTGTTTGTTTGTTTGCTTGCTTTTGAAATCTTATTTATCATTGAGATCCTGGGGTGCAAGTCCCCAGGTGGCGTTGTCCTGTTTTTATTTATTTATTTTATTTTATTTTATTTTATTTTATTTTTCCTGTTCACCTGACAACCCGTTCTGCCACAAGGGGGAATTTTCCACCAAACCTGTTCCTTCTCTGGAGCATGTCCGAGTTGGATGGAGCAGTCATTTTACAAAACAGGAACTCTTGTGCTGACCAAATATGGAGTTAAGGTGCTTCCGGGGACATAACCTAACGACATAAAAGACGCGATGTGCACGCATCCCTCTGCAATCCGTGTACCGACATTCCTCTGGCAAGTCCTCGTTTGGCTGAATGAGGAGTGGAACTAAACGGGCTTTTTCTGACATGGAGAAGATACTGCTGCTGATTGGTAAGTCCCTCCACTTAGATGAATCAATTGGCTGCAAAGACGCACAATCCTGTTCATCCACAGAGCTGCGTAATTCCAACAGGAGGACAAACCTAAATTAGATTAACAGCAAGGCTCAACACACGCCGAATACTGACAGCAACCCTCTAACAAGTTTAATGAAAGAAGGACTGAAAATAAGGGGAGAAGACTGAAATAACAAGAATAAAACGCGAGTAGCAGATAGTGTGACAAGAGTATAAATTTGTTTGTATCCTGGAAAAAATATGCAGACTTTAAAAATTCCAAACAAAGAAGAAGCACGGACACAGCTTCTCTTTGCAAGAATTTATTTAAATCAAGCACCACAAAACACCCTGTAAATAAAATGTAGGTCACATGTCACAGGCAGTATGTGGATGTGGAGTTGACAAAACATGCGAAACTTGCTGCAGCGTTCATCACGCCATGGCTGAGGAAGAAAACAGTTCAGAGAGAAAAAAGGCTTTGTGGTGTTTCGACTTGTGAAGTAGTGCTTGATGGGGAAAATATTCAAATCAAATCAAATAAAACTTTATTTGTATAGCACTTTTTCATGATCATAAAAACAACGCAAAGTGCTGAACAGTAAAAAAAACAGTCATAAAAACCGCACCATCAATAAGTATACACCACACACACACACACCCAATTTTTTGCCCATAGCAAAGCAGAGGAGACATGGCATGGCACTAAGCATCATGGGAGAACACTACCAGTGGGACTGTTCACACCAGGAGAAGGCGAAGGTCATTAATATTGGGGGCCCAGCACTCGACCCCCGACCCCGTCAGACCAAGGGGAACCTGCACACCGAGGTGTGGAGCCCCCCAGGCCAGCCAGGACCCAGAGGACTCGAGCGCAGTGACCTTAGCAGAGGACCGGGACCAACTCCCGGTGTGAAGGACCCCCCTCAGGAAACACTGGAGTTAAGCAGCTAAAAACATAAAAAGACAAGATACAAAGCTAATAGAAAATAAGTAAGATAAGATTATATAGTAGAAAAGTAAAATAAATTAAAAGTACATAATAAAAATAGTGCTGTCAATTTTAATCGCGATTAATCCATTGAGGTCTGCCAATTGGGTCAAAGAAAAGAACTAGAGGATAATAGTGTTTTTTCCTGACATTGGGGCTGATTTATGAGGATTAGATTCTTCATTGCAATTAATCTCATCTTTAAAAAAGTTAATTGTTGACAGTTCTCCATGAATTAGTCACGATTAATTGCGATCAGTGTGATTAAATTGCGATCAATGTGATTAAAACTGACAGCACTAAATAAAAATAGAACGAATAAATAGGATAAGTAGGTTAAAAATAAAAATGACAAAAAGTAAAAATGATGAGGATAAGAACTATAAAAGGTCAGTTAAAAGCCAGATTAAAAAGGTGTGTTTTTAACCTCCCTTTAAAAGTATCAACAGTCTCTGCGGTCCTGAGGTTCTCTGGCAGGCTGTTCCACAGGCGGGGGCCATAATGGCTGAAGGCCGCCTCGCCAACCTCAACTCGATCAACCTCAACCAACAACTCGACAACCCGTCGAGTTGTGTTGGTATTTTTTTCTGAAATGATCAAACAATAAAAGGGTGTGACAGGTGCATAGCGACTGATAAAGGCTATCGCCGACTTTACAGCTGCCTGAGGCAAGTATGCCCTTTTACTATTTACAAGACTGAATGAGCCACGTGCGCAGAGCGAAAGTTGCATGATCAGTGTTGTGAAGCAGCAGAGAGGAAGCGCGTGCCTGACGTAATCCTCGTACTGAACTACTGTGGCCTTCATATTTCACAGCTGAATCACTCTGTGGGGCTTTCCACTTCCAAGAGAGCTAAAATAAGGGCAAACTTTTCTGTGCTGACACAGCTCAGCTCAGTGTAAAACTTTACAATCTGAAACAGTTTGAGCTCCAACACTTTAATCCCAACAAGACATGTTAGGTGTCAGGTGTGTGTTCAGTCATTCTGCTATCAAACTATGTGTGTTTTGACAAAGACCGTGTTTCTAATGTTGAATTTTGTCCTTCTTGTCTCATTTTCTCAGTTGGATTCCTTCAGCTGTACTTCACACAGGCTGATGATCTTCCCTGCAGTGTCACTCAGACTGCTGAAGGGACATTTTATACTGTCCAACAGTTTGATACAAGCCCTTATTTTTTTTGGATGAGCTCTACTGTAAGTTTAACTTTTCATTTTTCAATTGTGGTTTCCTGATGTCATATAAAAGAAGCAAACATATTTATTGGTGCTTTGAATCTGCAGCGTGTTGTAAGTGTCATGTTGCTCCTCATTTAGCATTTGAAAGAAAACAAAACTCAAAAGATAAGAAAGAATAAGTTAAACAATTGAAGACATACACCTAAAAACAGCCGTACCCTGCTGGAGGAAGCCTGTTTGGCAGCAGTTGATTTGGATGATGTGCATGTTAAACGTGAGTAGTGTCTGAGAGAAAACATGAATCACAACATGTGGTCAATGCAAAAAAATGAAAAGTCCCTGCACCTGTAAAGGATTCTTTAAAGTGTGTAGGAAATGTGGCGATACACTTTTCTTCTACATATTACAACCAGCATCTGAAAAGACCTTTCAGAAGCTCCACTTGTCACACACATCCTGAGGTAAACATTAGGTTTAGGTGAACTGTCAGTCTCATGATTTCCTCTTGGACTTTAGGATCACAACCTGGCCTTTCAGGTTGAAGAGCAGTTCGACAAGGTGGAGCAGGTGGTGAACTTCAACAAAACAAATCTCCTTCTGAAGGAGTGTGAGGAGGTGGTCCTCTACAAAACAACCGACTCTCAGGTATCACACAGCTAACATATAAAGCTGCTCTCTGACACACATTTCACTGTGTCTATGGAGAATTCTGCTGGGTGTGTTTGAACTGGATCTTTCTGCTGAGCTTTGGACAATAGTCTGAATGTTTTGTTTGTTTTCTGTCTGTTTAGGGAGAACATCACACAGCTAAGTGTTCCAGTGAGTATCTGTTTGCTTATTATGAGAGAGCAGTGATGTGTTGGTGACTTCTGTCAGGCCCTCAGCAAGAGAACTGAAATGTCCACACAAGTCGACCAGAAAGAGGTTTTTAATGAAGTGGAGGTTCAAGAAGAAAAAGATCAATTCCTTCAAGAAAATAATGAGAAGAACAAGAGTCAGAAGAAAGGAGCCAGAGTCCTGACTAAAAAGCAGACAGACAGTGGACGTTCATCTTTCCTTCTGTCCTGGCTGGTCTCTTCACAGCATGATGCTGCCTCCACCGTGCTTCACTGTAGGGATGGTTTTGTCCTGGTGATGAGCGGGGCCTGTTTCCCTCAAACATGACTGCCAGTCACAGCAAAGAGTTCAGATTTGATCTCCTCCGACCAGAGAATCAGTTTTCCTGCTCTGAGTCCTTCAGGTGTATTAGATCAAACTCCAGGTGGGCTGCTGTTTGTCTTTTGCTCATGAGCAGCTTCCATCTGACCACTGGACTACACAGCCCTGACTGGCGGGTCGATGCAGAGATGGTCGTTCTTCCGGAAGGTTCTCCTCTCTTCACAGGCCTCTTTTCCACCAAATCGTGGCCGGCACCCAAAATTGAACTGGTTCTTGGGCTTTTCAGGAACCACTTTCTTCCTGGTCCAGATCAGGCCCCTGCCACTCATCGACTGAGCCCAGCCCTGGGGGCGGAGTTACAGCGACAGCTGATCTCCGAACACACTCCGGCTGGGGGGGGGGGGGGCGGGGGGGGGGGGGGGGGGGGGGGGGGGGTGGGTGATTGTGGAGCAGCGTGGGGCTCGCATCAGGGCCGATCACTAAGTTTAGACGTCTGTTCAGCTCCAGAAGAGTTCTGGAGGTTCTGAACTTCTTCTATTGGTAGATTATGGAGCCACTGAGTTTACTGGCATCTTCAAAGCAGAGGAAATGGTTCTGGACCTTGAACCAGATCTGTTTTTGGAGAGAATCCTGTCTCAGAGCTCTACAGACAGTGAAGGTCAGTGCAGGTTGTCAAACAGGAAGTGGTCATGTGACATGAGACTCTCAGACTGGAGCACTAAGATCAGGGAAAATGTGGAAAAACCTGAAGACACCTTGAAAACAATCAAAGAAGTGAAAAGTGATCTACATTGTATCATGTAAAGTTTGAGTCCAATCTGATCTTCTTTCTCTTTTTTAGCCATTTGCAGGAAGACGCTGCCTGAACCAGCAGGAACAGGTAATAAACTGGGTTATGGATAAGATTCATTAAAAGTGTTGATCAGGGTTGAACTGATGCCTGATTCACTCACTGTTTGCTGATATTGTCATTCTCAGCCTCTTGAGGCAGAATGTTTGTTGACTGATTAATGAAAACATGCAAATTAAGACGTTAAAAGTAGTTTGACCACAGATGGACTCCACTGAAGCTGTAGAAACATCTCGAGGAGGATCAGTGGAAACAGGGAGAAGCTGAGCTCAGCTCAGAGTTTCATGGAAAACACTGAAACAAGTGAAGCTCGGCGCAGGCTACCAAACAGGAATTTATTCATGTGACATGAGACACTCAGACAGGAAGATGTGGAAGAAACTAAAGACTCCTTGAAAATATTTAAACAAGACAGAAGTGAGCTACGAGTCAGAGGTGTGACAGTTTTAGGTTATTATTGCATCGTGTAAAGTCTAATGTGATCTTCTCTCTCTTCTTTTAAGCTGTTTCCATTCAGAAACAGCCTGAACCAGCAGGAAGAGGTAATGAAACATGTTTAGGATTTTTCACATTCATTGAAAGTTGCTGGAAAGGTTGACCTGAAGCCTGACTCACTGTCTGTGTTATCTGACACCTCATATGGGTTATCTTTGCCCTCATTAAACTCCCAGGTCCACTCCTTAACCCAGTGTTTGAACTGTTTATAACAACAGTACCAAACAGTGTTATGGAGGCTCGATACGCAGTTTGTCTCCCAGCAGAGAAAATAAAACCCAGACTTACAGATCAGTCTGTAGAGACTTGATACAGTGAAACCCCACTGGAGAACAGAGCTCATCTCAGGAGCAAATCTGCTGAAGACTTGAGTGCGAACAGGTTCAAATTCGTTCAGAATTGTGGGAACTGATCTCCTGATGGAGCACGCTGATGATTGTGTCTCATCTGGACTACAGCTGTTCATTGAGCACATTTGCCTTCATTGATCTGCAGTATCACTCGTGTGTGTAGCACATGAGATTATCCAAAACACTGTGAGAGGAATTTATACTAATGTGGTAATTTATTCACAACATGCAACACTTTAACATGGCCTGGATTATATTTGTGGACTTCAGTGTCTCTGTTGTTCCTCTTCTTTGGTCTTGTGATCTTTTTTTCCACCGCTTTGACTTTGACAGATCATTCCCACAGTCACTGATAAAATCACTGTGGATTCAGACTGAGTGTAAAATCAGTGTGAAGCAGGTTCATGAAAATGTGACTCTTTGTTCTGTTAACAGGGCATTTTTGGATGTATTTTAGCCTTGGACTCCTGCTGGTCCTGGTCGTAGTCGTGGTTTTCGTCATCATGTGCCGCAACTCAGATCGGCTGCCCAGGTGTGTTGAATCACAGTAAATATTAAACTCTGTGTTTCTGCTCTGATCTGACCTCTTCTGAGTCACTGCTTGTTTTTTTCAGCATCCGCAGCATGCTCGGTTTCAAAGAGGTGCAGCAAGAACCCAGAGAGCAGGATCTGTAGGCTGCACGTGGCTAAAAACCAGGTTTTCTCCTTCACTGTGAGGATTCATCCTGTTGTTTTTACTGGCTTTTGCCAAAAACAAAAACACATCATATTTACACAAAATTTCACTCAAAAATCATGAAATATGCTTAATTCTGGTCACTTTTACACTTTTCCCACATATTGTATTTGAGTTAAAAGACACTATATGTTGTTGAAATTTTCACTTTTGTAACTTTGAAAAGTGCCTCACTGAAATGTTCCTCTTTCAAGTTTTTTAATGAATGTCTTATAAAAGCTTTATATTTCTGAACAGGAGTAATTGGATTCTTCAACCTTAACTGTAATTAATAATGGCCTGAAAATATCCTGCTGCAGCACGAAGATGTGATGGAAAAACATTTTCGTTCTCATATTTGTACTTAGTGGAATTAGTTTCTTTCAGAAGTTTTAGGTATACTGGAAAGACAATCTTTACTCCTCAGGTTTCACTTTGTTTTTATTCAGATTGTGCTTATGTCAGTGTAACGGAAAATTTAGAAATATGTAATTTATATATTTGATATTTATTTTTGATGAATCTGTCATTACAATTTGCAGTGACATATATGTATATGTACATATATATTTGTGTGTGTGTGTGTGTCCTAAATCCTTTACATTAATATATATTCTCTTATTTATTTTCAGTGGATAAGTTTGTCTTGACTTAAATATTGTTATGTTTTATATGTTAGAGCCATTGTAATATATACAGCACCGTGTTTATTGCATCATTTCGGTAGTGGGTTGATATTATAGTATAAATGAACATGTAAATGTGGAGGCAAATTTGATATTGATCTGGTGTCCTGCCTTTTGTAATTAGTTTGATTTATCCACAGGCTGCTGTTCTTTGCCTTTTCCTATGTTGAACTGTGGTTGCTGTTAGTGATGTGTCGTTCGCGAACGTAATGGCTCTATGAGCCGGGAGCCGGCTCCCCACCAATCAGGAGCCGGCTCCCTTCGAGATGCTTTTTTTCTCTGTCTGCACTGCTTGTGTGCTGAGCAGAGGGGGGAGGGGCTGCAGCCGAGCACACACACACACACAGCAGCAGCACAGTGAGCACAGGAATGGGTCAAGAGAGGAGAGAGAGTGCAATATGGGGGACAAAAAGAAATTAGTCATATCAGGAAAAGGAGCCAAATTTGGACTCATTTTAATTATATTGATGGCTCCAAAAGCAGAGTGCATTGTCTGCAAGACCAAAATGTCATATAGTCCCCTCTGAGAGAATCTTCTCTAAACAGGTCAGATAATCACCGATGGAAGAAGCCAAATCAGTCGCTCAAAGCTGAGGCACTTGGCGTTTCTAAATGCCAATCTTCAGTAGAGAGTGCTGATTTTTTTCTTTTTGTTTTACACATTTTAATTTTTTTTTTTTTTTTTTTTTGCATGTTTTTCAGGGGTTCTGTGTTGTTTCAGTCTAAATTGGTCAAAAGTTGAATTGTAAATAGATAAAAGTTCTTGTATTTTATAGTTTATTTATAGCATTGAAGAGTTAATATTTGTAATTTTTATTTTGTGGTTTTGAATTTTTTTTCAGGGATTCTGTGTTGTTGTTTGACTTTAAATTTGTTGAGTGTATAAAAAGCTAAAATTGTTTGTATTTGAGAATTTATTTTTTTGTAGATCTGTAAATCAGTCTGAACCAGAGCAGCTGTGGCTACAATAGTAGCTTACCACCACCGAGTATGGTGTGAACAGGTTAATGTGATATTGCAGTGTGAAGCGCTTTGGGCTCTGGTATACAGGGTAAAAAGCGCTATACAAGTGTAGTCCACTTACCATTTACCATTTAAATTTATATTTCGTGTGTTTTTCAGGGATCCTGTGTTTCACTTTAAATCTGTTAAGTATAAAAAAGCTAAAAGTTTATTCTTGTATTTCATAGTTTATTTGTTGTTGCACTGAAAAGTAAATATTTGTAATTTACATTTTGTTGTGTCATGTGTTTTTCAGGAATTCTGTGTTGCTTGACTTTAAAGTTGCTTAGTATAAAAAAGTTAAAAGGTTAAATTAGTTGAAAGTTCACTGCAGAGTGAAAAAATAAAGGCTATCATAATATAGTAGTATAATAAATTTTTTTATTAATTATTAACTCATTTTGTGCATAATGTTACATTATTATTGGTAATATATCGATTAAAGCAACAAAAAAAATCTGAAGAGCCGTTTGGGAGCCAAAAGAGCCGGCTCTTTTTAGTGAGCCGAACTGAAGGAGCCGGTTCCCTAAAAAGAGCCGGAATTCCCATCACTAGTTGCTGTTGTCTGCCGAGCCGGCAGAGGGCAAGCTGAAATCTTGTTTGTAGTGGTTTTGGAAGGGGGCGGCTCTCTGTCGAAAACAGTTTTTGACCGCGCAAGAGAGCGAACATGGAAAGGTAGCCTACTTTGATGTTGAATGTCGATCTAAACAAGGTTTTTTGTGGATCTGGTAGTGGACCGGAAACATTTAGATTTTTGTAAAGCCTACTTTGTTCATTCTGGACCGGAATGAATCATCTTTTAAGCTCAGCTTGTCTGGATTGTTGGAAGCACGCGTCCAAACATGACCCCGTCCACAACTTTTCTATATTTAGAGTTTTTTCATGGTTCTCAATCAGGTTCTCTTTCGCCACCAAATACTGAGTAGAGAAAGGAAGTAATTGTTCTGAAGTGCTGAGCCAAAGCAAACAAACAAAAACTGAGTTGATATTTAAAGAGTTCCTGTACAAATGTGTATCGTGGCAATCACAAGAACATATAAAATTTTGCCATAACAATTTTGATTTCAATATCATTTTTTACCTGAAATTTTTTGCTTTTTAGCACTTTATCTTAAGATCACACCTGTGAAGTTGCCATTAGGAAACACTGAAAGCATGAAGCTTCTGGGAAACATCTGTTTGAGACGCTCAGATCCCTGTCCACCTCTTCTTTTCCATCAATTCAACAGAACAGTGTTGAATAGAAGCTGAGCTGAAACTGCTGGAATCCTGAATGTAATTGCACAGTCTGAGTCAGCGCTCTAAATGTCACGTAGCATTCAGGGAAGTCACTGTATTCTTTACTTTGCTGTGAAGAACTAATAATAATTATAATGAGAATAACTATAATAATTTAGATTTTTAACAGTTTGTAAATATATCTGAATAGAGATGTGGAACATGACTGCATTGTATTGTTTGTGTTTTAATCTTTATGCTTCTGTTACGTTCTGTCTCTTACTTCAGCTTGCCTTCATGATGAATCTTGTTGATTTGTCCCTCTACTGGAAATGAAATGGACTAACAAATATTTTTCTTCTGAGAGGGAGTCTTTTCTTTCAGACGGTAGCGTGGTGGGTGGGGGGTGGAGGTGGGTGGGGGGTCCGATAAGTCTTGTGACGGATGACTCAGATGTCTGCAAACAGGTTGCTGGTACGTGCGCACCTGCATGTGTGCACAAAAAGTGTTGAAACACGAAAGAGAACAATTTCTTTCACACAAATAGATTCTCACAAATGTGAGAACAGCATTTCAACAGTAACAAAAACTCATTCTGCGCTCTTGTACATGTTGTAACTTGACACCGTCACTTACAGTGCTCCACATTTTCTCTTAAGACACAAAGTTGGGAAACTCCTTTGAACCGAACACATTTTAATCCCACAGAACGCCAGAGGAGGTGCGCCAGCAAGAGGAAGTGAGTCGGTGTGCCAGAGCCGTTTCCCAGGGCCAACGAGGCCGCTGGATGAGACGGGATGATGTGGAGAGGAGAAAGATCACGTGGACTGGGCTGTGGGGGATGGAATCAAATGTATTGAGCTCCGTTATCAGAGCAACATACGAGGTCCTGCCGAGTTCCACCAACCTACATCTCTGGATGTTTTGGTTTATGTTCCCCATTTTTGCATGCCCTGTCTCACCTGTTTGTCTGTTCCTCGTGTTCTCCTGCCTGGTGTCCTACCTCGTTAGTGCCCTAATGTGCCTCACCTGTGTCTACCTTATTCAAAGCCTGCATCCCTCACTTGTCCTGGTTGGTTTGTTGTGGGTTGTCTGTGTGTTCCTGCGTCCCTGCCTGTACCTCAGCTCAGCTTGCCCTGCGTTCTTGTTTCCCTGCATACCTGGAAATAAACAAGCTGAACTCTGCCTGACTGCCTGCGTGTGGGTCCTTCATCCTGCGCCCGTGACAAATTCCTACACACTTTAAAGAAGGCTTTACAGGTGCAGACACTTTGCATGCTTTAAGTTGACCACATGTTGTGATTCATGTTTTCTCAGACACGACTCGGGTTCAACATGCACATCATCCAAATCAACTGCTGCCAAACATGTATGACTGCTTTCAGGTGTATGAGGTCTTTAATTGTTTAACTTTGTTACTTTTGAGTTTAATTTTCTTTCAAATGCTAAATGGTGAAGGATGTGACAAATACAACACACTGCACAATTCAAAGCACCAATAAATGTTTGCTTCTTTTGTATGACATCAGGAAACCACAATTTAAAAAAAAGTTAAACTCACAGCAGCAAAAAAAAAAAAATCCAGATTTGTATCAAACTGTTGGACAGTATAAAATGTCCCTTCAGCAGTCTAGATCATCAGCCTGTGTGAAGTAAAACTGAAGGAATCCAACTGAGAAAATGAGACAAGAAGGACAGAAGTCAACATTAGAAACATGGTCTTTGTCAAAACACACATAGTTAGATAACATGACTGAGCACACACCTGACCCCTAACATGTCTTGTTGGGACTAAAGTGTTGGAGCTCAAACTGTTTCATGTTGTCAAGTTTTACTTTGAGTACAGTCAGCAGTGGGAGGTTCGCCTTTATTTTAGTCATCTGGAAAGTGGAAAGCCCGGCAGAGTGATTCAGCCAAAATACAAAGGTCACAATAGTTCAATATGAATATTACATCCTTCACCCTTCCTCTCCGCTGATTTGCAGCTTTGATCACGCAACTTTCGTTCTCTGCACGTGTCTCAATCATTCATTGGAACAGTAGAAGCGCGCAGCGCACCAGACAGCTCTCGAATCAAGACGATTACCAGCAGCTACGGACCCGTTGTCACATCCTCTCATTCCGGAAGAGAACCATGTGGCAACTCGAGAGAGACACGGGAGTAGAATGTTTTTCTCCTCAAACATTTCGGGAAAAAACAAAGTGGAAATACCGTAGGCTACAATAGAGATGTTTTTTTCCTCTGAGAATTGCTTTCTTTATCAGTGACGGAGGGATGCACGCCGCAGCATGAAGTTGTGCATGTTTTGCGAACTGCACATCTACATACTGTGTGTGTGTGTGTGTGTGTGTGTGTGTGTGCGCACGCGTGCGTGTGTGCATGTGTGTGGAGTTAGACTTTATGGAAAGGTGTTTCTAGTTTGCTGCTGCCCACGGTCCTGCGGAAACTCAAGTCGCTGTTTGAGCGTCTCAGGAGAGACATTCACCCTTTTTCTGAAATTTAAAAGCATTTAACATAAAACTTTGTGCAGTGACAGCGTGTTGACTCATTTCTACACATTTCTCTGGAGGGTCAGTTGTGTTTTGTGGTGTTTGATTTCAGAAAATCCTGCAAAGAGAAGCTGTGTCCGTGATTCTGTTTTGTATCAAACTATAACCATTACAATTCTGTGGTTTTTTTCCAGGATACAGTTTTCTGCTCCAGTCACAATCCTGTTTTGATGTCACTCTGCTGCTCACATTTTGCTCTTGTTATTTCTGTCTTCTCCCCTGATTTCACTCCTTTCATTCAACTTGTTGCTGTCAGTCTTGGGAGTGTGTTGCGTCTTGCTGTTCATCTAATTTATGTTTATCCTCCCGTTTGAAGTGAGCTGCCGTGCAATAAAATCCAGAACCGTTGACTCAATACTAATTACAAGATAGTGCAAAAATGCAAGAGAAATAAAGTGAACAATATAATAGCATATAGCACAAAAACAGGTTATTGCACAAGTAATAAATGCCCCTGCCCCCCCACCACCACTTGGCTCTATGCTGGGTGTGGCTTTATCAGTTTAATCTCCTTCTCTGTATTTTCCATCCTTGTCATGCCTCCTTCCCCTTTGAAAATGTTTAAGACCTGTTTTCGAGCCGTGAGGGTTCCATGACTCAGGTCGATCTGGGAATTTAGGTTCTGAGCCAATTTTACAGCATTTTACTAAGAGGCTCCAGTTCATAATGTGAATCTGACAGAGGGTTTTCCTGAGTTTAGTCTTAAAGGCAACGTTTTCACTGGAGTAAAAAAAAATCTGTGAATAGTACAGAAAACCCTGTATGACTGCACAGGCATGACGTAGGAGTAAGTTTTTCCACTTCTTATCACCTGCAAAGACATGAACAGGCTGAGTCTCTAAAAGACAACAGACACAGAACGTAGAAAACAAAGGTTTTACAGACGATGAATATTGTGTTCAACCTGCATCATCATCTTACAGAAGAGGGAATGAAATTACAAACCAGAAAAAGATCAAAATGACCTAGAATTTGAAGAACCTGTAGATTCGATCGGTGAATGTGAAAACAATTTATATTTAGATCAAAACATGAGTGACTCAAGCAAAAGTAGAGTAACACGAAGTTCTTGTGACACATGGTTTAACTGTTTGACTCACATACTGCACTTCCTCAAAAACAAAAAATAATCAGAAAACCACTTCCTGTTTTGTTTTGGCTATGACCCCAACTCTGATTCTAAAACTGTCAAATTCTGAATTTAAATATGACTCTAAAGTAAAGTCTGGAGAGGTAAAAGCTTTGTTGTATTGTCCATGCTGCCCCATCATGCAGTTATTTTTATTTCAGTCCTTTTATGGACACACATGCTGGAGTCCACGTCTCGGCAACCTCTGAAAACACTTGAGTCATCCAAAACATGAGTGACTCAAGTAAAAACAGAGTAATATGATCTTTGACAAATGATTTGACTTCATTTGATTTACTTCATCAAAAAAAAAAAAAAAATAAAAATAAAAAAACCATCAGAAAGAGTTTTACTCCTTTCAGCGATCACTGTGTTGTTAGGGCACATCAGAAGGCTCCTGTAAAAACTTTTGTTCAAAGGTCAAAGGTGACAAAACCTTCAATGTAATTCTAATGTTTGGATGGTTAAAAAGGAAAAATGTCTATTCATTAGTTATCATGGTGTAAATAACTGCACAAATACTGAGTTGGTTATTAAATATGTAATGTGAGGGTTGGATGGGTGTGGTCGACTCACTCTGGAATATATAATACGGAAGGAAGGAAACGAAGATGGTCACGGCCTCTGCTTTACAGGCCACACTTTCATTGTGACTCTGTACACCACAGATATATTTATAAGAAGCTTGTATATATCTGTTGTTTATGGAGGTGTGATCTGACATATTTCATGACCACATGATCGTGTGATCATATGACCACATGGTTTTTGATGATGTGATCATGAGCATAAGATTTTTTTACTAAAACGTGTCATGGTAAAACTTTGATATTCTGTCTGCTTAATGCTTTTTAAATGTGATTTCCTTCCATTTTCATACGAGCCCACTCACCCTCCTATTCCAGTCTGTGAAGAACATCCCTCCTTCTGGAATCACCAGAAATATTTTATAATCATCCAGCGACATAAATTATAGGTGAGGAGCCACGGAGTTTAAAACTCCGAAATATACAATCATTAAACGAATGGACCACAGATAAATAATGTCAAATAATATATCAGTGATTACAAGGTAGTATTAGCATATAAAACACCAGACTGAAGCATCAGAACTTCCAATATGCAATAAACGTGCAGTAAATGGTACATGAACGTGTAATCAAGCTCAGCGTACTGATGGCAGCCTACACCTCATGTAGACACTGCAGCTGAAGGTCGGCAAACTGGAGCCAGGTTCTTGATAGCCAAAGACGCTGTCTGTTGGGCCATGATTGGCTCAGAAAAATCAGACTGAACTGGTGTGAAGTAAAGTGCACTGTAAAAAAATTACCAGGATTTCACAACAGTCAACTGTAAAATTTCACTCTAAATTGCAGTATTATTACTTTCCAGGATTTAACTTTAATGTTCACAGTGTAATTTAGAGGTTTACTATAAAAACAGTGCCATCACAGTAAACTATTGTGTTATTTGTTGTTTTAATTATTACTGTGATTTCACAGCATTTTATTGCGTTATTTCAGTGGAAAATAATGTATTAAGACTCTCCACGCAAAAACACAGCAAATTACATGAACCGCACTGAATTGTGGGACTTGCCGCGGCTTTTTTCAAATATTATGAACTGTTCATTCACTGTTATGAACTGTGAATAGTATGAACTATTATGAACAAGTGTGGGGCAGAATATATCACCAGGCCGTCACAGATTGGTATAAATCTCCTTTTTTGTTGACGAGGGAGGAACAGAAGTGGACAGGATGATGGACCTGATGTGATAATGTGAACTGGGTGTTATGTTACTCTGATATTTTGTGTTGTTTTTCTTTTTTTTTTTTTTTTTTCCTTTAGTGTCTTATGTGCTTTGGGCATACCTCGGTTCTTTGTGTCTTTAATAAATAACTCAATGCTTTTGGACATTTTCCATCATTTAAGTGGAATATTTACTCAGACAAAAGAGATAAAGTCAAGAGAAACACTATTTGACTGACAACAACATTTAGATTCAGATTACAAATGATCCTGAAAGTTTCTTTCCTTGTTGATTAGTGCTCTCTGAACACCAGAGAGTACAAACAGCAAAAACAAAAGAAAAAAGAA
Source organism: Salarias fasciatus (assembly GCF_902148845.1). Lineage (NCBI taxonomy): Eukaryota > Metazoa > Chordata > Actinopteri > Blenniiformes > Blenniidae > Salarias > Salarias fasciatus. Next base: position 5,410,322 of record NC_043757.1, read on the forward strand.
GGTTTTTTTTGTTTTGTTTTTTACAGCTGTGCTGTGAGGCCTTTAATAAGACCTTCTCCTTCCTGTAAATCTGAGTGTTTGTTCAGTGAAGAGTTACAAAGGCATTTTTATCGTCCATCCATCCTTGTTGATGTGTCACAGTTTCAAACAACAAATTTACAAACTGCTGCCACCTTGTGTTCAAAACATGATGTTGACCATCATCTCATCTCTTCCTGAGAGAAAACTGATTCTTTTGAGTATTTTCCATATTCCTTCACATCTTTTCTTGAAACAAAAAATACTTTCCTCTTCCTTGGGTATGATTAATGTTTCACATTAATGCGTTGTGCATTAACTTTAATGTGAAAGATGACAGCTCTTCAAATCCCTGGCTTCTTTTCTCACTCTCGTAAGGTTTCCAAAAGACAGTTTTGATGAGAGAATGTGATCAGTGAATCATTAAGGCTATTTGGTGAAATTATTCGTGCATGCACTTATGTTTATATGTGTGAGTAAACATTTTTATAACAACTGAGTGCCACAATTTTCCAAACTTTTCTCTCTCTGCATATTCATAGATAGAAGATAAAGTACAGCAAACTTTACCTACATTGCAAATTCTTCATGTTGCCCGATTGTTAAATACCTGTTCATGGGCCTGGTGGTGAACACATTTAATGTTATTTTTTTTTTGTTGGTTGTTGTTTATTTTTTATGTGGGAACAAACCTGGCAGACAAAATTCCTCTTTCAAAAAAGTATCGAGGTGATGAGGTCTGGGTAGAAAAAACAAAGAAATTCAATGTTCCTCGGAGCCACTGATGAAAAAAGAAATAGAAGCTGTTGTTGTTATTATTAAAAAAAAAAATCATCTCCTGACTGTGAAGTAATTTACATGTTTTTGGTAAAAGAAAGTCATTTCGGGCATTTCCAAACCACAGAACTACATTTTTATTCCAAACTGGGCAAAAACAGCTCACAGTAAACATCCCACTGAGGAACGAAGGCAAACAACACTTCTGCAGAACCTGCAGACTTGTTCATCTTCTCCCACAATTCTCCCAAATCCCCAGAAGCCTCAATTCACCAACACATGAGATAAATTCAGAGAAAAATACGATTTACTGTCAGACAGTATGGATTCAGAACTAACCGGAGTCCTCCAGGGGTCAGTGTTGGGACTTAAACTGTTCATACTGAACATCAATGACTTACGTGAAGGATCTGAACTTTTGAATCTATTTGAAACAAAAATCATGATTCTTTTTTGAAAATGTAAAATAAGTAATCAGGTGGATGTACAGAGGGTGTGGTTCTAGAAAGGATAAATCAAAACAAATTTCCTGAAATAATTATAACTGATAAAAAAAAATTTGCTGGAAACCTCAAATAAAACATGTTCAAAACAAAATATCCAGAAGCATCTCAGTCATGGAGAAAGCTAAAGTCCTGACCTTGTGGATTTCAGACTTCTTCAAATAATGTACAAAGAACAGCTTATTACCAGGAAACATTTCAAAATTGTTCAGTGAACTCAGAGGAAAGTGACATCTAAGACTTCATAAAGCGCGCACAACCTGAAAAAAAAAGGTTTCTGCATTACTATCCTTGGAGTAAAACTAAAGAGCAAATTGTGTGAGGAAATGAAGCAATGCCTTTGTAGGATGAATAATCGTATTAATTGTCTCGAAATTTGACTCAACACCAAAATATTCTCCCTGTGGTTATAACTGATTAAAATTGCAAACACTGAAACCTTAAGCACACAAAAATGCATGTTTTCAATAAATTAATCACTTTCACTGTAATTTTTAAGAGTGTCATTGCAAAAAATTGCAAAGTTTGCAAAAATTTGAGAAAAAGACAAAGGAAGAGGCCAATTCAACACATCCTTTATTTAATTAGTGTCTCAAAGAGAATAAATTGCATTGCATTACATGGACATATGGATAAATAATTATGCCATTTGCACTGTATACATCATCATAAAATACAGCACCAAGTTACCAGACAGCAACAGCATTTAGGAAAATGTGAACACTGTAAGAAGAAGAAAGAAGAAATACATTTATTTGTCACATTTCCACACTGGCAAGGTCTTGCTCAGTGTTCATTCATAGGATCCTTGTTCACAGATTATGCTGGGAAAAATGTGAACTTTCGCGTTTCCATAATGAATTCTGCTGCCGGACTCGAACCAGCACCTTGCAGTCACTTCTGTAATATGTCAGTACATTCACAATTGGGTAAAAAAATGTATATAGCAACACACAAATGAGAGTTTTAATGATTGACGGCAGTTCATGCAATCTAATCAGAAAAAGGACTCCAAACAAATCAATAATCATGGATCACAATCTTCACCACAGCTGCCTTGCAATGCAGGTGTTACTGTTGTAGATCCACAACTCTCAGTGAATCAATGCTGAGTGACTCCTTCCATCTGTCTCCTCCTCCTGAAGCTGAACGACTTCTTTAGAGCAGCACAAAACATTGCGCTGGAGAAAATGTAGATGATGGGGTCCAGGGCGCTCTTGAGGTAGGTCAAGCCGATGCTCAAGGTGAAGAGCCGGATGATACGATTGTAGGATTTGCAGTCCAGTGGGTGGTACGCCTTGAAACACAGGCCCAGCAAGCCTGTGATAACACTTGGCATGAAGCAGAAGGTGAACACCGCACTAATCACAAACACTGCCTGAATGGCCCTCCGGACCCTCTTCTGCTTGTCCATTTCCCGCTGGCGGAGGTGGGAGGCGATCCGAAAAGAGCAGAAAAGCAGCAAGAGCCAGGGCAGGAAGAACTCTGCGGTGAAGGCCACATAATGAACCTTCATCGCTCCCGGGGTTACTTTATAAGAAAGAAACGTATGACAGAGGGAGACATTTCCATTAGTGTGTAGAGTGTCGGTGGTCAAAAAGGGAATCTGAAAGAGAATCACGGTAATCCACATGAGTGCAGAAAGCCAGCGTGCCTGGATTAGACTGATTCGGTTGATGCAGTGGTGGGGGTGGACCACCTTGAAGTAACGGTCCAACGCCACAACGGTCATGAAGGCAATGCTGGCAGAGCGATTGACAGACAGCATGAAGAGGTTGATGGAGCACCACAGTCGTCCAAACACCCAGTCTCCCCCTCGCAGGTGGGTGTCGATGCGGAAGGGCACGCTGGCGAGGAGCAGGAAGTCAGCCAGCAGCAGGTTGAAGAGGAAGAAAACGTGGGTTTTCCAGACTTTCAGACGGAAACAGAAAATCCACAAAGCAAGTATGCTTCCTGGCAAGCCCACGATCATCTCAGTGATCAAGACAATTTGTGGGAACACGTGTACTACTCGATCAGTGCTCTGCTGCGTGTTCAGACAATGTATTGAAGTGTTGCTTTCCATCTCAGTGGAAACATTCACAGATTCCATTTCAGCTGCCTGTGATCTGATCTTCTTCCACCAAGACTTCTCTCAGCACATTTGGTTTCTAGAAGAGAGGAACAGAAAGAAAGGGGTCTTTTGAAGACATTCATTCTTCCTCTACATTTATTTGGTTGGTTATAACTTTTCTTGTCCAGGGTGAGGATGAAATCTGACATCAGTTGAGATTTTATGGGAACGTGGCAATAAGATGCCACGGGTAGATATATCACAACCTGTTGTCGTCACTCTGAGCTTGATAAAAAGTTGTAAGTGGTAGTTAGTCGACAGACTTCACAATATTAGTGCATTAAGTTAGTTTGTAAGGTGCTTTAGGTTCATCTGCCAACTTAAGATAGCATGTTTGTACCTTTGCTTGTGTAATTATTGGACAAACAAAAAAGATGCATTGATTTTTACACCTTTCTCAAGACAGCAAAATAAAGTCAATTTCTGATAAGAGGGGAGATGTTGGCACCGCATCTCTCACACTAGCTCATCGGTCCTGGTATATTACATAATAATAAGTAGAGTTCTATTCATATTGTGATGACACTAATAAAATACACCACCAGTAATTACAAGCCTGCTGCAGTAAAGAGTGGATAAAGAGTTTCGATCTTGTTACTCACCAGCACTCGCTGCTCTGTTGGTGCATTCAGCAGTAAATACTTCATGTGAGTTTCAGGATTTCCTCTTAAAACAGATTCGGTCTGAGTCAGATTTCCAGTGAAATGCAGTTTGATTTTCAGGCTTGTTGAAACTTGCTCTGCAGGGTTGTATTTTATGTCACACAATAGGGGTTAGTAGAACTTGTGTAGTGTCAGCATTTCTTTGTGTGTGCAGGAGATGAATTAATGTCCCTCCTTTAATTATTTCCGTAGCTGTTTTTATATTTTCTCCATCATGGATCTTATATTTAAATATCAATTAAGTCAAACTTTGCATATGTTTTCATACTTTGTAAATTGATTACAGGGGAGGTGAAGGTGTAGGGTGCCTGGAAAATTGACTGAGTCACATTTCAGAAGATAAAGCAACCCAGTGATGGTATGTTTGATAAGAAAAAAAAAAGTTATTGAATCTATGTAAGAGAACAATCATGACCTTTCCTTGAAAATGTAAAATAAAGTCTGATAGACAGGATAAATCAAACAAATTTCCTGGAGTTCAAATTGATGATGAAATTTGCTGGAAACCTCAAATAAAACATGTTCAAAACAAGATATCTGTAAGTATCTCAGTTTTGGAGAAAGTCCTGACCTAGTGGATTTCAAACTCATTCAAATAAAGTATAAAGCAATGAATAGCTTATTACCAGGAAACATTCTAAAATTGTTCATTGATCTTAGAGGAAAGTTACAACTGAGACTTCAAAGAGTGTGCACTACCTGAAAAAATGTTCTGCATTATGTGAGAAAATAAAACAAATGATATATATACACAGATATAAAAACATGTGTTCTCGCCCTTCCTGGGCGATATGCTCTTCAAGCTCGGGTCGTCTTAACAGAGGCCTGGGAGCTTGAGGGTTTTGCGTAGGATCTTAGCTGTTCCTAGCACTGCGCTCTTCTGGACAGAGATCTCAGATGTTGTTCCCGATATTTCCGGGAACCATGCATCCAGCTCCATCTCTGGACGATATAGATATGTATATATAGAATTATGTTATTGCCTACTGATGCTATTGTCAGTTCCTTACTGTCAGTACTTCCAAACATCTAAATGGTCCTGCTCTCTCCCGCGCCACAGTGTCTGTTCATCACTACACATCTGTTGTTTATACTGGCACCAGCTGTGCAGTGGAGACGTGGTTTATATGTCTATATGTTTATGCCTATATGTCCATATAATATATCCCTACAGTTGTCCAACACTGATGTCGCGCTTCTAATAAGATATGGTGATAGTCTCATGAAATAAACATGGTTAAGTCCCGCAGCCTGCTTTCAGGAAAGTAGCGGTCATTTAATTACTCTATTTGCAAATGTAATCCTGTAATTTATTCGCTACTTGAAAAAAGTAATTGGATTACAGTATTGTGTTACTTCTAATATGTTACTGCCCATCTCTGCTTGTCACTCTTTTCAACTCCCAAGTTTTCCTCCTGTGGCTACAACTGGATGGATGGATGGATGGATGGATGTTATTTAATTAAAAAAACAATTTAAAAGACTCAAAAAAAGACAACAGAAGAGGCCAATTCAACATATTCTTTCTTTAATTGGCACCTCAAAGAGAATGAATTGCATTGCATTACATGGACATATGGGTAATTGTGTCTTTTCCACGGTATAGATCATAAAATACAGCACCAAGTCACCAGACAGCAGCAGTATTTAGGAATATGTGAACACATGGAAGACAGCAAATTCCAGAGCAACTTCTGCCACAGTCTCCCTTGATTTACCGTTATGTGCCTGTGTGTGTGTTTTTCACTTACATGAGTTTTTATTGTTGTCTGTCAGCATTTATGGAATTGTTGAGGAGTCTTCTTGAATCTGAAGGACTTCTTTAGAGCAACACGAAACATTGCGCTGGAGAAAATGTAGATGATGGGGTCCAGAGCACTGTTGAGGTAGGTCAAGCCGATGCACATGGTGAAGAGCTGGCTGATACGATTGTAGGATTTGCAGTCCAGTGGGTGGTACGCCTTGAAACACAGGCCCAGCAAGCCTGTGATAACACTTGGCATGAAGCAGAAGGTGAACACCGCACTAATCACAAACACTGCCTGAATGGCCCTCTGGACCCTCTTCTGCTTGTCCATTTCCCGCTGGCGGAGGTGGGAGGTGATCCGAAAAGAGCAGAAAAGCAGCAAGAGCCAGGGCAGGAAGAACTCTGCGGTGAAGGCCACATAATGAACCTTCATTGCTGCCGGGGTTACTTTATAAGAATGAAACGTACGACACAGGGAGACATTTCCATTTGTGTGTAGAGTGTCGGTGGTCAAAAGGGGAATCCGAAAAAGAGTCACGGTAATCCACATGAGCGCAGAAAGCCAGCGTGCCTGGATTAGACTGATTCGGCTGATGCAGTGGTGGGGGTGGACCACCTTGAAGTAACGGTCCAACGCCACAACAGTCATGAAGGCAATGCTGGCAGAGCGATTGACAGACAGCATGAAGAGGTTGATGGAGCACCACAGTCGTCCAAGCACCCAGTCGTCCCCTCGCAGGTGGGTGTCGATGCGGAAGGGCACGCTGGCAAGGAGCAGGAAGTCAGCCAGCAGCAGGTTGAAGAGGAAGAAAACGTGGGTTTTCCAGACTTTCAGACGGAAACAGAAAATCCACAGAGCAAGTATGCTTCCTGGCAAGCCCACGATCATCTCAGTGATCAAGACAATCTGTAGGAACACATGTACTCCTCGATCAGTGCTCTGCTGCATGTTCAGACAATGTATTGAAGTGTTGGTTTCCATCTCAGTGGAAACATTCACAGATTCCATTTCAGCTGCCTGTGATCTGATCTTCTTCCACCAAGACTTCTCTCAGCACATTTAGACTCTAGAAGAGGAACAGAAAGAACAAGGTTTCAGACTTTTGTGTTTTACAGAAAAATCAAATTATGAAAAACATTCATTCTTCCTCTACATTTATTTGGTTGGTTATAACTTTTCTTGTACAAAGTGAGGATGAAATCTGATATCAGTTTAGATTTTGTGAGCCTAACGTGAAAATGAGGTGCCATGGGTCGATATTTTAGGAATTGTTATCGTCACTCTAAGCTTGTTTGAAAGTCTGAGGTGGTAGTTAGTTGACAGATTTCACAATATTTGTGCCTAAAGTTAGTTCAGCCAGGTTTTCAGGGCTCCAGTACAGGTCGGGTCAGGTCTATGTGTGCGTTTCCACTGAACATGGTACCACAATAACTGTTCCACCCGTGAACACCCGAGACCGTTTTCTGCTATCCTACCACATGTAATACCTGGAGCCATGTACCGGATATGAGGGAGGGTCTTCGAGAGAGTACTCCGTTGGACACCTAACTTCTGCAAAAAAGTCTATCGAACACTGGAGGTGCAGACGCTACTCTCCATCACTGCAGAGAAGATTCATTGGGAACAGGACGGCACAATTAGCAATGAAAAAAAACTTCAAATAGTCACCACCGCGCAAAAGGCAAGAAACAGTGGAGTGATTACAGAAAAATAAAGGATCTCAACCGCAGTGGGATCCAGAGGAAGAACTGGTGAGAGTTTGACACTATGGACTGAATTTCAGACCAGAGACCGGCAAGTCAAGCTAGAGAATTCAATTCAATTCAATTCAATTCAATTCAGCTGTATTTATGAAGTGCCAATTACAGCATAGTCGTTTGTAGACACTTTTACAGAACAAACCCAACAGATCCACATGAGCAAACATAAGCAACTGTGGAGAGGAAAAACTATCTTTTAACAGGAAGAAACCTTTGCAGAACCAGGCTCAGAGGTGGCGACTTTCTGCTATTCCGGGTGAGGGGACAGAAAGAGAAGGAGATAGGACAGACAATTTCTTGTATCGACATACAATTCTTATATAAACAGAGGCTACAAGAGGAAACAATCATCAGTGACATGTAGCACTAGAATGAAATTACACTGAAACGAGAGAAAAGAGCAGAACTGGGAGCCGGTTCTGCATGGTAGGAGCCCGGGGTTAAGAAAACCGCTTACACCCACTGGGTCCGGGTTACCTCAATCAATCAATGGAGTTTGATTCAGAAGGCTTTCTGGACAGCGCCGCAACCAAGCTCAAACCTGGTGGAGGGTGATGGTAAGTTTTAAAACTCTGACCTGAGCTGACAGCCATCACTGTTGCCATGTAATTATCAAAACTGAAATATGTGCTTGTGGTCTTCAATTTGTATCTAAGAAAGAAATTAGCCAGTTAGCTTCAGCAAGTTAGCTTTTGCACTTAGCTGTATATCATATCCCATGTAGGGCTGTCACAATTATTACAATAATCGTCAATCGCGATTATTTTACATATTCGCGAATATTTTTCATATTCACGATTACCGTGAATTATTTATTTTATCCACAAAATTGCATAAAACTCAGAATCTGACGTCATCGCGGTGCGCCAGCAGCAGCCGCCAGCAGCAGCCGCCGCATGCAGCGTCGCAGCCTCGCAGCCTCACTCGGATGGACGGTTAGCGAGGCTAGGCTAAAAACATGGAGGGAGAAGAGGTCTTGGTTGCGAAGGCACGTACAAAGGCACCGGTATGGATGCATTTTGGTTTTATGCCCAACGATAAAGGAGAGCCAAGTGACGTAGAGGAAGCAACGTGTAAAATGTGCTGCAAAAAAGTGGTGGTCAAAAGCGCCAACACGACAAATCTGAGGCAACATCTCCAGACCCACCATCCACAGCAACACGCCGAACTTGGAAAGACCACACCAGCACAATTACCAGGCGGTGCTACATCAGCTGGTGCGTCCCGTTAACTGGCTCTTGGCGAATCTTTCGGCCGACGCTGCAAGTATAAACACGACAGTGCAAAATGGCGTACGTTAACAGGCAGTGTAACGCGGTTCATCGCTAAGGAGATGCAGCCGTTCAGTATTGTAGAAAAACCAGCATTTAAAGAAATGCTGCACACCTTTGATAAACAGTATGACCCACCAGGCAAAACATACATCTCCAAGACTGCAGTACCGAGACTGTACAACAACGTGAAGGATGACGTTCTCAAGGAGTTAAGCGAGGTTCAATTTTACTCGCTCACAACTGATATTTGGTCAAGCTCTAATATGACCCCATACATGAGCCTTACAATCCACTACCTCACAGCTGACTGGACTCTGCAGTCCAGGTGTTTGGAGACAAGATATATCCCAGACAACCACACGGCAGATGTTCTTGCAGAATCCCTTCAGTCCGCTTTGGCAGACTGGGCGCTAGATGAGAAGAAAATGTCCTGCATTACCACTGACAATGGTTCAAATATTAAAGCTGCAGTGAGGAAACTCGGATGGCCGTGGCTGACTTGCTTTGGCCACAACCTCCATTTGGCTGTCCAAAACGCCATGGCAAATGAAAAGGAGAAAACAAGTCGTGCCTTGGGACAGTGCAGGAGTCTGGTCAACACTTTCAACCTGAGCTGGATAAAGAGGAGAGACCTGAGGAAGGCACAGCATGAAACCAATCTCCCCGAACGCAGTCTAATTCTGGTAAGCTGTTAATATATTACACATGAAATAAATATGTTTTAACAAACATGATGCACACACTCTATAAATACATATAAACATGTAGTGTGCAAATTCTATGTAGAAAGTTTAGAAACATTTTTTTCTCTCTATTAATGTACAGTGCTCAGCATAAATTGGTACACCTCTTCAGATTTGTCAGAAACCCTTTAGTTCCTTTCAAAATCAACATTTCACCCAAAAGAGTATGTTTCTCAATTTAAGATCAAAATGCAAAAATGAGCAAACTCCAATCAAAGGGGTGAGAGCAAAGCCAAACTGTAGTAATTATACTTCAATCATCCCACCTTTGTCAAAGCTTTGTACATTTTTCCATTTTTTCATTTAGATAATTATTAGTACATTGATTTTAGTAGGGGGTGAACTTATGCTGGGCACTGTATATAAATTATAGAGTCTAGACAGAGGAAAGTAATGATTCTACATAAACTATTTGTGAACACTATTTAGATCGTACTTTCATTTGGAATCTGGACTTGAGCTGTCATTTATCTATAAGTGCTGTACATATAGTATTTGAATTAATGTTGGGTTATTATTAACCTGTAATGTGTTGGTATAATGAACAAATGTCTAAACAATCCTATCTTTCCTGCCAGGATGTCGCTACACGATGGGGTACCACGCAAAAAATGGTCGAGACGGTGCTACAGCAGCTCCCTGCCATGTGCTGATCGATGACAGAAAGCATGGACACCTCAACCCGACCTGGCAGGATGTTGCTGTCTTGGAATCCATCAACGCAGCACTGAAACCGGTGGCTGATTTTACTGATGTCTTATCAGGGGAAAAGTATGTGACCGTGTCCTCTGCGAAACCTGTGCTGGAACTTCTAAAAGAAGAACTGTTAGCCCCAGACCCAGATGAGAGCACACTCACAACAAACATCAAGAAAAAAATGTGTAATGTCCTTGATGAAAAGTACAGTGCACTTCCACTTCAAGAGCTTCTGAAAAAGGCCACATTCCTCGACCCTCGGTATAAGGAGACCAGCACTGGGGATGATGGTACAACAAGGGGCGAGATTCTAAGGGAGATCATTGACATGAGCGAGCCAGATGAAGGAGGCAACAGCAGCAGCAGTGATGGAGGCAAAGATGGAAACAAGGATGATGATGTGGTACCTTCACCTCCTCCCGCCAAGAAGGAGCGACTGTGTGACCTCCTTCAGAACAGAAGAGTCCAAATGGCTACCGTGGCTGTACCAAAAAGAGTTCAGGCTGAAACTGAACTAAAACGGTACCTGCTGCAAGAAGAGTTACAGCCTCCCTCATCTGATCCTCTGATATGGTGACGTGACAACCAAAAAAAGTTCCCTTTGATGACCAAGTTAGCAAAGAAGTACATGTGCATTTGTGCGACTTCCACTCCCTCTGAAAGGGTGTTTAGTACAGCTGGAAACCTTGTGTCCCAAGAAAGATGCTGCCTCAAGCCAAATAAGGTCAATATGTTAGTTTTCCTTGCCAGAAATCTACCTTGCCAGGAGGAGTGAAAACCTTGATAGGGTGCAGATGTGATAAATCACAGGAATATGTTTTAGTACAGGCCAATGTGTTTCTTTGTTACTTACTTTATATTTTTGGGGAGTGGTGGGGCACCTGGCTGTCACTTCTTTTTCTTTTTAATAGCACGCAGCTATTCATACTGTAGCTGAAAAAAAATATTTAAGTTGTTGATTTAAGTTATTTTTATTTGTCATTTCAAACTGTGAAATCCAAAGAGTCTAAGAGACCTGTGCTGTTTACATTTTAAAGTGCCAGAAAGTTGAAAACATATTGTTTACTCTGTTTTTGAAAACAGTCAAAAAAGACTGTATGTTCACTTGCCCCCCCCCCTCCAGCTTGTTTTTCCAAAAAGGCAAAAGACACATTGTTGCCTCCGTTGTTCTGTTCAGTTTGTTTACTTTTGTACTGTGTGCTGATTCAGTCTGAAGGCTGGTTGGTTGGGGTTTCTTGATTGGTTTCCTGTGCCTCTATGTTGATGGGAATTTATTCATTAGGAAAGTCAAAGTTACTTTTTGTGTGACCACTGACCTGTGCACTTTGTTCATTGACTAAGAAGTCAAAGAAAGTTTTCATCTGACCTGTACAATACTTTCCAACAGTTTTAGTCTAAAAGGCAGACGTAATGTATGTATGCTTCAATGCTTGCCCTGATGCAGCAGACTGGTTACAATAAAACGTCTTAAGGAATGGAGAAGTTACTATTGTCTTTATTTTGTGATGTTCTGAGCATTAATTGCTCTTATTCTTTAAAGTGTACAGTACATCATAGAATGTGTTCTATTAAAGCTAATTATAATATAATAGTAGAATATGAAGAAGAAGAAGAAGAAAAGACAATATAATCGTCATTCGCAATTATTTGTCTGACAATTAATCGTCTCCAAAAAATCCTAATCGTGACAGCCCTAATCCCATGTTGCATTATGCATATTGTCTGAATATGTGAACATTTGTAGCATCTCTGTAGGAGGACATGTGTCACTTTAGGGCAAGGAGTCCACCTCCTCTGGGCCCGGTGATGCTGAAGGGAGGTGCAGCACCATCAGCAGCCACACCGTCTCACCCATACAGCCACACCACCTCCAGCAGGACTGTCCTGCTGTGTTCTCAGCACACAGCAGCACTGAGGTAAGCATCGGCCTTGTTCATGCTGTAGATTTTGCAATAAACCATTCAGCGTGTGGACTGGTATTCTATCAAATGACAGCACAGACATACATTCACTGTCTGTGAATGTATGCTTCCACTGCTAGTCCAACTGGATATTGACATGAATATCTACTAAAGTACACAATGGATGCAGAGTACTGAAATAAATAATTGCTGCTATTTTAGCAGCTCCAGTTTGCTCTGGCAAACGGTGGATGTTTATGCTGAACAGCTCTCTCTCGTTCCCGGTGTCACAGTGAACACAAACTGTTGAAGCAAGAAAAACGTCTGGAGAAATGACAGCAGATATTATTGAATCCATTACAGAAGTGCAGAGCAGTCCGTTGATAGGCTTCACTCTGTAATTATAGCCTGGGAATAACGTCCCACATGTCCTGTAACGTCTGAGAACGTCACAACCACCTGCCACCACGGTATCTTATGGGTGAATGCAGTGTATGAGTGGCAGTGCCTTGCTTAACTGCTCTCTACCCCCCTTTACTTTTTAGCCAGGAAGAGGCTAGAGCACCAACCACACTTGACGGTCCTCCTGACAGAAATCCAGGCTTCAGGTGAGCTGGAGGCACGACTGTGCAGGGAGCTGCAACGCGAGCAGCGTGACGAACGGCACGCCCATCAGGAGGTGTGGCGTCTGCACCAGCAGTTCCTTGAAGGCGAAGCAGGTCAGCAAGGCTGAATGAGGCTGATTTGGCCTCCCAGCAAGCGTAGCAGAGCCAGGCCGAGATATTCCTGCAGAGTGTTTCTTTGCTGGTCCTCCAGACCCTGAGAATCCAGCGTTACACAGGACAAACTGAACAGCTGGTGGTGTTGATGTCCTTTCCATTTAATGCTGTTTTCACACCCCGTATGTGTCTGTATTTACTGGTTCTTGCTCGACACAACTACTTCAAACACAGCAATATTTTCGCATTTGATATTTCATTCTAATTAGTGGTGCAAGAAATGCAATTTTTTTTCTTTGAAATTGTACATGTGATCATCTGAATCATGAACTTCAATTCACATAAATTTGCACTGTGACACTTCATTGATAACAGGGTCATTCATAAAAACTACACACTTGTGTCTGACTGCTAATGAGGAGTGAAAGGTGAAAAAGCCATGTCAGTGTCATTTACATGTCGGAAGAAGTCAACGCTTTAACCGACCCAACCCGACCTGACCTGTACCAGCATGCACGGTGGAAATGCTGCTTTAGTGCCGTTTCAGGTCCAAATACAGTAGCATGGTTGCACCTTTAGTTGTGTAGTTGAAGGACAAAAAAAGGAGGCATTGATTTTTCCATCTTCTTCTTACTCAAGAAAGTGAATGAAGTCATTTTCTGATAAGAGAGAGAGGAGTTGGCGCAACCTCTCTGTTCACACGCGCTCATCTGTCCTGGTATGTTGCATAACACTGCTAAGTAAAGCTGTATCCATGTTGTGATGATGCAAATAAAATACACCACCAGCAGTTAAAATCCTGCTATAGAGTGGATAAAGCGTTTAGATACTCACCAGCGCTCTCTGCTCAGTTGGTGCGTTCAGCAGATAAATGCCAGTTTCAGGATCTGCTTGTAAAGCAGATTCACTCTGAGCCAGTCTACCAATGAGATACAGTTTGATTTATGGGCATGTTAAAACATGGGTGTTGTTCAGCAAGATAGAATCTTATTTCGCATCACAGGGATTAGTAGAACTTGTTTTATGTCAACATGCATTTATGTAACGTGCCAGAGACAATGGAATGTCCTTCCTTTTATTAAATTTGCAACAGTTTTTATATTTTCTGCATCATAGATCAAATCTTTAAAAGCCTGTAAAGTCAAACTTTGCACATGTTTTCATGCTTTGTTAAATTGATGGCTGGGGAGGTGAAGGTGTCTGGAACATTGACTGAGTCAAGTTTCTGAAGTTAAATAGCTCGATGGAAAGAAAACTTCAGACATAAGTAGGACAGTGAACCTGTGTTACTGAAAGCTGCCGAGGAGCAGAGAGTCAGCTGGAAGCAGGGTGAGGAGGAAAACAATGTGGAGTTTCCAGACCTTCAGGAACCTGTGATTGTGTGTAAATGTCAGGATTAAACTCTGTGGCTTTGTAGGAACATGTTGATAATTACAGGTGAGCATATCCAGACCTAAATGAAACAGAACTTTTATTTTGCAGGTCAATCGGTGGAACAGTTCATGATCAATTTTGAAGCCGTTGGGACAAAGATCCACACCTCCAAGTCTGCGAGTTCTCATGAAGAAAAGGAGGGAATGCACTCCCCAGGGGTGGAGAACTTTCCAAAGATGGATTAGTTTAACTATCTCTGGCTGATATTCTGGAGTAATGAAAGACTGTGTGGTTGGGGTTTGTGGCTGTGAGACTGTTTGTTAACTTTCTTCATGCACAACAATGCATCGTGCACAACATCGTCCCGGCTCTCCACCGCCCGACCTCACTGAGCCTGATAGCTTCACGGTCACTGACTCCCTTTCCTGACCCGAAGGTGTGTTTGCTAGAATCACTGGACTCTGATCTGGAGGGCCGCCACTCATTTAACTGTTTTATTAGCGCAGGCACAGAACAAACACCACATCAGGACCCACATCTGCTGCCGGGGATGCTTTATGGTCCCGTTACTGCTGCCTGTGTGTGAAACTGTACTCTCAACACTCCACGTTACACACTCTTCACTTCCTGATTTCTATTATTAGACATGGTGGCAGTTATTATAACAGTATAAATTGCTTGAACGTTGTCCAAGTCAATAAACTGAATAAGTCAGCAGGTATGGAGTCAACGTACAAAGCCTGAATGAATGTATCTCAAGAAAATTCTTGAAAAAAAAATGCTGAGCAAAATATTTTAATGAAAGATTCACCTAAAATCAAACTTATAGATATGCACTATAGTATGTATGAATCAAATGGCTGTTTTGGTAATATTAGTCCAAATCATGACTCCCCGGTGGCTCGTTCCAGTGCGTAAAAACTAAATCCTGCTTGTTAGCAATTAGCAAGAAACAGAATCAGATCCTGAATATTCATTCACCTCTGGCCGTAGAGTCAGATTTGCT
This sequence comes from Salarias fasciatus, assembly GCF_902148845.1. Taxonomy (NCBI): domain Eukaryota; kingdom Metazoa; phylum Chordata; class Actinopteri; order Blenniiformes; family Blenniidae; genus Salarias; species Salarias fasciatus. Next base: position 5,425,616 of record NC_043757.1, read on the forward strand.
GATTCTAGATGTATTCAGAACAAAATACTAATAATTACCTTCAATTTTAAATGCTTACATCGACAAGGAAATATATTTATTTAGTACAGATTTTCTTTGTGAATGAACCACAACGTTGAACAGTTGCTGACTTTACAAAGGATGTTTCTTCAGAAATTCAGAAAAGGTACAGTAGCTTTGGTTCAAGACTAATAAAGAAAAGAAACTCATGACAAAAATCAGCCTGCAGTTTTATCTATGTGTTGCGTTGTGAGCATGCATGCAACATGATAAATATCAGACTGAAAAAAATAAAGAAGATTAAAAAATGCATACCAACAACACTCTCACAGAAATTCAAAAGAACTGTAGGAACAAACTAGAAGCAACTTATCTGCAACATCTTATTAAAATTAGATGAATGAAATGGTGAAGACATGTGAGAAGTCTCATGTAATGTCAGTCATTACAATCCTCAGCAAGCATCTTAAGATGTGAATGTTGCATCGCGTTAACAACAAAAATCACAATAACTCAGTCCAATGGGAAACATATGTAACAAAAATATTGTGTATGCATTCTTTGAGATGAAAATCAAGTTTGATTGCTGACTTTATTCAGAGTTCTCAAAAAACACTGGCATGCAGCAAATAGCAGCACTAAGGTGTCAAATTACAACTTCTTGATGACACACGTTCTTGAACATGAACCCTCCTGCAGGTGATCGACCGACAGAGAGCTGCTTCTGTCACACAGAGGATGAACTCCAGAGCTACTAAAGGGATCCGTATCCGCCTCCAGTGTGTCCATTCATGAGTGTGTGTGTGTGTGTGTGTGTGTGTGTGTGTTCTCGTATTTCTATCCTTGTTGGGGCCAAATGTCCCCACAAGGATAGCAAAACGTGGAACGACGTGCCTTGTGGGGACCTTTTTCCGGTCCTAAGTAGGAGAAACAGTGTTTTCTTGACCATGTTGTTGTTACTGAAAAAAGTAAAAGTGCAAAAACATTTCTTTAGGGTTAGGCTTTGTTGTGGTGTGGGTTAGGGTTAGGGTAAGGGTCAGGGTTAGGGGCTAGACATGAATGGGAGTCAATGGACGGTCCCCACAAGGATAGAAATACAAGACTGTGTGTGTGTGTGTGTGTGTGTGTGTGTGTGTGTGTGTGTATGTGTGTGTGTTTGACCGGTTTCTCTGACAGTGTCTCGCTGATAACCCCCTCATGACCCCGATCATAACTCTGGTACAGTGTCACTTCTGTGTGACACACACTGCCAGGTGCTCGTCAATACGCTTATCTGCTAACTTTAACTGTATGTATGAAAGGAAGCATTCATGCGGCTGCTGTGTGATCAATACTGCGGTTGGCACCACCCAAACACACACACACACACACACACACACACACACACACACTCACGGATGCTACCTCAGGTGGTCCGGGCTCGTTTCCTGGGTTTCTCACTCAGGTCACAGCCTCAGTCTGTGACGGAGACCTCTCACTCTGATAACATGGAGCAGCTTAATGTTTAGCCCGGGACCCACACACACACACACACACACACACACACATACACACACACACACAGGGAAGCAGAGGGATTACAAAGGCACAAGGATCCATGTGCTGGCCGAGGATGGAGGCGAGGGAGCGATCTGTGAGGACGACACGAGGTCATGATGGCCGAGGTGAGACTTCCAATGATTACCTCCTTTGTTTCGTCTAAAAACCCGACAGAGGGACACAGTTCTAACTTCATCCAGGCTCGATGGCTTTTACTTCCATCACATCCTTATGTTAGTTAAGTAAAAGAAGTGATGGAGTTGAGAAGAACACCAATGCCAATGCTTTGCTGTTTTTTGTTTGTTTTTGCTCAAGTAGAAACTTCAGAGCTGAATCTTTGCTGCGTTTGTAGATGACACAGTTTGTAGCGGAGAAAGAAAACCTGTTGAAGATTTCCTGAGCCTTTAATGCGCTGAGCAGGGCTATTAGCTGTTAATCCATATTAGAGAGTAGCTACACACTGCTGTGTGTGCCGCAGTTGAAGGCTGAAGCAGGAGGATGATGGACAAACACACACACAGATATGTAGAATAACTAACCATTTTTGGACAAGAATGATATAAAATGTACTGATAAATTTAAAGGCTCTAATGCAGGAGCATCAAAGTCTTCTCAATACGGGACCACATGATGGGTTGAATCAGTAAAAATGCACAGTAATCCTCAAATAATAAGAATTTCTCTTTACTTTGGAGCAGAGAAGTATTGATACCTTCTGAAAATGTTTCAAGGACATTTTAAAAAATTAGCCCTTTTTTTAATTGTATCTAAAATCCTCATTACCATAATGTTTCATCTTCAGAATTTTACAAAGCTTATCAAACTACTTCACAATTTACCTCTTTAATTTACAATTTAGCTCTAATGCTAAATTGATTCGATCGGAAAAATATCTCGCTTCAATTGACTGTTCAAATGTGGGTCTTGGGCTACGGTGACTTGGTCTCTTTTCTGTTTTTTCGAATAAATTCTTCCCAATTGAGAGAATAGGCTGTCCTGTTGACGTGAACGCTGAAAAAAGAAAGCAGATCGATGAGCAGATTAATGCTAACTTAGAAATGTGCAAAAAAATGAGACACCCACAGCATCTTCAGCTCTGTCAACAAATCAGGATCAGGCGTGATCATTAACAGATCAAATCGAAACTAAACTTATAATGCTCCCTTGCAGTTCGTTAATATTTGTTCCTCCAAACACTCTTTCTCAAATAACCCAAACTCTCAGGCCAGACTTCTTTGTGTTTTCCCAGAATACCTGATGTTATTGATATTGGCTGTTCTGATCCGGAGAAATTAAAAAGCAGAAATTAATCTTCTTGCGTTCTTTTTTAGACTCTTGACTGTTGTGACAACAGTTTAAACCTGCCTTTGTTGATTTCCTCATGAAAATTAAAAATTCTAAAATGATTACATGGAGAGAAGACTTTCCCCAACACCTAGATGTTCCGCAAATGCTTTAGCGCAGATGCTTCTTTTGCACTTTGCAGAAATGCTCAGTCTGTCCGATCGTTTCCATGCTTTGTGACAGGAGGCGTCGTTGAGGACGAGGCCTCGGCAGATGTTGGCGTTCCGGCCCGGCCTCTCTCCGCCGCGCTGCGTCTCTACGTGTACGCGCTGCACGGCTGCCTGTGCGAGGTGGTGTTCACGGCCGTGTTGGACTGGTGCAGCAGCCGGGACAGCAGGCTGCCGGGCCACAGCAGTCTGTGGGCGCTGCCGATGTACGCCACCGCCATCTACCTCATGGAGAACTTCAGATCCCGGCTGCTCGCCCAGAGTCGCCCCCTGCTGGTGCGGCTGACGGCCTACACGCTGTTCATCTACCTGTGGGAGTTCAGCTGGGGCTCGGCGCTGAGGCTGCTGGGGGCCTGTCCCTGGGATTACTCGGGTTATAGGTACAATGTGGGCAGGCTGGTGACTCTGGAGTACGCGCTGCCCTGGACTGTGGCGGCATTCATAGCAGAGCAGCACGTGATCAGGAACACTCTGAGGATCAGACTGCACTGCTGACGAGGAACCGCCATGATCTGGACAGACGTGCTTCCTCAAGCTCTGCTACTAATGCATTTTATAGGTTTTTAACTTTTTTTTTTTTTTTTTTTAATGAAAACATGGTTGATGTGGGCGTGTCCGTTGGATTCCTGCCATAATAAATCACCGAAGTTGATCTCAACACGTCCGTTAAAAATTGTTGTAATTTTTTTTAATCTTAAGATGGAAATTCTGCTATTTTGATTTCTTCTGACATCTCAGATTTCACCGTTTATCTTGAAAAAAACAAAGGATTTAGGAGGCTACAATGTAGCAAGTTAACACATACAAGTAAATTAGTGATTATCAGATGTTTCTTTTTTCAACAGTTTATTTAAATTATGCACACAAATGTGCGTGTGCTAAAAAAAAAATACTGTAAAAAAAAAACATGAGTCTACAGTTTTGATAAATGTTTGCCTCGAGGTTTCAAACTTCCAGGACCGTGAAAGCGAAGCTCTCAGTACTGTCAATAAGCTCCGGTTTCACCTGCATTAACTGACACAAGCTTCTGTCAGCAGCAGATGAACCTGGATGGACCTTTCTAATGCTGATATCAGCCTGATTTCAGGTAGATAAATGTCTTTTTTTTACCGTCAGACTCAAAAACAAAATGATTGAAGCACAATTCAGCTTTTTTTCAGCTACAAGCAGCTCTGTGCCTTTATATCTGGATAACAGCATTTCATAAACATGATTGTTTTCTTTGTTCCAGAAAACTGAAGAAATTCATTCTAAAGTAAGACAAACTGGTTTCAGAAAAAAGGTAACAGCTCCTGTGTATATGCACCAATATGAAGATCTGAGACATAGCTAACACTGATCGGTGGAAATCACATGGCATTTACAACATGTATATTACATTTACAAGCGTGCAGCTTGAATAGGTAGATTCATGCTTAAGGTCTCTTGCGCTCTGGGTTTTGAATCACGCACAAGGCAACAGTCCCATTGTCTCTCTTCCACTGGTATCTGCAAATGAGAAAATGGGCAGATTATTAATGTCGAGGACTACATCTGGAGTCCTTTTTTTTTCTTGAATTGTTATTGGTGACTTACTGGCTGTGCTCAGGTATGAGCAAACTGCCTCCTGCAGAAAGAGTGAACTCCTTCTCAGTCTGAATGACTTTAGAGGATCCCTCCTGCCCAGCATACAGAGAAGAAGAGGTCAGGTGTGGATTTCTACACAGGCAAAGCAGTGCTGCTGGACTGTACGTACCAGCTGCCAAATCCAAACATCGCTCTGTCGCACTGTCGTGTCGGTCAGTCCAGGTCCAAAAACAATTACCTGAAAGACATTTGACAGAAGATTTATAGTGGTAAAACACGGTAAAAGTCTCTGATTTGATCTTCACACAAGTGAACTTTGACACTTTTTTGTTCCTGACTGTGAAAATTAAGTTTACAGAAACGTTAATTGATGATACCGCAGAATCCAGGAGACATGAGTGTCATCTGCATATAACAAGAGATAGATGTCTCATTCAGCAAATGCAGCTGTCAGTGCCCCCCTATGCAACTTCAGTTAAATTTTTCTGAGAAATTTTGCTCATTTTAAACTCTCAATGACAAAATCTCAATAACTCAAGAGCTAACAGGATGCAGCAATCCTTCAGACTCAGACATTTACATTTAATCTTTCTCACTCTGCAGACAAACACTTCAATATTAGTATCACCATTAACAGCAGCAGCATTCTCTTTTCATTTGATGCCATTCAGGGGTCTCAGATGATATTTACCAGTGTTTGATATTCTAGTTTTCTTCTCAATATAAGTTGCAAGATCAGCAAAACAACTAAAAAAAATCACATATATTTGAGGATATTCAGTAATCACCCAGTGTAAACATATAGAAATTTACTATTCAGTATCAGTTAGTTTTAGACAAAAAAAAAAAAAAAAAAAATGCTTTATTTTGATTATCTAAATATGAAGTTAGAAGACATATTGAAGCCATAAGCAATGTGGATCCCAAGGAGACAATTAAAAGTTATTTTAGTGGTTTGAACAAGCACATGGAAGTGACTATATGTTAACATATTCTCTCTGACCTATTCAGAAACAATTTTGAGTTTCCAATACAGCATTTAGCAGTGTCTCCTTATGGTCAGAGTGACATAGACAACTACCCAAAACCATCATGTCAGAGATTGGGATTGGCCTTAATTTCTCTGAAAATAGCAACAAGGGAGTTTTGTCGGCCATGTACACGTCAGCTTTACAAGTTTCTTTAACATTAATGAGGCAATTTTTCTACAAAAACAGTGTTCCTGTTCCAAACCTCAGTCTCAAACTGAGCTCCAAACATGTCGATCGGCTTTCCACTGCTCAGGGACGGCCGGTGTTTCTCCAGCCAGTCTTTGAAGGAGAAGGGCGACATGACGTTCATGGTGTTCAGCTGGAACGGAGGATCTCTGAAAACGTCATCTGTCCACAGAGGAACGTGACACCAGTTAAAAACACACACAGCTCCCTTCAGATTAGACACATAACATTTCAAAACTTGCATGAACAACTCACTCGGATCGGGTTTTCCTGTTTTCGACTGCTCTGAAGCCATGAACCTGGAAGAAACAGGTCGACCAACCTGTCAGTCCACACAAACAGAACAACGTAATCTGACTGGAATAGTTTTTACAAGCAGAAAGAAGTCTTACTCTTTGATTATTGGCACCAGCTGGGTTCCGAGATTCTGACAGTAGAACCATCTTTCAAACAGGGTGTCAGTGGTGTTGTCCACAAAGTATCTGAAAGCAGCAACACAATCTAACATCAGCTGTTTGGAGTTTCTTCTGAATGAAGATAAAAACAAAACAAAAAGTCTGGAAGCTCTTATATCAGCCGGAAAACTCGGACAGTTCAGAACTGTTGAGGAAGGTAAACTGAACCTCACAGTTAAACCTCTAGAAAAATACAAGGTACAGAGTACACTTCTAACCGGTGCTTCGAAGCCCTGTTTACACAGCAATGCTCCAAGTGAAACTGAAAAACTTTTGCTACTTTTTTGTGGTTAAACGATGGTGAATCTGTAAAAACACCAATTTTTGAAAAACGCTTTGAGTCGTATTTACAAAAAGACTACTGCGATGATCCTTGATTCTCTATGAACACATAGAAACACAACAGTCTCCTCCTTGGTGTAAACTGTGGAAATGCAACTCTTGTTCAATCTGCAGCACTGCACATGTGATCTGCACGGCGATCGCAGTTTTGAGCCAATAGGTTGGCAACGATAACTCTGGAGGATTTTAGAGTGTTTGTGCAGCTCAGGCACAAGCATTTTCTAATAAATCTTGAATTTAAAGTGCATCATTTCTGAACAACCTTCAGTTAACACACTGTGAACTAATTTCCCAAACATTTCTTCATGAATCAGTTCTGCCTCGGAGTCTGTCATCGGTGGAGATGAACGGAGGAGGGCAGCTCCGGACCTCAGGCAGTCGGTCTCGGTCCGCAGGCGCCTCCTCTCCACCACCAGCCCCACCGTGTTGGCCTGCCTCTGGGGGGAGTGGGGAATCCGAGCAGGGAGCAGAAACATCTGCGCGCAGGGCAGAGAGAGTTGATGCTAAAAAGCTGAACTCCAAATGTAGGAACTTTCCGTGGGAGTAGCATGAAGATAAGTGACGGCTCACCTCTCCTTCTTTGATGTGCACATCCTTGTGTTTTCCATTTTCGATCACCTTCAGACACATGTCTCCCTTCAGCTGGTAGAACAGCTGTATAACATTTGAAATAACAGAATTACATTAATGGGAGTTATTGCGTAACTGTTTGCACCGCATATATATGTTCAAACAACAGTGAAGTCGCCCGTTATAAAACGTTAATGAGTAATCAGTGTGGAGCAAAAGCCTGTCGACACTTTGACCCCTTAAACTTTAATATGGAGAGAAAAACAGCAGCAGTGAGGGTTCGGAGGAGCTCAAAGTGCGTATTTCTTATTTGTCCTGTGACTCCGTGGTAGAATTTGACCTTCAATCGAAGGATGAGTTCAGTTCAGTTCAGTTGAGAAAACTTTATTCATCCCCCAAGGGTCCCATCCCATTGACAGCCTCCCAGCATGCCTCACATTCAACACACACTCAGCCCATTGCATAACTCCACTACCTGATCGATAATCAAGTCAATCAATCAAGGAAGCAATCTTCACTATACATTTGGAGCAGGGGGAAATGTATGAAAAGCAAGATAAAACCAGATGTGACAAAAGATACACAGGTAATAAAAAACAGTAAGAACTGTAATAAAAACATGAATAAAAGCCACAGTGGCTGAAAAATGAGAGAAAATGAGTCTGACCTCTTCTCCTTCCTCGATGTGATAATCCTTCCTGGTGTTCGGCCCGCCGACAAACATGATGAGTAACTGAGAAAAGTGCCTGTGAAGAAGAGGAAAAGCACAGTTTCGGTTCAGAAACACAGATCTCACAAATGTGACATGAATGTCGAGCTACTCACATGAGCTTGTTGCACACCGGTGGCAGAAAAGCATTCTGGTTCTCCGTGATCCAGTTCTCCACATTCACGAGAAGAGAACTGTTGCTCATCTTGGATAAATGTTTAGGTTTGCAGTGTGAAAGCTCAGAGTGTGAAACCTGTGCTGTGACTGAGACTGAAAGTCCAAAAAGCAGAAGTCAGGGAGCAGGGAGGAGCTCTGCTCCAAATACAGGGAAAAGGTTGCTTCTACTTTCATAATGATTAACATGCTTTGTCCTGTGATGACTTTAAATTCAGCAGCTGTCCTCTGAACTGACAGTAGCTATGTGTTTTTAACTTCTGCTCATACAGCTTTTGGAGTCACCTCTATTAGTTTATGATGCTGTGTAAAGCTCAATCACAAGTTTCATTCTAAATACTTTGGAAAAGAGCTTAAAAAACATAAAAAATGGATTACGTTTCCTTAACATCAACAGTGATTGCTGTTCATTGATCATGTCACTACCAGGCTATTAACTGTAATCAGAGAGAGTTTCAGGGATTATCTGGGCTGGATATCAGTGTTGAATACCTGCTAATTGCTGTAATTGTGAGTGCATTGATTACCCTCACAGTATCAGATAATCCCTTTGTCAGATCGTTGGCTTTCAGATCCCGTCACCCGACAGCAGCAGAGACAAATCCTGCAACATCTCATTTTATAAAGCTTAACTTCATAGTTGAGACAAGATCTTGGTTAGAAATACGGCCTGTTCAGTATTTCCTGTATGTTTCTTAATTTATCACTTTAAAAACTACATTTTGAACTTTTGAAAATAATCCCTGTCAAAATTCATGGCATGTTTCATCATTATACAGATAAGAACTATCCATTTCTAAGTATTTGATGGGATGTTGCGGCTCTGACAACGTCAAAAGGAAAGAAGTTTGGAATGACAGTTCTCCAAACCCGCCACTAGATGTTGCTGTTTCTCACCTTTAAATCCGTGAGGCTCGTCCATACTGAATTCAGAGCTTTATCCATCTCGAATGCATTTAAAATCGTGTAAAATATATTTAGAATTTGAGTTATTACTTTACATCAACGTGTGCATCAGAACCAATCACCACAGTCTTTCTGTTATTTCCCTATTTATAAAATCATCCCCACCTCTCAAACCTTTTAAACATGCTGGAATATTTTGGGATATTATAGAGATAATAGCAAAGAATGTCGATTAAATTTAATGAGCAGATGACCTTTTGCTGCTCCTCTACGGTTAAAGTCGGTCAATTCTTTTTTCCTTTAATCATGTGTGCGCATATGTTGAAGCGTCTCGTGTTTATTTTGCTGGATTAGTTCATTTTAGTCAGATAAAAGACATTTTACAGCAAACTAAGAGTTAATAGAGTTAAATATATCTCTTTTCGGAACTATGAATTGGAAGTTGTGTGGCAAATGAAGAAAAAAATAGTCAAGGAAAAAGTCACACAAGATGATAATGTTGTTCAGTTGATCCTCTCTGTTTCTCATGTTTATTTTTTAAGTGACAAAGGTCATAATTAAGGACAAAGACATGCATTGATTACAAGAAACCATCCAGAGCAAACAGGAGTCGTTGATTAGAGGCAGTGGGGCTGAAACATGATGAGCAGCTCACCTAATCAGAAGTGTGCCCCCCCCCCCCCCCCCCCCCCCCCCCCCCCCAGGAACACTAAATACTGAGCCTCACACACACAGACCTGATGAAGCTACTGAGCCTCACACACACAGACCTGATGAAGCCTTTGGATGAGAGGAGAATCGTCTCAGCCGCTTCGAGGAACTGCCTAAAGATGAGGAGCTCCATGAAGATGAGGGCCAAGACCTGGAAGACCTGGACTCATCCATACGTTAAGATGTAAGACATAAGACAATGAGAGATCATAGTATTTCTAAACCTAAAACTAAGGAAGATACATTAGTTTTTAATTTTATGTGTCGTATTATTAGGACCAAACCAGCTGTTTCCAAACACCTTCCATCAAATAAATCTAAACTGGAACTTTAAAATGCATATTGAACCTTTATAGCTCAAAAAGTTAGAGTATAGAAAATAATATCTACGAGTAAAGTGTTTTAACTGTAGTATACAAATGTCAAGCTTTCAATATGTTGTCAGTTTTTTTGCTGTTTTGACTCCTAATAAACAGAGCTGTTCTAGCCAGTTTAGTCACGTTGGACATGTTTTTTTTTTCCATTTCTTTGAGAGGATTTTACTTTTTAGTGCATTCTACAAAACTTTTTTCCACATATAAAACATGCAGATAGCAGTAAAATCAAATAAGTCTCTCTGCTAAATGAAATGCTAAATGATCTTTCTTTCGTTAATAAACGGTTAAAATTGCTAGAAGAAAATGTAATTAAAAGCTTACAACAGAGGAACAGAAAAAGAAAAAAAAATTGCTGAAATGAGTAACGTAATTTGTTTCAAAAACTTTTTTAATCATTTCATTTGTTTTAATAAAAAAGTGGTGAAACCAAAAGCAAAATCTAAGCAAATGCTTACATTTCAAAATATATTATGCAACATTTTTCCTCTTCGAAAATGTTTGCAGTGTGTTTATCTGCCAGTCAGTCACTTGCTTATTTCATGTTGAATGTGCTCATGGGTTTTTTTTATTCTAAATTCTTATGAATCACCAAGTTTCTGGTTAATTATTCACAATGCTTTAATTTTGTAATAAATATGTAACTATGTTTTAGTATTATTCTGTAAGTTCTTACTTCTTCACTTTCCCATAAATAAATAAATATGTCTAAAACCTATAAAGTTGTGACACAGAAAAAATACAAAATGATTTATTTATTTATTTTACAAAAATAAAATAGAAATCGATGAATAGCAACAAAAAGAGGAAAAATACTGTCCAAATGGATACAACAGCTTAAGTTACAAAAGCCAATGCATTGTTTTTCCCCATTTGATTGTATTTTGTCATTTTCACACCTTTGTGAAGCTGCTGTAATGAATGATATCTTATCTTATCATGAAGCACGGATTTTTCCTTGATTATGATAAGAAATTAGTAACTTTATAGAATGTAATACTATGTAAAAGAGTAATACATTGCAACAAGCTCCGTGTTAGAATAATTTTATAGGTTAAATGAGTGAATTTTATTTGCTGGAAAATGTCTCTTGGTTTAGATTGTGTGTTGAACTTTTTTTTTAAAATTTTTTATTGAATTCATTTATTCTCAATTGCTTTTTATTTCATGTATTTTAAAAATGTAAAAGTTAAGTTTGAAAACAGGATTTTATAACAGTAAATATCAGAGCTGTGTTTCCGTGTTCCGACTCGCAGTCCCGCTGAGGTGGGAACTCGGAGTTTTTCCAGCTGGTCACGTGTTCCGCGGCCTCCGCGAGGCGGCGGTGTCTCGGCGTGCGGCGCGCACACAAACACCCGCTACATCTGGAGTTTGCGGGTCGGTAAACTGAAGCCCACCTCGGCGGAGGTCAGGACGCGGGTCGAGCCGTTTGGCGGACGGGTCTCTCGGTATGAGCGTGGCGCGGAGGCCGCGGACGGTTATCTGATAAGAAGTGATTCCGGTTCAGGAGGTTTGAACCGCTCGGAGAGTCTCCATTGTTGTAATCAGGTCGAGGCTGTGATCAGCAGCACTTTTTTTTTTTTTTTTTTTTTTTTTTTTAAACTCACAGCAGGAGACGAACAGCTCGGGCTTTTTCTTAGTGTCATGAAAGAAATGTCGAGGTGAGTTGTGCATGAGCTCCTTCAAAGTTTTGTGGAGATTTTTATCCTCCGTTTGAGGCACTGTGGAAGAAAAGGCTAAATGCTAACGTTAGCCGACTGTCACAACAACCAGACGAGGCCTGCAGAGCCGCCGCCGCTCCGGCAGCGCGTTTCTACAAAACTCCTAATAAAGTGCACAGGTTTATATTCCTCCTTGTGTTTTGGAGATAGCTGTCAAATCTGTTTTTAGTCAAATTCTGCTGTGTGGTGTTAATGGACCCTCACTTGCGGAATTAGCCAAACTGTTAGCTGTTTGTAGCCTCCGTGCTAACCTCCGTCTCACATTGAGCACTTCCCAGATTTAAACATCACGCTTTTAGTCACTATTCATGTCATCGTGGAGTTAACGCTGACGGTAAAGTGTGTGGAAGAAGCACGTTGCTGTCAGCTTGGTGCTTGCACATGTGCAGGTGGTAGTAACCTGGCTGACAGTGATCGATAACATGGAGAGACATTTGGATGATAATCTGTGTGTGTGTGTGTGTGTGTTTTGACTGTCGTCTCCTCCGCAGCAACATGCCTGGTGGGCAGCAGCCGCAGAAACACTATGGCATCACCTCTGCCATCAGCCTCGCCCCCCCAAGAGACATAGACCACCAGTACACCCAGAAGCTCTGCGACGCCATGAAACCTTTTGGAGTTTTTGAGGATGAGGAAGAACTGAACCACAGGTGAGGAACAGCGCGTTCTGGATTTCTTGGTTGGATGCAACCACAGTCAGTGATAATCTCCGAACGTCCGTGTCTGATGCTCATCTTGCTTAAATGTGTCTTTTGTTTTGTTCTTTTTCCAGACTTGCAGTTCTTGGGAAGCTAAATAACTTTGTGAAAGAATGGATCGCAGAGATCAGTGAATTAAAGGTAGGTGCTCTCTTCCCAGAATCATGTTGAAGCTTTGCTTACTCTTGTTGGGTATTTGTTAGCAGTGGATCTCTGATTACTTTTTTCATATCATATGGGAAATCAGGCCATTACGCCTGTGTCTTGATGTAAATTAAGTGAGCTGCATGTTTTAGACTTATTTTAGACAAGATGTGACTGAGACCCAGGTGTCTTCACAAAATTAAGAATTGTACTAAAAAGTTAAATATTACTGATATTGTAAAATCACAGTGGTGCAACATATCTCCTAAAGTTAAAATTTCATCTTGAAAAAAGAACTTGATTTTTGTTCGTTTATATGCATGAGACTAAAAATAAGCATTATGACTCTTTACAATCAGAGACAGTAAAGAATGTAAGCATCCTGTTTTCTCTTCTTTTCCCTCCACAGAACCTTCCACCGTCGGCCATCAGCTGCGTCGGGGGAAAGATATTCACGTTTGGTTCCTACAGACTCGGCGTGCACACAAAAGGTTTGTCCGGTGTTGTTCTCGCGCCCATGTTGCTGTGTGAAAGTGCCTGCTGGAGGGAACACCTGAGCCGTGGGTCGGGACAACAGAGTGCGGCTGCTGCGCTGCATTGTTTTCAGAAAGCGCTGCACACCGGCTTTGTCGCCTCCCTCCAATGTGTTTTTGAAAAGGGGTGAAAACAGAGAGTGTTGTGACGGTTCAGCGGGCCTTTCACCTGCGTCAAGCTGCTTTTGTTCTGTAATCAGTAACTTTTTCCCACACATTTTGCTGCTTGTTTTGCAGCCATGCAACCCTTTGCTTCTGCAACATTGTTGCTGAAATAGCCTTGTTTTATTGACAGACTCGTTCAGGCAGTCGTGCATCTTAGAAGTACAGTGGAGACAAGTGCAGATTTTGAAGTTTGCAGTTATAAACGGCCCATTAGACTGAAGTTTGGACACCTGTTGTACAGCCACAATGTTTCCTTTTAAAGTAGACAACGCAGTGATCTGCCTTGTTTTGTTTCTTGAATTAAAATCATCCAGCATTGATACTTCCATTGCACTTGTCAACCTGCTTCAGGGCTCTAATTTGAAATGCTGGTTTTTGATTTGTTTCCCTCATTAGCTTTCCACGTAGTTCTACTTTTTCTTCTTGTGTATTGTCAGATTACAGACGGATGAGTTTTATGTGACTTGCGATTGTCTTTTGTCCAGTAGCTCACGCTGAATAGTGTGGTGGTTGTTGTTTTCAATGCTGTGCTGAAAAAGTAGGGAGATCATCTGAAAGAGTGAAAAATATTCCCCCAAAGCTGCAGAATCCTTCCTCCAAGATCTATCGGTGATGCTGACGAGCTGTCCAGTCGTCTGCTGTTGATAAAACGTGTGAAGAGAGAACCTGTGTGTTTTTTGACGTTGGCTCCGATCTGAGTGTTTTTCCTTGGAGGATATCGGTTCTGCTTTCTCTATAAGCTCCGTTTAGATCTGCAGCATTGTTAGTTTCTCTGTCCTTCCCCCTACTGAGCTGAACACTGATCAGACTCCCGCTCGTTTCAGGAGCTGATATCGATGCCTTGTGTGTGGCTCCTCGCCACGTAGAGAGGACCGACTTTTTCCAGTCTTTCTTTGAGAAATTGAAACAACATGAAGAGATTAAAGATCTCAGGGTGAGTCTTCTCTGCATGTAATCTTCTGCTTCTTTTTCTCTTTTGTTGTTTAATGTTTTTTTTCTTCTCTCTGTAGGCTGTTGAAGATGCTTTTGTACCTGTCATAAAATTCAAATTTGATGGAATTGAGGTGAGTGACGTCCGTTTGTATGTTATTTTAAGTGAAAACTTCCGTAGTGTTTTGATTTCTGTTTACACAGCAACAGTGCTCAAAGCCAGGGAAAACTCAGCTTTACAAAAATGCTCTGCCTCCATGGAAACGGGGGGAAACTTTTCTGAAACGTTGCTTTTGTACATGCGCACCACGACATAAATACAGACTGAATTTAACATATTAATCAGTTATTTAGTTCTTTATTTGCATGTCAGAGATTTACAGTTTTAAGTTGGAACTACTTCAATGTCCTCGTATGAGTAAAAGAAGAGCACGTCTGTTTGGAAATGAAAATGAAGTGTTTTTACAGTATTAAGAGGTTTGCTTGTTTCACTTCCACATGTCGCTCTCCCATCTCCGTCCGACCAGATCGACCTGCTTTTTGCCAGACTGGCCTTACAGTCCATTCCAGACAACCTGGACCTGAGGGGAGACTCCATCCTGAGGAACTTGGACATCCGGTGTATCCGCAGCCTTAACGGTACGTCGGCCTGCACGATGTACGGCAGCTCCGCTGTGAGCGGACCGGAACCTTAACGCCATCGACTGAAATGTTTCCGGCAGGTTGTCGAGTGACGGATGAGATTTTGTACCTGGTGCCAAACAAAGAAAACTTCAGGCTGACGCTGAGAGCCATCAAGCTGTGGGCCAAGCGTAAGCTGTGTTCCTGTTTTATTTGCATCCCGTTGAGCTTCAGAGTTTCCAGTTTTCCCCTCATGGTTTACGTGTCTGCAGGTCGAGGGATCTACTCCAACATGCTGGGCTTCCTGGGTGGAGTCTCGTGGGCCATGCTGGTGGCCCGGACCTGCCAGCTCTACCCCAACGCCGTCGCCGCCACGCTCGTTCATAAGTTCTTCTTGGTCTTCTCCAAATGGTGAGTCCAGTCTCTCGCTGTCCTCTTAATCACATTCTTATCAACGTCTCAAGGCTCCAATGTTGAATAATCTCCCGTTTCTTCTCCTCCTTGCAGGGAGTGGCCGAATCCGGTGCTATTGAAACAGCCTGAGGAGAGTAATCTGAATTTACCAGTGTGGGACCCCAGAGTGAGTGCCTTGCCGCTGCGGTGCATCTCATCGAGTTTTTGACATTTGGCACTGGTCGAATCCGAGTGATTCAGAGCGCAGAACCTGAACCACTGAAAACATTTATAATGTCATTCTGCAGCTTTGCCCTTCGCCGTGGGCACAGACTCTGAATGCCACGCCATTGATTATGTAGAGCAGGAATTTACTAGTTTCACATGTCAATGTATTTGCAGTGATCGCATCTACACAGCAGGGGGCGCTAGCTTCTGCTCTGTGAGCCTCATTCAGTGTCGTGCATTAGTTCTCCACCTTTTTCTTGAGGGTCTCAAACTTTTAAAATTTGCTGGCCGATTTTTATCATCCGGTGATCTTTTCCAACTCTTGTTTTTTTTTTTTTTTTTTTGATGGCAAACCTGGTGCAATCGTGTTAAATTCTTTTACCATAGTTTCACATGGAGAAATGAGAACTTAAACTATAAAGGAACAGAGAGAAATGTGATGTTTGTGTGTGTGTGATTCCGTTCAGGTGAACCCGTCTGACAGATACCACCTGATGCCCATCATCACGCCCGCCTACCCCCAGCAGAACTCCACCTACAACGTCTCCACGTCGACGCGCACCATCATGAGCGAGGAGTTCAAATACGGTAAAGACTGCCGGAAGGTCTGATCGGCGGCGGCGCTGCCTCCCGGTTCGTCCTCTGACCGTCTGCGTCTCTCCTCCTTCAGGCCTCAGCGTCACCGACGAGATCCTTCAAGGCAAAGCCGAGTGGTCCAAACTGTTCGAGCCCCCCAGCTTCTTCCAAAAGTACAAGTAGGTCTTCTTTTATTTCTCTCAATCAGGGTCTTTTATTGCATCAGACTGTAGATCAGCCTCCGTGCAGCTGAAACAAGCATTTTTTTTTTCCCCCTTCCTCCCCCAACAAACTTTCTGTTTGAACGTTTTTGTTTTGGCAGATTTGAGTCACCCTCACTGTGGTCAGCAGCCGTTTGTTTAGGAAAGCTTTCTCCCACACAGTTGAAAAACCACAACTGAGCGAGTTGCCAGGTCCCGTCAGTGCTGCCGCCGCTTCGCAGTCACCTGAGCAGAGCGTTAACGCTTCAGGCCGTCGCTCCTCTGCCTCCGGGCTCCTTCAAACGTTTTAAAAAGAACTCATGTGAAGAGCGGGGCAAATTTAGTTACAACACTTGCAGGTTATATAGAATTAATAGATTTTTTAAAAAATTACCAAACCGTTTCCGGTGAGCACAACATGATGGGAAAAAAAGGTGGAAATTTTTTCTACTGATATCCATGGAGTGTTCTGTACTATCTGAGAGTTTTGGATCTTTTCAAATAGATTAATATTCCTGTAAGTGGTGGAGCGTCTTACATCAGGTTAGGAATCAAACCGAGAAGATCAATGTGGTCAAACTCTGTAGGAGGGACTCATCCACACGCACTTTGAAATCCCCCCCTCTGAAATGTTTTCTGCTGCTTCTCTTCGTCTCCTGAAGGCATTACATCGTCCTGACTGCCAGTGCATCTACAGAGGAGAACCACTTAGAATGGTGAGTGTCTGTAAACCGCATTACGTTTGGCCTGAACCCGTTCAGAGGAATCGACGTGCAGCCTCCTCATTAGCATCCAGACTAGATCACTTGTTTAATAAAGGACCTGCAGGACTTCCTCAGTACCACCAGATTCACCAGCACGAACCACTAGATGTTTAAAGCGATGTCAGAAAACATGGCAGATGTTTGGAATCATTGCGTATTTTCTGACTCCACTGCCCTGAAATTTAAATATATTCTGACCGTCTGATGATGGAAAAAAATTGCTCAAGGTTTTACTGTGGTTGTCTTTTGATCTCCGTCAACCTTTTCCCCCTCAGGATCGGCCTGGTGGAGTCCAAGATCCGCGTCCTGGTGGGAAACCTGGAGAGAAACGAGTACATCACGCTGGCTCACGTGAACCCTCAGTCCTTCCCCGGGTCCAAAGAAAACCGCAACGAGTGAGTTTTACCTGCGGACACTCGGCGGGTTTCCAGCAGTATTTAGCAGCGACTGTTTAGAAAAAAAACAGCCTGTGATCGTAGTGAAAGTTACAAACACCGTCAAGTGTCGACAGCACGTTTTAATCCCACTGCCTTAAAACTCTTTGTAAAACTCCCAGTAATGCTAAAAGCGCTCCCTTTGTTTTTGCTTCCAACACTGTATTTAACCGGATCTGTATTTAAGAGCAGCATCCAGTAAGACGGCAGTAAATGAGCACCCTGTGAGGAAATACATCACCTTCCTGAGCTGAGCTTTACTGCTCTGTTTACTGACGTCGTGCTGGAAAAGCGTCTTTAACCAACTGAAATGATAGAAGCGCCGTTCAGCCACAAATGTCTGCTGAATTCCTGACATCGGTTTGGATCTGCAGCTGGAGTGAGCGCTCTCTGTCTGCTTCTGCCTCAGAAACGACTTTGTGTCCATGTGGTTCATCGGCATCATCTTCAAGAAGGTGGAGAACGCGGAGAGCGTCAACATCGACCTGACGTACGACATCCAGTCCTTCACAGACACCGGTGAGTCCGCTCAGACCGCCGCGGCTAAAGACTCGGTTTGAAGCGTCCCCTGATCAAACGTTGGTTCCGCTGCCGTCCGCAGTGTACCGGCAGGCCAACAACATCAACATGCTGAAGGACGGCATGAAGATCGAAGCAACGCACGTGAAGAAGAAGCAGCTGCATCAGTACCTTCCTCCTGAACTGGTGCAGAAGAAGAAGAGGGTGAGTTTGTGGTCTCTCTCTCACACACACACACACACACACACACAGAGCGTCACCGTGTGTGTCGTGTTTAACCGGTCGTCTCGTCTGTCTCTGCAGAGCATTGCGGAGTTGAACCGGAGCTCCAACGGCGGGAACCCGAAGCGGATGTCTCTGGACAACAGCCACCTGGACACGTCCAGAGACACGGACTCGGGGACGCCCTTCAGCTCGCCCACCAGCGAACCTTCCAAACCGGTGTCCGACATGGACGACAGGTGAGGCGTCCCCCGGTGCGCTGCAGCTGGTGTCGGACGCCGCCGGTGCTGACCTCTCTCTCTCTCTCTCTGCTCCTCCCAGCAGCAGCAGCTGCAGTCCCTCCAAGCAGCTGTTTGGGGACAGCCCCCCCGCCCCGAGCGCCGCCGCCGCTAAAGAGCCGGGCATGTCCATCCCGGTCATCGGCTCCAGTGAGTTCAGAAACCGAAGCAGCGTCTGTCCTCAGATGTCAGTAAAACCCTCCGTGACGTCCGTCTCCGTCTCCTTCTCCTTCCAAAGAGCCTGCGGTGAAAGCCAAGCCCCCCTCCCCTCCAGCCAGCAGCACGGCGCCCCCTAGCAGCAGCAGCAGCAGCAGCAGCAGCAGCGGGAAGCCCGGCGCCGCCAGCAGCAGCAGCAGCCAGGACGAGTCCAACGGCCTGGAGGACTCGGTCAACGGCGCCCCCGCCAAGCGGCCGCTCTCCCCCACGCAGGAGGAGCAGGCCAAGAGGCACAAAGAGTCGGAGGTGAGTTCAAATCCTGCCAGTCAAACTTCCCCCACGCCGTCCCAGGAGTCCTAACTTCACCGCGCGACTCTTCCCAGGCGGCGTCCAACGACGACGCGACGTTCAAAGAGCCGTACCCGCCGTCGGAGGCGACGCCCGGAGAAGGACGCAGCACCGTAGGTTCAATGCCGTCTGTTTCAAAGAACCTCGGATGTAAAAACCACAAAGAAAATAAACGAGTGTCTCTTTCCGTTTTCAGCCTCCTCTTTCTGAATCCAAGGCGAAGCCCATTCCAACCATCGATACCTCCAGAACACAGGTACCGACAACGCGTCCGTTCATTTGTTCTTTCTGTGTGAAATCAGCCGAAGCGACTCCTGACGTCCGAACCTTCTCCTCCTCAGAGACTTCCCAGCATGGAGCTGCCCGACGCCTCCTCGCCTCTCCCGGCCAGCAACAGCTGCCGCGTGGTGAAGAACTCCATCAAGCTGGCGCTCAACCGCCACAAGTCCGTCTCAGCCGCCACGTCCGGGATGTCGCGTGACGGAGTCGGGCGCTCTAACGCTGTGTGTGTTTTGGCTCGCAGCATCACGCCTCCCAAGCCCCCGGTGTTCGAGAGCTCGCTCAACCCCGACGCTCCCTCTGCCAGCCAGGAGAAGGGCATGTCCATTCCCGTCATCGGCTCCAGTGAGTGTCCGCTTCCCCGCGTCCCTCGCCGCTTTCTGGACCGGGTATCGAAACGCCGGCGCGGCCCAGTGACGTCCGCTTTTCTCTTTCCAGAACACGTGACGTCCAAACACGCGGCGCCCCCCGTCGGCAGCTCCATCCCCACCCTGGTGAGCCGAGGGGCCGACCCGCTGAACGGCGCGGCGTCCAAGAGGCCGCACTCGCCCTCGCTGGACGAGCAGGCCAAGCGGCTGAAGGAGACGGAGAAGGCCAGGATCCACATAGCCTGAGCAGCCCGGCCTGCTGGAACGACGGGAAGTACACACACACACACACACTCACGCTGAGGTGAGCTTTAAAGCCGAGACTTCACACGGGGGAAGGGGAGGGGCGGCGGCGTGCAGCGCCGAGCGGCCGGACGAGACGCCCCCCCCCCCCCTCAGATCCCTCAGAGATTCCAGCGCTGCCAGCGGACGGAGGGAGTCGCTCCGAGTCCCGCCGTCGCGGACATGACACCAGAACGAAAACAGCAGTTTTTTTTGGGGAGTTTCTTTTTTTTTTTTTTACTGAATTCTTCTCCTCCTCTCCCTCAGTTCAGATGGAAAATGTCTTCTGTTCATTCGTGCTTTCTTTCCAATTGAAATGTTTTAAGAAAAAAAAAAAAAAAAAGAATCCCCAGAAACTTTTGACACCTGCTACACACACTTCTGGTGTTCTGGTGTACGCAGTTTTGTAGTTGCTTTCATTTGATTTTCTTTCTTTCTTTTTTTTTTTTCTTTTTTTTCCCTCAAACAGGAAAAAAAAATCTGTACAGTAAACGCGCTGATGTACATAATTTTTTGTCTTTAAAAAGAAAAGCAAAAAAAAAAAAACAGCAAAAGATTCTTGTTCAAAAATCTTTTGACCCTTCTATTGTAGTTTTATCTAAAAAGAAAAAAAAAGTTTAAAAAATTGTAAATTTCTTTTGTTTTGTTTTTTTTTTTCCTCTGCTGATTGTCCAAAACAAACTGTACAGTTCTGGGTAGGTTTGGTAGACGCTGTGTGTTTTGGGTTCTGTTGGCGGTTTGCTCGAATGTGACGGAAACGGCGTCCGCAACGGTGCTCACCCCAAGACTTTCTCCCAGTTCGGCGGGACAGATGAGATTTTTACCTCTCGGGCGGATTGGCGCAGAGCTGCACGGCGTCGAGACTCGATGCGCGAAGTGGGGGGAGGGAGGGAGGGAGGGAGGGGGGGGTTCGGCAAACGCCAGATGGTTTGGAGAGTTCCAGAAATGTCTAAATGTCCGTTTCGTGTTCGTACGTGTGAGCGACAGATCGTCTTGACAAGCTAGCATTCACCTCTGGTTCCCACCCCCCGAAACACACACACACACACACACACACACACCCCCGGCCGACGCCGCTCGATAGGGATCCAGTCACGGACCGGATCCCCTTCGCCGTGGCCGCCCGGCCCTGTGCCTCCTGTGGAGGCTCTTTAAGGCTCCTGCTGGTGTTTAGTTCGGGGGGGGGGCGGAGTTTCTCCTTCATCTAGTTTCCTCGACCCGCATCTCAGAACATCAGTCCCCCCAACTCGATGTACAAAGGACAGTTTTTCTTTTTTTTTCTTTCTTTTTTTTTTTTTTTTTGTTCTTCATTATGGGGGTTTTCTTATCACTTTATTTATATTTGCATATTTGTACCATGTGATGATTTTTTTTTTTTTTTTTTTTAAATAGCATCCATAGCAGGTAGGTCTTTTTCAAATCTGCACCACTCTTGTTTCAGACGACTCATCAGAAACATTTAACGAAACTGGTCATTTAGATGTTTGTTTCTAAATTGTATTAAAAGGGTATTTTTGTATGTGTTTATCACTTCCTTTAATTGAATCTGTACACCCATTAAACCCCTTACAAAAAAAAAGATGTGACGGTGTTGCCGAGTGCTCTTTTCACGCTGCGTTGTGGTGTCTGCATGCGTGTGTGGTTTCAGTTGTTTTTTTTTTTCTTTATGAATCTTTACTTTTATAAGAATTTTTTAAATGTGTGCTGCAGTAATCCTCCACTCCACACACGCTAGAGCCAGAAAACACCAAGATTTTAACCCAGCTGTGACTGCAGCTTCAGAGGGAATTCATCCCTGTATACAGTGTAAACAGCGAGACTGTGCCATGGAGAAAGAAAAAAAAAACTCATTGGTATTTACAACATAATAAAATGGGAAGTCCAGTGTGAAATCAGGTCAGATCGGTGCTATAAAAGGTTTTATTGCAGGTGTGGAGCTGCAGGTGTTCTCCTTCCAGTTATTAGAAATACAAATACCAATATTCAAATATCAGAGTAGGAAAATAAAACTCAGTGAAACAAAAGCACCAAACTCTGAATCACTGAACTCAGATTAAAGCTCGGTTAAAAAAAAAATTAGACTTCAGAATAAAATTGTATTTTCACAGTATTTTTTTTTTTTTTTGCACCACAATACTCGGGTGTCAGTGAAAAAGCTCATTTTGAATACATATCAGCAAAATTTAGTTTATGTTGTTAAAGAGTCTTAAAATGTTAATTTTGAAGAGCAGGCAAAGAAACAGCGCTCCCTGTAGGAAGTTGGAGGAATTACACCTCTACAGCTGAGAACATCAGTCTGTCTGCACCTGAGATCAAACAACAAAACCACTATTTTTTTTATAAATAATATTAACTTATATATTTTGTAAAACTGTGCATCTGCTGCTTTGTGAAGTTTGGAGATGCTGCGTGGTTATTCAATATAATTTCTATCTTAACATGAGAAACGGTAAAAAACAAGATTCAGATTTTTCTTTGAAGCTGGTTATTGATTTGTTGGTTTTCATTGAAATGCTCCATGATCAAATTAAATACAAGTTATTGATTTATTTTAAAGGCTTTGCATTGTAAATACAACTTGTATTATATTTAAGAATAAAACTGAAACGATTCTCATGCACAGGAATCGTGAAAATATTCAGTTTTCATTGTTTTTGAAGGATTTCTGAAGCCTGACCTGCTTCTAAAATGGTTTATTCCTACCTTGCTGTGTTATTTGCATTATTAAATTGTAATCAATATTTTATTTTATTTTTTTTTTGCTTAATTTGGATTTTTTTAAGAGGTCATTTAGGATATTTCAAATTTTATTCATTTGTTTCATTTATTTAGATAATTTTTTACATCATTTATCATAGAAGAAAGATTATTTTAGACAGAATAAAGAATGTTGAGTAACTTATGAGAAGACTATGAATATGAACAGAGAGGTTTCTTTGAATGTTTTTTTATACATTCAGAGAAAAAAATGTTTGAATATATTGAAATGATCAAAAATCATGGGTTATCGGTTTCTTTTTTGGAAATTCAGCTATTGTCTTGCTCAGGGTGTGGAGGTACTGGATCAGAGGGGTCAGAGAGGTCAGGAGCCTTTTATGAACATCTTTAAGGATCATTTGACCCATTCAAAAATTAAGAATACTTCAAGGTCTACTTCTAATTGTATCTGTGACTTTTCAGAGTTGATCCCAAGAAACAGCTAAATGTTATTAATAAAAACTCTTAAAGCGACCTGAAAATAATCATTTATTATTAACACCAGTAAATAAGCTCAAATTCTCACTGGATGTCATTGAAACACTTTCATGGCCTCATCCTCATCACCACGTGCAAAAAACAAACAAAACAAAGAAAGATATTTATCAGAAAAGACTTGCTATTCACATCGAGATTGATTTCTTGATATTATTTATAACATTCAGTCATTCATTATTTGATCTGTACATGTTTGTCATAAAATAATTAAATATAAATCTTAGTGTTGATATGTAGCTATATATATCATGTTGTTATTTGTCTTGAAAAAAATGTGAACGTGACAAAACTTTTGGAAATGTTTTCTGAATACCAGTCAGTCTTGAAAACAAACGTGTGTTTTAGTCGTAAATTCTCATGATCGCATCATTTTGTTGTTCATCATCCACAATTCTTTAACTTGTTTTGTTCGACACTGTAGTATTTATGATGAAATATCTAACACTCTTTTTTTTCATTAGAGCAAAGAAAGGAAACATAAGTATTATCAAAAAGAATAAAGAACAAACCCAAATTTCGAAAGGATTGAATGTTATATGTATATAAAGAAAAATTCATATAACCTGCAAGAAATGGTGACTTACTCCTGCTGTTCAGCTTGATTTATAAAGACAAAAGCTGCTGCTGATCCAGGCCACCGTCTCACTGAGTGTTTGCTCCAAAAGGCATTGTTGTCTTCCTCAGGGAGGGGCGGGGCGATGGGACAAGCACAATCAGAAGGACTGATGCCAACAGATGAAAGTTTCTCCTTTCACCTGCAGCAGAGATCTTCATCTTCTTTGTTATTCTTATTTCTTCATGTGGGTCTGCTGTGGGGGGCTAAGGTGTATTTTTCAGGGGGCCACAGAGAGTTTAGAGACGCCCCTGTTGATCCTCACATATCATAAGAGGTTATAATGCACTTTGCTTGGTTCATTTAATTAACATATCGGTCTATTTGCGCGCTCTGGTGCGCTCCTGTGCGCTATTACGCACGGAGGTGAGGGAGGAGGAGTGACTCCTCTGTTCTCCCTCCTCATTGGCCGGATCAGACGTGACGGAGGGGAATTCCCCCGACAGGCTCCTCGGGCTATAAGCAGTTTTTGTGTCTTGCTGTCACGCTCAGTCTGCCGAGGATCGCCGACAGAGAGCCGCGGACACTCAGCGCACCATGGACGGTGAGTACCGCTCCCCTTCCACCCCCGCACACCTTCATCACCATCATCATCACCGTCACGTGAGCGTCCCCTCTGCTGGTCTTCACCGTGGCCCGATCTGTGTGTGTTCCAGTTCTGCTGCCCTCCATGCTCGGGGACGATCCGCACCTCAGTGAGTCCCGTTTCATCCCCTGCATGTCTTCACAAGTCCGAGCCTCAGAGCGCGGATCCGTGTCGCTGCGCTTCCTCCCCTTCCTTCTCCCTCCCCGCTCGTCTCTCGTGCAGTTTTCTCTTCGGCTCGATCAGCCCTCCGTCCTCCGGACGGTCTGCTGCTCTGCGCGGCTGTCACAGAAACGCAACTTCCCGGATCAGGCTTCAGTTCCTCTTCTGGAGATCATGTGGGGACGCTTTGCTTCTCATGCAACAAGTTGAGGCCTCGTCTGGAGCTCAGAGCTGGAGGAAAAGCTCGATTCCCCTTTCAGAGAGCACTGATTTTTACTATTCTTATTACTCAAAGACCTGCTCATGGATGCAGAATGTATCTAATGGCTTCAGTCAGAGCTTCAGAACCACAAACATCAACACCAGTTTGAGGAAGTTTTTAGTCTGTGATGAACTTCTGCAGATTTTAATGAATTCCTCTCACCGTCCTGTTTGTCTGAGTTGTATTTCGCGCTTGCTGTTTGAGCTTCTCTCCTGTTTCTGAAACTATTCCAGCTTTCTGGAAATCTGTGATTTGACACCAGACTCTTGATCTTTATTCAGCAGTGGCAACAAGAACAGGTGCTTCCAATAGGAGATGCATGTTTGAAACAAGAGTCACCCCGACCTTACCTCAGCGCTTCAGCTGTTTTCCCTGCTGTTTTTCCTGTTCCCTGTTAGTGACTGTGATTTGGACCTCTTGTGGTTTCATTACCAAAAACAGCCGACAGCGCCAACTCATGGCGCGGCACGCTAACTGCAGCGTCTTCGGTGTTGCTGCTCCTCCCATAACCGGGAAGCGTTTAGAAAACATTGCTGTGCAAACGCGAAACTTTTCCGAAACGAAAACCACGTTGCCGTGTGAACCGGGTCTGAGTTTGCGTTAAGTGGGAAAAGAGCGTTTTTGCACGGAGACCCGCCAAAGTCCCTGTGGTAGCTGGCTCTCCAGGAAACTCCCGGACCAACGACGTGTGCTGGTCTCTGCAGTGGCCGAGCCGTCCATCCAGATGTTCGAGCAGCCCAAGCCGAGGGGGATGCGCTTCAGGTACAAGTGCGAGGGCCGTTCTGCCGGGAGCATCCCCGGCGAGAGGAGCTCGGACAACAACCGGACGTACCCCAGCCTGCAGGTCGGCCCCGCCACCCGAGAACCCCCTCCGTTGGCGCGCCGCCTCGTCTCACGTTTGACGTTTGTCCTCGTAAACAGATCCTGAATTACTGCGGCAAGGGGAAGGTGCGCGTCTCCCTGGTGACGGTGAACGAGCCGTACCGCCCGCACCCGCACGACCTGGTGGGGAAGGACTGCAAGGACGGCTTCTACGAGTCCGAGTTCGGCCCCGACCGCAAAGTGATAGCGTGAGTGACGCTGCTGCTCCTCCTCCTCCTCCTCCTCCTCCTCCTCCTCCTCATGGTTTACATCATCGGCGGACATTCACACCTCCAGTCTTGGGTTTAATCAGCACGCCGACATCAAACCGAGCCAGAAGTTTTCTACATTCACTGAAACATTAATCAATATTTTGAGCCAAAATGAAAAACTGCTATAAATTTGAGTTAATTTATCAGCTTAGCCATTGTAGCCATTTTAGCATTTTCAGCCATTTTTGCCAATTCAAGGGTTTTTAGCGACTCTTGCTTTCTAGACAAATTAACAATTTTAACCGTTTTATCCATCTAAACCAATTTTAACAAAACTTTCTCACAATTTCCACATTTTTCTCCAAACAAACCAGCATCGAATTCTGAATGAATGTGTGTCTTTCAGTCCGTCTTCATTTGGATTTCTCCATGGTTGGATTAGTGTGGCGTGTAGTAGAGGACGTTTATTCATAATGTCAAAACGACAAAGGATCAGTATGTTTGGATGTATTTGAATTCTGCTCTCTAATTACAATGATGTTTCGAAAGCAGACAAATTTGAATCGGGGTCCTCTCAGAAGCAGAGAGAGAAACTTGTGCAGTAAATCACACACACACACACACACACACACACACACACACACACGCACACACACACACACACACACACACACACACACACACACACACACACACGGCAAATATGTGATGTCATTTGGGGAATTCCCATATTGCCAAACTCATCACAGACATGGTTTGACAAATATGTTGTGTGTGTGTGTGTGTGTGTGTGTGTGTGTGTGTGTGTGTGTGTGTGTGTGTGTGTGTGTGTGTGTGTGTGTGTGTGTGTGTGTGTGTGTGTGTGTGTGTGTGTGTGTGTGTGTGTGTGTGTGTGTGTGTGTGTAAAGTGAACTGTAAATAAATGAAATGAGTCCGTCAGAAGGGATCAGATCTGAAATGAATGAGAAATGTGTTCTCGCCGTTCGGATCTGCGAGCTCGACCGGACGGGTGAGAATATCGAGAATACTTGCGTCACTGACATTCCTCCACCGCGGCATTGTTTGTTTTGTTTTTTTGGATTAGCCGCTTGTTAATGGCGTCCCTCTCTCTCTCTGGGGCGCGGCTTCTGCTTGCATCACCGTCGGCTGGCCGTTTCCTCACCGTCTGTCTGTCCTGTCGGGATAGGTTCCAGAACCTGGGCATCCAGTGCGTGAGGCGGAGGGAGGTGAAAGACGCCATCGTGAAGAGGATCACCAGAGGAATCAACCCCTTCAACGGTGAGTGAAGCGCCCAAACATGATGCTGCAGTCAAAGAGCAGCAGGTTTCTTCAGTTATATATGTGACTATAATCAAACCAAACACCCCAAAAACTGTGGATATGCTGCTTTCTGGATTGGATCTCTATTGGATCAATATTTTCATTCGTGATCATGCAAATCCTGAAGTTTTACTCAGCTATAGCCATGGAATGCACTCGGGATGCAAATTATATCACAAATTTAACCTGTTGTCTGTATAAATGTTGCAAAATGCTAAAAAAGTGCTGCGTAGCTTTTTTTTCTTGGTCTGTCAATCAAAACTTAATTCCAGTGATGATAGAAGTTTTTCTGTAGCAGCTTTCTTTTGTCGTACAGTGACATCTAGTGGTCAATGATGGAATGTAGGATATATTCTAATAAATTAATGTTTCTTCTTAATATAAAAGTCACCCGACTGATCAAGTAAACCACTTTAAAAAAGTTGAGATTTATAGAGAATCCAGTATTTCTATCGATGCACTGATGAAACTGTCTTCATGATCACTACCTGTGACCTTTTGGTATATTTCCTCAAACTCTCCCGCCAGAAAAGGCTTGTCAGTGCTATTTTTTCCTTCTTCTTCATTACAAATAATTACACTTTGTAGCTTTTTTTTTTTTAACTTGAACTTGTATTTTACTCTCTGGGGCGAGCAGTGTTGATAAGGAAGCACTGCCGTTGATCATTATCGGTACGGAAGTGAAACTCAAAGAGCTCCTGAATGTACGAAAAGCCACAAAATACACGAGTTCATTTCATTCGCTGTTACCAGGAACAATTTGAACTGATATTGCCGAGCCTCCTCCGTCGGTGTCTGCCGGTTCGTTCTCCAGGCTGAGGTACACCGGCCTCGCTTGTCGTGACCCAGTTCTCAGATTTACCCTCACATTCTGAAGCTTTCTGCCGTGTGGTTGTGCAGCAGCTTCCACCGCTCCGTCCTCTCGTGTACAAACAGGCGTTGAACCCACTTCCCCATTCTTGGTCACAGTTGCTCAATTCAGCGCCGTGCAGGATGCCACGTGAGAGCTGGGAATGCAGGATTCATTAAAGGGGGGGTGGGGGGGGGGGCAGCGAGGGGCTTCCCCAGCGCCGATGAAAAGGACTCAAGAAAAAGTGAGGCGGGAGTGTGAAGGCTTCGCCGCCAGGTTGAGGCAGATGCTCTCTACGCCGCCGAGCACGACATTTTTAGCATCTTTCACAATCCGCTGAGCTTCTCTGACCACTTCTCCATTCTTCCACCTTACTGCAGATCAGGCAGTCGGTGGCCTCAGATTTCCTCCAACATGGAGTCTGCAGACGCCGTGATTGAAGTGAAGCTCGTCTTAACTTTTAGAAGAGAGATAACTGGGCCCATAAAGTTTTGCTACACAAATAAAAACTGAAAATGGTGTAATATAGAAGCCATTATGTTAATTTCTTTCTTTCTTTCTTTCTTTTTTTTCAAGCAGTTTCAGTCACTTGAAGCTTTTTTGGCTCTGTTAAGACATCTTTTCTAATTTTCCTTTTTAGCCATTTCTGATCATTTAAAACATTTCGTCTGTTGTCTCTTAGCCGCTTGTTCTAATTTTAGCTTGTTTGCTCTTTTATTTGACTTATTTTTCAGACGTTTTAGCTGTTACAGTAAATTTCAGCCCATTAAACAGCTTTCCTGTTTTGTTAAATCACCCTTTTTCAAGCGGTTTCAGCCGTTTAAGCTCTTTCAGCTTGTTCACCTTACTCTTATCAGATTTTATCTCCTTCAGCTGTTTTTGTCATATCGGCAGCTCCTTTTCAGTCACTCCTGATAATTCTGACCATTTTTATTGTTTGACTTTTTTAACTTTCTTGTGTCTTTTAAGCCATTTTAGCTCTTTTAGTTCTTCTATATTTTTAGCTCTTTTAGATATTTTGCCTATTGAAGTCATTGTGGCTTTTTAACTATTCTTGACCATTTTAGTCCTGTTGATTTCAGCTGTTTCAACCATTTCAAACCTTTTTAGCGATTGCATGTATTTTGTCTTTTTTTTTTTTTTTTTTTTTTTTGTTTTAGCCCCTTCTGCAGCCACTTTAGAGCAACATGGCTTTTTTGTGGATTTCTTTTCACATATCTAACATAGAGGTAAAATGATCAGATTGGCGGATATACGTAGTAAGATCTGAGTCCTTTTGAAAGGCATTTAGTTGTGCAGTTAGTTTCCAGATGGAGGCGATGGACACAGGTTCGTCGACCCGCCCGTTGGTTTGGTCGCGGGTTGCAGGGGCGGCTTTGCAGCCCTTCTCGCCTCAGCTGTGTGCAGAAGGTGGCTGGCTCAAGCCTCCCCCTCTTTAGCTGACTTCTGCTATGAAACTTCGCCGCTTCCTGTGCTGAGGACCGGAGATAAGACGGCCTGGCTTCATGCATGTAGAGCCGTCGGGGCTCCAGCTGACGGGCCGGCTGAGTATTCGGAAAAAAATCGAGTCCCTCTCAGTCAGCTTGCGTTTGCAGCTGCATTGGCTCGCAGTGTCATCGATTAGCTTTGTGCCATGAAGCCGCAGCACGTGACGTAACAGTTGTATGCAAACCTGCAGCTACGGCCTCCAGGCAGGTGTGAAAAGTGTGTGAGTCATGCAGCGGGGAGGCTTTTTCCGGTGAGGCTCGTCACCTGCATCCTTTTCTTTCGTGCTCTCACAGTTGTGCTCCCACGGTCATGTTAACAGCTAACACCCACCTCCTCGCACCACCGCCCTGCTGTCGGCAACCTCCGATGCTCCTTCCAGCGTCTTTCCACCACAACCCACTTTCCCTACACCTGCGAGCCCACAGCGCCCAAACCTGATGACCCGACAGAAATCTAAGCGACAGAGAGCAGAGCAGAGCAGCGGCGGGCTGCGGGGCTTCCAGCAGTCTTCTCACCGAGTAGATTGACCTCTATAGACCAGCACAGTCACATAAATGACTTACAGCTGAACGTGTCCCACCTGCTGGTTATCAGTGTTACACACTTTAACTGGTCCTAATGTTACGGCTCATTTAAGTTCAGCGTCTACTGAGGAGGTTTCCAGTTCGATAAAACGTTGAGACAACAGGTCGAGTTGTGTTTGTGGCAGCTGACTCAATACTCCTGAAGATTTGAGGAAGTGCAGAAACAAAATGGTGTAGTTCTGAAAGTCAGTTACTCAGCAAAGAGTTTGTTTTTTTTATCCTGTTGTCAAGTAATAACAGATGTTGTCTGGATGGGAGCAGTTGATGTTTTAAAGCCTTCTTAGTTCAATAAGTCAGCATTGTAGAAGAATTCTTCATTTATATTATGTTTTTAGACCTTTTTTTCTTCTTTTCTGTGTGCTGATTTTTTTTCCCCTCGCCTGCATTCGTGCCCTGGTGGTGAAGAGTGTGCACAGACAATGGGTTTTAGAAGTGCTCCTCAGCTCATGCAGTGGCCAACTTGAGTCTTGCTGCTCGCATACAAGCATTTTTCTGATTTTATTTGAATCTTGTGATAATATTTCCATTTTGGAAATGATGAAATCAGAGGCTGTTCTCACAATCCCGCAGTAAAGCATTCATTAATTGTTAATGCAGGAGAAATTGTCCTGCTGCCATTTATCTTTGACAATGCTGTAATGCTCTGTATTACAGTTTTGGCTGCATTTTGTTGCTCTGAAGTTCATTGGAATGTGTTCTTGCCTTCACATTAAGCTGTGAATTTTGGCTTTCGCTCTGTGCTTTCCAGTTAGCACAGATTTGGTCCTGTAGCTTCCTGAAAGAAGACTTTTTTTGCTTAAAAGTGTTTTCTCTTCAAACCGATATGAAGAACTACTGCAACAGTTGTCGACACGCAGGCAGGCATGTTTGGACTCGATCTGATATCTAATAGAGCATGAGCGTTCACCTCGAACTTGTTCTTTTAATATATATATTATTTCTCACAGAAAACAACTTGATACACACAGCTCTCGACTTGTGACAGCAGAATGCAAACAGCCTGAGTTTGGCAGATTAGATGAGCTGGAGAGACGTGTCCAGCATGGACGAGGACTTTCCCTACATGTCGTATTTTTTTATTTTTTATTTATTTATTTTTTGTTTGGGGGGGGGGCTGTACATGCATGGGGACTATCCCCGTATTATTACCGTGGTATGCAGGCTATCTGTGTTGACATGAATGTGAGGAGTGAGGCACCTGCTCGAGTCCCACCACTTTCACACACGTCAGGAGACGTTGTGGTCACTCGCGGGGCCTCGTCTGATTCGTCTGTTTCCACTTGGAGGTGACGTCGCGGAGCGCGTCACGCTGTGGGTGGGCACGGCCTCCACCAGAGCACGAGAGATGCAAGCAGAGAGATGGAAGGAAGGCGAGTGTGGGCGCTGTGAAAGCCTGCTGCGAGGGCGTCTGTCTGTGAAAACGCTCTCACACGCTGTGTGTTTGCGTGTTGCCCCCGTGGGCGAGATGTGTGACGCTGTGTGTGTTAGCATGTTGTGTGCTTAGAATCTCTCCCATTGCACATTTGACAGACATTTTCAAGTCCAGACATCACTTATCTGCTGGATTTAAGCAAACTCAGTCATTCTCTCAGTCTGTTATGGTTTAACTTTAACCATGTTTCAGTAGTATCTGCTGCGTGCTTTAAGTTGCTGCTTTTCATGTGAAGAAATCATGTGGCGATTGTAAATCTATTGTAAACTGAATCCAGGGTTTCTTTATAGATCAGAGTATAGCTTTTACCCTCGACCTCATCTCAAAAGCATCTCTGTGCCATGATGCCGACGACACTGTGCTCTACAGAGAGGATGGACTGTTTGCTCAAAGTGAAGTTGACTCTCACAACTGAACTAAGTTTAGTCCAGACCTAATATGAACTCTGTGAGAACTCTGCCAACAGATGTTGAGTGTCAGAGCTTGTTCTTCACAGTTAGCGGTCAGAGTTAGAGCCTTATTTGGTGTCACTGCTCACCTGTGCAGGGTGTGGGAGACTTTAACCACAATCGCCTGTTCTCGACATTCAGATGATTTCCTTTCCACTAGGTTTGAGGCTGCTACCACGAAAATGGAACAAACTTCTCCTGAATGTTTTTGCTGCCTGTTCTACACGGTCTGTTTTCACAGAGCATCAAACAAGACAATAAAATGTTGAAGATGAAGAACGCTGGAAGCAGCCCTGTGACACGTCTAGCTGCCGCGATATCCACTTGTCAACAACATTTTTTGATCCTTTCAGTGGCATCCTCCAATGGAAACTCTGCATCAGAATCTGACACTAACACTATTGTTTGTGACTGCAGTGCCACGAGAGGAGCTGCTGCAGACGGAGGAGTACAACCTGAACGTGGTTCGCCTCTGCATCCAGGTCTTCCTGCAGGACGAGACCGGCCAGTACACCCGAGCTCTCAACCCCATCGTCAGCAACCCCATCTACGACAACAGTGAGTGCTGGAGACGTTTAGACCCGACTAATCATCAGAGCATGGTCGGGTTGATGTGTACCTGGCTTTCTGGAATCAGTCGTATCCTGCTGTTACGCTGACCCCTAACCCTCATATCTTATTTTGAAACATGAGGTGGTGTCGTGAGTCCCTGTCCTGTCCTCAGAGCAATATGAAAGAGTGAAGTTCTCCACAACTGTTTTCTAGGTTGTCAGATTGTTTTCAAAGACAAATTTGGATTTTAAGCATAACCATTTCAGACAAACTAACAGACAGTCCTTTCCAAAGAAACCCATGGTACTCTGAAAACAATAATTCCAACAAGTACAACAAAACTGCAGAATTTTCCACAATTCCAGGTTACAGGAAGTCGACACAAGTGTTACTCAGATGAGATTCCATAACAGAGAGAAACTCTCAACTGCTGCCAAAGACAGCCACAAAGGACCATACAAAACAGTTACCACACGTTTATTCATAAAGTGACCATATTAGTCCAGTTTTCCCCCAACCTGTCTTTTATGTGAATTCCCGAAAATTTGCCGACAAAACATTAACATGAGAGTTACCCAGAAACCCATGATGAACGCACTGCAGTGTCTTAATGTGAGAATGAACCCAACGTAAATAACCAGCAGCAGCTTTTGACTTAATTTCACCTCAAAAAATTTAGTGCACATCATTCGGTGTTTATTGACACCTGATATGAAAACAAGATGTAGAAGTTCAAGAATTGTGACATAGGTTGTGCTTGCACGTACAGAACACACAGTTCATTCTGGTGGCTGCATCACCTTCGATGCAAGACTTGTGTACGTGTGTCCAGTTCTCTCAGTGTTATCACAAACATTGCACATTGTGAACTGGTTCACAGTTCCCTGCACACACTCGCAGAAAGGGGAAGTTCTTTAAACATACTAACCCTCAAACTACACCGTTACCATGGAGCACTTCCTCTTCTGACAGCAGACATGTGGCATGTGACCGAGCCCGGTGAGGCTTCAACTGAGTGTGGTTCCCTTCAAAGTCACAACACATCAACAAACCAGACTCCGACTGTCTTTATTCTCACTGCCTTCAGAGTCCAACTTCTGAGATTTGTCAGTTTAGACATTCATGCCCCGTTTCTGCTTGTTCAGGAGCCCCAAATACAGCAGAACTGAGGATCTGCCGGGTCAACCGCAACAGCGGCAGTGTGAAGGGAGGGGATGAGATCTTTCTACTGTGCGACAAAGTACAAAAAGGTTTGTTTGTTTTACATTTAGCTATGTAATGCATCTTCCTCTACTGAACGTTCATAAAGTTTACATCTATTTTCTGTCATCTTCATTCATTCAACCCATCCATCCATTTTACTTCCCACGTCCTCAGAAGCCACCTCTTTGCATGTTGACTCAGTTTTCTCCTCCTGTCATCCCATCGGAACTCTTTCTCCCCAGATGACATTGAGGTGCGATTCTTTTCCGCCGATGGCTGGGAGGCCAAAGGCTCCTTCTCACAGGCCGATGTTCATCGCCAGGTGGCCATCGTCTTTAAGACCCCGCCCTACTACAACACCTCCATCACAGAGTCGGTAACTGTGCAAATGCAGCTACGCCGACCCTCCGATCAGGAGGTCAGCCAACCGATGGATTTCAGATACCTGCCTGATGATAAAGGTGAGCAGGAACCGCTTTCCATGATACTTTCCATGAGCCATTGTTGGTTCTTTGGAGAGCAGTCATTTTCGGTGCGGCTGAGTTGATGTCCGGTACGTGACCACTATATGTTTGCTCCAGATCCTTACGGCTACAATGAGAAGAAGCGCAGAAGAGAACACTTGATGAAGATATCAGGATTATCAGGTATCAAAAAAAGAAAAAAAATCACTCTATAAAGATGGATCTGGATCCTCTAACTGTTCAAAAGTGAAGCCAAAATATCCAGAGCACTTACTTAATTCTATCAATCTATTTCTTCATCAAGAATGATCAGAACCATGATGCTACCCATTGATTATACCTGCTTTATCCACTGTAGAGCCACAGCAAGCTATGGCATATCTCTGCTGCCTTAAGGTACACCCTCAGTAAAAACTGACAAACAGAACTGGGGTCTTCTTGCTGTGAGCCGAGACAGCTACACACTACACCACTGTGCAGCCTGACATGAACCAAACAAACAGTTTAGTTTTCCTCAAAGGAGGATGCAGAGTTTCTGATTCATGCCGCAACCATTCATTGATGGTGAATGACATATTTTGGCTTTGCTAAACGAAAATTGTTGAAAAGTCCGTCTGTAAATTCCTTTGGTGTTAAAAGCCATTGGTTTAACATCCCGCCTGTCTCTCTAGGTAATCCTTTCTCTGGTTTGGCCATGAATAGGCAAAAGGTGGTGCCACAGAGTACCATGAATCACATGCGGAAAGGTGAGTCGTTCTCCTCAAGTGGATATGATCAGGTTGCTGATTGCAAACGTTTAACCAATGATGTTATACAATCGCCACCCCACTCAAAGTCTCTTTTTTTTCCAGACATGAGCAACATCTATCTGAGGCAGACCACCTCCGCCATGCAGCAACCACCCAACATATTCAGCCAGCATTACCAGACAACCCCTCAGAGTGTAATGATGGCCTCGCAGGCGTCCAATTTACAAATGAGCCATCAGTGGGCGAATCCGAACCCAGCACTCTCGATGGACACGGTGACCGTCAACCCATCCGGGAGCAATCAGCCGCGTCCCAGCAGCAGCAGGCAACAAGCAAACCGCACACCCGGTTATTCAAGCAACGCCTGCGAGAACAGCGGGCTTCCTCAGCTCTCCATGCGGGACTTACAGTGTTTGGATTCGGTTCCCCAGTCCCAAATACTGAGCCAACCTCAGCCGTCCGCCATGAGCCAGTCAGAGTCCCAGCCTGTGTTCCACCAGCAGCAGCTTGCCCCCGAGACTCAAGCTCAGAATGTCTTGGGTTCCCAGAACCAAGGCCTGCAGACCATGTGGTCCGGCTACGGCGCTCTCAATACACCACAGAATGCATTCAGCGGATCAGGGTCTGGAGGTGGAGGAGGGTCGCAGGGGCTAGGCTCCTTCTCCTTTATCGAAGAGATGGAAGGGGACGATTTTCTCAAGGGCATGGTTGGTGGTGGGGCTCAGACCGGCTTTCTTCTGAAGCAGGAGTCTCCGATTACTGTCGGCCAAGAGAGCCATGATGCTTTAATGCGGTCCCCGAGGGAAAGCCGAGGAAATACTTACACCAACCTGGTTCCTCGTGCGATGAGCAATGGCACCAGCATAGATCCGATGAGACAAGAGAGTGGCAGCGTCGCGCAGCCTCTTGGAAATTTGCAGAATCCTTATGCAAACAACAACATAGCTCCAGGAGGCCACTATGCAACTGTGACCGACTGGCTCAAGTCATCTCAGCAAAGCAACTGAAAGGAGGACCTTTCTGGTACCGTGAGTCAGTAGATTCTGCCAGTGCTCCTGCAGCCAGGCTCGGCAGACCCGTCACTCTTAAATGTTTGGATCGTCAAGTGAATCCAAAGACACCATGCTCCAATCTCATGCAGTTGATAATTCGGCAGTTTCCTGCACAGAAGACATCAATGAGGAATCTTCTCACATTGTCGAACATGGCGTCATGGTGACTTTTCATGACTCCTTCAAATCCGTGTTTCACGGATAGTGTCGCTGAGTCACATGTCTTTAACTTCTTTGGTCGGACGTCCAAACTGATGAGTAAAACTTCAACTCAAATGAAATCAGCTGGTTTCTCCAAGGTGGAAAATCCAAACCTTGAGACGTAACAGTGGCTTTATTGAACAGCGTTTTATCTTATAATCAGTGAATGTACTATTTTTTATGTCTTTTCTTGAGATATTCATAACTGTCCACATACTGCACAGCCAATGTGTTTTTGCAGGGGTGAATTTATTTACCGATAAACTGTAAATACAGAATGAGTGATTGCTACTTTTTTTTTTTTTTTTATTGATCTCCTAAAGCTGTCAGGTGAAGAATGTTACTGGAGTCTTGTTTTGCTGAGTTGTTTGTAAGTGCACTCTGTACAGACACGTTAGCCAAAGCTGAGAGTGAAAGCAACAGTGCTGAAACCCTCATGAACTGGCACGGTACTGAAACTTCCATTGAGGGAGTGGGTGGAGGCACGCCGAGTGGCGTCTTTCCCTTGTAATGACTATGTCATACCGGCGATTGCGTGTGTTAACTGGAGCTCTCAGAGGGTTTGCATATGCAGATGTCAGCTTCATGTTTTACTGTCTCCTTTTATACGGTTTTCCTAAAGCGTCTTGCCCAGGGGCTGATGGTTCATGTCTGACAGTGGACCAACACTGTGTCAGACACTTTATCACCTCTGGCCCTGCTTTGTCTAAAAAGATTCTTTCCCTTTTTAACGAACTTTTATACTTTGATGACTACTTTGTAAAATGCTGTTATTTTCACAAGCTCGGCTCTTAATAAACAGTCTGCTGTTTCAATATCTTTTTTCATTTATTCAATGTTTTGTATTGAAGGATTTTCACAAGCGAACATCACGCATAACCAGACATTTACATACAGGGGGAAAAAAATATCATGGAGTCAGCTCACATCCAAACACTGACATAGAAACCAAACCCAGACACCAGAGTCCTTCCTCTGGATCTTTCTCTCTGGATTTTGCATGTTGCACCTTTTGAGTTTTGCTATATTTATCATCCAGTTTCCTCAAACAGTCACAGTTGGGAGTTTTGTGTTACTTTGAAGTGTCTGGCTGAGTGTGACTTTCTCATTTGAATTATTTGCATCTCATTCAGTCCAGCTGTGGTTTGCAGCACTTTGGTGAAATATTAACCACAAGGACAGCAGCTTTGGCTCAACTGAGTCTAAAACGGAATCTGCATGAGTTAAAAACAGTTTTAGTGCTGAAAGAGTAACAAATGTTCAAAATTTAAGTCACTGACACACTTATGCACAGGATGTGATGTGTGTGCATTCAACAAAATCGTGATTGAAAAGGCATAAGTCGAATCTGAAATTAACATTTATTCCAGCTGGAATTCATTATATATATATATATATATATATATATATATATATATATATATATATATATATATATATATATATATATATATATATATATAATTTTTATTTCATTTTAATTCATATTTAGTTTTGTTTAGTTCACTTTGTCACAAAAGGTGAAAAGTTTTTATAAACTAAAAAAAGTAAAAGTTTGCATTTTTCTGTAACTTCTGCATTTGAGAAGCACTCTTAATATTTCAATTGTGACTAAATGTTAAGATGGGTTTAATCACTGTAGAGGGAAAAAAACATTATTCAGAACCGGAGTCTTCTGCAATTTAAAAAAAATATTATTGTGATAAACTACTATAAGTGACAGACTGTTGTTAATCTTTTGGTTAAAGTGTTTGTAAAAGGAGAATTTCAACACTGGAGCTACAACTCTGGCTCGATCTGTAAAGACACAAGAAAAAATGTGTGTAGTGAAAATCAGAAATAGGTGAAATAACTGTACTCTTCACTTTCAGTTTAACTCACCCTGATGTTGTCCTCACGCTAACTTTCACTCTGTCCTCAACATATTCTTCACTTCCCGAAAGAAAAAATAACTTCCAAAGCCTCTGATGTGAAAGTCTACGTCTGTGAAAGTCAGCGTTTGAGGCTTCGCCGAATCGTTCCACGTTCAAACGCAGATCTTTATCCAGTTTTGTGGTCTGTGGAGGATTTCGTCACCACATTTAAACATCTTATGAGGGGCGTGCACACTGCACTCAGCAGGCGCTTGGCTTATTTCAGCTTAATAACTAAAAACAACATTTCTTTTATCTTTTCTAGCTGAATGTTTCCTTGTGAAAGCTTGAAATTTAATATTTAAACTCGCAAACGCTCATCTTGGGTCAGTTGTGTTTCCAGTTTTTGCCCTAAACTGAGTCAACCCGTGGCTGCATTTTGACTACAGACATTACTGTTTAATATTCCAATGAAACGTAAAAAAAATCATCCTCGAACAGTAACTTATTTCTGATTAAAACATGTTTGCAATGCCACAATGTGTCAGTGAGTGAACATATCAATAAAAATATTCAAAAATTTGATTATAAATCTAATCAATTACTTTTGTTACCCCAAAAAAGAAGGGGGGGGGGGGGGGCACTTCTTGACACAGTTAGAGGCGTTTTTCTTTATCTGATAACCTAGTTTGATATTTTCTTGATGTGAGTGGCTGGTTTAGCTTATCCATGATATTCTGAAGAGTCAGGTATTTTCCCGGCGCTTTGAAATAATCTGCAGGTTTTATGAAGTTGCATGAGAGTTTCTCGTGTTCTTGTAACAAGTGAGAAATGAACTGTTGGGTGCACGAGGTACAGTTTGTTTTAAAAAAAAATTCTAACCGCATTTCACTGAAACTTTAATGAGTACTGCGTCCTGAAACGTCATTACTGAGGAACCCAGGATGTGTTTACAGACACCCGTGTTCTCTGGTACTGGGAGTCAGAACAAAAGCAGTCCGCGACCGACTTCCTGCCTTGCTGAGAGGAACCACACCAAATGTAACCTCAGCGGCATGACGCCATCAACAACACACCTTTTTTATACGTATCAAAAGACTAGGATTTTTTCTCAAACTTAAGATTTTTCAGTCTTCCAGGGGCTGTTGAGACCAAAGATTAGGCCAATTTATTTCACGACTGTGTAGCTTTTACTAAATTCTATGTAAATAAATATGTTGATTTTGGTTTTATGGGGGAGGGGGAGTTACAGGGATCCTTACTGTCAGTGGGGAGTGTGTGTGTGTGTGTGTGTGTGTGTGTGTGTGTGTGTGTGTGTGTGTGTGTGTGTGTGTGTGTGTGTGTGTGTGGGATAGGAGGGATGGATTCCCTTTTTGTTTTGTTGTTGTTTTTGCACTTCACTTGTGTTCAGCACTTTGTGTTACATTATTTCTGAAAAGTGCTTTACAAGTAAATTTGGATTTGATTTTAGTTAAAATAGCAACGACAACTGACAGAGATAAAACACACTAAAATGAGCAAAGCAGCTTAAATGATTAGAATAACTAGCATGGCAACAACAGCCAAAAACCTAAAACGGCTGAAACGGCTATTTCCAGCTAAAACAGTGAAAATTACTAAAACTGATAAAATGACTCAAAGCTTCAACAACTAAAACAGTAAATCAGCTAAAATAGCTAAAATAGCCACGAAAGCTTTAAAAAATAAAAAAGCAAGCTCTTATTAGCCCCAAGACAGCGCAAACAGCAAAATGTTGTTGTGATCGGGCGCCTGGGAAAGGGCTTTGTTTTTATTTGTGTGCTGTGGGTTGCTGTGTTTGCCTTTGTTTTCCTTTTTCTTAAACAAGCTCTTCCCGTTCACCTTGATTGGAACCCCTGCTCATGTGAGATTCTAGCCAATCCTGTGTTCAATCACCTGGGCTGTGGCCAATTGACAGGTGCATAGAAGGCAGTGTGGCTGAGAGCAGCCACAGGGGAAGCAGGGAAGCAGGAGGAGAGCAGCCACACCAGCCAAGGGAGCACAGCCTGGAACTGTGAAGGAACCTGGACGGGGACCAGAGGAGCGATCCAACACGAGCACCACACACTGTTGACTCGCAACGGCAGGGAGAAAACCCTGCCGCGCCCGTGAGTATCGTACTCGTCCGGTGTGGTGCTCACTACATGGCCTAGAGCTTGGAGTCGCTTGGTTCCCGCTTTGTGCTGGCCCAGTCTGTGTTCGAGGCAGGTGCCGTCCGGGACGTTCTCTTGGTGATCGGGTCGGGATTGCCTGTGGGATCCAGCCTCAAACCACGCAGCGGCAGGCTGGAGAAGCCCTGCCTCTGGTGCTGCACCCAGGACTGGACTAGAAGTGCTTGGACTTCCCAAGCAGCATTTTAAAGACACTTTCAGGATAGTTTTGACCATTGCAGTATTTTAACCTTTTATTCTTCTTTTAACATTATTGATAGTTTTAGCTGAATTTCTAATATTCTAGGTTAAATAAACTGGATCTTGTACTTTATTACTTGGATTGCTCTTTGTTTGGTCCCACCCTGCTCTCACTCATCCAATTTCAATACTTCACCGGCCACCAATGTCTATTTGCACTCCCAATAAATACACTTTTGAATAACCCCCCCCCCCCCACGGCATTTTTGTCGCTGCGGAGAAGTATGATCGTATGGTTGGACAGATCGAGTAACACAAGAGGATCGTCCTGGAGTCCCTGGACAGCGCCATGGAGAAGGAGCTCAGAAACCTGAACAGGTCCATGCGGAGGGACCCGCTGTCCTCCGTGGAGTCTCTGCACGGCTTCAGGCCCGTGAAGGTGAAAGGTGGAGGTCATGAAGGAGTCGGGCACATAACAGCAGCCGGACCTCCATTCTGCTGCTTCCATGATGGACAGGACAGG
This sequence comes from Salarias fasciatus, assembly GCF_902148845.1. Classification (NCBI taxonomy): domain Eukaryota; kingdom Metazoa; phylum Chordata; class Actinopteri; order Blenniiformes; family Blenniidae; genus Salarias; species Salarias fasciatus. Next base: position 5,466,586 of record NC_043757.1, read on the forward strand.
TTAGAAAAAAACCCACCAAAAATGCTTCAAACTGTTAAAGCAGCTAAAAGAGTTGATTCTATAAGTGCTTCAATAATTTTTAAAAAAAGCTGTAATGAATAAAACTGCAACTGAAAAGACAATAAGGACAAAAAAAATTTTAACTGAAAAAAAAAATCCATGTGGTTCCTATAAAAAAAAAAAATGCTAAAATGCCTAACACTCTTGAACGAAACGAAACTATAAATACAAGAAGAAAAGCTCTTTTGGTATAATTAAACACAGAAAAATCCTCTATGCTACAGCCTAAGATTATGAGCAGCGGTATCTTTATGTTGAAAATCATTTTATAGAAAGCAGAAAGCGGGTCGTAGCGGCTCGCTGGCCATGAAAGATCATTCTTTACCAAAATCAGCATCATGGTCTTGTCATTGTTTCCCTCCAGGGGTTAAATTAAGCCGGTCACTTTGTGTGCTGTGACCTTCTGAAGGAAAATCACCAAGCTTTTGATGTGGCGATTAAACACCACATCACGGTGATCCACCATGTGCAACGAAGTCAAGGGTGATTAAAATCAGAAGGCATCTCGGAGAGTGAGGTCATGTGGAGATTACTCAATAGCTGAAGGATGACATCTCTGCAGGGGGCCATTGGTGGGAACGCTGCGTAAACACGACATGCAAATATGTGTGTGTGTGTGTGTGTGTGTGTGTGGTGTGTGTCCTCGCCGCTGCAGCGAGTCTCTCAGCGTTTCCTCACCATGTCCTGGAAAAGCCGAGCTAGACCTGTTTAGCCACCTATTTCCAGTAATGCCCCTCCTCTGCGGCTCTGTCTCCTCCCCTAACCTCCCCCTCTCTCTTCTTCTCTTCCTTCAGCAAAGCCTTTTCTTTTTTTTTCTTTTTGTTTCTTCACTGACAACGCCAGCGTTTTGGTCGCACGCTCCACCTGAACCCAACCGCCTCACCGAATACGAGCGTGGTCAAAATGGGGCAAAGACTTACTCAAAGCGAAAGTCTGATCTTAATGTCACTCATTCCCAATATCATGAGGCTTTTTGTGTGCATGTGCTTTATTCCAGCAGATGCTGCCATCACAGAAACTTTACATTTTTCCAGTTGACTGCGCTGCGAGACATGCAAAGAGTGCTTATTACCTCCATCTACTCATCCTACAATTTGCAAACTTCCTGCAGCACATTTTAATTATAGGCGTCCTGCAGATGTGCAGCTGAAGCGGCTCCCGGCGCAAGACGTAACTTATGCTTCACAGCGGCGGGAAATCCCCTTCAGTGTTTGACCAGGAGCGGAGTATACCTGCACATCACACACATCACACACATCCACGCTGTTTGTGCACATCTTGTTTTATGGCCCAGTGAAAGTGAACCGCCGTCCTGCCTTCATCCACGCAGAAGAGGAAGAAGAAGTTCGCCCCTAAAATAGACTAACAGAGATGTTTCTAACCGTCATGCCAGAGTAAGCATGAAGAGAATCAACTCGATTTCAAAAAGAGGGTCGTGAAGAGTTTTGGTAATTTATTATAAATGACCCAAACAGTCAAAATGTGCCTTGAAGTAGCTTGGGTGCTGCTGATGAGGCCTTGCTAGTTCAATTAACTTTGAATGTGATCTTATAAGGTCCTTTATATCCTCAGAAATATTATTTATGCTCTAATAAAGTTGACAAACATGTCAGTGCTCTCTGTGAAATTTGAAATTTCCCATTTCGCCAGGGGAAAATACTGGTTTGTTTTGGATTTCCTCTCGTGTCTGCAAATTCTAAATATATCTACTTATCAGCCGGGTATCTGACGAAGGGCAGCGCGCTTCCACACCAGCTTCAAGTGAGAACTTGAGAACTGTACGTTCCACAAATATTCTCCTCTCCAGACTTCCACTTTCACAATGGCTTCCATATTCCCCCTGCACACACACACACAAACACACACACACGCGAGGAAGGAGGAACCAGCATGTGTAAAAAAAAAAAAAATACCCGCCTCACTTTCAGGCGAGTCCAGCGTGGAGCCCAGAAAAACTCAGAGCAGGAACGGTGGAAGTTCAGGGAGGAAGACGAGGAGGAGGAGGAGGAGGAGCACTGTGTCAGAGGGACATCACGGGTCAGAGGTCACCTGCAGGCCCAGCCTGCAGCACGGAGGAGAACTTGTTTCACACATCCCATCTCTCCCCCTCCTCCTCCTCCACTGGAATCATACAGAGCCAGTTTGTGGCCACCGATGTTTTTCAGTCTTTGTCAAACGTGTTTAGCAGAGTTTTGTTGTCGTTCCCTTTCGCCACAGACAGCAGATCTGAGTTACTTCAGGACACGGAGCCACATTCAGGACGTCAGACAAAACGGCTGCGATAAACACATGATCCATTCGGAATGAAATACGTCAAAGTGCAATGTTTGTAAAGTCTGTTTCCCTCAGAGGGAACACGGGAAATGATCTGTTCTTTTCTTGCAGGTGGGAATCACTGAACAGACACTCAGACTTCAACAACAGATCGGTTATATCTGCCCACACCCTCTGACCGTCATGCAGTGTTTGGGCAGATCTGAAGATCATTTAATGCCCACAAAGTTCGTTTCTATTTGCTAATGAAACACAGAACTGGCACAGAATATTAGAAATAAAATGAAATATTTTTAGGACAAAGCAGGATTTAAAGAAGGGATGCACTGACACCACTTTTTTAAAGGATGACTTTGAGCACTAACCTTCAGCTACTGGCCGGGACCGAGTACCAATATGAGTGTTTTCATTGCAGTTCAGTCTCAGATCGCAAATCAAGTGGGGAGACAGTTTCTGAGTATTTATATGATGTGCTGGTGGATCGTAACCATATTGCGATACAACTTTGAAATACAAAAAGAAGAAACAGGTTCAGGCATGAAAAATGCTTGATGTGAGAGTTTCCGGAAGGGGCCTGAAACCTGCGGCTCTGGAGCCGCAGGTGGCTCTTCAGTTCCTCTCTATTGGCTCTTTGAACCTTTCTGAAAATTACATGTCTGATGATTGTCATTTTCATCCAGTTACTATTTTTTATTTTCATTTTATTTTAATTTATTGCCATATCTGGTTTATTTTCAAAAGGATTTTCCTTGATAAAGGAGCTAAAATTGCTATTAAAAAGGGGCTAGAAGTAACTAGAAAAGAGTGAAAAGCAGGAATGGCTCAAAAAAAAAAAAAGTAGTCAAAATGTTTGAAACCAGGCTGAATTCGTTTCTCAGATCTTGGTTCTCATGTTGGTTCAGTCTTCCGGCTTCTTGTGTTTGGGCTCTGAAATGTGGAAATGAGCCAGACTGTGGTGTGGGAGGAGACGTCCCGTTAGACATTATCTACTGGCTTCAGGAAGCGGATCGCTGAAACGGTCTGACAGGCGGTGGACAGTCCAGTCCTGCTCCGGTGATTTTTCTGCAGGATCCCTCAGATTTAAAACGTCCAATCTCAGCGATGATGGTGAACTGACTGAACAGCTCAAAAACAAGTTGACCTTTTGCCAGCAAGGGTTGATAACAGTCTTCTGCTCTTACCTGTTTGAATGCAGTTTTCAACAAACAAACTCTTCCTCTTGTTCCTGATTCTTCGTTTTTGCATTTTGAACCTTGACCTGATTACAAAACAGGAATCAGGTTATTTTTTTCCTGGTTTTAAGACTCAGAGGTAAATCAGAAATAATCGCACTGAGCTGAAGCATGGAGAGCAGTGTTTGAGTTGCATGTGTTCATTACCGAGCTGTAATAAGGATCAAGTAAGCAGATTGAGAGACAAAAAGTTCAGAAACTGACACTTTCACTTCACTTTCCTTTCTTTCACAGCTCTTTCAGTGGTGACTTTTTTCCCCTACAATGTGTTCTACATGTGTTCCTGGTTCCCTCTAACAGGGTTTCTAGGTAAATAAATAAGTGACTCTGACCTGATTTCAACTCATTATGACCATAAAGGATGTGATTGCAAAAGAAATCTTGGCAGTCAGGTCAGAATATCAGCAGGGAATTTGGTCTCAGTGGCCTGGTGCCTCACAGTCACATCTCTGCCGCACAGACCCTCCCACTTCACCTCCATCAAATATTTACAGATCATTCCCATAGATCTGATTGAATGTGACACACCTTCGTTGTTCTTTGACCTTCCAAAGCAGTGACAGAAGAAAATGTCACATAAAGCAGAGCCAGAACCGGGACCATCTTCCCACACTGGGTGACAGCCGCAGGCCGTCTTGCCGTCGCGCTGCCGTCCCACCACTGACCCAGACTGGCGGGTTCGGTTTCACACGCCCACTGGGGCAGGATCACAAAATGAGGATCTCTGTCATCCTTCGTGAGCCCGTTGTCACTTGACATCACAGGACTCCCTGCTGAAAACCACAGCGACGCCTCTGCACGGGCCTTTCTGCACAAACCGCCCCCTCACAGGCTTCTACTACAGGCTGATCTGACGTCTGTGAGTGTCACTGAACGTTCAGAAGGGGAGTGCAGGAGCAGCAGGATACGACGCAGTGTGGCTAAGATTATGAGCAAGAAAGCAGATCTTGACGAAATTAGTTGCTCCCTGAGCTGTTGTATCACGTTGCTACAGTAGTGTGAGCACAGAAACCTTTAATGCATTTTAGTTAAGCACTTGTCTTCAGACCTGTGATGAAGCTCCTCAAGTGGCATTTACTGCAACTGGCTGCAGTTTTGACCAATTTTCTTTCGTTTTCTTTTTTACTTACAATTGACAATGTCATCCCAAGGGTCTGATTGGATCCTTTAACACGTACAGGTTTTAACCTCTGCCCTCTATGCTTGACAATTTCACTTAACAATCTGTTGATGCAAGTTGGAACTCTGTTCAGGTTTTGAAACCGGTGTTGATGTTTCTTTTCAGTTACACTTCTGAGTTGATTTAAATCGAGTAAACTTGTGCTGTATGCTGTCCTGCCTCCATCCAACCTTCTTAACCTCTGCAATGGCCTGAAGGAGGGAATTTCCATCTCTTCTGTGGGAGCACAGGTTCTAAAGTGAAAGGAGGATGATTAGCACCACCTGCTGGACACAAAGGAGAAGTGCACTTTTTAAATAATTGCAGAAAAAGAATAAGAGAATGAAATTAAGGATAAGAAAGTGAAAGAGAATAAGACGAAGAATAGGAATAAGAAATTAAAACATCATCTCTGGTGAGCTGCAGCACCGTTTTTGTTGGACAAAATGGGGAAGTTAAATTGAGTATTTAAATGTTAAAAACATAATAATGTTTGATCCAAATCTGTACTAAAACCCTATCAATGAATTCAGGATAATTAAATCAAACTAAAACAACAACTATTTTTTTAAGGAATCTACGAAGCAAACGCCCTGATAGGCGCTACTCTGATTCTGATTGGCTCAGCATGAGAGCACATAACCAATCATAGCTCAACAAAAAGATTGACAGTTAGTTCTATCCAATCAGGTATCAGATGAGGCGGCCCTTCCATTTTACCGTAGTAGGAATCACAAACCCGAGGAAAGGGGTCGGCGAGGCCTTCGGCTGCGGAGTTTCTAACTTTGTAAATTATATATTTCCTCCAAATGGATTCACAGCCCCCACTGAAGCCGTGGGAAAGGAGGATTCCGGGCGCTATGGGTGCTCCCGTAAATTACAGGTAAAGGAACTTTAACCTGTACCTGTCCCTTGTTTACTCGGTGCAGAAGGCTAGCGGTTGTTGCTAATGCTAACGTTAGCAACAGGAGCGATACTGTTTGAAGACAAAAAGTCACACGACGATGCAATTCATCATCCATTTATCACACGCGGCATTTCACAGTCTTATTTGTTCGTGACAGCGACTTTAATGCATTGTTCGTGGCTCTTTTTCCTGCAGTAGGCCTCGTGTCGACCTTTGCTCCCAGAAAGTGCTTTCATCATTTACCTGATGTTAAAACCACACTGGGTTAAAGATGAAGCAACTCCTGAATGATTGATCCAACCTGTTTATATAATTCCGTATTGTGAAGAAAGTATCGCTGTCCTGTCCCTGCCTCCATCCCCTGTCTCTCTAGTGTTTAACAAATTGTTAGTTCTACTGTACGTACAAGACAATGGAATCGAAAGTCTGTCTCGCTTTCCCTTCTATGGTATACACGTCTATCACACAGGACAGGAAAAAAATGTTGAGAATATAGACAAAATCTGGTAAACATGGGTTAGCATGTGTACATAAACACGTGGTCCTTCATGAAAGAAAACAGTTTAGCCATCATTGCTCTCTCTCTCTTACCATCATGATTGTATTTGAATATCATTGTTAGTTTTAACAGCTGACATTTGAGAAACTCCTTATCAAGACAAACTGGCGTTAAAGTCACACTGGTAATTTAAATGTATCCTCTTTATGAAACAGGTCTGCAGACTTCGCCCCCTCAGTTGCCCCCTCCACCTCGGCCGGCCCTCCTGTCCTGACCCGGGTGGTTCCTCCTGTTCCCCCCCGTCCAGTGCAGCCGTCCTACCGTCCAACCTACAGCTCGTTCCCCTCCACCTACAGCCCCTATGGGGGCTCCATCTACGGTGGCTACGGCGGCTACAGCCCCTACAGCTTCGGCAGCGGCGGCTACGGCGTGGGACGCTACAACCGCCTGCCCCACGCCGAGGACGTGGCCCCCAGCCGCTTCGTGCAGCAGGCGGAAGAGAGCAGCCGCGGCGCCTTCGAGTCCATCGAGAGCATCGTCAACACTTTCGCGTCCGTCAGCATGATGCTGGACGCCACGTTTTCAGCCGTGTACAACAGTTTCCGCGCAGTGCTGGACGTGGCCAACCAGTTCACGCGGCTGCGCGCCCACCTCACCCACGTCCTGTCGGCCTTCACTTTGGTGCGCATGCTGCGCTACCTCTACAGGCGGTTGCAGAGGCTCCTGGGACGCGGGTCGGAGATTGAGGACTTGTGGGCCGACAGCACTCAGGACGCCCTGGTGAGCCCCTCCGGAGGGCACAGCACAGGCACGAGCAATCCAGGCATGAAGTCCTGGCCTATTTTTCTGTTTTTCTCTGTTGTCCTGGGAGGACCTTACCTCATCTGGAAACTGCTGAGCTCCAGCCAAGTCGCTGAAGAAAACAGTAAGGCTTACGCTCAATTATTCCTGAAAGCATTGTGTAGATTTTGAGGAACATATCAGTGAAACTTGTTTGTTTGTGCAGATACTGACTGGGCCAGTGGGGAGGACGACCATGTGGTGGCCAGAGCAGAGTACAACTTCACAGCTGCCTCTGAGGAGGAGATTTCTCTGCAGGCTGGAGACATGCTCAACCTCGCTCCTAAAGGTGTGAGCTCTTACACAACACTCCACACTTTTCAAAGTCTTGAGTATTTTTGTTTTGATGTGGGGTCGACTTCAGGTGAGCACTTGTGTGCCGACAATACGCTCAATTCCACTGACTCTAAACTGTAATAATTGAACTCTCTCAGCTTGATGTCTCATTGCAGAAGGTTATTTCACATTGAGACAATCATTATTATGACACCCTCCCTCCCCCCAACAGCTCTTTTAAACCCTGTTCACATGAAAACATTTGAAAAGGCATCGTCTTTGTGTTTGCAACATTCTGCAAATGACCTCAAAACAACCTGGTTCTCAAATGAGGCCACTAGTGGGTGCTGCTGTTCTTCTCATGAAACCACACCCTGCACAGAGAACATTAAGAATGGTGCAGATCAAGTTGGATTCCTATCCCAGGTGACTCTCATCTATAAAACTACCAAGTTGTAGGATGATATGTACATATGGGAGTCATGACACTGAGACCGCTGTTATTGTTATTGTCCATTTATTCACATGTGCGGAAGAGCTACAGCTGCGTTACAGCAGTGTTTCTGCTGTCTACACCGAGCTGGTGCGTTTCCACTTTGTTCTGAAACTGAATTGGAGCATTTTCATTTTCACGGTTTAACCGCTGCTGTCTGATCCCCCTAAACACAAGTCTCGGAAGGAGAGATCATAGATAATGCACATGGTTTAATATTTGTGACTAGAAATCCTGTAGTGTGTCACGCTCAGTGCCAGCTTGTCCATGCCCTAGTGAAAATCCTTGTACTCCCCCCCACACCCCGGTTGACTGGACAGCTCAGACTCACCAAGTTGTTGCTGGGTTTTGCTTATAAAACTCCTGCCTCAGCTGTCAGATACCCCTTTCACACTGGCCAAAAAACCCGTTTAGACCTGCTAATTACCCGGCTCCTCATGGCAGTGTGAAAGTGTTCATTCGGCATTCGACTCGGGTTTTTCAACCCTGCAATCGACGCGGGTTTTTAGCGGGTCGCTACTACCGGCTTTTTACTGGGAGAGGCGAAAGGGAGTGTGAAAGGCAGACGCGAGTCGATGCGGTAACTTACGTGATGACGTCGACACAGCGTGGCTAAGTTAGCGACCTAGTTGTTGTTTCTGGACACAGTGTGAGATTCCCTTCATCAAGATGACCCAGTATTGGCAAGATAGCGAGACCAGAGAGCTCCTCTGGATCCGTTGGGAAGAGGAGATTCGTCTACAGGTAACGGGGACTGTGTTCCGCTGCATTGTTTACTTTCGCTTTGCTCCGTCGCGCTGATGATGTCATCAGCGCGGGAAGACGCAGCGACGTGGCTCGCCAGCAGGCGGTTAGACGCGGGTCTGCATGCAGTCTGAAAGAACACAAAAGGCGATTATTAGCGGGTTGAAAACACGGGTCGACCCGCTAGTTGCAGTGTGAGAGGGGTAAGAGAGTCAAAAACTGGGGCTCTATTTCTCAAAGTGGCCAAAGTGAGTCATTGATTCTCAATAATTGAATCGCTCCTGGTTGTATTTCCTCGATCCCAACCGCCAAACTTTTAAATCATTCGTCTCGGGCATCCTGATTTTTTCAAAATCATCTACACCATAAACAAATAGTGAGACCGCATATTTCAAAAGGATGACAGGAACAGTAACAGCTGTAGCAGGACAATGGTTATTGGATGAATTATTAGAATGTGGCTAATCAGCAGCCATGGAACAACCCCGCAGCAGCAGATGACCTTCTGAACCTTGTGTTTCTTGTGTATTCAGAACAACAGCCCCGGGTTCGCGGCTGGCTGCTGGCCAGCTCCAACGGTCAGACCACCGGGCTCGTGCCGGCCAACTACGTCAAAGTCCTCGGGAAGAGGCGAGGTCGAAGGCACGCGGAGGCCGAGATGCTCGCCCAGGAGCGCCGAGCTCACGCAGAGCTCTCCCAGAATGCGTCGGCGGCACAGCCACATTCTGAATCGGCGCCGAGTTTCGCCCCGGACCTCAGTGTGATGTCCACGGACGAGCTGCTGGAGTCGACGTACAGAGAGACGTCGGAGTCTGCGGGGGTGGGAGCATCCAGCTCCAGCACAGTGCTGAACATCCCGGACAAGATGGACCTGTGATGGTGTGTGTGTGTCTGTGTGTGTGTGTATGGAGGGCTTTGACTTAGTCCATACCTGTTAAAGTGTATCTTTGGAGGTCAACTAACAGTCAGAACTAGGAATTCAATAAAAAACCACCGAACACGAGGATCTTGTTGTCTGAACGGTTTCCATAGACAGGCTCACTCTTTGTTGTCGTCATTTTCTGTTAGTCGGTGCTCGTACAAGAGCGATCATATCTTCAAGTCGTTTCTATGTGGACAATAACAAGGTGGCGTTTTCTTTTCTTTGTCCTCTTTCAGAGGCTGCTTGACCTTCTGCATTGTTTTCTCTGTAAAGCTCATGCGGTTGGCTGTGTTTAGGAGGCCGGGCCAGTTTTGCACAGTTGCTTGGTCAGAAAGAAATGTAATTTGTAAATATTTATTATAATTATTTTGAAAATAAATAGTTTAAAAAAAAATGACTCTCCCTTTGTTTTGGTGGTGATTGGGAAACACGGATGGGGCCTTCTGTCCATCTTTTGCATCACAATTGTCATTCATTCATTCATTGATGTGTGACTCTGGCAGAACGGACGGGAAGGTTCAGTGTTCAGATCACGTTAGGGTCGAGGTGTGTGTGATATATACCGTCTGCGTGATAAATTTTAATTTACATCATCTCGAAGAAGAAGGCGAACGAGTCCTGTTCTCTCCGCGCTCCGAACCAGGCTGCTGCAAACAGGAAGAGGACTGTTTTCCAGATGTCTTTCAGCCGCTATTCCAGGTGATTGCTCTCTTGTCAGCTGATTTTCAGGATGAACATCTGTCGAGGTCTGTCCGGGATGCACAGCTGTGGCCAGGATCGCCCCGGTCCAGAAGTTTTGCTGAAGGTAAATGGGGCACTTAGTTACCAATATGATTTGTCACTGATTTGCTGCACACTTGTATCTCAGAGGAAAGAAAATCTGAACGTTTCTCCATTTAGTTGAGTTCAACAGTGAGTCTCTTGCATGCATATCTTAAAAGAAATTAAACAAGGGATGGTGTTCATTTTGTCCGTCCGTAGATTTCTTGGTGAGGAAACAGAATTTGAACTTTTTTTTTCCATGTCAAATTTTAAAGGATATAAGATTCTTGTTACCAGAAAATCTAACAGAATAACCCCTTTTTTTGCCCATATTGCACTTCCCTGCATCAGGGTCAATGTGTTTTTCTACATGACATCAAGAAGCATTGATACTAGGGCTGTCACAATATCAAATTTTCTCTTCACGGTTATCATGGGCAAAAAAATATCACGATAATGATATTATCACAATATCAGCAAAAATTTAACTAATAATGGTACAAACATTTAGATTCATCTTTAATTTTATTTTTGTTTTGTTTTCTCTCTTTTCCCAGAAGAATTACATTCAGAATACCTGTCAAATGAGGTGCTGAAACAATATGAGAACAGTAACTTTACAACTTCATACAAAAAGTGTAGTTACACTCGACTAATTAAAATCTGATGAACTGATTAACGGAGGATCCACAGCAGAGGCGTAATTTACGTAGGGTTGATGGGTTATGAAAACCCACGGGCCCTCTTGTGGTGAAATCCTGTACCACCACCACACTGCTGAGATTTTTTTTTTTTAAAGCAACACTAAGGAACTTTCAGTTTTCGTTGATTTTGGCGGCACCAGTGGACAAAAGCGGTAGTGTTTTGCCTGAACGAAGAAGAACGAGGACTAGCGCGTGGCGTCGTAAAATGCTGCTCCCGGTGGCATGCTGTCGGACTGAACTCGCCTACATTTGTTTCCAGTGCCTGTGTGAAGGATGGATAACGACGAGGTAATGAATCTAATAGTGGCTAAACAATGTAATATCATGATGTGACGCATGCCGTAAAGCAGTCCGCCCATTTGGAGTTTTTTTAGTGTGCAGGGTTCCTAGCACCCTCCTCACAGTTGCTTAGTCCAAGTGAAAGCAATACTGACGCCCTCAGCCCGTGACAGAGGGGTCATTTAACTAGTTGTAAGTCGATGTATCATCACAAAAGATATTAAAATTTTTTTATTAAGGTTGAAAAGTTCCTTAGTGTCGCTTTAAGGTTCTTCTATTATCACACACATAAGCTGTCAAAACATACCTGACATCAGCCTGAGCCAGTGTTGTATGGCAGCCTCTACCTCGGCCTCAGTAGTCTTGGTTTGAAGCCTGTTGTTGAGAACTGACAGTACAAGGTAAAACAAAAAAATATCAGCAACGATAGGGCAGGTGGGAAGGTGGTGAAAGAGTGTATGCATTTGTAACCAATGTAGCGCCTCATGGAGGACTTAGACAAAAGGATTTCATGCACTGGTGGTGATTTGATCCCAGTCTTCTGTCCTCTTCCACACCAATTCAGCTGGGTGGCTAATTCAGGTGCAAAGACCTTTCTGCAAACTCACAGTTTCTTTTAAGCAGAGTTTCCCCCAGTCATGGACAGCTTTGTGATCTGTAACGAAATAGAACAAAAAAAAAAACAAAAAACATTTTTTACTACTGACAATCCAAGTCCCGTTTTTTTCCCCCACATATTCCTGTTACTTTTCAAGATGAGGATAATCCAGTGTAAATATACTGTAGGGTAGTAAAGGACATACCACATGTTTCTTAAAATTGCTGTCCTGACAAAGTCTGTCATCAAAGTTGTTTAGCTGCTCTAATGTAATGAAATGGGGAGGCTTCTGTCATACTCCTTGCCCTGAGTTGTTGAATTAGGAACTCTGTTTGCAACGACTGACTGTAGAGCAGCTGTTGAACGGTCCACTTTAAGGTGAAGTTCGATGATATGTATGCAGGAGAAACAGGGTCGTTGCTGACAGTTCCTGAAATCATTTGGAAACGGGGAAAAGAAAATCAACATTAAACGGTGCATATGCCACGCAGATAACGTTATGATCACTGCTAAGGCTAATATAGTGAGTCCATATTACAATATTCATTAATTTGGATCTCGAACCAGTCATCTGGAAGCCTTCAGAAACCATTCGAAATGCGTTAAAAGTAATATTTAAAGAGACTAAGTAGTTTTCAAGACTGCATATTGTTAGCGGATCTATTCTGGGTCTCAGAGTGTGGCCGTGACTGGTTCTTCCACCTGTGTGAGGTTTACAAAACAGTACTACATCAAGACACACCTAATCATATCAATCATCAGTTAAACAGAGGAAGAAGGTAAATATATAAAAGCACACACACCTCCAACAGAACGTTCTACTGGTTCTTGCTGGTCGCTTCTCCTTTGTGTGTTCTGTAGCAGCACGCTGAAGTGCAGCGAACACTTCTCTCTCCATTCTACATCGGCCGAAAACCTGTGAAACAAAGATCCTGCTTTTTCCCCTCTGTAGTTGCTACACCCAGCTGCTACACCTAGCTGCTATGCAGTTGAGAACCATTTTTTCACTGCTTTGGTGCAGATTTCTCTGCTGAACATGCTGATCCGTGTTTGATTTTACTTCAACATGGTGCCGACATCCCGGCATGCATTGCGAGGCCGGTGTGACCTCAGCGCGGTCCAGAGCTATTAGCCTAGCATTTAGCACTTCTGTGCCCAGTTAGCTACAGTAATTCCTGCAGCCCGGAATGACATCAGGATTTCCCAAAACTGAATAAATCCCACACGTAGCAATGCAAAATTACTTTGTTAACTCACTCATGTTGTAACTAGAATAGCCACTGAAAAAAAAATTTTTTTTTCGTGGACTGATAGTAACAGGGTAGTTCAACAGCGGCTAGCTTGCCAGCGGCCGGTTGTTGGGTTACTGGCTACCTGCAGTGATTTACAGTCGTTTTGCGGTGTGCCACCCTCTGGATGCAAAAGGCATGATCGGCCTGCCGATGTCAAGCCGACCTTGCTGAGACGTTTAATGAGCTGGGAAAAAACAGCTTGTCGGACGATGCTTGTGAGACGTTCGAAATTGCGGGCCGACGTACGTGTTCTGTCTGCGTATTGACTTTTCTATGGAGGTATTTCAGGTGCAAAATGTTTGAGCACCTGTAACATTGAATTTGTATGTGTATCAGCACATTTGGTGTTCCACACTGAAATAGTCAAACCACTGTTTTGGTTTAGATCAACAGTGGGTCTCTATTCATTGAGGAATTCCAAGTCACTGTCCATTGTTCTGATATAGCCAATTGAGTGTTGTGGTAAAGATCATTATTAAGTCTCTGTTTACAGATCAATCCAAGGTGCTTTCCATGGTGCTGAAATAGCCAACCCACCATTGTGGTGCAGAGTATCAGTTGGTCGCAGTATCATTAAAAGTCCTCGGCACTGTCCATGGCGCTGAAATACCCAAACCCACAGATTTGGTAAAGATTAACTGTCAGTCTCGATTCATTGATGAATTCCAATTTGCTTTCTATGGTGCTGATATAGACAATTGACTGTTTTGATAAGGATTAATATTGAGTCACTGTTTACAGATAAATCCAAGGCGCTGTCCATGGTGCTGAAATAGACAATCCATCATTGTGGTGCAGATTATCAGCCGGTCAGTCTTACATGAAAATTCCAAGGCCTTGTCCATTGTGCTGAAATAGACAATCCACCATTGTGATGCAGAATATCAGTAATTCGCTGTTTCATGATGATTAAGAGGCGCTGCCCATGGTGCTGAAATAGCCAATCCACCATTGTGGTGCAGAGTATCAGTTGGTCACTATCAGTAAAAATCCAAGGCATTGTCCATGGCGCTGAAATAGCTAATCCAATTTTGTGGTGCAGAATGTTAGTGGGTCACTCTTCCATGATGACTCCAAGGCACTGTCCATGGTGTTGAAATAGCCAATCCACCATTTTGGTTAAGATCAAAAGTGGGTCTCTATTCATTGAAGAATTCAAATTCACTGTCCATGGTCCTGATATAGCCAGTTGAGTGTTGTGGTAAACATTAAGTCTCTGTTTACAGATAAATCCAAGGCGCTACCCATGGTGCTGAAACAGCCAATCCACCATTGTAATGCAGAATATCAGTAGTTCGCTTTTACATGATGATTCCAATGGGCTGTCCATGGTGCGGAAATAGCCAATCCACCATTGTGGTGCAGAGTATCAGTTGGTCACTTTATCGGTAAAAATCCAAGATGCTGTCCATGGTGCTGAAGTAGCTAATCCACCATTGTGGTGCAGAAAATCAGTGTCCTGCTCTTTCATGATTACTCCCAAGGCACTGCACATGGTGCTGAAATACCAAAACCCAGCGTTTTGGTTAAGATTAACAGTGGGTCTCTATTCATTGATGAATTCCAATTGCTGTCCATGTTGCTGATATAGCCAATTGACTGTTGTGGTGAAGTTTAACAGTGGGTAGCTGTTTAACAATAAATCCAAGGTACTGTTCATGGTGCTGAAATAGCCAATCCACCATTGACGTGCAGAGTAGAAGTTAGTTTCTGTATCATTAAAAATAGAAGGCGCTGCCCATGCTGTTGAAATAGCTAATCCACCATTGTGGTGCAGAATATCAATAGTTCACTCTTTCAAAATGTTTTCAAGGTGCTGTCCATGAGGCTGAAATAGCCAAACCACAGATTTAGTAAAGATTAATTGTCAGTTTTGATTCATTGATGAATTCCAATTTGCTGTCCATGGTGCTGATATAGCCAATTGACTGTTTTGGTAAAGATTAATATTAAGTCACTGTTTACAGATACATCCAAGACGCTTTCCATGGTGCTGAAATAGCCAACCCACCATTCTAATGCAGAGTATCAGTTGGTCACAGTATTATTAAAAATCCTCGGCACTGTCCATTGTGCTGAAATACCCAAACCCACCATTTTGGTAAAGATTAACAATGGCTCTCTATTTATTGATGAATTCCAATTAGCTGTCCATGCTGCTGATATAGCCAATAGACTGTTGTGGTGAAGTTTAAGGATGGGTCGCTGTTTACCAATAAATCCAAACTGCTGTCCATGGTGCTGAAATAGCCAATCCACAATTGTGGTGCAGATTATCAGTTGGTCCCAATATCATTAAAAATCCAAGGCGCTGTCCATGGTGCTGAAACAGCCAATCCACCATTGTGATGCAGAATATCAGTAGTTCGCTCTTTCATGATGATCCCAAGGGGCTCTCCATTGTGAGGAAATAGCCAATCCACCATTGTGGTGCAGAGTATCAGTTGGTAAATGTTTTGGTAAAAATCCTGTTCATGGTGCTGAAATAGCTAATCCACCGTTGTGGTGCAGAAAATCAGTGGGCCACTCTTTCATGATGATTCCAAGGCACTGTCCATGGTGCTGAAATACCCAAACCCACCATTTTGGTCAAGATTAACAGTGGGTCTCTATTCAATGATGAATTCCAATTGCTGTCCATGCTGCTGATATAGCCAATTCACTGTTGTGGTGAAGTTTAACAGTGGGTTGCTGTCCATGGTGCTGAAATAGCCAATCCACCATTGACGTGCACGAGTATCAGATGGTCACTGCAGACCTGTCGCCAGACATTCTTCTCAGGGGTTTCATATCAAGTGTATGGGGGGGGCACACAAATGTGCATTTTGGGGCGGGGGCTACGTATGTAGCTTAGGAACGACGATGGTGCGGTGCGTGCTCGTGCTAATATATTTTGGGGGATTTAGTTTGAGGGGGCACAACATTTATTTAAGAGGGCCAGGCCCCTTCTTGCCCCTGCGTAGACCCGGCCCTGCTCCTGGAACTTTTTCCCCAGTTTCACGGATGTCGATTGTGAATAACCACCTTTATCCTTGAGATTCTTCAGAAATTCCTATGAATGCTGTCAAGCTGCAATCGTCATTCTCACACACCCATCAGTATTTACCTGCTTGCTCCTTGGTTTGACCACACCTGTGTCCTTTGGATTTCTGGAGAAGTCACCCAACACAACCACCCTTCTTCACCTGCTTGTTCTCCAGAACAGGTGATTTTCTGATTTCGTTACACATCAAATGAGTTTTAGCTTGCTTTTCTGGGGCCAGTTTGAGAACCTCAGTCCTTCACATCCACACTTCTGTCACTCGTCAAGCTGTTATTGAATGCAGGATTATGCTTTCAAACGCTCACAATGTTTGTAAACTGAAACAATCTTTCAAAATGTTTCTGTGGTTTATTGTTGTTGTTGTTGTTGTTGTTGTTTTTTAATAAAGTCGGGTTTTTTGTGTCAATGCATGGATCTATAGAACAACTTTCAATTACAAAATACAGTTTTATTGTTTGGATTTTATCACGATCGTGAAACTGCTTTTGTATTCTATATCAAAACACTGCATTGCCGTGTGTTTTTCTATTTTTAAAAGACTGCAAGACACTTTATCTAGCCATTGGAGACACAATATAGTTTTTATTTCTTCTTGTAGATTTTGTGTTTGCCTCTGTTGTCAGTCCTGTGAAATATCAAACCTGTGATAAGGACACGTCCGACCTCTTGCACCATTTAAATAAGAAATTATTGATATACTTTTTTTTTTCATTTTGGCCTTCTGGGTGGCTTAACAAACACCAACAGTCTCTTTAAGACCCCCTCCACACACACACACACACACACACACACACACGGACATATGCGCACACACGCGCACTCTTCCAGTCCACCTGTTGTCATTCTGGACGAGTTAATCTGTGGAAGGAACAACTGCCGCCACCGTCACAACGAGGACATAACATTGTAACAGAAAAAAGGCTGGCACTGAGAAGCAGACTTGGGATCAGGAATTTACAGGTTTGATTCCCCCAGCAGATATTTCATCACTGTGGGTCTCTGATCACGACCCTTGACCCCCATCAGCTCTTATAGAGTGCCCTCATGTGGCTGCACCTCTGCTTCCCAGAAGGATTGGTCGATGCTGAAAAAAATGAACTTCCACATAAAGTAGGACTAACTGAGTGGGGGCACCCCGTCCACCCTCTGGCAAATAAAATGGAGCAACTGCTCCCCCTGAACACATAAAGCTCGGACTTTAGCACATCCACTGCTCTGTGCTTCACTGAAACCTGGCTCGATGAACACATACCAGATGTTTCCCTACAACTGCCGGGATTCCAGCTTCTCGGAGCAGACTGAAACACAGAGCTCTCGGGGAAAACGAAAGGAGGCGGAATCTGCTTTTACATGAATGAAGGTTGGTGTAAGGATGTCACATTAGTGAGCACTAGAGTAAATCAATCCATTTAAGTCATTCTTAGTTAAACATGAGTTCTCTCCCATCTCTCAGGTCAGAGGTTAATATTGCAATTTCTCTCACATGAGAGATCAGCATGTCTGATCTGTTGATTGATTGTGGAAGGAGTCTCTTGCTTTCACATGTTTTCTCAACTGTACAACGGGCTGTTTTAGAAAGAAGATTGTTTACCAAACTGCCAAGGGGGAAATAAGTTATTGTTTTTGATAGTTTGAAAACACAAAAATAATTAATTTTAATTATGTTATGTTGGAAATACTTTTTGATGTATTCTATCGTTTCCATAAATTATTTGATCGACAAACATAAAGAGTGATGTTTAGGGAGGATGAGTTTAAGATTTGATCCACAAACAGTGTCATTTTCATATCATTTCCAGTGACCTTTGCTGTTTCTAAAGTCTGAGGGAGATTTACGACAGAGCCGCTGGATTTACGGCCCCGTCTCCTAGCAACAGGACGCTTAAACCTGCTGCAGTGCGACAGGGGAGACGAGTCGGCGAAACGGAGAATACAAACCTAATTTATTACACTGAAATAGTAAAAGCGTCGTTTTCTAATTTGCAGAGCATTTTTCTCAACAGTTTTGCCCTCAAACGTTAAATTCAATTGGTGAGTTTAGACAGCCGGCGGACAAAAGCTTTTGATGCCTTCATGGACTATGGGACAATCTGCCGTTCGATGAGAGGGGTCGTCCTGAATCATTCTAAACATCAAAACGGTCTCTTTTTTTTTGGCTGTTTTAACCTTTTACTTACCCATGATATCAAGGCATTTATCAAATGAAATGAGATATATTTGAAAGTGACCGCTTTCCGACGGATTGTCTCGCTGGAGGAGCGTCGGTGTGGTATTTTACGTTGTGTCCGTGAACGCCTCAGATCCTGTCCCGTCCCGCAAAGTTAGCCAGCGTTAGCTGGATGCGGTTAGCCGGGAGGAGAGCGCCGCAGCATCAGCACCGCACGCACGCAATGCCCTAAACGCACACAGCCGCGGGATTTGCCCAGCGAGTCGAGGTCGAGGAGCATCTTCCCGAGCAGATAAGTAGGTGACCTCCGTGTTGTTTGAGTGCGTGTGGCGGAAGCGCAGCGGGTTAAATGATGAGGATGAAGGAGACTCGGCCTGCGGGAGCATCGTCTGTCCCAACTTCACCATTTGTATCCATTAAAACTACAAACTTCACTCTCAACATATAGCACTCATTATTTATTTTGTTCGACATGAATAAAGCGTGTATTATCCGCACAGTGAACGCATGTTTTACTCATTTTACCTCCCTCAGCGACGGTCCAGTCTAGTCAAGTGCCATTAAAGTTAGGACACAGTGCTGAATGTAGATTAAAACGGGATGAATGATTATATAGATGATTACAACTCCAGAGGTGAATTATTGATTTGCATGCTTTTTGTTCATTTGGCTTTACCAACAGCTCTCATAAAGGCTGGTGCAGTTGGGAGTCAGATGTGTTTTGCATGGACATTTTAACACATTTATCTGCAACAGGTCAGTCACATTTGATCCGAAAGGAGCCTCTTGGTGGTGGTTCGCACTGTCTCCTCATAGTGACCATAAATCATGTTAAATTACGGTTTTGTTGCCTCTCTCTGGAGATTGCGTTGTTTTTCTGCCTGTTTTCTACTTACACTCCAAAAAATTCATTGTGAGTGTGAGAGTCTGGGTTTGTTTCTCTTGTAGATTGCAATAGAAACCAAAAGAAAATCGAAGCTGGGATTCGTCAGCCCAGCGTTAAAATGACTTGTCTGTTGAAATGACTCTTGGGTTTATGATTCGCTGTTTGGGACTTTGAACATTTTTTCATGGAATCACTCATTTAATCTCACTGTATAATGGGAAAAATAGTCAACATATGTCAACTACATGCAATCTACTGTAGGATGGAGATTGTAAAGGATTCTGTCATCCAAATCTTCCAAATATGAAACTTTTCAGGGCAGTACTTAAACCCAAACTGAGTTTTCTTTCTTATTTCTGCCAAATCACCTTCTGTGTTTATCATACCCCTCCTTTTTAAAAATTACACTTAGATCGTAGTTAACTTATCCACACAGTCTGAACTGAAGATAATCCAAATAAGATCTGTTTTAGGTGTGCACTGTGCAATCATGCCCTGACGAATCAGGTGACAAGCGAGGAACATCTGGACTGAGAAGACCTGGTGGCCAGCCTCTGATTCAGATCGTATTTGTCTTCACTGCCAGAGATGAGCCGCTTCTGCTCAGACAACAACAACTTTCCCTACGACAACAATGTCCTGGTCCTGGACATGGTGCTGGGGTCCCTGTGGGGCGTTCCTCAGCCCATCAACTGGGACAACGTAGCCAAGCTGGTGCCGGGCTTCACTCCGAAGGAGGTAACTAAGACTTCTTCACCAGCCCTCGTCCCATCCTCCTGAGAGGCAGCCGTCAGGCCGGAGTGTCTGAGGAGGCAGTAATCTCCTGCACTGACGTGTCGTTTCAGTGCGCCCGTCGGTTCGAGGAGCTGAAGGGCTCCGGGGGGTTTCCTCACGTGGACAACCAATGCAACGCCCTGACAGAAGAAGGCAGCTGCCGGTCGGACGGCTTGTCCGCCCTGATGGAAACTGGAGAGGCGGCGGAGAGGGGCGGCAGCCAGAGCAGCAGCAAAAACACAGGTGAGCAGATCAGGAAGCGTCACGATCTTTGTGTCTGCCGTACGAGTCGCCTGTGTGACGCTTCGTTTTCTGCCGGCATCAGCAGCCTCCAAGTCGAGCGCCGCAGGGAGGGGGGGCGCCGTCGAGAAGAAAGAGAAGCGAGTGTCGTCTGAGGAGGACGACAAACCCCAGAAGCCCCGGGAGTACGTCTCGATAGGTCTTGGCAGCGCCGGTCCTCTCAGCCGGAGCAGATCCTCCTCACACACCTGCTCTGCGGTCTCTCTTGCTCTTCCTCACAGCCCCAACATGGTCATCCACGTGTGCGACGAGACCAAGAACCTGAAGCAGGACTTCACGTGTCCCAGAGACCTCCTGGTCAAAGAGATGCGCTACTTCGCCGAGTACTTGTCCGTGGACCCGCAGAGGTGGGAGGAGGTGGACATATCGGTGCACTGCGACGTGCAGATCTTCGACTGGCTCATGAATTACGTGAGGAGGAACTCCGCCGGGGAGGGGAACAAGGACAAACCCCGGCTTGGTAAAAAAAAAACTAAACACAACAACAGTATAAATAATGATAAATATGAGATTGCCTGAGCTGTCACTGAACGTGCTGTGTGTGTGTGTGTGTGTGTGTGTGTGTGTGTGTGTGTGTGTGTGTGTGTGTGTGTGTGTGTGTGTGTGTGTGTCTGTCTGTTGTGCGCTCTGCTCGGGTGGATCACGCTGGTGTTTGTCGGTTACAGAGCCCAGCAATGTGATCTCAATCCTGATCTCCTCCGAGTTCTTGAAGATGGACACGTTAGTAAGTGTTGTGACTAATGCGATCAAAAAAATTAATCTGATTAATTACAGGATTTGTAATTAATTCATCTAATTAATCGCGTTTTAATCTCATATCTGCTTTAGCTCCCCAAGTGAAGAATTCAAATTCAGGGACTTTACAGAATTGTACTGCAGGACTCGTCAAATGAATACACTGAGAAGAGAAGATTTGAAATCCACATTTTTGTTAATGATGAATGAAGCTCAGTCGGGACTTCTGATCCAAAATAAATTCTAAGCCCAATCAGGCAACTTAAATAACACTTTCAGTGTGTTTCATTAAAGAAATTCAAAAGAGGAAAAAGTTGAAGTCAATCCCAGCAAACCAATTTGACCTGGTGCACGATTAAAAAATGCAATACAAATATTGATAAAAAAAAAAAAAATCTGAAATAAAATAAGACTGAGTCTCAAATAGCCACTGAAGCAAACTAAATTCAAAATGAATACTAAAGCTAACTTAATACAGCAATTTAAAATTCATACTACAAATACAACATGCCTCTAAATGAGACAACAGTTCCATTCACATTGAACTGCCACTCAAGTGTGCAATAATTAATCTTAGATTAATTTTTTAGTGCACTAATTTACGGTGTAATTGATTAATCTAATTAATGCACTAAAGTGACAGCCCTAGTTGTGACGTGTCACGCTCCGTGTGGCGATGTGCTTCAGGCCTTTTGCTCGTCAGATGGAAATGAGCCTCGTTAAAATCTGAGCCGACGGGATTAGGGAAGGCGCTGGAGCCTCGAAATATATCAGCCTGGACGAAAACAAGAGGCCTACCCACAGAGCTTCAGGTTATTGTTGCATGCGTGTGGAGTTAAAGGATCATGAATTGTAATAGTGAGAACAGATCATTAAAACTGAAGTTTGTCCTGTTTGAGGAGCTGCTAACCGCTGTCCGTGGCGTCCGTGCTCAGGTGGACGAGTGCATCCAGTACTGCCACAAGCACATGAGCGCCATCGTGGCCACGCCGTGCAACATGAACTGCATCAACAGCAACCTGGCCACGCGCATCGCCGAGCTCTTCACTCACAACGAGGCCGACGACATCCGGGACAAGAAAGACAAGTTCAAGAGGTGAGACGGCCGGAGTTTCGGACGTCCTGCTCTGCTTTGTTCTGATTGACGTTTTGATGAAGCTCCTCATGTTGGATGACCTGAACTGGGTCTCCTGAACTCTGTAAAGATAACAGAGGATTTCCTTCTCTCCTTTTCATTCCCTGTTCGTCCTTCAAAGTAAACTGTTCCAGAAGAAAATCGAGCGTCTCTTCGATCCAAACCACCGCAGCAGAGATTCTCCGGGAAACGCCTCGACTCTGTACAGGTGAGCTTCAGACTCGCATTACTTTCTCTGCGCTGGCTGCGTTTCTCATGGAGTGTCCGTCCGTCGGTCTCCTGCCAGGTGTGGCCTGTGCCTCAAGCTGCTGACCAAAGACACGGAGAGGAAGATTTCCTGTGTCCCGGGGAAAATCAACATCGACGCTCGTGGAGAGATCGTCTACACTCACACAAGGTCTCACAGACAGACGCCGTCGAAATGGAGGGAGTGTGTGTATCACTGCCTGGATTCTGGACTGTGGCGTGTGTTTGCAGACAGAAGAGCTGGGACGTGCACGAGTACATCACGAGTCTTCACGACGAGCTCAAGTCCTGGGTCCTGGTTTACTGGAGGATCTGGGGAACCATCAACCACCTGACCTGCTCCCGATGTCAGCAGGTCGCAGAGAGAGTGTGTGTGTGTGTGTGTGTGTGTGTGTGAGTGTGAGGGTGCGGTGCGGAGTGTGTGGACCTGACAGTGTGTGTCCTGGTGTGCAGGTGTTTGTGTGTGCAGAGCTGACCCGCTGCCAGTACCACCCCGACAGCGTGCTGTACCCCGGCCTGGGCGCAGAGAGAGGCTGGCACGGCGCCGGAATCTACCCCTGCTGCAACCAGAGGGTGCTCCGCTTCGACCCCACCGGCATGCCCAAGGTACACACCCGGTGTGTGACGGTGTGTGTGTGTGTGAGACACTCCTGGATTACAGTGGGATCATTTGAATAAACAGAAATGTTTTTATTTATTTTGGAGTAAAAGTGCACATTTGCAGGGGTGCGCATAAGCGGTGCGCTGCTGCGCATGCGCTACCAAATTAAAAAATGCGTACCTGATGAAACATTGTAACGCTCATTTGCGTACCAGGATTTGGGGATAGCAAGGTGCGGATCTCACCCCTACTGTCGGACGGGGGGGGGGGGGGGGGGGGGGGGGGGCAGTGATCACTAAGAGCTTTCTTTTCAGGTGCAATGTTCTGCTGTTGTGAGTAAAATGTTTGTATATATATCTCTGCCTCGGACGGCTCTGTTTCATCTACACACCCGCTCCAGGGGTACAGCAGTGGCACAGGGACAAAAAGCTCGCTGCGCTTCTCCTGAAGCTCTCTGGCGCCCCCCAGGGGAGGCGCGCCTCGCACTTTGAAAACCACTGGTTTAAGTGATAAAAAGCAGATACTGTACGAGCACTTTTATTTTTCAGAGCTTTAAACACCACTATATTTTGTGAAAGTTACAAGGTTTCAGACATTCTGCTGCACTGCTTCTCTTCATTTTCAGTTGAAATTAAAGCAGGCTGTGTAACATTGTCCACACATCCCTCTACTTTGTTCTTCCTGTAGGTAGGCGTGGGGAAAAAATATATTTAAAAATGTGAGGACCAAGCAACAACCCAAGGTTCTCCCCTGAGAACAAGACAAAAAACATTATGTGCACCCCCTCACATTTGGCACAGAATCTATGAGTGTGTGTGTGTGTGTGTGTGTGTGTGTGTGTGTGTGTGTGTGTGTGTGTGTGTGTGTGTGTGTGTCCAGGGCTGTAAGATGCGGGACCACATCGTGAGCGTCCCCGATGAGGAGAACTGTGACGAGGAGACGTCGGCCCGAACCCGAATCCTCAACGACCTGCTGCTGCACAGAGACGCCGTGTGTCTGTCCAACACGCCGCCTGCAGAGAGGTGTGTGTGTGCGCATGCATGTGTGTGTGTGTATCATGTCCACAGGCATGTCTCAGTGGTGTGTGCGTGTGTGTGTGTGTGTGAGCAGTGAGCAGAGCCCGTCCAGCTCAGAGAAGCTGCAGGACTGTGACGTCCTGCTGGAGCCGACCCTCCTCGGCCCGCTGAGGCCGGACGGCTGCACCGTGAGTCCCTCGCCGACACACACTCAGCCTTTGCTTTTGTTTTGTTTGTTTGTTTGTATCCGTTCTCATTCCGTCCACCTTTTCCCAGCAGTTCTCCTTCCTGAAGAACTGGAGTCTCCAGCTGGTAGGCCCCTCCTGCTCTCTGCGGCGCCTCGGAGTGTGTTTCCTCCGTAAACGCCGCTCTCTCCCTGCAGAGGCAGCAGTCTCTCCTGTCAGAGGACGAGGAGTACACCACGGGGTCAGAGGTCACCGAGGACGAGGTGGGCGACGAAGAGGAGCAGTCCAAGAAACAAGGTGCAGCAGATTTATGACGTGATCATCTTTAAAGTCTATTCAGACACTCCAAAGCTTCAGAGTTTTCAGTAAATACTGTAGAAAAGAATAAGTTTCACTTTATACAAGACAATCGCAATGAAAATATCAAATTATTTTACATAAATTCCATTGTTAAATTGCATCTTAAACAGATAATTAACACGTCATGAGTTTTCTGTGTTGATGATATAATCCATGTTATGTAATAAATGCTCATGTAGAGAACAAGAACTTTATGATGCCACCAAGTTTTACGTGATAATTAAAGTTTTCTGTCAGCTTTTAAACTGACACTTTCCCTTTAACTCAGGATCAGGTGATTAACCGCTGACGATATAATGTGATAACATCCTTTATATGTCATAATATTAAGTTTTAATATGATAAGTTAGTATGATGTTATAGTAAGATAAAGTTCATTACGAAGTCTGTTATTAGATGATATTATGTGGTAAAATCACACCTCAGTTATTTGATACAGTCTCAGTATGTATTGTGAAAATATTGCTAGTATTTTCTGGTAAAATTAAGTACGTGACTTAATAGTGTATAAAAAAAATTGAGAAATTCTTGGGATTAAATTAAATAAAATGATTATTGAATATTAATTGAATTCATTGTGTCCTCTAGTATATATTATTCTGTCTGTGTAGATGAACATAGAGGACACACTGTAGTGATAATAACAACAATAGTAACAATGATTTATTTTTAGATCACAGACTGAAGTGGAAAATATCTCAGGTGAATCTTTGACGCTCTCAGTGGAGAGCGGCTCTGTCTTTATTCTCTTTCCATCGATCCTCAACCCGTGAGCCTCTCCTCCTCCTCTGAGCTCCAGGCGACGTCTCTCGTGTCTTTGCTTTCTCTTTCCAGCTGCGAAGAAAGCCAAGAAGTCCCACCGACCCCTGAAGAAACAGATGTCCTCTCCCAACTTCCAGCGGAAGGAGAAAGTGGACAAAGTCAGCCTCATTTCACTCAGACTAGACCAGATCTCCTCTAGTGATTCACTCATAGTCAATTCTTGTCACTGCGATGTCCGAGTCCTACTGAATTATTCTTGAGATCTGTTGACAGGAATGTGGATGTTTGTGTTTCCCTGCAGACTCAGACGAGGGACAGCACTCCCTTCACGTGAGTCCTCGCCTCACCGCTCCTCCCTCCAGTCCTCGGCTCGGTTCTGTCCTGTTCACGAGCAGCTGAGAGCAGCAGGAGATTTTCCTTCTGCTCTTGAATTTCTGTGCTTGTTCAGATTGAAGTTAACTCACACACACACACACACACACACACACACACAAAAAAACAGTTGAAGTGAGCTCAGTCCAGATGTTTCTACAAAAGCAGGGCTTTGTTTTGGAGGTAAAATCTGTTTTTGCGTTAGATTTCCAGGCCTGGAGCGGATGGGCTTTTATACATTAAAAAACAGGTTATGCAATGAAATGCACCAGGTTTTGATGAGCATCAGCCATCATAAAAACACACAGATTTCTTTGCTCCGGATGAAGCAGTGGCTGACATTGAGGATGAGGCTGGTGTCAAATTACAGGCTTGTTGCGTAAAGTCAGAGGGAAGAGACAGGAGCTGAAACGAGCAACACAGAGCGAAGTACAGCCACTTCCTGAGACCAGCCGTTTGATCTGACTGTAAATCAGCGTTACACACACACACACACACACACACACACACACACACACACACACACACACACACACACACACACACACACACACACACACACACACACAACACTTGGTAAAAAAACTAAACACAACAACGGTGTAAATAATGATAAATATGAGATTGCCTGAGCTGTCACTGAACGTGCTGTATGTGTGTGTGTGTGTGTGTATGTGTGTGTGTGTGTGTGTGTGTGTGTGTGTGGGTGTGTGTGTGTGTGTGTGCGTGCTGCAGTGTCAGCATCCAGAAGAGTAAGTGGGACAGCTCGCGGTCGCTACGCTACAACCAGGACGCTCAGAGAGAGGAAGGTACGGCACGGTGTAGCACAGGAGCTGGTCCTCATCCCGAGGGGCACGTCCACCAGTGTGTGTGTGTGTGTGTGTGTGTGTGTACGAGCAGACCAGCGCCGCATGGTGGAGATCATCGGCCACCTGACCAAGATGAGGTTCGGAGAGCAGGAGCAGAGCCGGTCCAAAGACACCAAGGAGGTAACGAGAGTGAAGAGGTCTCTGTGGTCTCTTATCACCTGGAGGGTGTTTATCCACACTGTGTGTGTGTGTGTGTGTGTGTGTGTGTGTGTGTGTGTGTGTGTGTATCTGCGTCTGCTCTCAGCCTGTAGGTGGAATCTACTCCAGACTGGAAGCTCAGTTCAAGAGCTCGTCTCAAACCCGACAGACTGCAGAGAAAACACCCAGGTACTCTTCTCTCTCACACACTTTCTCTCTCTCAAACACACACACACACACACACACACACACACACACACACACACACACACACACACACACACACACACTCTGATGATGTCCCTCTGTCTGCTGGAACAGATCTAAAGTCCGCTATGCTCAGATCAGAACCACGTAGAGCTTGAGATGTGAAGTGAAGATCTTCGGTCTGCAGAGAGGAGGAACTCCGTCAGCAGCATGCCTCCTCCTCCTCCTCCTCCTCCTCCTCCGCTCCACTCAGGTGACCATGTCCGATCACCGTCAGCTGCTTCCTCCGTCTCTCAGCCCGCCGTGGAGACTTCTGGGAGTTTCTCCTCAGGACGATGTGAGAAGTCCAGCTCATCTCTGCCGGGTGTGAAGAGGGTCGGACGACAGATGGACAGAAAAACTCCATGATTTATCACTAAAAGAACAAAACAAAAGAAACCAGCTTGAAATCCAAACAAATGTGAAGCAAATTATTACTGAGAAACACAGAAACATCCTGGAAACAGAATAAAACTGAAGTCTGAGAAGAAAGATTGCATGAACGAAAGAAAGTGAATAAATTTAAGAGTAAAACTATGAGAAATTAAAGAAAAAAAATAACCTTAAAACGTGATTTTAAAACATGTACATGTTTTAAAGTTATAATTTTGAGTTGATTCAGTTGGCTTGAGGCAAAAATAAGTCTGAGTTACATTTAAAATAATAATAAGGATAAAATACTGAAATATTACCTGGAAATCTGGTTCAGGAGGTTAATTAGAAAAAAACTGAGTGTGAAAAACTTAAAACTGATTTTATGATTGTAAAATCAACCTTTTGGATTAAAGCTAGAAAACAAAAGTCTTTAAGAAGTATTGTGATAAATTTCAACATTGGAGTTGACAGTTTCAGTAGTAACAAAAGTAGATTCGAAAAATGAGTAATATTTCAATGAAAACATGAAGTCATGTATCAATCAATAAATCCAAGCTTTAGACTCAATTTGAGATTAAAAATTAAATGTGACCTGAACGTATTTCATGAGAAACTGGATCAATATGCAGTATTTTAAATGAGCAAACAGTAGAAGATCCAGTGTTTAAAAAGACTGATGAACCTGAACGAGCTGCGTCACGACACAGAGAATGAAAAGTCTGGATTCTGAGGTTGTTGTGTTTTTTTTTTTTTTTTTCCTCCGGATGCTTCTGTTTGAGCTCCTCCAGTTAACCTGCTGATACTAACCCGGCGTTGCCATGGCGACGCCTCGCTGCTCTGTCCTGTGTGACTGCACTGATCAATAAAAACTAGAACCGACCTGATCCTCCCTCCGAGTCTTTGGTCTGACCAGCAGGGGGCAGCAGAGCTCTTTCAGAGGGAGCTTCTGCAGTTTGACCTTTGCTCCCAGCAGGTGATTCAGGGGCTTTGACCTCTGACCTGCCTGTCTTTATGTGTGAGTGCGTGTGAGATGTTGTCCAGTTGGAGGCCCGAAGAGAGGAAACGACGTGTCGGCAGCCGGCAGGAAGTCGTCAGGAAGGGTGACCCCCGGCCGGGTACCCATCAGAATTACTCACAGGGGTATTAATAACCCCCCCTCCGCCCAGCTGTTCCCTCTTCTCCTCGACAGCAGATGCCGAGAATGGCTGAGGATCTGTGGATGTGGGTCAGGGAGCGAGGCGGGGGCTCCGGTTACAGCGCCCCCCCCACCCCACCTGACGGTCCCACCGAGACTCCAGAGCATCAAGGGGAACGTGAAGAGACGATGAACCCCCCTGAAAAGCGTCACCGGTGCCAGCAAATCAGGACGCCTCCGTCAGAGAGCGTCATTGTAACCTTTGGGGTAATACCAGCATGTTAACGGGGATTAGCGGCGGGGCGTCACGTTACGCAGCGCCAACCTTGGCCAAAGGCGCGGCGGCGGAAACGGCTTCCTGTGAGAGATGACATCCGTCAACGCCGCCGCCGGTCCCGCTCAGGATTTATGTGTGTGTAAGAGGAGGAAGGTGCTGCACACGTGTTTGTTTGCATCATGTACTTTTAAAGGTAAATATTCACAGAGTCGATGTTGTAATAACACTCGGTACCACTAGGTGGAGTCATGAGTCTGCAGGTCGTTTAATGATCAGCGGAATCCACGTTTCAACTTCACTGGAGGAGAAACTTATTCCCCCCCCCCCCCCCGGAAAAATGAAGAAAAGTGAGCGAAGGCAGGGTTATAAAATTCTCAACTTTAATCAGTTCAAAAAGTTCACAACAAATGTAACACCTCGAGAGGGGAAATTAGCCGTTAGAGATTGGGTGCTTATTTGGATTTATACATTCTTTCCTAATTAAACTCATTGGCATATAATTTGCTCTCTGGACAGAAAAAAAAAAAAAAAAAGCCTTTTGTTTCTTTTTGGACAGAATTCAAACAATGAAAAATGCAAAAATAGAAAATTAAATGTAAACCCAGGTTGTTTTTATTTCTCGTTTTGCTCTAAAGGCAGTGTCTTGAAGCACTGCCGCGGTGGTAAACAATCTAAATTAGTACAATTCAAAATGTGGAAAGCCGTCTGAGTTAAACAGGAGTTTGTTATAAAGATGCAACCGACCGAGAAGCCATAAATACCTCCGCCACGTCCCGACAACATCCCAGTAATGAAGGCTCGCAAACGAGCAACAATCCTCTTAGAGGAAAACAAAACGCTGATGTCGACTCGGCGACAGCACACACACGCGCACACACACACCCACAACAACAACAACAAATAGAAACAATAGAATAAAAGGAAAAAATGTTCCCATGGTATTAAAGATGCTATACAATTGGGATGATATGCACATAATGGGTGTGGCTTTCCCTAAAAAAAAAAAAAAACCAAAACAAAACAAAAACAATAATAATATAATAATGGCCTCCTGCTGGGAGCGGCGACTCTCAGCCTTCATTCATTTTCCGTTAGATTCACATTCTCCCACCATGCACGGGGGGCAACAGACGGACGAGGAGGAGGACAAACAGAACGCGAACCGCTTCGTCACGCAGGTCTGGGGGTGGGCTGGGGGGGGGCGTGGCCACAGACCCGCCAATCAGAAGCTCACATTAACAGCTGTGGAAAGTTTTTTACACAAAAAGTCTCCATAGAAAACGCAGATTATGTAAAAAGGGCCACAGGGTGACGCGGTGATCGGTTACACCTTATTGGCATCGTTTTGGTCTCCCGGCGTCCCGACGGGACGGCCCCCCCCCTCCCCCCGCCGCCGTCTCGCCCGCCTCTCTGGGGTTTCGTTGCGTTTGCTGTGGTTGGGTGGGGGCAGGAAGGAGGGGGAGGGGTCTGTTTGTACTGTACATTTTGGGGGTGGGGGGTCGGTCTCAGTCGCACATCTCCTCGGGGATCTCGTGAGGGTTGAGGATGCCCGGAACCGACATCTGGATCTTGTGTTTCTCCTCCTGAGCCTGACGCAGCGACGCCTCCCGCTCCTCCAGGAACAGGTCCGAGGTGTCCTCGCCCGCAAATTCCTGCAAGGGGGGGGGGGGCGGCACACAACTGTTAGACTCACCTCTCATCGGTCTGAGCAACAACTTGGAGATTTGTTCAAGTTTTTTTTCCCCCAGTCATTTTTAACTTTAATACTTTAAAAGTTTTTTTTTTTTTTGTTATTTTGAGCTTTTGTTTGGCAGTATTTTTTGAGGTTTTTATTTTATTTAAGCAAAATTCTAACCTTTTCCAGCCGCTTCTCATTTTTTTTAAATCAGTTTTTCTCAATGCTATCAGTTTGAACCTTTTCTTCATTTAAAACTTTGAGGCGTTTTCTTTTCTGTTTTTGACAGTTTTCAATCATTCAGTTGTTTTTTTTCCTGCTTTTAACCATTTTCAGTTTTCATCTTTTTCCTTTTTTGCATTTTAGTCATTTTGGATGTCTTGTGACCAATTTTTAGTCTTTTTCAGGCGCTTTTATTAATTTTAGCAATTATTTTATTTGAGCCAATTCTAGTCTTATTTCTTTTTAGCAGTTTCCACTTTTATAGATTTAAAACAGTTTGAGTGTTTTTAGCAGCTTTGTGCTGCTGTTTCTTCAAATGTTTCAGTTGTTTGAGTTCTATGAATAAATTTTTTTTTTTAGCTTTTTCAGATTCAGTTTTTTTTTTTTTTTTTTACAATTTTAGCCTTTTTTCCAACCTTCACTTATTAATCTTAGATTTAAAGGTTGATGTTAGAAGTTAATACAATCCGAATAAAGATGATTTTATTCCGTCGTCATAATTGAATCTGATTAGAATGGTTTCTTCTTTCCTCAAATACTGGGATGAAATTTATTAATATTATTATTGTTATTTTTTTAACTTTCATGACACTTTGAAGTGATGTGCAACTTCATAAATCTGTAAAACTGGTGAAGTGTTAAAACTTGAAGCTCACCTTGATCTGGACCAGAAAGTCCCTCAGGTGCTCCTTGAAGGCGGGAATGTCCTGGTTTAGGCTGAACAGGCCGGTCACAAACACCTTCACCTGAGCACTGAAGCACACACACACACACACACACACACACACACACACACACACACACAGAGGAGTGTGAGACTCCAGACAGACAGGAGTGTGTATGTATTGAGTGTGTGTCGGGGTGTGTGTTGGCTCACTCTTGTAGGTGGGGGAAGGCGGTCTTGAGCAGGTTGGCCACGTACTCCTGGATGAAGACCTGGTTGTTGGCGGGGTTGGCGGGGTTCAGCGTCGTGGTGATCTTCCCTTCCTCCACCAGGTTGAACATGTAGGCCAGGATGGAGGCGTGCATCGTCAGGCCTGCCCAACACACACACACGCCTTTAACACCCGCCGGAGCACAGCGGGATCTGTGTGTGTGTGTGTGAGAGAGAGAGAGCGCTCACCGGCCGTGTGCGACGTGTCGGTGACCACGGAGAAGATGTGCTGCAGGATGTCGCAGAAGTACGTCTGGTAGAAGCTCTGAGCCGCCGCCTCCTCCTGAGCCACGTTCTGCAGCATGGTGTAGAGGATCTGCAGGCCTGAGGGGCCAGACGCAGCAGCTCCGTCACCCTGACCACTACTTCTTGTCATGTGAGCGTTTGGGTAAATCGCAGTGATGCGAGAACCTCACCGGTGTCGGCCACGTTCCTCATGGTGTGCTTGAAGGCCCAGATGATGGAGTCCAGCACCAGCTTGAACTGGGCCGGGGGGATGGCGAGGAAGGCGGGGAAGCAGTGCGAGTTGACCGCCTGCAGCAGGTAGAAGAAGTGGGTCCGGTGCTCCGGGAACTCCTCAAAGTTCTGTCGACAGACACAGCAGCAGGTCAGACGGCGGCGCGGCGGCTCACAGGACACCAGGCCGAAGCAGCTCCGAGGTTTGGTTAAAGGTAGAGTCGGCTGTGTGAGCAGGGGGTGCCCTGTTCGATTCCTCCTCCTTCCAGCCGATGGCGGCCGCTCACCTTGTTGATCATGTTCAGCGTGCACTCGAAGACGGCGTCGAAGATCTGGGGGATCTCGCTGGTGATGTGGCCCCCCAGCTTGTTGACGATGGTGGCCATGGTGCTGAGGACCTCGGGCTCGCGGGCGGCCGGCACGTTGCGCTGGTAATCGATGAGGACGGCGTCCAGCAGCGGCGGAACGAAGTTCTCTCCGACCTGGAAGCGCCGCCACAGCATTTAGACACATCATGAAGACCGACGCTGCTGAAGAACAGCCGGTCTGACGGATCTGATCCGATTCTCACCATCTGGGGGTCGTTGGATCGGCTGACCCAGCCCGAGATCAGCTTCAGGGTTTCCCGCTTCACCGTCCTCATGCTGCGGATCAGCGGCTGCTTCGTCACCATCTCACCTGCAACCGAAAGACGACAGAGACTTTTATTTCGGTTTAACCCTCTGGTGAGGCTCGGCTCTCAACCGGCACACCTTCATGGATTCACATTATTCTGGCACACATTCACACTCAGCCGCCAGAATAAAGCCACTTTCTGCAGGTCGGCGCTAAACAACAGATTAACTGATAAGTCTGCATAAAGGCTGTGCAACACTGCATCTGATTTCCACATTCTAGAAACCTCCAAAGGCTAAAAACACAAATAACAGGAGGAATAAAGTGATTTTAACAGGAAATTGTGAGACTTTAATTGTGTGACATGAGTCAGATAAAATTTGGGCACGACATGAAGCTCGCTGTGTGCAGATTGCACCATGAAAACACAAACTGAACCGGAATGACAGGACCGCCGATTCAGAGCCAAGACCAAAGACATCACCACCAGTCTCGTTCGTCTGGGGAGCCTTAAAACGCACAGAGCCAAACATTTGGAGGCAGTTTGGCTGCGAGTGTCACATTTTATGAGGAGCAAAGCCAAACAGTGACTCAGGAAGTCCACTCAGTCCTGGCTCGGATTTGGGGATTTTCCTTTTACTTAAACATTTCTTTCATAAAACTCTTAACATTCATCCGTCTTCAAAACATCCCCAGTTTTCCTAAGAAGTGCCGCCCCATAACAAAGTGGCCTGACTTATATTTAAGATGCTTTTATGTGTTTGTGGACAAGAATCAACTTCAGACTTCTAAGGAAATAGAAATTCTTCAGTATCTGGACTTAATGGATCAAATGTCTGAAAACTAACATAAAAAAGGCACAAATAGATGTGTTGGTTTTAATGATCTACTTTGGTCTCTCACTCAAAAATACACTGTTGCACACATTTAACATCAGATTCGTCAATCTGGTAGGACTGCCACATTTCTGACTGCAGGTGGCGCTGTTGCAGCACGATGAGCCACAGACGTTTCAGGAGCAGATCAGAGTTTAGAGCAGCTGGACGTTTGTTCGTGTGTTACTAAAATCCAGACGACGCTTTACAGTCCTGCAGCTGATGGCCTGAACGCTTTTTACCAAGTTTATTAAATCATAAGTCGATATTCCAAAAGATAAGAAACGTGAAGAAAAACGTTTTGAAGCAAAAAATATAAACACATGCATGAAAACCCTTTGTTAAAACCCTGTCGCGTAAACGGGGCCTTGATTTCTTAGTATTTCACAGACGTGTTCAACACCGACCAAGAGTTTTCTGATCTGGCTGCGGCTCACAAAGCGAGCGGACGCTCGGCGTCTCCTCCGCCGCTCCAGCTGAGCTCGTTGGCCTCACCGTTGGTCTGGATGGCGGCCGAGATGTTCTCGCTCAGGCACTTGTAGACGTTGAGCATGTCGAGGTAAATGCGCCCCAGCTGGATGACGAAGGGGTGGCCCACCGCCTTGCAGGCTCGCACGTTGGTCTTCAGGATGCTGCCCAGCTGCTTCACGGTCTCGGGGTCCTTCAGGATGTCCACGTTCTGAGGGGAAAGAGGAGAGGCGGGTTCCCTCCGTCAGTGGAAGCTTCCGGGAAGCCGTGGCGGTGCGCTCCGGGCGCCTGCTTTACCTTGGTGGCCTGCTGGATGATGCTGTCCCACACCTGGTTGGGCAGCAGCATGTACTTCTCTATCAGGTGCTCCTGCACGGCCTGGTCCGTCTGGGCTCCGATCATGTAGCCCACCGCCTCGTAGAACGTGTGCACCTGCATGAGGGGGACAGACGGCGTGAGAACGGACACCGTGCTGTGTGAGCGCGGCTCGGGCGGCGTCCTCCCGCTGACCTGCTGGGGCTGGAGGTCGCAGATGATGGTGTTGATGTTGTTGAGGATCTCGTCGATGAAGGGCATCACCTCGCCCACCTGCACCTGGATGAAGTGGCGCCGGCACTTCTGTGCGATCTTGATGAAGGTGTCGCACGCCATGTCCTGCACGCCGTCGTGGGTTTCTGATGGAGGACGGAGAAACTTTTCCAACTCCTGCCGCCCATTACACACACTTATCCAGACGTCCCATTGTTCTCACCGTGCATGAACTCAAAGAGCTTGTTGACCACGGTTTTGAGGAACTTCCAGTGAGCTCTGAGGAAGCGTGGATACTGGCCGACGATGTACATGATGTTGGAGGCGATGATGGCCTTGTTGTCCTTCCCTCTCTTCTGCTCGCACAGACCCAGCAGGTCCTGAAACACACACACACACACACACACACACACACACACACACACACACACACACACACACACACACACACACACACACACACACACACACACACACACACACACACACACACACACACACACACACACACACACACACACACACACACACACACACACACACACACACACACACACACACACACACACACACACACACACACACACACACACACACGACCTGCTTACAACCTGGCTATTAACCCGTGAGGGCGAAGGCCTTCTGCGCTGTGCTGTACCTTGATGACGGTGACCAGGAACCTCTTCTCGTCCTCCTCGTGCATGGCGCCGCTGATGGAGCCGATGGCCCAGCACAGCGTGTTGAGGTTCTTCCAGGACCACTCGGTGCCGTTCACCTGGTTGTGAAGCTTCTCCGTCATGATGCGCTCGGTGTCGGCGTAGTCCAGGTGAGTCAGGTACACTGCAGGAGCACACGGCGCTTTATTATCACACATCCAGACTGACGGCTGAAAGGTGGAAGACGGTGAAATGGCTTAGCAGTGCTCGTTCTCTAGACCCTGTTCACACGTTTCAAGTTTTAGATGTACGTAGCAATGTTTTGAAATCAATGTAGTTTTAATCTTGGGCCACAAGTGGGTGCTGTCGTTTGTTTTTGTCATGAAACCATAAAAGCAGAGAACAACATGCTATAAATATTAACCATGGCGAGTGCGGGGATATTTATACGGCCATAAGACACAGGAGGATTTCTATTTGGATGACTCTGAACTCTGAAACTACAGAGTCTCAGAAGAATCTTAAAGAGTCCCGACACTCAGGAGGCAAACGTTATGGTGAAACTATTTGAACATGTGTGCAGAAAAACTATTCGACCATCTGACAAGCCTCTACGAATGAATAAGAAAAAAGTGTAAATCACAAACGACTTTGTGCAGCTGCCATCAACAAAAGCAGCAAAGGAAGAGATCGTGGCGGCCGCCGTTAGGAAGCCTCACCCAGAGTCTCCCTCATGTTCTTGTAGAGGTTGATGGAGTCTGTGTCCTTCATGAACTCTCGGACCACCTCGCCCTGGTCGTTCTCCACCACCAGGACCTCCTCCGGCTTCGCCATCCGACTCACCATCAGCAGACGCACCTGTCGCACGGAGAAGACAGCCCGTCAGCGTGTGCGCTGGATTATATATCACACGCACACAGAACACACAAACGCAAAAAAAAAAAAAAAAAAAAAAAGTGTGCATGCATGTGCATGTTTATATACAATGGCCTTGCATGCAAACACACAACTGTAATGTGAACACACGCAACTTATGTGGAAACACACACCCGCACACACACGTAGTCACAACAAACAACTGTACACACACACACACAAACTGCAAGTACAACCACACTTTGTGTATAAAATACACATAAATGGACAAGAAAACACGCACAAACAAAACAACATTAAATGCATGCATGCACATATCTGCACACAACGTGCACACACAATCTGTACAGGAAAACGTGTGCAC
This sequence comes from Salarias fasciatus, assembly GCF_902148845.1. Classification (NCBI taxonomy): domain Eukaryota; kingdom Metazoa; phylum Chordata; class Actinopteri; order Blenniiformes; family Blenniidae; genus Salarias; species Salarias fasciatus. Next base: position 5,502,918 of record NC_043757.1, read on the forward strand.
ATACGCACACGCACAGCGGTTACATTCACACACAGTCTTATGCAACATAAACTTCCATCTCCAAGGAGAGAGAAAAAGAGCGATGGCACTTTATCAGCTGCTGAATTTCTGTAACATTGTAACTGGAAACGGGTTGAGCAGCCACCTGTCACCCAGCGCTGCCAGCGACGATGCAGCAGGTTTAGCAAACCCAAGCGGATCTGCGATTCCTCCGCCCTGCCCCGCGTGGGGGCCGTACCTTGGACAGGACCGGCAGATAGAGCTGTCGGCGCGGCGGGACGTCGAAGTGCTGGTTCCCGGAGAGCAGAGGGGACGTGGACGTGGAGAAGGGACTCTCTCTGTACAGCTCAGCAGCCAAGTGGTTCCAATACTCCAGACAGATTTTGAAGATCTCGGTCTCCTCCACCTCCGACACCAGCAGCATGTAGTGCAGGGCCTGAGGAGCACCAGGGGAACGAGAGGAACAGAAATCAATCACAAGCTGATGTTTCGCTTCCTGTAAAAGTGTTTGCTGTTTTCAGTGTGATCAGTTCAGCACGCAGACCGGAGCTAACCTCATAAAACTACCGAGTTCCACACTGAAAATTACAATAAGCACAAAGTGCCTCAGAGAAGAAGAACAACAACCTTGAGAGAAGAAATGCCTGTTTAAAAGTTTATATTATCCAGCATGACTTGAACCTGTTCTTTGTTTCTTTCTGAAGTTTTCAATGGGCCTTTGGGTGAACTGTTAAGAGCTAATATGAAACATGAAGCTGAGACTTCTGGGTTCCCCATTTGAAGGTCCTGCAGACACTCAAAGCTCCTCCATGACGAAGACGAGCGACGAGTCTGAGCGACTGACCTCCATTAACGTCTCTCTGAGGTTGAGGCGCTTCTCGATGAGCTGGCCGTGCTCTTTGAGGAACGTGCACAGGAACAGGCTGAGGTTCTGGATGAAGTTCTGCTCGTCGTCCTTGCCGTTGGCGTAGGCCAGGCGGATGTTGGTGTTCAGAGGCAGCATCTGGAGCGAAGAGGGTTCCGGTTACTGAGCTCGAAGGCGGAAGCGGAAGTGGAAAACGTGCGCGTGTGTGACCTGAATGCACCTGTTTGAGCTGACACATGGTCAGAGTGAAGAGGGTCACAAACTGCTCCTCGTACTGGCTGACGCTCACTCCGGCGATCTCCGTCAGGCACTTCAGCGTCACGTTGCGGAACATCGGCACGTTCAAAAACTGCACGCGGGTACAAACAGCGAAGTCAACCACCCGCGTCTCTTTTTACCTTCAGCAATCCAAACGGAGCTGGCGAACGTCTCCCACTCACCTTGTACACCAGCGTGCTGATCAGCTTGGTTTCGAAGATGTATCCCAGAGGAATCCAGTTGAGAAAACGCAAGAGGGTCTCCAGAGTGGCGTGGACCAGAGGGGCATTCTGGGAATTTTCCTAAGGATGAAAAACACACCTACATGAAAACTACATCGTGTTCACAATGTCGCCGTGTAAATGTTAAAGTTTTCTGAAATAAAAACGCCACAATGATGCGTTTTCTCTTGAAACGTTGTCGGGTAAACTTGGTCTGAGGAGAAGGAATAAATGGAGGGTACGTACCATGACAAACTGACAGAGCTGGAATATCTGGGAGAACTCATTGCACATGCTGAAAGAAACAAGGAAGACGTGAGAGTCCGCGGAGAGTTTCACACAGTCTACCAGCTGGTCCGACTACTGAACAAATCACTCCTTCAGAGGGTAGTTTGGGTTTAATCCACTCCAGATGAAATCTGGCTGCATGTGGTTCTAAACTAAAATACGTTTGACATCAACGGTTTAAAGGGTGTGAGGCTGTTTGAGACACAAACAAAGATGTTTCTCTGTAGTCGGCAGATATTTACTATTAACTATAGGAGTTAAATTTCAAACAGATCTTCTTTCACTGTGGAGAAGACAGATATGAATGAACCCCTCTGGGGTCCAGGGCTTTGTATCGTGATAGGATGATGTAACGAAAACATCAACAACAGGCGGCCGAGCCACGCTCATCCCTGGATACGAGGGGCACCGATGTATTCCTCTTTGACAACATGCCTCCCACTGCTCATGTCCAAGTTTCCTACAGTGCTGCAGCCAAACAGAGCCAACAGCTGACCAGCTCTCATCCACTCTGGATTTGCAGGCAATGCGTCTGACTGAACTCCGCTACACGGCGTTGTGACGGTTCGCCAATGCGGCACAAAACAGCAGGAATCACGCCGTCTCAAAGGCGGATGGGTTCAGGAAAGGTTTGTGTGTTATCAGACTCTTTGTGAAGGTGAAAAGATTTGTGATCGACGTCTGTCTGGCCTCCAAAGGTCACCTCTAGCTAGCTAACCTGCTTTACGGGATACCTCAGGTGATCTATTTGAACATTTAATGACAAAACAAGGGGAAAAAACAATAACATCCAGACGTGATCACAGTGAATTTAACCTCTTGACTTGTATCGACTCACTCTGAGGTGCAGCGACCTGAACATCTGTGTGATCGGTTTTTGTGGTGATATAGAACACATTGGGACGGATTTTATGAAACTTGTAGCCCAATAAGCCTGAATGCTTGTGGTGTTTGGTGGGATTCAGCAGGCTGACCTGTCTTTTAGGTGCTTGGCCTTGACCTGAGTCATCTGGCCACTGGAGAAGTCGAACACCTCCTCGCTGAGCAGCTTGAGAATGACCATGTTGTTCTGGCACAGGCTCTCGCTGGTGCGGCTCGCTCCCACGATGTCGCTGATGAAGGTGGGCCAGTGCTTGGGCCACTCCTGCTTCAGGATCTGTAGACACGTGGAGCAAACAGCCATGTTTAAACACAAAGACCACTCACTGTAATGAATGTGCGATCTGGACAAAAATCAAGGAATAGATTGAATATAATCATCTTCTCTTTCATGTCAGCTGGCCTGTTTGTGGAGAATTTTCTAAAACGGACGCTGTGTTGTCCGACTGTGATGTAATGAACCGTCTGCTCATACATGTCGCCTGATATTTCCAACACGGCCTCCTGAGGACGACTGGAATCTGGAGCTCTTCGGTCCCTCAAGGCCAAAACAATGTTAGCTCGGCTGACGCAAACAGTGACTCACTCTCACTCACTGGCATTAATGCAAAGTCACTCATGTGGCCAGCGAGCCAATCTCTCGCTCGCTCACTCCCCCTCCCAACCTCACGCGTACACATATACATCAGACGCACGGGCCAAGGGACGGTGTCAAACACTTTTACGTTGACGAGAACCGGTGCATCGGTGAGATCTTACTCTTCAGACGGTTCTGTGGGCGACTCTTCACCCAAATCCAGGAGTGAGAACACAATTATCATCAGCTCTATTTGTTACATAACGAGACCTTCTGAGCAGTTAGTAACAGATTCGCCCTTTCATGCGCACAGACACTTTGATAAAAAACCCGCTGTGGCCCGATTGGTGGAGCGGGTCGACCAGGTTCGGTCCCTCATCTCGACCTCTCTACATGTGGGAGACCCTGAACTCAACATCAATTCTTTATCCGTACGATCTGCCACAACATGACCAGAACACCACCAGCCACAGATTTATCAGGACAGCAAAAAGTACATTTCGTCCTCAGAGTCGATGTCTTAGAGCAGTGGTGTCAAACACACTGTAGCTCAGCAGCCACACACAGAAGAAACACTCCCTCCGAACAGTCCGTCTTCTCCATCGACAATGTCTTCTTCAAGCTGGAAAAGCTTCAGTGGGCGGGGCTAGCCCATCACTGCTTCCTGGTTTCTGAGCCAATCATATGTGAGTTTACGAGGTTGCCAAACAAGCAGCACAGCTTTTTTTTTCTTCTTTTTTTTGCGCCACCCCTCAGCTGCCTAAACTCACCTAAAGTGGCGACCTGGACAACATTGGTGCCAGGTGACAGTGAATCTTCACATATCTGGTGTCGTCCATCCTCCCATTCGCAGGTACACAACAGCGTGACAGACGGGTGTATGCCACTGTCCTGAACACCAAGCGAGGTGTCTTTTCAAATAAAGCTGCATTTTGCTACACTGTCTTAAAACGTGGCATTCACACATTTCAGGCAGCGACTGAGCTGAACTCAGACGTGCTCTAGTGTGCTCTTTCCCCGCCAGGCGGAATATCCTTACTGACACTTCTTCACAGACACTTTTTTGGTGCTTTGTGCAATTCACCTGCAGTAAGTAGTTAAAAATTTAAAAAAAAAACGCCGCAGTTTACTGCTGCTGTTTAATGCTTCATAGAGAGAGCACTGATTGGTACCAAGCATCATGTTTTTACCATGAAGCCAAACTTTATTGTGAAATGAGCACAGGCGACAGGAGTCGACATGTTTCTCAAGCATGTAAGTCTAACATGTGAAAACCAGCTTGGAGTGCTGTATTCTAGAGCAGCTAGCCCGAGACTGAGTCAAGACCGAGACCTTCTGCTGCTGTCGAGTATTACAATACTACCGGCCTATTAGACAACTTTACAAAGCATAAATGTTACAAAGAGGGTATTAACTTACTGTAAAGGGTAGCTGTGGTTCCTGACTCACTCACTGGGATCACACCGTTTCAATACAACTAGCAAACATAAAACAACCCCTGAGCTAAACAATCAGTGATGCAGTGAAGTTAAATCGTGAGCGGGCATCTCTGTAAGTATGTATATTGTACTGTATATTTTATGTAGACTAAAATGTAAATACACTACATACATCTCAGACACGCTTTCATACACTGCATCTTAAAAGCAAAAAACCAGCTGCTGTGTTTCTGAAGCTTACCTGGACCAGGATCATGTTCAGCTTTCCAATGTACACTTTTTCTTTCTAAAAAAAAAAGAAAAAGAAAAAAAAAAGACATGAAGGAAGATGTTACACTCAGTCACAGCGTGTCAGTTTCATGATACAAGCCTTCTGTCATTTAATCACATCATTAAATATTTAATTTGGAACTTGACAACCCATATGGAAAGCCAGTATAACAAAATGCTGGTTTCGGGGGCACAGCTGTGATCGAAATCCAACATATCTGGTGGGACGGACTCCAATGACGCTGTGACCTTCTGTCTGTAGAAGACTTGTCAACACCGGTCAAGTGCGTTTGAAAATAAACACCTTCAATCTACTTCATCCCAAAATTACAGCCTCGGATAGAGCGAGTAGTGAAGTCAGACGGTAAGTAGCGGCCTCCTTGAGAGCAAGTTGTTGTTTTTCGAGTGAAAGTCCGCGCCGCTGGTTCCTATGACTACCTGAAGAGTCCTTTTAGTCTGGATTGATCTTCTTAATATCTCGTCCTGATGAGTGCGGTGAGTCACGCTGTGCACTCGTGGAGTGATGCAAACGACAGTAACGTGCTTCATCGGTGGGAAGTGAAACACCAGCAGTCAGATGGACATCATGACGTCTTGTAGTTAGACTAAGCAGTTCTAAGGCATGTTTAATGCTAACAGGTCAATACAAGCACTTTGCTTCTTAATTCCACTTGGTTTTTTTCATTTTCAAGAAAATTTCTACAATGTGGCAGTTTAGTAATCATATATTGTTTGAGTGTAGAGAGATGTTCTTTACAGCTTCAATGAAGCTGAGCAACAGTGCAGAACACAGCTGAAGTAGATCACCGTGTCCTTCAGGGCTCTGTGAGGGCCTCAATCTCACATAAGATAAGATCTGACGGCTGAAGAGGAGCTGGATCATTGACGCTGCACTAACAGAGCACAGGAAATGAAAAGCTACACACAATATTTTCTATCTAATCGTGCTTCGAGCCATCTTCACTGCTGCCTGTTATGTTCTTCAGGTGTGCCAACACCGACTTCGTCTCTGAATCAAATGTTTCAAGAAAAGTCACAGCACTGCCACCCAGCAGCAGGTGGAGTGAAGCACTTTCTGCAAAAAAGTGACGCCTCTGGAGCTACTGTGGAAGTAATTGATGGTGAGGGTCTTCGACAGAAAGGTGGAATTCACTCTTCACAATTTGCATGTATTTACATTGATCATGACTAAAATCAATATACTGAGTTTTATCTTTAAAATATATAGCCATAAGTTAGCGTTTGCATTCCTGCTTTACACGTCGACATACTTGGCCACTCGGATTGGACGAGCGTAAGGCTCGTTTACATGTTTTCAAGTGAAAATGTAAAACCTTGGCTGTGTCGTGGGGGTTTGTTTCCATGACGACTGCGATTTGACTCACTGAAAATGTTACTTTTTAGGCTCCCAAGGTGTAAAGTTTAGAAAAAGCTCCAATTCTATCTCCATAGAGATTGGGGAAATCCAATTTGAACAGGAGCACTACATCGTTTTCACTGCGCTGCCGTGAAAACACGAAACCTTTCTGAAACAAAAATGCAAAAACGATGTGTTTTCACTTGAAATGCACCCTAAAACTCCCACTCTGAGGCTGTCAATGTTAAATCCACTCTGACCGGCATTAGGAAAACCGTCCAACTTTTGATGTTATTTCTCCGCACAGTAAAGCAGAACTGAAGCACCAGTCCAGAATACTCACCTCTACGTTTGATGCATCTGATGAAGTCTTGATAATGAGTCCAACCACATACTTTTTTATACCTGGCAAATGAAGAAAGATATGAGAAGGCGATGGTTAGCGTGTGCGCGAAAAAGTGAACTTCAGCACACCCCGAGGCACACTACTCAGCAGCACCAAGAAAACCTCTCAGCTGGTTCGGTGAAGGTTCCACCTGCTGTCAACATGAGCAGGGCATCTTTCAAAGAGACAAAAGCTCGTTTTCTCAGCTCCTGCACGTTTCTTTTCGACACAACTTAAGTTGAAAGCTGGACTCTCTTCAGTGCTTCTGAAGCGTGAGAGAAGCCGATAACAAAAAAAAATCATCCTCGGACAAGTGGGGGAAAAGACACACTCTCTGGACGCCCTGCATTGGGGTTTGAACAAAATCCGGGCATCTACAGTCAGAAGCAGGCAAGTCTTTGGTCAATGAGAAAAAACAATTAGGAGCAAAACTAGAGAAGACTTGCATTTAAATAAAATTTTTAACATTATTTTTTATTATAAATTGCTGGATGTGTAAATATTAATTGCCTTTTTTCTTTAACAGATCTATACATAAATCACATTTTCACTTTTAGCCACACGAAAAAGGTCATTTCAATTTTATAATCAGTTTCAAAATAATGTGTAAATAAGCTGTGGTGGGTAATCACACAAAAGACAACCATTAAACTCTTCCGAAAAATAATCACCACTCTCTAAAAACCCATCCTTTACTTTCCTGTTGGTAAAATGACATGAATGAGCTCAGAGCAGCATTGAAATGTGTTATTTTCCACAAAAAAAGCATCATCAGCAGAAAGACTCTTAAATTAAGGTCACAAAAACACTACACACTTCAAGCATTCAATATGCTCGAAAAAGTGCAAAACTTCATCTCATCGGCTATGTTTTCAGATATATGATTAAAAACCTGTGCAGGGATGTTTTGGTCGTTTCCTCAGTAAAACAGTCGCTAAAGTGCACAATCAACCTCTCTCTCTCTTTTTTTTTTTTTTTTTGCAACAGCAGCAGCAGCCAGTGCAAGCCAGCCGAGCAGAAAACAAACCAGCATGCTTAGCGGGGGAATAGCCCTCAACATGGCAACCGCACGTCACAAACATTTCAAACTGCTCCGGCGCTCACGCGGCAAGTGTTTGTTCGGAGTTAAAGCACAACAGCAAGTTTTTACCTTCACACTGATTCCTCGGGAGGATCTTCCATCTTGTTTTGATAACCGTTTCCAGAATCTGAAGAGCATAGTACTGTAACATGTAAAAAGGAGAGGGGCGTTAGGAGGAAGCCTCCATGAGAACAGCAATCAGCAAGCATTGTGCAACTTTAATACAAACCAAAAAGGAAAAAATTAAAACAGTATGAAGTGGACCAGCCTGGAGTAAACTTGCATTTCTAAACTGGATTGGACTGAACCACATCGTTCATGCAGATTTTGTAGTATGTCAAACATTCACTTTTTTGGGGGGGGTAAATCTCTACAAACAGCACTAAGCTGGAACGCTGCAGAAGTCCTGCTGTTTCTCCCAGCATCACACCAGACAGCCAAAGACAGCAGAAAAATACGCCAGCCCATTAGCTGGCTTTGCCTCAGAATACACCGTGTGTGAGTGTGTGTGTGTGTGTGTGTGTGGGAAATGATCGAGCAGATGTGTTCAGGATCCTTAAACCGAGGCTGTGCACACTATGGAGGGTTGGGCATCGAGAACTGGTGTCTGCATTAAACTTCTCCCCTGACATGTCTGCTGTGTTCTTTGGTCTTTGTGATGCTGTTTGTTCACAAATATTCTCCAATGAATATCTGAGGCTTCACAGAACAGCTGGATTCAGACTGAGATTAGCTCGCACACAGTTATTTACTAATTAGGCGACTTCTGAAGGTTCTTGGTTGCTCTGGGTTTTATTTAGGGGGGTCAGAGCAAAGGGATATTTTTGCATGACAGACTTCTTAGTTTTTATTTGTTCAAATAAATCTTGAAACTATGTATGAACTCCCTTCCACTTCACAATTATGTGGCACGCTGTGTTGGTCTATCACACAAAATCCCAATAAAATACATTTTACATTTGTAGTTGTAATGTGACAAAATGAGGAAAAGTTCGAGGGGTATCAATACTTAAGCAAGTCGCTGTATTCCAACCCACCCCACTATTTTCAGGCTTAAACTTAGTTTTTCCTTCCCACAGATGTCCCAATAATCACATTGTATGCAGTAGATCTGATCTGGAACACACATTCCAAAAGGAAAAGTTGTCGATGCCCAACCCTGAGCTACGCGGTCCGTTTTCTGAAGAGTACGACTCCAATTTGTGCTGTAAACCTGAATCTGACCCCTTTAGCTGGTGTGTCATAAGGAACAGCAAGACCAACCACAGGCTATGTTCCCTGTTCATTTTTGATTGCTTAATTGAGAAGCACGAAGAAAGAAGAACTGCTTTATTTACAAGTTCAGTCTTCGATCTAATGTTACTTTGACTGGTTCAACTGTAGGGATCATCGATTCGAGGAAACAATAATTCCAAAAAAACAAAAACAATGAATTGCATGTGGTCAAAGGATGTTACTGAAGCAGGATTAACACAATGTGTGACAGACAGTGGATGCTGGAAGATTAAAAGGGTGAAATCTCCGTGCAGGCATACAGACTGTACAGCGCTCACAGGTGTCGCCTGGAGCGCCGTGCACGTCTCTGCCTGAGGCTTATTTCACCTTCGACCCTTATGATTTGCACAGACCACTGCAGGAGGCATGGAGAGTGAAACTATCAGCGGGAGCGGGGGGCGGGGCGGGGGGGGGGGGCGGGGGGGGGGGGGGGGGGGGGGGGGGGGTGGGGGTGGGGGGCTGCCAAACGCTGGGTTGTGTTTTAGCTCAAGGAACAGGACAGAGGGGATCAGAGGAGGGAGGAGAGGAGGAAAAAGGATGCACTGGAGTGGAGAGGAGGGTGGGCGGGAGCGGCGCCATGATCCCTACAGGTGAATTAAGTCGTTCACATTGCTTCTCTAACGGTGAGTCCTACTGACTGCAGCCTGCACCCTCCCTCTGTCCAATGAAACAGATGCAATAGAAACGGATGAACAGAATTCAGTCAAAGGGAATTTAAAAAGGGTAGACCTTGTGGAGGCCTGCCGGCAAAGCCTAGCTGTGTCATGACGCACAGGATGACACACCCCTTTTCTTCCTATTACAAGCCATAAACATAATGGAACATTGTGATTAATATCAAAAAGTCACAACTTGAATTCAGCACATTTTCAAATATTATGACCACTACTAAGAAAAAAGCCAGATGTGCAGAGTGCTTGGAAAGTTTTTTTTTTTAAACTAACGAATGGAGATAAATGCAGAATTGAAGAGGTGTTTACCTTTTGTCTCCTCTTTTCCTCTAATTCCCCTATTTATTTGGCAAATATCACATTTAAAAACTAGAAAAAAAGGTCCTGTTGATACATCAACTCAGACATTAGTAATGAATGTCAGGGTTAAGCAAATCTTACAGGCAAGCAACAAAGAAAAAGGCAGATGTCAACAATGCTTTGAGGAAGGCGTGAATGGATCGCTGTGCATTCAGGTCGGGTGAAGCTTTTGGCAAATTCTGTGCCACTGTGGATTTGTTTGTGCAATTTTGATTATTTGAATGCAAATGAAGACTGAACAGGAGAAGTCAGTACGTTTACCATTCAGAGTCTGTTTAACCAGCTACATCATCTTATCTTTGAAGATAATTTACTCACAGTGATTATTTGTTAATTGTATCACTGCAGTAATGAGCTGAAGTGACGGATAAACTTCCTGTTTGCTGCTGAAAGTAGTTTGTGGATGCAGGGATGGAAACTTGTCAAGTTTCTCAAGGATGCAACATGTAACAAATGCATCACCGTTTCTCATTGAAGGTATGGAGTAAAAATCATTGCCAATCTATAAATCTTAACCTGCAGTGAGATGTAGCTTGAGCATACGCACAACGATGACAAGTAAAATACTGAATGTGTCTCAATATATATATATTTTTTAACCTTGACATCTTGTCATTAACGTACATTGGGCCGAGGGGAGCTCATTGGCAGGTGGAGCCAGCAGGTCAGACTCCTGAATGGCTTATTTGGCATTTAGATGATGTTACAGCTGGGAGATGGCAGGCAGAACTTTGGGGGTGTTTGAAAGGTTCACATCCAACAGAATTCATGTAATCAGACAGGCAGACATCCTGCATAGCTCCACCGTGAGGGCATGGGACAAATTCTGCTCGCACTGAGTATTCGGCTAATGCATGATGTGATCCCTCCGTGCACATGGGATACTCTCTATTAAATCTCTGGTGCAATTAATCAAACAGCTGGAGTGTGCTATAATGTTTATTGTTTTGTGTGAAGGTTTAGAAGACTCCTTCCTCAAAGCACAAGCAAGAGTCTTTGCTAAGCTGTTTTCTGGATTGGCTTACTTTGGTGTTCATGTTCTGGGAGAACTCCAGGATGGTGTCCACTCTCGTCCAGGCATCTGGATGCTCCTTTAAGTGTGTCAGCACTTCTTGTGCCATTCTTTGCTGTAATAAAAACAAAGAAACGTGTCAGACCTTCATGCTGAGGTGGTCTTACGCATCTGGGAATATTCAAATGTGTAACCATTACACAGAAGGTGGATTTATTTTGTTTTATGCAAGACTGCATAAAACCAAAATCTTGCATTGACATACAGGACGTACCTGTGGTCCCACCCCATGATATAGACAGTTCACCACGTTATCCAGCAGGTTGATATCCAGTTTCTGGTTGAAGTCCAGCAGCTGCTGTGCTGCATGGTCTGCTAACATTGTCATAATTGCTGGCATAGAGCTCTACAGAAAGGACAGGAGAGGGGGAGGGAGGGAGAGAGAAAGGGGGCTGTGAGTGCACACAGAACATTCAGCAGCCAAAGTCATGTGAGCCGTGTGTTTAGAAACAATTCCAAACAGCTGACCGCCTCACAAACATCCCTCCGACCCACCGGCGAGCGAGCCGTCCATTTATGAAGTTAAAAGCTGACGGTGTCACATGCCTGTCAGCGATCAAAAAGTAAACAAAGGGAAGAGGAAGCACTGGCAGTTCTTGTGCAGGACTAGGGCCTGAAAAACTGATGAGACGTTGGGGACAGAGCAGTTCAGGAGTCAGGACTGTGGGAGCAGCAAAGTGAAATGAGTCAGTCAAATATTAGATGTGTGTGTTTCATTATGCAATTTAGAGAAGCACAAAGTGCTTCACAGATGACGATGACCAGAGAAAGTATTAGATGTGATAATATAACAGCTAATCCGAAAAAAGTGCAGCATAAATCAGGTGAGGGGTTAAAGTTTTGACATCGTGGTGGTGGAACAGAAGTAGAGGTCCTCTGTGGAGGAGCAACTCAAACAACAACAACAACACTACTTATTACTACAGTTATGTGGTTTCAGGAAAACAAGCAAACTACAGCTGAAATTATGGAAACTTTGACTTAAACTATCAGGTAAGGATTGATTTGGTCTATAGCCTGGAGGTAGTTCAATGAGAATTTAGAGATTTAAGGCTTGATCAAGAAACACGCAAGTAACTAATATTATTATCCTTATTATCCTTGTGGATTTGTACATTTGAACAGCACCTTTCAAAAAATTAAACAGCCAGAATTCAATGACAGCAAAAAAAAAAAGAACATGCAATGACGAGAAAAAGAAATGAGAAGAATGAAGTATGCAGAAAACAAGAAGACAAAAAGCTAAAACAGAATACATTTTGGATGGGCAGAACTGAAAGTCAATATCACATGGAGATCAACAGATGATAGGTTTCAAAGTGAGTGTTTTGTTTCCACGGTTAAGGTTTAAAAGTGAACGGTACAATCTGAAAATCAACTGTTAACCTTTTACACTCATTGAAATAACATTTTAAGATGTTTATTTCAAAAGCGGGAGAAAAGCACACTTATCCTATAAAATGTAAAGGAAAATTTTCCGTGTACATTTTACAATTTATAGCTTAAAGAGTACTTTAGATGGGATACAAATTTCTGAAATGCTGTGAAATCTTGTTTCCACATCTGGTAAATCTTTGAACACCATTTTCATATAATGTCATACAGAATTACCACAAAAGTATCCTAAATGTCTTGCACTATCAGATTAAATGAAACGAGCTGGTGTAGCAGTAAGACTCCTTTTGAATGGAGCTACAATAGTTATTCATTTCAATCAAGTGGATAGCAATATCACAGAAATATCTAAAAGGATGGGGGAAGCTCTTTGTAAATATAGGTCAGCAGTTGATCCGGGCCATTCATAAAAGTAACAAGCAGATTCAGGTTAAAAAAAAAAAAAAAGTTGCTCTGCGTCTCTCTGGACTCATCAATCTTAGAAGGTTAAATAGCCCACGTGTCGGATATACCCAGCGACGTCACGTTGTTTACATCCATAAGCGGAGTAGAGTTCACTCCTCCGACACAAAACAGGAGCGAGCTGAATAAAATACGGCGATCGGCCACTTTGACGGTCACTAGCATTCCCAATGACGCCGCGTGACGCTGTAAACAGTTAGCATTAGCCATTAGCGGCGCGGCTAGCCATTAGCAGCGTGTCGCACAAACACTCCATTCACGTGCGGTGCTTCGCGGCTCGGAACAGCCACTCCCACTCGGGCTAATGCGGGACCGCGGGACACTGATTGAGCCGCAGTTACCGTCACGTCGCCGCTGTTTTCTGGGAAGTTTGCGCTAGGATGTTGGAGAATTGGGAGCAAGAGCGGGGTCAGACATAAAGTTACCAGCTTAGCAACGTCAACTTGACACATCCGCTTCACATCACGCACACGAGTGGGAGAGGCACGAATTTAACAGCATTTATTCGCCCGCAGCCTCCGTTAGTTCTGCATTTATTTCGGTAAAGTTACCGCACTCTCACCGGCAGTCAGCGTTAGCTAATCCTCATAAAGTAGCAAGTGCTAGCTAGCGGGCAAGCGAGCACTATTTGGTTCCCCCCGCTGATGCTGCTGCTGCGAGCTGAATTAGCATCGTCTTTCTCTGGAAAACACAACTTAACATCCACACCGAAATGCAGGTTTATTCCCCGGACAGTGTTAAGTCAAGAAACGTTAATCACAGCATGTCAGGATGGTACTTCACCCCGGTTACCTACCTAAAGTCCAAGGCTCTGACTGAAAGAAGTGGCGTTTGCCAGAGGAGCTACAAGATCTAGTGAGTACTTGAGTATCACTGTTGATTGGAAAAAGATTTCCTATTTTTCTGCAGCGTTGACTCTATCTCCAGCTCCAGCAGTGAGTGATGTCTGGCTGGCAACAACCACTGATGTGGACTCCAAAGCTACTATCACGGCAAACCCAACAACCTGTCACTCCGTTACATCTTACGAATCAAATGAAACCTTGATTCAGTAATTAATTCGTTACTCTAATGATTTTCCGGCGGGGCGGTTTGGAGGTTGTGTGCCTGCGCCTCCTCTCCTCTCTCAAGCAACTAACTCTCAACCGGTTGAAACCGGTTCAGACTGGGAGATTCCATCTCGGTTTAGTTTTCAGCCGATGGCGCCGCGTAAAGTTTGGACTAGGGTCCCGCCCACCGCGCGCCGCGATTGGCTGAGTCCTCGGCGGAGACTTCCTCCTCGCCCTCCCATTGGCGGACCGAGCTGTCAGTCTGTTTCAATTCGCTCAAGCGCCCACGCCACTACTCCGCCCGGAGAGAAAAAGAGGGCAGACTCCCGAGCAGAATGGACTTCTTTCTGCACCGCACCGCTCCGCTCGTCGGAGCCGCGAGTAACTCTACGGTCTCTCTTGCTTCTCCTCACCGTTAACTTTTAACACTGACTGAACATAGGTGGGGGCTCTGATGGGTCTTGACCCTGCGCGCCCAGTAGAGTAATGCGTTTTAACAGATTTCACATGCACTTAAAGAGCGCGTGTGTGAAGCTTCTGCTGCTTTAAAGTCGCACCACAACGCTGAAAACACGGTGCTGGGCTGGAAGACGTGCTCAGACCGCCTGTACCATTCATTTGCCTGTTGCTTGTAAGCTGGTAATTTTCCACCAGCCACGAGTGGGAGTGGTTACATGAACATGAACGCACGGGGTTAGAAAAACGACCTGGAGGAGAAATGTGCTTCCCGAACGACACGGGGTGACAAACCCTGGCTACGGACTCTCTTTATTCCCCACAAATGTCGCACCGGTGGCCGTGGACGCACGAAATGGAGCTGCCGCGTCCTATTTATCGCTAATTGAGCACCGCTGTCAATTGAGGATGAAAACATGACAGCTCCCTCTCTCTCCGCCTCGCGCTCCCCTCTGCGGTCACGTGGTGCAGCGCGCTACTTGATGGAAAAATACTGGATTTGGTGTGTAGTGGAGACAGTACACAGCCCAGTAAAGTCATTCACAGGGCTTTTCGAAGGGCGTTTGAGTGTTTACCCAGCAACACCGACCTCCTCCTTCTCTCTACGCCTCCGAGACCCCCCAAAAGCAAGACATACTCCCTCAGATCTTATTTTGTTGTTGCTAAATTTCTTATTGTGACTTTAAGCAGTGCCCTGATAAAATGCTACACATGCAAAGTCATGCCCTTGCCATTTTTCAAGCGCATGCCTGATGTTAAAGCAAATCTCTTTGCTTTTTGTAATGTCACTGAAAATCTGATCTCTATTTTTGATCTGATACTAAGTGAAACTATAGCTGGTGTTTCTAATACTAAGATGACACTAATGCTTTTTCACAAAACCCCAGTTAATGTGGGTGAAAGCTAAGCTTTAGTAGCTATGGTATATAGCAAGCGGAAGCTGTTGAAGGTATCATCAGAAAAAATGATAACCAGATTCTAATTATGCAGTGCTTTTCCATCACTTGAGGGGTTCACACTGTTAATCCCATTCACCCATTCACAAATCAATGTTGGCGGCTGCCTTGCAACACACTCAACCCATCCAATGGGAGTAATTTGGGGTTCAGTGTCTTGCTCAATAACACTTTCAACATGTGGGCAGATGGGGAATCGAACCTGCAAAATTCCAATTGAGAAAGAACCATTTGAGTGTTAACCTTTCACCTGAACACATGTCAGCATCAGATCTGACCGTGTTGAGCTCCAGCCTGTTTACACAGGAATGATCAGGTGCATCATGGCCACATTGTGGTCGATTTCAGGAAAGTTACTTTTGCATGTATGTAGTTTGATAAAGACCCCACACAAAGAGGAACAAGACAAATGGAAATGGAAATGACAGAGCTTTTATAAAATACCAGTTGTTGTTAATGCTGTGCTTTTATCAATTACAGAATATTACAATGGAAATATATATCTTTTAGCTGTCTGTTAGAAGAGTCCCACTCACTATTTGGCACATGTAAGAAATGCGTCTCTACTGACGGAGCTGATGGTGTAGTGAATGGCACAAGCATTACTCTGGATTCCTCCATTGTTATTGTTGTCAGTCTACTCACAAATGTGCGGAAAAAAAAACACTGCAACCGTAGCGAGCTTGTGCGAATTCTACACATCCCTCCTTTACACAGAGAGCTGGTTGTTTTGAAAGTGTTACACTCTGAAAGCTGTTTCAGAAAGAACAAAGACCCACAATGCAACAATATTTTGGTTTTCTGTCAGTCAAGTAAATAGATCCTCATACAGTTTATTTAATTTCATTATGCCTGTAGTTTGTTCACAAGTATTTTACTTTCTTCTTTTAATTTAGTTTTTACAACAGACACGTTACTTGACAGTGTTTTTCCAACTTGATGAAGACAGAACCACGTCAAAACAGGTAAAACGTATGTTGTAGAAACCTAGTTGTCTGAAAAGAATAAAGTAAAACACTTGGGCTCTGCTTGCACAACAGTGTTTCAAGTGAAAACACGTTTTTACATTTTTGTTTCAGAAAAAACAGTGTCCGCCTACACCTCAACAGCAGAAACATGGAAAAGGATGGAGTTTTCATGATGGGCAATGAGTGGATTCTGTTTGTTTTCGTAATGAAACCACCAATGCATCTGCGCGGAGAATAATACGCTCTTTATTTTACATTGTCTTTTTACATTAATGATGGGCGGTCTGTACATGGACACTTCATGTGGACAGACGACCAAGTTGGAGCCATTTTCAAAAAGTTGCATTTTCAGTGACTCCGAGGACTTAAAACCCAAAGAAATGTATGCATTTTCACCTGAAATTGTTCCTGTGTGAATGGGCTATTTCAGCCTCATTCATACATTTGTATCAGCATCACTAATCAGATGTTGAGGTTTCAACCAGTAGGAAATAAATAGCATAATAAAAAAGGTACACGTTTGTCTAAAAACGTAAATACGTAGTAAATGTTGAAGCAGGCATATGTGGTGTTGATACTTTGTGTCCTGACACATGCCACAGTGCAGTCCGCTGGACGGTTGAAGTCAGTGCTTCACTCTTGGTTTTGTGTGTAACTTGTGTTATTTCACCTGCTCTGTGTCTGCAGGCTGTTGCTGTGACTGCGTCCTTGGATCAGCCTCACACCCCCAGACAGTTGGCCTACATCCGAGCCTTTGTTATTAACAAACAAGATCTCAAAGCCTATTATCTATGTGTGGATTCACCAACGCCGTTCTCGATCGACCTCCGCGCTGTCACATTCCTAGAGACCGCTACCACCCGCAGAGGAAACCCAGCGCATGTTTTTCGGTGTAAACAGGTCCACCCATTTTTTTTTTTTTTTTTTGCAGGAGGGATACAAGAAGAGATAATCTGCGTCTGAAGTTCAACTTCAGGCATCCTGTGAGTGAGGGAGATAAGATTCATCTTTATGTGTGTAAATCACTGCTTATCTTGTGACTGTTTCCCACTTATTGTGGTTTATCATTGACATGTGCGGCACGCTGACTCTTGTCTACACTTGTGTTTGGAAGTGTAACTAATAAAAAAATAAAGAGCTTCCGCTGACATGTTCCTCCACTCTATGAAGATCTTCTCTTCTCTAAATAACAATGCTTATGGATCAGTAAAGTTCCAGATGACTAGATTTAAAATTAAAATTCCCAACCTGATGGATTCTCCCCGCAGCCCCCAAATATATATATTTGAGGTTAATTGGTGACTTTTAAATGCCTGTAACTGTGAATTTGAGTGTGCATGACTGTCTTCATGTGTTTGCCCTGTCCAAGGTGTAACCCACCCACATTCAGCTCTGACACCCTCAATTTAATGGGACAGCAGGACTGTGAAAGCTTGTAGCTCATTCAGGATTGACTCTCTAAGAAAAACTGGAAGCAAGCTGATCAGGCAGGAGACCTCTGACAAGTAAAACTGAAGGTAAAGATGTGAAAACGGAATAAAAACTATTTAAAAAGAATTCCGAATGAATGTTTTTTTTAAAACGTACTGAATTGAATGGAATTTAAATCACATGGTATCAACTGTACAAGCATCTTTCTGCATCATTCTGTGCATGTCTGATATATACTTCAAAATCGGGTCACTTTTAGAGGTCATCTTCATAACCTGAACCTAAATGTGGTGTGTTGAACTGGTGAACGCAGTACTTTCTGAAAAGTTCAGTGTAGCCACAAAGTACAGTGCTTAAAAAAACAAGTAACATTCACACGCTGTGTACAGGATATCTCAATCGAACTTGTGTTTCTCAGTCCTCATTTCAGCTCCAAGTAAAAATTGGTTTGATTGAATGAGCAGAGGAAGCTACAGTGTAATATGATGACCATGACCACGTCAACTCGACCCCAGCATGACACGGAAGTTCCTTCGTGGTTTGGAGGACTTCGCGTTGTGCCTCATAACTCAGCATGTGTAGGTGTTTCCACTCATGGCAGCTTTCACTGGAGCTGACATCAGTCTGGAAACAAGCCAAAAGAAGAACACAGCACTATGAAAAGTCCAGATCATTTCATTTCATGCATGCATGCATGCACTCTGTCTCTCTCTCTCTCTCTCTCTCTCTCTCTCTCTGAAACTGCTGCTAGAACTTATTGTCAAACATGTGCAAAGTTTTTTGGAGGTAAGCAGCCTCCCGGCCTGGCTCAGGCTGGTTAGATCTTGTTCTGTCTGGTTCGGAGCATGTTAGTCCATTTACATATATTATCATTGCATCACAGCCGGGGTGGAGGGAGTTGACCTCCACGAGGAAACCAAACAAACAAAAAAAAAAAAAAGTGCAGCTGGCTGTGCTGGCTCGTGCCCCTCCTGTCCCAGTGCCCGGCGTGGGGCAGGAAAAGGAGAAACGAAAGCTGGTGCACAGTTCCAGATCTGCTGTTGTGCAATTTTTGGCAGCATGGTGGAAAATCCTCCCAAACCACCCAAACATGTTGGTTCAACTTTTACTCTCCCACATCCAAGTTCGAAGTGACGCAACAGCTTCAGAGGTGCTGCAGAAAATAGTGTCCGTCAACACAGCGTGGAAACACTGGTTCCATCTTTAAGGTCCTGCTGCTTCACTCCATGCTGACTGAAGTCAACACATCATGACAACAAACAACAGCTCCATCTTCTGCTGTGAACAGGCCAAGCTGCTGGCTCTGGGGGCTTATCCTGCAGCGCCCCCTGCTGGGGAAACATGGCCAATGTATCTAATATGCTGGAAGAACCGTTCGTGGAAATGTGAGATATCAAGGTAACGAGAAAAAGCAAAGGATGGATCTGCATAAAAACCAGATAAGTCTAATACTTCCAGTTGACATGATTACATCTAAAACAGTAATGAGTTCTGACTTCACACAATTATAATTTTCACACTGATGAAACATTTACGTCCAAAAGATACTTTTTTAAAAAAATTTTCAGCCTAATTAATCCAGTATGGTGTTTTTGCTGTTGAAGCTTTTTTAGTCTGTTTTTTTAAAGCAATATTTTCTCAGCTCGAAAATGTTTTTTCTGGTTATTGTTCAGACTCCACATCAGCTCTCACGCTGAGACTGAACCGCCTCCCTGATGACTTCTCTTTAAATTTTGCTTATGCACACAACATAGACAAGATACAGATAGCCTTGCAACAAACTGGCTGTGAAAAAAGAAAAAAAGGTGCAAGTTTGTGAAAGCAGAAGAAAAAAAAAATCCCAAAATGTTATAAAACATCCACTTAATGCCCTAAAAACACAAACCAGTCCCTTTGGAGAAATAAGACAAGCTGGTTTATTTTTTCATTGTACATCAGAGGTGATCAGAGTATAAGGGTATTTGCTGAACAATTTTAAAATAATAGAACATTTATTACTTGAATATACTGTTTAATTAAGTAGCTCTTCCGTTATTTATGTAGGAGTCCTCAGACCTTTATGTTAAGGTGTTGGAAATTTTATTTATTAGATTGTTTGACGTTATTAATGTAAAATGATGCTGGGTTCCTGATTTTGTTGTTTTATTGTTTTTTGGTGGGTGGGTGGAGCAGTTGTGCTGAGGGCCACCAAATGCCGTGCAGCACCCTGGGAGCAGGTGTTGAAGAGGTGAAGCACCTTTTCTGGCTCAGTCCCAACAAGGAGACGAGAGCAGGAGGGAAGACAGCTTCCTTTCTACTCGCTTCATCAAACACTGGTGAGTTTAAACAACAGATTGGAGTCAGAGTTCATCCACCTTCAGGTGAAAGCAGAGCAGCAGAGCCTCTGTGAAGGAGCTCAGGTGTTTCAACAGGTGTTTGTCGACAGGGAGAAACTACCGCACTGCCATGATTTCTGAGGTTCATCAACAGAGAAGATCATCACAAATTAAAGTTTGAATGACGCACAAATAAGTCTGAGTTGATCATACTTAAGATAATCCTGCTGTCAAGCTCACAAATCGTGTTTTTACCGTTCAAACCAGTTTTGTGGTGCGCAGCCTCAATGAAAGCGAAAGTGAAAGCTGCGTCTGAAATGTGAACAACTCCAGAAAATCAGAAGGATCATTGATTTTGAATAAACAGCAACACAAAACAAAACATGTCCACATCACCAGTGAAAACTTTAAAATGTAAAGTATTTATAAAAGTTGTCTTTGTTGGCACTTGAGCCAAGAGTGTTGCCCAAAGGTGAGGTTTCCTTCCTTTAGGATCGGGGCTGACTGAGAACTACCAATCACCCTTTCTGAAGATTTCAGAATAAAAGCACTTGCTGATATTAGTTCTTCCTCATCCTGTGCTAGACTGTCTCTCATCCGTAGACCCAGTCAGAGTGTATTAATTCCTGTTAAAGTCGTCTTTCTTTGATTTCGATTTATATCACTAAACTAAGAGGTCAATATTATGTGTTTTCTATCTCTTCAAAAAAAAAAGTATATATATATATATGTGAAATTGAGTGTGGTGATGAATTTTTCATGGCTGTTATTTGAAGATGGTTAACTTCACAGTGAACATTAGTTTTGAAACAAATCAGCCAGTTTGTACATAGATGAGAGACACACCGATGCAAAATCCCAGAAATCTTCCTAAATGCAGACTTTAACGAGTGAACTATCAAATGTTGTCTTTGGAAAAGCAGGAAATAAAAACTACATGAAATTCTGTTAAAACGTGCTCAGTAACAGAACTAAATGAAAGCCTCCAGAGCACAAGTCTGTATAATAATTTAAAATGATGAAATTGATGAATAATGCACTGACCTGTTGTTTAATTGTTTTCCACTCTGTGTTTGGTCCTCAGTGTGAAGACATGTCTGCTGCAGATCAGTTTCTGTGCTCCGTCTGCCTGGAAGTGTTCACCGATCCGGTCAGCACGCCGTGTGGACACAACTTCTGCAGCGAGTGCATCTCTGAGCTGTGGAGCGGGAAGGGCCGCTGTGACTGTCCCGTTTGCAGAAGAGTGTTCAGAACCAGGCCCGAGCTCAGCGTCAACGCCCTGCTCTCTCAGATGGCTGCTCAGTTCAGACATGAAGCTGGAGACAAACCCAGCGGCGGCGGCAGCTCAGAGCAAAAACCAGCAAAAGTTCTCTGTGACCTCTGCACTGAAACCAAAGCAAAGGCTCTCAAGTCCTGCCTGGTGTGCCTGGTGTCCTACTGCCAGACTCATCTGGAGCCTCATCTGACAGTGCCAGGCCTGAGGAAACACCGGCTGATGGCGCCGGTGGAGAACCTGGAAGGCAGGATGTGTCTGAAGCACCAGAAACCTCTGGAGCTGTTCTGTCAGACGGAGCAGACGTGCGTCTGCGCTCTGTGCACCGTTGGCGAGCACAGCGCTCACACGTTTGTTCCTCTGAGTGAAGAATCTCAACGGAAGAAGGCGGAGCTGAGGAAGACGGAGGCTGACGTGCAGCAGATGATCCAGGAGAGACGAGTGAAGATGAAGGAGATCAGACAGTGGCTGAAGACGAGTAAAGCTGCTGCAGCCAGAGAGAAGGCGGAGGGCGTGGAGGTGTTCACTGCCCTGAAGGAGTGTGTGGAGAGAGGCCTGGAGCAGCTGATGGAGAGGGTGGAGGAGGAAGAGAAAGCCAGAGAGAAACAGGCTGAAGGTCTCATCAGAGATCTGGAAGAGGAGATCAGTGATCTGATGAAGAGGAGCTCAGAGGTGGAGCAGCTCTTCCTGTCTGGAGACCACCTCCACCTCCTGCAAGGCTTCTCCTCCCTGAAAGCTGCTCCGCCCACCAGGGACTGGACCGAGGTGGGCGTCCGCCCGTCGTCGTACGAGGGGACGGCGGCGAGGGCTGTGGCTCAGCTGGAGGAGGCTCTCCGCGGCGAGATGAAGAAGCTGTCTGAGGCCGAGCTGAAGAGGAGGCAGCGGTCTGCGGTGGACGTGACGCTCGACGCCGACACGGCGCATCCATGCCTCATCCTGTCCGACGACGGGAAGCAAGTCGGCGACGGTGACGTGGAGAAGAAGCTTCCAGACAACCCAGAGAGATTTTCAGTTTATCTTTATGCGTTGGGAAAACAGAGTTTCTCTGCGGGGAAGTTTTACTTTGAGGTTCAGGTGAAAGGAAAGACTCAGTGGCGTTTAGGAGTGAGCAAAGAGTCCATCAGCAGGAAGAGAAGCATCATCCCGAGCCCTGCGAAAGGCCTCTGGATGATGGACTTGATGAACGGAAATGAGTACAGAGTTCATGAGAACCGCGGTGTCCTCAGCCTCTCTCTGAGTTCTGCTCCTGAGAAGGTGGGGGTGTTTGTGGATTATGAGGAGGGTCTGCTCTCTTTTTATGATGTCGATGCTGCAGCTCTGATCTACTCCTTCACCGGCTGCTGCTTCACTGAGAAACTCCGCCCATTCTTCAGTCCCTGCTTTAATGACGGTGGTAAAAACTCTGCTCCTCTGATCATCTGTCCTGTCAGTCAAACTGTCTGATCTGCGTTTATCATTGAACATCACCGACAGCAAATAAACTGGAGAGAAAGTCACAGATTAACTCTGAGCCGAGCTGAACTGTTCTATGATTTGACTGAGCAGCTGATCGTACCTTGCTGTGAATCAGATTTATGGCAGAGCTCCGTCTTGATTGAGGACTCTGTCAGGATATTTTTCTTTAAAGGAGAAATTTAATGTAGAGATTTGAGAATGGAATGTGACAGTCTAATTGAAGAGGCTGTCTTTGAGGATCCAAACAGAGGAAACTGTGCAATCTACATCCTGATCGGAGTATCATTTGTGAGGATTCTGTCTGTAAAAAAATGCTGAATGTTGTAAATCTAGACTTCAGTTTAAGAATAAAAACTCCCTTGGATCACCTGGACTCTTCTGAGTTTTTCCTACACAGAAAAGAGAACAACACACAACTTTGCAACTGTGTGGTGGAATAATGAGAGCTGAGGGAAGTTCTTCTGTCTCATCTAACTGTCTGACTACACTCAGAATCAGAAGTTTAATTGTCACTGTTTGGAAAAAAAAAGCAATGTAATTGTAAGTCTGTGCATGTGCCACATTGGAAATATATAAAAGAAGGTAGAAGGTTTAAAACAGAACAAGAAAATGCCTAAAAAACAGTCATATAAAAACCACTCATACAACAGTCAGTTGTTACATTTCTCATTTCAGTGTAATGAACTGTTCAGTCTGATCGTGGCTCTGGGATGGAAGCTGCTTCTGAGTTAGTTTGTCCTGGCCTTGAGGGTCCGGTACCGTCGGCCTGAGGGGAGCAGAACAGGAGCGACCAGGGCGGGATCTGTCTGAGGATGAGCTGTGGCCGCCTGAGGCAGCGATCGTGAAGTTCCTCTGGTGGAAAAGAAAAATAAATGTGGCCCGAGGAGAATAATATCTGCACATATGCAGGCACATACAAATAACCAACTTGTGCTTTTTAGCCAATTTGTGTTTCGGTGTTAAAGCTGATTTCTGGAGACTTAATGACATTTTGCAATCAGTTACATGTATGAAACCTGCACAATCAGCACCTGATAGCATAACAAGTGTTGTCAAAATGCAAAACTTTATAAACAATACAGGGTTTACATTGTCATGAAACCATAAAAAAAGACCATACAGATGATCTCTAAGTAAAAGTAAACACATGCTTTTTCTCATGTTAATCTTGTTTTATGAAAACACGATTGGTGCTTTGCTTGCAGATCAAATTCTCTGATCAAATCCTCCACAGACTGTCAGCTTATTAAACAAGTTTTTGTGTATCTGGCTCTCAGATAAATATTCCCAAACCAGCTCTACTAACTTTGCAAAGCATTCAGGAAGAAACTCCTGCAAAAGTTATGCAGGGAAAGAGAGCAGAAGTAGCAATTGGAGTACAAGACATTACTTCTGCTTATTTGATCATACAAAACCATGGTCTCAGGGTTAAAGAAAGAAAAAGCTACTAAAAATCTCAACTACACTGAATTATTTGTTGCATGTTATACTAATTGTTATTACTGTAGGGCTGATATCTATGGGCCTAGTGCGAATTTCCCTGGTTGGAGTCCAGTTAGAGCCTTTCTGTGTAGAGATTGCATGTTTGCATGTCTCTCTGTATTTGCATCATGATAGACAGGTGAAGTGTCTTAAATGATGCAAAAAAAAAAAAGACAGCCAGACAGATACCCAGACAGTACTTATAACAGTTCATGAAGTCCTGCCAATCCCCCTTGTGCTCGTCCTTCGTCTTCACCCTTTCAACTGAGTCACTCGTGGCTGCAGCATGTCCTGAGGCATCTCCTGGACTTTGCGTTCCTACAGTGTCACCTCCGCTACTCTGGTCCTCCTGAGAAGAACACAAACCAGAGGCAGTGTCACTTACTTCCAGGGATGACAAGAAAAGAAAATACTGCATGCAAAACTACCCAATCCAATAGCACTTCTGATAAAGCCATCCCCAGAGCAAGCGAAAAACACAAATGATGCAAACATGCAGCATAAAGGTATTAGAACAATTGACTAAAACAGTCTACTTTCTGTTACTGCTCAATGATTGAAAACTGTTTGTCCTTTAAAGGCATGATTTGGCATGACTTTTGTTTTTTTCTCCAGTGTCTACATTTAATTTTATTCATCATTTTCTAGTTTCTAATTCTCTCCTCTTTTCCCTGGTCCTCGTGGGCTGGTGTCCTGCATGTTTAAATCTCTCCCAGTTGCAGCACACCTGATTGTAATGAGGGCTCCTTACTGGGCTTTTTGACAAGCTTAATGAAGACATCAACATCAGATTGATGTGTACTGGAGCAGAGAAAGAGAGTTAAAACATGCAGGACTGTGGCCAACAAGGACCGGGGTTGAGTAGTTCCGCATTAGATGTTTCTCTGCTTCAGCAGCACACCTGGATCCCATATTTATGTCATCCTGAAAGCCCAATAACCCTCATGGTAATCAGCTGGGTTGCAACTGAGAGAGACCTAAAACATGCAGGACGCCGAGTTGTAACTCCCAGTCAGTTTTTCCTGTTTTCAAAGCTATTTGCTGTTCTCTCTGGCTCCCCCTGCAGGCAGACCCACATCATTACATACACTGATTTGTCACACAGCAGTCTGGACTGCAACAGGACGCTTTAATTCACGACATGTAAAAACAACAACAACACAGAGACTGAAACAGGATTAATAAATGAATTCTCAATGAAAAACTGCATTAGTTTTATAAAGGGAGTCCCACAAAAAGGAAAAAAAATTCTGGTGGTAAGTGAAAGAATGGCATACATTTTCTTAATCTGTAAATGTTTCCTTCTTGTTTGTTTATTTATTTATTTATTTATTTATTTATTTATTTATTTATTTGCAGATTGCAGATGAACATGCTTTTATGAAAGTTTTGGACTCTTTACAGTCTTCTGCTCACGGATTCTGAGGAGCTGAACTATGCCAAGATTGTGATAGGCTAGATCGAAAAATGTCACATTTTGCATTTCACTGCAAGCAAATCAACGTTGGCATACTGTCCAGGTCCTTTTTTTGTTGAAATTGTCTATGCATTTTTTAAGAGTGTGTTCCACTGACAGTCCAAATACACGATGATCTATATTTGTGTGAATGGAAAAGTCCAAATATCTCCTGGGACTGTAAGAAAACTCCTGCTCACTAGATATTGTCCCTTTTTTTTTTCGTTTTCAATGATTTGTAAATTCCAGAGTGAAAATCTCAGTAAATCTACAATTTATGACCCACTCCGATTAGACACCACACAAAAGCTGTCAGGATCATGTGCATATAACTCAATGGAATTATGTGGAAAGGTTGGCGATGGTAAAATAATAGATATAATTCAACATGTGGGATTTGAGCTTTTGTAAGATGACAAAATGAGCATGACGGTAATGTGTACATCAGAAAGCAATCAAGTAAAGCTTGGGCAAGAAATGCTGTTCTGTTCTGTTCTGTTCTTTCTTAACTTGAAGGCGAATATTTTCAGTTCCAAACAGGTTAAAATGATCTTGTTTTAGTCTCATTAGTCGACATTTTCCTTCACTGCCACCTGTTATCACTTATCGGATCAGACATCGTGCGCTATGACCTTCAAAAATGGTCAATTATTAAGAATTAATATGTTTTTCGTGGAAATTTGTAGTCGTTTAAGTTTCACTCAGGGCGCCGCCATATTGGGAGGTTTGTTTACACCGGAACCGGAAGTATGTCATCACCCGTTCATGTTTCCACCGGCAGATGTCACTGTGACACAACTAGACAGTGACATTTCTACATGAACATATACAGAAAAGCATGTACACTTTCAGCTGAAAAAATAAATAAATGAATAAATAAATAATGTCAGAAACCAGAGAGGGAAACACAAAGACACAAGGCTCAGTCACTGATCTGCTTCAGCACTTTGCCTGGTGGCAGCTCTGAAACGGTGCAGCTCCAAAGTTGAGTGGAAAAGTCTCATGAATCCTCCAGCACAAACGTGCTGCCAGAAAAGTCTCTCCTTTAAAGTAAACGAGGCCTGAAAGAATTTTAACATTTTTCTTTTCTTCTGTTCAGGCAAATTAGATTTTTTTTCAGCATACCTTCTTGACATTAATCAGAATCAAAAGTTTTTTTTTTTCATCATGCAATGTATAATGGTATTGCTCATGACTTCTCCCTGAATACAGGAAGACAAATAAAAATTGAAGTCGAAAAGTAATAAAAATAAATAAATAAAAAAACAACATAAATGTCCAGGGCGCTGTGTGACAGTTCACCGTGTAAAGCTGCAGGTGAGGTAGCTGGGCATGGTGTAGTTAGTCTCTCACTTTGTATGATTCTACACACAGTCTGAAGCTGTGTTTCAGACGTTTTGTGCTTGAATTTACCGTGACACGCCTCCTCCACCATCTGGTATGAAGACACATCATCTACCACCAGGTGACGTTTCTGACGAGGACGGGAGAATTGAACTGCAACATGTAAAACAGGTATGTTGAAAAAAGCCTTCGTGCCTGAACAGAAGAAAAGAGAATATCGAGAAATGATCTAAAGGCATAATGAGCCTAACGAAGTAGAGACCTGAAAGATCTCCCTTCCAGATATGTTTCAGCACTCAATATGTGTCCCATTGAACTCTGGATTTGTCCTCATTTTCTTCTTCTTCTGCTCTCTGCAGGTGTTGTCACAGTAGATTATCTGCCTCCATCTCTCCTACCATGTCTTCCTTCGCTACATTCATGCTTCTTCTCTTCCTGCCTGGCAGCTCCTATACACCCTTTGTCCAATACATCCACTGCCTCTCCTTATTCTCTGTTTTCCTCTTCATCTCCCTTTTCCCTTACTGACATTTTGATGACCCCAAACATATTTCAGTCCTTTTATTTGACTGGATCAACACGGTTCTGCTTGTTGACTTGTGCCATAAAGCCCTCAGACGCTGACAGACGGTCCTGACCTGCCACGCTGTAAAGCTGCTCTTCACACTGTGCAGAATTACAACAAGTAAAATGTTTGCATAACAGCAGCAGAGGGTGAGACTGAGAAACATTTCTGAGCTGCTACAGTATTCGGTCCTTACATCATACTTTCTTATCTTCTTGTGCTTAGAAATGAAACATTTACTCATCTAATTCAATCCATTAGATGAAAGGTCTAATTTCCAATTCAATAAACATGCATGAAATGTTGGACTTTTTAGGATTGTTTGATTTTCTAAAGCGATTTCCTTCCTTACATACACCATGACCTGTGTCTTGACTAAAAATGAAATTACACATAGTATTAGCACAACCAAGCAGGATTCAGGAGTGTATTTCGGGTATATTTACTGTTGAGATAAACAGTAAACAGCGTGTCAGGGTTGGTATGTGTGGGCCAGACTCCATCAACTTTGAAACCGTGTCATTAAAATCTTCATCTTGACTCTGGAAATGCAAGTGTGCATTTTGAAAACAATAATTTGTTTGGGTAAATAGGTTATAATTTCCATTTAACATATAATTTATTCAAGGGGAAAATCGTGTTTGACAGCCTTGCTGCTTGCCTCCTGTTCCCAGTCGCTGCAGGTTGCATAATTCGCACCTGGCATCTTCCAGTCAGCAGACCTGTTATATCCGAGGCCTTCGGATGTAAACTTTATTGGGCTGCAAGATGGATGATGATTAGAGTACCTTTAGTCAGTGACAGCTTTAATTAAAGTTAAAGTTGGATTTATGAGGCTTTTACCTAACAAGACACAACTCAGGCTTTCCTCTTTTTTTTTATTTTTCCCTTTCAAGTTCAGCCTCTGACTGCTTTAATCATACCATACTACGCCACGTATTCACGCAGATAGGAGGCATTAATACTCCTTTCAACAGCTGTCATTTGCAATAATTAGCCCCGCTGCTGCTGGTGAGTGAACAAAACAGCCTGGAAAAATGGACGCCGCTTGGCACGCCGGCCGCAGCGTGATGTATGGCTGAACATTAAACTTGTTTTCATTCTCCTCCACACTCCGTAAATGACTGGAGGGAGGGAGGAGGGGGGTCGAGGGCAGAGAGGGTGAAGAACACATGAAATGAAGGGTGTGGGATTTCTCCCACCTGGGAGGAGTTAAGTGGGGGAAATATGCAGAAATGTGGAAACATAATACTGCAGAGATCAGAGGAACAAGTCGATCAGGTAAAACCCCTGCAGCTGTAATGTTAAACAGAAACTTGAAAAAAAGTTGCTGAATGATTCTATTGAATGGTGTAGATTTTATGTTTGTCAGAGGCATTCTGTTACAGGGACTGATGAAAGGTTCTTCGGCCCAAAGCGTCTTGATTTATTCATTTTTTTAATTAAATTTGATGAATCTGGACCTGAGTTATGTTGCTGCTGTGTATATTTAAGTGATATCTCAGGGAAGAGATCAAACCAAAATTAACAACAAGAAAACAAGTCGACTTATTGAGTAAAACCAGAAAATATGACTGGAAGAAAAAAAAGTTTATTCAAACAGTGTTTTCCTGGTGAATAGCAATAATAATAGTAATAATAATAAATTAATAGATTATTTATTTTAAACAATAATTAAAAAATGAACACAATAAAGGCTTAAGGTGCTTAAAAAGGAGTAGGAGGAATCATAAGCTTATTAAATTCTATGAAAATAAATTATTAATATACGTTTTTCTGTCAGTCATTTGGCTTAATGTAATTTTTTCCCTTTCCCTTTTTTATTTAAATCATATAATTAAGATTTGAAAGAAAGAGACAGACAGACAAGTGAATAAATGTATTAATAAACAGAGTGAGAACACTCAGTGAGCGTTGTAGTCTTCTTCTTCTTGGATGCGATGCTGATATTGATAAAGCATCCGTGCTTACATTAAGTTGAATGGAAGATATGCAGGAAGATACACCACCTAATATTTGGTTGTCGGATGAAAAAGATGAAAAACACACTGAAATAATTCTACACACACACACACACACACACCCTCCACTGCAGCGCTGTCAGTCTGTTAGCTGAAGTCGCTGCTTGTTCGCCTGCAGGTCAGCGTGCACAGAAAAACAATGATCGTTAACGGTGCCTTTAGAAATTGCACTTATTTTTGCTGATGCTGTCTGGCGTTTCTGTATTTTCGCTTTAAACGATCCAACCGGATATCCAGCGGCGTGAGGAGTGAAAGTTGAGAGACTTCGCTGTGAAAAGTTTATTCATGTTTAAAGCGCATTCTTCTCTGTACAGATGTGTGTGGTTTCATGACAATACCAAAAAAAACAAACAACAGCACCCACTGGTGGCCCAACCTGAAAACTACATCATTCTGACGGTGCCTGCTGTTTTCTTGACATCGTTTTCAAAACGCTGCAGTGTAAACGTGAAACTTTCTCTGAAATGATGCATTTCACTTTAAATGTCTTGTCAACGCGACCTTGAATATGTGTGTGTGTGTGTGTGTGTGTGTGTGTGTGTGTGTGTGTGTGTGTTTCTCTGTGTTTGACCTATCCAGGCTGCCTTCGCCCTGATCCAATATGTATCTGCCGCGCTGTGTAATCTAAGAAACTAAACGGACATTTTTGTGATCATTTTTAGACACGAGGACGAAAATGCAGACATCTGGTTCCTCTGTGTTTCAGCCTTCGCGTGTGTGTGAGGCAGACTCTCTCAGTCGTGTTGTAAATGTCACAGAGCCGCTTTGCTGAAGGTTGCTCCCTAATTGAAAATTACATTTGAGTTTCAAGTGGCATTATCTCATTAAATTACAGATTCAGTGTGTGATGATTATTATTCAGTGATGTTTCAAGAGGGCTTCTAAAAGGGGGCTGTGTGTGTGTGTGTGTGTGTGTGTCTGTGTTAGTCAGTCTCCTTTAACTCTTTCTTATCAGAATCACCTTCACATTATCATTTATTCTCCTTTTCAAATATTTTCTCCTGTCGTCCGCCTTTCCACCAGTCTACTACTTCTATTTTTTTTGCCCTTTTCTCTCCTTTCATCTTCATTTCACTCTCAGATGGAAATGAGACCTTTACACAGCGGATGGAGTGAAATAAAGTGAAGGAGAGACAGAGAGAGAAGCAGGAAGCACTGATTTCTCAGCACTTAGACTTTATCGGTGTGTATTTGTGTCTGCTTCCGAGCTCTTACGACCGTGACGTGAGCGCAGTGAAATATTTAGCGCTCCCGGAGGACGGTGAAGTGTGTTCGCCGGGGCCAAGCGTCCACGGAGAGAGAGACAGAAAGAGGAAAAGACAAAGACAGAGAGAGACACTTGAGCTGAAGCGGTAAGCACTGCGGCAGACTGACAGAAGTGATCACAGTCAACAACAGCAGCAGAGGACGGAGGACGGGCGGAGGAGAGACACTGAGGAGGAAACACTGGAAGATGAGTTTGGATTCATGCGTGGGTTTTTTTTTCTTTTCTTTAGTACTGTAGCAGCTTTCTGTTGTAATACAGTGACCCCTAGTGGTCTAATATATGTACTGCAGCTACAGCGGCTCAATACAGTAATTTAAAAAACTCATTTGACTCTTTTGGACACCACTTTCTTTACTGTCCCCGTCGAAACAGTCTGACCCTTGATTGCTGTTAAGTGAATCTAAAATGTAGCAGTGTCTGTCAGGCGAGGCTGCGGCACGTTCAGGACATGGCACGAGCAAACTGCTACCGCTCTGCACAGAAACGCTGCTGAAAACACCGAGCGGTCCACATTAATCTCAGGAACCTCTCAGGACACTCTGGGAAGTTTCACAAACCTCTGACCTGACGGTGCACACGTCCTTGTCCCAGTTATCAAAGAACTTCTCTCACACCACATAAACTCTCAAATCCCCTTGTGCTGTATTTTTAAGAGTAAAAAAAAAAAAGAAAAAAAAAGAAGTCAACAGTGCTGCTCTACCAAGGCCGTGATCCATTTAGCTAAATAGAAAAGCTGAAAGCCCTTGGCCTAATTTTTCTAACTTTCAATAAGATTGCATTCAATTTAAAGGCAGCTTTCAGCACCAAGGACAGCGTGCCGAGAGTTAACAGAGAGTAAAACCAAGACTGAAAATTCTTTATTGAGTTGTGAAACAACAGTGAGTGATATTAAAGATTCAACAGGATTTAAACACAGCAGTTCCAGATCTCAGAGACAAACCCGGGAATCTGACCGAGAGAGAGGTGATGATGAGGAGGAGGTCAAAAATCTCGTCCACTCTGTGAAGATTCAGGCTTTTGATCCAGTTTGTAGACATGATTTTCTTTCATCCACTCAGGGACTGTTCGCAGTGATGCAAACACTTCAACACAGACAGACTCTGAAGCAGATTCTCTCTGCTCTCTTTGTATTTCTACACAAGACAATTTGAGAAAAAGGATTTTTATCTCCTGCACAAAAGGAGGGGTTTAAAATGGCGAAATAAGGTGAAACAATTAAAATAAAGTAAAATATGTGAACATGGCTAAATAAATAAATAAGTAAATAAATATAACAGCTGAGATGACTGAGGAAAAGCTAAAATTGTAAATGAACGAAAAATGAATGAATAAGTAAATAATTACTTTCCCCAGTGTTCCCACTCCGTTACCGTTCCTGAGCCAAACATGGAGTGTCAGTGCAGAAAGAAGGAAAGTGCTTCACGTGACATGACAGAGATACAGCCATAAAGCCCTGATTATTCAGAGGCAACTTTTAAATACTTAAGTACTTTTAAAGTACAGACATATATTGACATACATCTATGTCGGTGGATGTAGAAACATTATCTGCAGTTCAAATTCAAGTTCGATTGTCGTCTTGTCTCATATTATCACAAAGCAACATCTGAATGATTTAGATTAATGTAGCATTTTCTGTTTGTAATTTATTCTGTCAAGAGTCCATTTATTTCATTAATCATATATTCAGGTTTATAATAAATAATCAAAAATGCATCTTAAAGTTCCTTTAAGAAGAGATCCAAATTCTTTGACATATTTTTAAACAATTTTTTCAAAGTAATGCAATAGTTACCTCGTCTAGTAATTAGTTACTTTTAAAGTATTATAAGTCAGTTATTTCTGTGACTTCTTTGTGATCTCCTCCCTCTGAGGCTGCAGACTGCAGCACACCGCTGCACTTGCAGGTCAGGGCCGCTAGAGGGAGGTGTGAGAGTTTCCTGCACAGCTGCAGGCAGCTGCAGGTTTCTCTTGGTCAGAGTCGTTTTCTCCTCAGGAGGGGGGCGTGGGGACTCTGGGGAAGTGAAAGCTCAAAACACAAACCCTGCAGCCCAGAAACACAAGTCACTGCTGGCAGACAGAGAGGAACCTGCCGAGAAGGTAGGATCAGTTTGACGCTCAGAGAAATGAAATGAAAGTGGAACCAGAGAGAAGGAACACAACAGAGTTTATTTATAATAATATCTGGGAAAAGAGTCAAACTGAGTATTTATTTTATGATTTCTAGCTTTAAATGTACATTCTGAATACGATATATTTATCAAAAAGAGGTTATAAAGTCTTCTTGGCATATTTTATAAAGCAGGGGGTCAAAACAGAGCAAATAGAGACCAGTTTGAGAAGAATGGCCCAGAAAAGTAACATGAGAGCAGCACAACTGAGGAATAATCACAACTCCAAATGAAGTGTTTAGTTACTTAAACATTGTTCTGTTTTTGTAAACTGAAAAATACACTATAATGTTCAAATTCATGTCTTAAATCTGCAGGTATTTTAAATTTTGTTGCAAAAATATGCGAAAATAAAGATTTTTTGCAGTTTTTTTGTCAAAGCAGATGGAAGACTAATGTCTTAAACATTGTCATCATCAGAATAAGACATTAAAAACTGTTTTCCATGTTTAAAAAGTAATGTTTGCAGTGTTATCCTTTGTAAAGTGACTGTACGGGCCGGATCAGATCGTGAAACGGGCTGATTTTGGCCTGAAGGTTGTTGGTTTGAAACCCTTATCACACAGTATGTAATAGTTCTGATGTCTTATTTGATACTAAAAATGAGCTTCTTAAAGCTGGAGTAATGCAGCTGTGTGATATTAACAGTTTTCCGTCCCATTCTCCAGCTTGTGCCTCGCAGGCCGCCGTGATGGGGCAGCTGTTCTCGTCCTCGTCGGAGGAGGAGCTCGCTCAGGTGAGGCAGGCGCTCGGCTCGCTCCTCTACGACGCCATGCTGGAAGGAGGAGCCGTGCCTGACCTCCGGGTCGAACACCCACTTCTCCTCACCGGCCACGAGGACGGCCCGGCCCCCCAGGACCGCCTCCGGGAGCAGCTGCAGCAGGTGGAGGACGAGGAAGTAGTTCAGACTTCGTGAATCTGTCGACGTGCCGTTTGAGTCCCGTCCTCTTCTTTCCTCTCCCTACAGCTGCAGAGCGACATGGGGAACAAGGCGCCCACCTACCTCCGCGACCTGATCGGCCGCCTGTCGGCCTTCTCGGAGGAGCCGCGGCTGGCGGGCCTGGTGGGCCTGGCGGTCACCATGGTGATGGACATGGCCTACATGTCGTCCAGACAGTCGTCGGGGGCGAAGGGGAAGGCGGCGGGGTCGTCGTCGTGTCAGGTAGGACGGGATTTATTCCTGCTGTGAATTAGAAATTCTACTGACTTCGTGAATGATCTTATTTCAACATCTGTCTGCGATACATAGGAACTGGAGAGAAGTGAGAGCTTGACGTCACAAAGTGTGGGGAAAAAAGGACAATTAAAGAAGAAACCACAGTTCAGTTACGACAAACAATGAAAAAATATGATCAAAAAAACAGCTTCTAAAGGGTCAATTAAACAAAATCAGAAGATGCGCTAACAAGTCCTCATTTTTTAAATGGATGCACACAGATGCAGCCCAGGAAATGACAACTTTATTCATTTTGCCATCCTGTTAAACCTCGTCTTCCTCTGCGAAGTTGTAAACGGCATCATGTGGACGATCCTGCAGCATTCAGCTCCTGTCGGACCTGTTTCCTCCAGCAGAGAGTGGTGGAGCTGCAGGAGGTGATGGAGGAGTATCTGAAGCGCTGCAGGATCAGCCTGAGCGATAAAAGCCGGCTGATCCAGGACTCGGTCAGACTGGAGGCCCAGCTCAGCCTGACGCTCACCCAGCTCCGGACCTGCCTGCTGGGAGGAGACTGCAGCTCCAGGTGAGAGGAGGAGGACGAGGTTTTTTTCCTTTTTTATGAGAGCAGAGCGCTGACGGCGTGTCCTCCTGCAGGTCTTTGAGATACTGGGCCAGCGCAGCAGCATTTCACACACAGATGTTGATTCATCTGGCGAGAATGGAGGGAAAAGCCGAGCCTGCGTGTGCACGAGCCGCACTGGAGCAATACAGGGAGGACCTCTCACAGATCATACCTGTTTACAGGTAAAAACCCTCTAAATTCTCCCTGACTGATGGCGCATTAGCTAGATAATCCCACCGTAATCAGATAATTGTAGCAGTTTCCCTCTTTGCCACACGAAGCCTTCGACTCGGTGTTGAATCATCAGAGAGACTGGAAGATAATGTCTCCATATGAGCTGCACAGATTGCAGGTTACTGGTTCAGGAGATAATCTGTGTGTCCATTTGGACCGCTAATAGACCAAAGTGACCAAAGTGGGCCACAAATTGGAAAGAATATATATTGATTAGACCTCACGGTAAAAAAATAAAAATAAGTACTCATTCACCGGCCTCTCAGGTTTTCATTGATTTTTTTTTTTTAAGATTGAGACCATGTTAGTCCACAGGACCAATGAAGCCTCCAGCTCAGACCCTCGTTCCACAACATCAAGTGAAAAAGCCAAACTTTGGTTGTGTTTGGGGCGTCTCACTCGCTCTCTCAGAAAACCTCCTCCGGTGTTCTTTATCTCGCCAGAGGCATCCATTAAGCCTGCCTTATCTCCTCCTTCCAGACGTTACAAGCAGCACACGGTGAGTGTGGTGAAGCGTCGAGGAGGCCCGCTGCAGCCGTCCCCCGAGCCGCCAGAGGAGGGCGCTATGACCGGCCTGACGGTGACGGACAGAGAGACGGGAAAGAGTGTGAGCCTCTCTTTATCAGACATGGAGGCAGAAGCAGGTAAAAACGGCTCCGAGGTTCCAGAAAACGTTGTTGGATGATGGAATTAAACGGAGTTGAACTGCACAGGGAGAAGAATTGGACATCTTGACCCCTCCTTGACCTCCTCCCTCAACCTGGACTCCATCACCTCGGAGCAGTACGCCCAGGCCTACCTGGACCACCTCTTCTCCGGTAAAGGCCCCGTGGAGGAGCTGCAGGGCTTCTTCTCTCAGGCCGCCGAGAACCTGAGGACGCTGAGGATCCAGACTGTGGCGTGTAAAGACAAGGCGCACGGCGAGGGAGCGCCTCCGAGAGAGGAGCGGACCGAGCAGAGGGCGGGACGAGAAGAGACGGAGAAGCTGAGCATCGTGGAGACGCAGCCGGAGCAAAACCTCAGCAACAGTGCAGCAAGTGCTTAAAATACCATTTACAGTATCCGTCCTCTGTCTTCTGCTTGGAATTTATTTAAACCGCCTCAAGCTTTTTGCCATTTCCCAATAAAGATGTGTATTTTTGTGTCAGTCTAACTTATTTTGGGTTTGGAAATCTACTGTTTGTCAGCATTTCTGTCATTTCCTTTCCTCCTTCCTTTCTTTTAACCTGTCCAGGTCTTTTTGTAATGCTCAGAAGAGCTTATAAATATAAAGCTCCCCTTGATGACATGGTTTCTTATTTTATTAATTTAGAATACTGATGCATGATGTTGGTGGACCTGACAGAGAGAGTAAACATACCACGACCCTTCAGTTAGAACCAACGCTCCAGACGGCCGGCTGCTTCACCGGCACAGAGATATAACGGAGAGCATCCTGCGGACTTCTGTTGAGAACACCGCTGGCAGTGATCTGGGACGTACAAGCTGAGGATCCAGGTACCAAATTACAAACCAGGGCATCGGGAGAAACCTAATGCAGATAGCCATTAGTCACAAGGCGGCCGAGTTCACATGCAGAACATGAGGAGTGATTAAAGATCAGCGAGATCATGCAAATGTGACCTCTGACCTCTGAGATGATCCCAAGCAGGCCAGAGAGGCCTGGCAAGCTAAGAAATTTCATTACTTGTCTTTTTAAAAGTTGAAATTCTTTTCTGGCCATTTGTTGAGGACTTTTTATTTTTTGGTGTTCAAACAATTCATATCTTTTTTTTTTTTTTGTGTAAACGACCAGTTCCAGCTGTTTCAGCCGACTGCTTTATCCTCTTAAGCTATTGTAGGAGTTTTGACTGTTTTTGTGTTTAGGTTTTTGTTGTTTTTTGGAGTTTCCAGATATTTCTTCCATTTTCTTTTCATCTCTTGTAGTTTTTAGCTACTTTAGAGGATCTGTTTTTTTTTTTGCTTTTTTTTTTTTTTTTATCTATTGTTGCTGCCTCAATGTTTTTTCAAGTTTTTTCACCCATTTTTATTCAATAAAAACTTTTCTAGCCATGACTTATGAGCTGTTTTGAAAAGTCATGGGTTGCAGACTCTTTGTCCAGGAGAACTATGGAACTAACAAAGGCTGCAGTTGCAAAACAAAATTCAAACTCTTCCAAACAAATCAACAAATCGAGAAAAAGGCAAATACATCAACATGTTTGAGGCCACTGCAATACCTACAACCTGTTGGAATATTGGACCACAAAGAATTACAGCACTCCGTGTAGGGAGGTCCACAAAACAGGAGAAATGGGTTAAAAAAATTAGCAGTGACCCTCTGTGAGGTCTGATGATAAAGCTGTGTCAAACATAAGGCCCGTGGGCCAAAACTGCAACAGCACAAGGCACTACACAAGCAGACTGACCACCAGAACGCAGTGGACGGGCCATTATATACCACAGCCAGCAGGTGACGACTATCACACAATCAGGCACAGGTGAAACAGAAATTAGTTTTAGTGCACTTTTTTCCAAGTATCTGCAGTTCAAAACATATTTATTAACGTACACATTTTTATTCCATCAGGCTTACTGTCTTTGGTTTAGTGGCCATGTGGGACAAAATTCAACATTATTAGTTTGATGAAAGGGGAAAATTTCATAGCTTTCTTTCTTTTATTCCAATAAAACTTCTCTTTAAAGGTCACAGATGACCAGTCGAACACTTGCACAGGGTCATTTTATTTTCCCTTGTTGATTGTCAGGGGAAGCGCATGCTCTGAAGGGTGAAAATGAGAGGACAAATGGCACTTTTCCCCAAGTGTTTTTCTCTCCGAAAGGTTGAAAAGATGCTTTCTGTCTGAGTATGATGCTGCGTGATGCATCAGGTGGGCGAGCGGCGCAGGAAGCAGCTCTTATGTGGCGTCGCTACGCCACTGTGTGAATGTCAAGGAGAGAGAGAGAGAGAGACAGAGTGTGTGTGTGTGTGTGTGTGTGTGTGTGTGTGTGTGTGTGTGTGTGTGTGTGCGTGTGCATGCCTGCATGTCTGCTGGAGAAAAAAATCCAAGCAAGTGTGAATTACGACTTGTGAGAATTCAAATGGGAGTGATTGTGTGTGTCGTAGAATTGAGCAGTGTTGCTAAAATCAACATTCACGTCTCTGTTTGGTTCCATTTAAGTTTTCTCTTCTATATTCTTCCTTCATCTTGTCGTGATTCTTCGTCTATTGAATCCGTTCACTTTATATCAACCTTTGTGACGCATCCGACGTTTCTCTACACATCAAGTTTCTACTATAAAAAGATATTGATGGAATCTGCAGATATGGAAGCACATGCACCACTTTAGCTTCTCTGTAGTCACAAAAATGTATGGAAATAAATACTTTATTTTCATTTGATTTGATTGCTTGTCCCTTTCAGGGACCTTTCAGGGTGCTGGTGCGAATCCCAGCTGCTTATGAGTGAGGGCAGGGTATACCGGGGGGGGGGGGTCACGCCAACCGAAATGTTCAAAGCAGGAATCCAAACACATTTCAGTTCAGGGGGTCAGATACAGCTCATTTTTATATTAAGACCAGTAACATACTGGGTCAATAACCGTTAAATTTAAGTCTTACAGTTTGTCTTTGGAGTGTTGCCAAAAAAAGTTACACCGACAACGTTTTCAAAAAGTTGTGTTTTCAGCAGCTCCAAGCTGTGGAGTAAACGGAACCCCGAATGCAACTAAACCTCTCTATTTTCTCTTAAAAGTAGGATCCTTCCTCTTAAAAAGATGTTTTTTGTTTTTTTTTTCCACTCACAGGTACTTTGGATGTAACACTGGTGAAACCTGTTTACTGCTGCTTCACATTCGTCCAGTTTCCAATTAGCTTCTAATGCATGTTTCTGAAGCGTGGGAGGAAAGTGGAGAATCCACAGGGAGAACATGTAAACTGAAGGAGGAGCCCTGAAGCTCCAGCTGGAGTGAATCACATGACGGCTTCTGCTCTGTGAAGTGACGCCTGATGTTTCATACATGGACCACAAAACTGGAGAAGAGGGGCGTCTGTGTGAGCACAGCACATGCAGGGGCACTGAGAGAGAAAGTGTGTGTGTGTGTGTGTGTGTGT
Source organism: Salarias fasciatus (assembly GCF_902148845.1). NCBI lineage: Eukaryota > Metazoa > Chordata > Actinopteri > Blenniiformes > Blenniidae > Salarias > Salarias fasciatus. Next base: position 5,542,087 of record NC_043757.1, read on the forward strand.
GTGTGTGTGTGTGTGTGTGTGTGTGTGTGTGTGTGTGTGTGTGTGTGTTCATGTCATCGCACAGACACACACGTGTGCGTATTTGTGTAAATGAGAGTACATTGACATGTTGCTTCTCCTCTCCCTAATCCCTGAGTAAGAGTGTTTGTGAGTGCTATTCAGTGTGTGTGTGTGTGTGTGTGCGTGTGTGTGTGTGTGTGTGTGAATGCTGCATTGGGTTGTTGTTGTGAAAGCGTTGCCACGGCAACCGAGAATTGCCACAGTAACTCGCCATCATCACATCGCCCACAGCCTCTCAGGAGAGAACAGTCGCTGACACAGAGTAACCTGCTGTCGACTGTGTGTGTGTGTGTGTGTGTGTGTGTGTGTGGTGTGTGTGTGTTTCTGTATGTGTGTGTTTGTGTGCTTGTGGCATTGGTGTGTGTGCGTGCGTGCGTGTGCGTGTGTGTGTGGGTGGGTGTCTTGAAGTCAAAGAGAGGCCGATTCAGTGATCAACTTCTGCCAAGGGAAAGCGTGAAAGACAAGAAAGTGAGCCGAGAGAGAGAGAGAGAGTGAGAGAGAGAGAGAGAGAGAGAGAGAGAGAGAGAGAAAGAAAGAGAGAGAGAGAGAGAGAAAGAAAGAGAGAGAGAGAGCGATGGAGAGTGGGGAGAGGAGGAGGAAGTGACAGACTGATGGAACAAGAGAAGAAAGCAGAGAAAACACAGATGCACCAGGAGGTGAGAGAGGAGAGGATGAAGAGTGACAGAAAATATGATGCAAATTAATGTTAAATTACACAAAACAGTGACTTCAATAAATATTGCCTGTACATCCACAATCAGGGCTTATTTATTCTATTTAATGAGCCTGTTTTTTATTGGAAATATTTACAGTGAAACAGTGTCCCTGTTCAGAATGGATCATTACTCTGTCTGGTCAGAATTTGCTTATTTGGGCTGTGACTTTGCCACATTAACTCGGATTTTATTCCGACCTTATTTTATCAGAAGATGCACAGTGGTGATTTGATTAGTTTCTTTCAGTCTGAGTCCTTCTCAGATAAAAGACGCGCAATCGCGTGAAATCACTGGTCTTTGTATGCTGTAAACCAGGAGCTGTTCCTGCTGAGTGGCCTTTGTTACCACCATCAGCTGAAGATCATCTGATAAGGTCAGAAATTTAACATTCGCCATCTCACTGAACTGCATTGCACCAATAGTTCACAGATTCCCAGGGAAGTGAAACTCTGGGCCACGTCCTCATTCCGCGCTCCCCACCAAACCGAGCCGTTTCCTGTCGTTAAACGCTACTCAGCACGATAGATTCTTGTTCATTGACTTCCTGAAGGCTCCAGCAGGGGACGGAGATGACGTACTGAAGTTGCATTTCTCTGTGTGTTAAAATAACTTGTTTCCACGTCCGATACTTTCAACCTCACGGAGAAGAAAGCAACCCACTTACCCACTAACCTCTGGGACACCACGGCGCTGGAGGATCAATATCTACACTGTAGTTACTATTTTCAGATGAATGTGTGTTTTTTTTTTATATCAATGACAGAGAAAGTTGGATCATGGAGGAAGTGCAGGTTCAGAATCAGCTGATTTAACGACACGTCATCCACCATAAAAACATACAAAAACAATGCTCATAGGAAAGAACACTGTTTCCATCCTATGCAGTCTGTCTCAGTTGGCATTTATAAGCACCGACTCAAATACCAAAGCAGCTTTACACGCTGTTTTCAGCTTTTTGATGACTTTGGCTTCTTGTCTGAAATGTGTGACGTCTCCAGAAATGTGCTCATTCATGTCTCTGGCGTCCGTCAGATGGGAAGTTTGTACTGCTGTCATATGCTAAACACAAAGCTAATGCAAGCAGCCGGCTCATTAAGCCCGGCAACACAGGAGGGAACAGCTTGCTGGGCTCCGTCCAGCAGCAACACAATCAGCCTACAAGCACCTCCGAAGCGCACCAATTAAAGGTTTGCGTGTTGTATTTAATCCAGCATCACCCGGCAGCTTTTGGAAAAGAAAGAAAGAAAAAAAAAAAAAGCTGATGTGAGCAGAAATGTGCCGGCAGAAAACCAAAAGTGAGTTAAAACACTGCGTTTGATCTGAACGCCATCCTTTATCCGTCATCGCCGTAGAAAAAAATATTGACTCGTGCAAGTAGGAGAGTTAAATAAGACTTAATGTGAAAGCGGCACCTCGGCGGTTGCGTATGTTTTAGCCCATTAATTCCAAATTGCACACGCTTTAAGCTATTGCAGAACCATATAGACTCCCAGATTGATTTCCCTCCTCCAAGGCAACCGTTGGATTCAACTCATTTCCCCAATGGAAAATTAATTTCCACTGACGTGGAACTTGCTTGATATAGATAATCAATCACAGTGAAAGTTTTATTTATCAAAAGGTCCATTCTTGTCAGCTCTGTGTGGGGTCCAGTGGTGTTCCTATAGAAGCTTTACAGTCCTGGGATTTAAGAATCATTTTCTGAAGGTAGCAAAGTATATTATAATGTCACAAAAATAAATTAGAGTGGGAGTCACTTGGCTTTCTTTGTTTAATTAAAATGCATAGTATCTTATGAATGCAGCTTGTTTGGGCAGCTGACTGACATACAGGAAGTGAAAGGAGCAAATTGCATTATATAGCCTTCCTTATCGCATCCGGACAGCTTTCGGGCAGGCCGAGTTTAAAACAATGATTCTGTAAGCCGAACAAACGGTTTGAATGAGGATGAATGCAGCTAAAAAGTTTATGTTCAAGTGTTGTCATCAAAAGTGAATGTTCTTCTAGGTTGCCTGTTGGATGGTGTTTTGGTGAAAAATGCATTTATACATGTTTTCTTACACACACACACTGTAAAGTTCAAGCTGTGGTATTTGCTTGACATTTAATTGTGATCCGCTCCGTGTGTGAAACACCTGCTTGAACATGGTTAGCATGAACACACGCAACACTGCCTTCCTGTCTGAGTGAGGCTTTCCCTTTAAAGCAATCTACACAAAGCGACTCTTTATTTATGTCCTCAAAATATAGCCGAGCTGAGTCAGAAATGTGGAAGTTTGCAGGTAAAAGCGACAAAGCAGTGAGTGTCAGTGCCTAATGATGATGTGTGTGCCGGTGCCTGTGAATGTCAGTGTGTGTCGGTCACAGTTGACTCCTCGGTGATAGTCTCATTAATAAAAACTAACCCAGTGGCCTGCAGTCATCCCTCTTCAGCGCTCATTTTTCTGCAGCTGACAGTTCTGCCTCACAGTGAATGGACAGTAGGTTCCAAGAATAGCTCCATGTTTACTGAGTTTTTTTTTTGGTTTGTTTTGTTTTCATTCATTTTAAAATGAGATTTGAGGAATGGGATTTATAAAAATGCTCTGTCGTCCACAGATTAAATTAATTAATGCTTCATAGCGGAAACAGGAGAAACCTCGTTACAGCTGCAGTTCAAAACAATCTGCTTGGTCTCTGCTGACCGTTTGGCCCTTAAACTCTATTAAGAAGTCTGCGCACCAGTCTGGCACTTGTTGTTATTCCAGTGCCGACTCAGCTGTCATCCCCAACCTCCAGACAGGACAGAATAATGTCTGACTCAGACAGAAATGAGGCGTAAGGAATATAGAGAAATGTATGGAGGAGTGTATGTGCTCAAAATCAGCGTCTAGACAGTGAAATAATTCATGCTGGAGGAGTATGAAGGTAAAATCAATGCACTTTTCCCAGAGTGGCATCGCTACGATGCAGTGTGGACATGTACGCATATACACGACTCTGTCCTCCTTCCAGCTCAATGTTACGTGAGCGTATTGTCTGTGACTGTCAGCCGAAGCCTCCATACTTCCTTACCTGAACGCGCAGAGATGACCGGACGTTGACAGACTCCTTTAACTCGAGGCGAAACAGCATCTTCCCAAAAATATCTCAGCAGTCCGTTCACGGACGCTCCAAGCCCAGCAGGTGTTTTCAGGAAATTATCTTCATTAAAACATTGCTCGCTGAAGCGTCTCATCGATAACACAAGCTTCGTATAAAAACTTAAATATCTGAAAACAAACGATTCAAGTGTGAAATGAGACAAAATAGCGTCACAAATTTGTGGATTAAAAGGGTGTATGTCGAGAAAAACCTTTATGATGAAGCAAGGAAATGTGTACTCAACATAAAATGACTTTGAAAAACAATAAAAAGACATTAATGTAATGTTATAAAGGTCATCATGTAATATTTTGCTGTCTACAAGCGTCAGGAAACTTTATGATGAAGTGAAATCTGAAGAGGAATTTATATCAGTCTCCACCATTACAAAACCTTTTTACAGTGTTGTCAAGGAAACTAGAGATGCAGATTTTATTAATTTCCTCGCTGCCGTCTTGCTGAAGCATTTCTGAAGGTACCTGCAGCAAACAGGAGCAGCGCCTCAATGTTTTATCAGGGCGCGCGTGCTAACTATAACAAACAGACGGTAAGGAATGCGGCAAATGTCAAAACTTTCTCGGAAAAAGTCTTTGGCACTTTGAATAGCACCCCGTAACTTTTTGTTTTAATGTAAAGGCTTTGTTGGAAACACTGACAGACAGCCTAAACAAAGAGGAGCGAGCAGTCTGCAGAAAATCAGCCTGTCTCCCGCTAATGTGTACCGTTTGACAGCCAGTGAAGGCTTTCTGAGAGTGTAGGCTTTATTCTGCATTCCACACACACACACACACACACACACACACACACACACACACACACACACACACACACACACACACACCACCATAAATCCACAGGCGTACAGCAGCATGCTAACCTTCAATCAAGGGCTGCCCTGATGAGAGCCTGTCAGAAATTAAATGTGACATGAGGAGGGTTTAGCCTGACGCAGCAGCAGTAAAGCAATAAAAAGAGTCATATTTAATACCTGTTTACAAAAAATGGCCTCAAACATCCTGAGGTTTTTGGTCTGTTTCACTCATGCACAAACATCTGTGTTGTTCAGGGTTGCTGTACACTGAGTCGAATCCCAGGCTGTCTTCACTCAAGACAATAACAACCACATGTAGTTTTCTAAACGAGCAATCAACCCTCAAATGCATATTATTGATCTGTGGGAGAAAATCAGAGTAACTGCAGAAAAACCGTGCACAAACAAGGAGAACATGCAAACTCCACACAGAAAGGCTCTGATCCCACACTGGACCAACTGTGTCCTGCTTGACACGGCCTCGTCTGCACCCTGCAAACATAAAAACAGGAGATCTCACCAAAGACTTTATTATTTCTCAGAGCTGGATTGCAGATCAATCTGTTTTTAATAAAATGAAAAATACAACTCTTCTGAACAGGTAGAGGGAGAAACAGTAACAGGAGAAATCCATCACTCTGCACACTGCGAATGGGTTCGATCCATCACAGAGAAAAAGTACCGGGAAAAGAGAAAACTGAACATAACTCATTTATTTATCAGCTGTTATATGACAAGCAAGGCTTTCTAACTCATTATAAATGGAACTTCCATATAAAGTTTGATTTTGATTTTAAAAAGCTTTGCAGCAACTTCTTTTGTTGCACTGTAACCCTTCAGAAAGAAGATGAATTTAGTCTCATTTGCAGAAATTTTAAGCTCTTTCCATGTGAAGTCCAGAGGATCAGTATTATTTGTTGATCATTCACATTAACATTTAAAAACAAAATATTCGTGTTGAGAACAGACATGGTGTCAAAGTGGTTTTCTTTCTGAAGTTGAAAGAGCTTTGAGAGAATCATTGACTGTTGAATAGTGGGAGCCAAGGGGGTCTTTATGGCATTGCTGTGCTTCTCAAAGTGCCCTGCGGGGGTGCCAGAGCGCTTCGGGGTGAGGCAGAAGTCTGCTTTCTTAACAACAGCACTTGTTACCATTTATTTTTGTGAAGAAACTTGTTGGCACAATGAAGATGAATGAAAATTCTAAAACATGATGTGTGACGTCTGCAGGGTACAGGAACCCCTGTGAGAAGCACCGTTAGAACCTGGGAGAACCCCTGTGGACCACAAACAGACACAACAGCAAAGCAACACCGAAAAGTGCATGAATGCACAACAGAAGGGAAACCAGACCAAATGATGCCAAGATGAACCGTTTAGGTCAATTAGATAGAAATCTCTAATTGAATTTATGGAGATTTTAGGCATTAGATGGAAAGGTGAATTTATAATATCGATAAGTGCCCAGTGCCTCCTACGGGGGTTTTCAGTCAGCCGTGAGAGAATCAAAGTTTACCAGCGACATGAAATGAATTCTGTAGTAACAGAAAGGAAAAGAATGGAGAATATTACAGACAGAGAGGAAAACAATAGGAAGGAATCAATTAAATCGGCTTTATACTGAGAATGTAGTTATTTTCAGTTGTAATTGTTTGGTTTGGTGAAAATGTAGACATTTTCATCACATGTACTCTGCACATGCTTGTTCTCGCTCCAATGCCTGGAATTATTTTATAGAAAGCACCAGTTTGTGCACCAGATTTGCAATAAACCAAAGAAAGTGAGTTACTCCTGAAACCTATAGCGCTACAACAGCTCATGCATATTTATAAAATCTCCTGCAAAGCAAAGGGCACATTTATAAAACATTCAATTCTCACTGGTGCTTTTTCGCCCCTCCTTTGGTACATTAAAATTAACATTTCCTTTATTGAGAATCAATTTATTATGTTCTGGGGTGATACGTAAATAAAACAAGAAATAAACAGGCAGAATTAATTAGTGGTGAAGCCGCTGTCACTTCGTCATCGACACAATGCCGAAACACAGCAGATGACAGTTAATCACATGTCGGCCATTCAAGCAAATGTCAACTTCATCATCAACATTCTGGACATGTGAAAGAAAATGGATGCTTGCATGCACGGGTGGCTGAGTGTAAGCTGAGGAGAGCGGACGCACTGTGAAGAGCTTGCCGCCGCTCCCGTTTACCTCCGCTCAGTGTAAACGCTAATGGAAATTTGCATAATAATTAAGCTTTTGTATTGAAATCTTTTCAGTGCAGATTGGATTTAACACACACTCTCATGAACACACTTGGCAGCACTTGAGAGGGCATTACAATGACTTCAAGCTCACAAAAGAAGGTTGAGCTCCTGTTATGAACTGATGGAGAAAGACTTTCTCTTACACACACATTCTAACTTTTGTCACTTGTGAGGTCCGCTTGGTTTGCTTGTACTTGTGAGGACCACCGAAAGTTTAAACATAATTACTCAAAATTAACATCTGAATGGACTTTGGGATCACATGATGTTTAAACACAAGAACAATCACACACTAATACACACACACTCTAACATATGATTATTGGCTTAAAGTTTTGGGTTACAGGTCTTCAAATTTGCCTCCTCTTAATGTTTTGTTTGCTGTTTCTGGACGAGCAGAAAGGGCGAAACAGACTCTTGTTCTAGCAAAGCTTTAACATTATTTCTTCTTATTTTAATGCTGTTTTTAATCCTTATGTTTGAATATATTTTATAATCCTAATTGCTGAAGACGAAGACCCTTAATGGCTTTGACTTAGTGTATTTCCTTGATTTATTTGTAAAGTACCAAGAAATGCCTTATGACTAAATGGTGATTTATAAATAAATAAATTTGCTATGCCTTGTATATTATTTAATGAGGACCAGGCAAAAAGACTAAGTGAGGACTACTAGTTGTACATTAGACACACAAAAACAACATTTCTGGGTTTGGGACTGCACAGTTAACTGATACGTTTTGATTTTAGGAAATATCAAAAGAAAAAGATTATGTTAACTTATTTTCAGATTTAGAGGGGATCATGTTGAAGAGGACCGGAAAAAATGTTCTGATCACACACATGTACGCACACGAAAGAAAGCCAGTGGACGCAGAGGTCTCTGAAACAGGGTATCCCAAACTTTATTTTACTGGTTTTATCAGAAGTACCATGTACCATGGAGAGCAGTCACAGTTAGTGGCAACACACGTACGACAACGTTCCTCCTATCAATTGGTGTTCAACAAAAATTAATTAGAAAGTAAAAGAAAATTAATAAACACACGCACACACACAGAGGAACAGCAGCTAAAAAAAAAAAATCAAATCAAAAAAACAAGTCTTCATTGTTACAAACATTTTAGCTGTTACGGTTATTGTTCCATTAAAAAACACACCAAATCAAACTAACAAACATGAACTTCCCGACCAAACCCTAAAGGATAGAGAGGGAAAGAAAGGCTGGAGGGCGGGGAAAAAAAAAGAGAAGAGACATGGACAAAGATGTGTTGGAGAAAAGGACGGATTAAGAAAAAAAAAAGATGAGAAGCGAGGGATTTAACAACCGAGGAAAATGACAGACGGTTCTGAATGAGACAGATGGCGACTTCAATACAGAGAAATGATCCTTCCAGAGAAAGTCGGACAGATGGCGACACGGGGAGGAGAAATATTGTGCGTAACTTCTGAGGGATGAAACACAGGTGATCACGAGCCGGCGTGGCGACGCTGACGTACGCCAGGCGGACAGACAGGCGGCCAGTCGGAATACAGGTGGGAAAACACTGACAGGCGCCCGTTCCAAACACCCCGACTGAATAACAGAACCGGACGAGTGACTGGAGTGGAGGAGGGGAGGGGGGGAGGAGAAAGTCAATGGACGAGAAGAAGAAACGAGCAATGCTGGGACAGAGAAACAAGCTTCAAGCAAACTTCTCCAAAAAGGCAATATATGTCATTCTTGAGTGTAGTGAGTGTTTTTTCCTTTAAATAAATATGTAGAATTAATTCTCTATGGTTAGCGTGATGGCCATATAGTCCACCTCACCTATAACACTGTACAGTATATACACGATATTACTATTATATCTTTAATGACAAAATAACCTTTAGATGTACATACAGTATTCTTTCATCCTCTGTCAGAGAATACAGCCACGGTATTTAGAAGTAGCAAGCAGTGTCTTATTATTTTGTACAAATAACCCATGCAACTCCCATATAGTTTATTTAAGATACATAACTCCTGTAGGATCTCAGCTCTCATTCAATAACAGCAGATATTGCCTTTTTTAAAACCAAAAGTAAAAGAAAAAAAAAAGTGCAAGTTACTCCGAAACTAAAGAGGTTGCATCTCTGTTTAAATTAAGAAAAACAAAACAAAACAAAACAAAGCGTTGTTAAGCTCTACCAACGTTACAGAGAACGTAACCGAACATGTGAACTGAAAACCTGAATCTGTACAACATTCAGACCATTTCTTTAGTCAACACCAGGGGAATGGGATACGATTCTCTAGAACTATATACAGACATGTTATCATTCATGCACAGTGTCAACAAGTAGCACATTGACATTCCCAAAGTATGGAAAACATGGCATAGGGAGACGGAAAGGGGGGTGGGGGGAGAAACGGGGAGAGGGATACATAAGAAAAGGGATCGCTGCTCGCTTTGGTTACTTTGGCAGCAGAGAGACGGAGAAAGAAAGACAGAGAGAGAGGGTGAAGAGAGACACAGAGGGACAGATAAGACACCAGAACAATACACATGCTGGGCAGGAGGAGTCCATTTCTGTCTCACTGACCCAGAAATCAATGTATGGCTGTAACTTCATGTTTTTTTTTGTCATTTTTTTCTTTTCCTCCTTCTTCTCTCCACCAACATCCTTCGTACTCATTAAGCGTGACTTTAAGGGTAGAGAGTAGCTCTGGTTATCGTGTCTTTCCTCGGCGTGACACCGCCCGGCTCGTACCGGCGGGGGTGTTTCTGTCCCTTCCTTTTCGCGCCTCTTGTTTGTCTGTCTGGCGTTGCGTTTGTTTATTCCTCGCTCTGTCGGACGGACAGTCAGTCAAGGAGCGAACGAGGCAACAGGAATTAAAGGAAACATCCTCCACCTTTTGCACTAGAAGCAACATCGTCAATGATTCACAACTGATTAACACCACTGTTTGTTTTTTCTTCTCTTTTTACATCAGGTACATCATTATTATTGTGTAAATCAGTCAAAAAACAAAAACAAAACAACTGTTGTTTACATCAGAAGCAAGTCTCATGAAACAACTTGGTAGCCGTTCCACATAAGCGACAAAAACCAGTGCAATGCTTCTCCTTCATTTAAAACGCTGCCCGCTTGTTCTTCAGCCCCCACCAGCAACGAATAAAAGGAACCCAGACGACTGTAATCTACAGCTCACTCCTCCTGCTCGTCACATCTATGTACAGCAGTGAATTTGCTAACCTCTGAAGTCCAAACCAAAGCAGGAAGTTAAAAGTTAAATGCTATTGCGGGTTTTTGCGAGTTGCTTAAGAAAGAGAGCCAGCGTTGCCAGGTGGAACACTAGTTTTTTTTTTCAGGGGGAAATTATCATATCAAGTCTAAAATTGTGCTACAATCAAATTATAGTCAGTCTATGTGAGGAATGAGGGTAGGACTGGGAGAACTCATTGGAAATATAGTTATTTCACCAACAATTGATTAATTGACATGCATGTGTGAGAGATTTTGCAATAATACATTTAAAAAAACAATTTCAAATGAAAACTGTCTGATTGTTACAAGTCACCACTCATTTCAAATGTGCTCATATCTCATGCTCCAGCCAATCACAGTCAATTACAAATATGTCGCATTGGATTAAGAAACCGTCAAATCATCTGGGATTATTGATCACACATCATACAGCAGGCCAGATTATTATACGGATATGATATAATTTATTGTTCACCTGGCAGCGCTGGTTGTTTAGCTTCCCTTCTACTTAATCTGACCTCAGCGTCGCGTCAGACGAGCTTCGGGTCGCAGTCGACACGCTGGGGGAGGCGGTGCAGCGCAAATCAATATAGCTTCTGGAAAATATTGTGCAACAAATTAGTTTTGATGCAAACTACTACTTTACTGCAAGCATTTCATTCCTGCGCACTGACATTTTTTTTTTTTTTTGCGCAAGCTAGCAAGTTTTTTGTTTTCGCTTTGTTTTTCTTTACAGTGTACAAACCTTCAGCTCCATGCCAGTGAAGAGACAAATACATACAAATTTAAATAGAAAGATTCAGGTTAGGTTAAAACAACATCAAGGCTTTTTTTTTTTTAAATATCTTTTTTTTTCCTTCTTCAGATTGTTAATGAAATATGAATATTTGGCATTTTAAGAAATATCCATTGGTTAGAAAACCCTTTACAGTTTGGACTGCAAATATTAACTTTATGATAGAAAGATTTCCCTTTGGCAAAACAGGGGTAAACTGCCACTCCAAGGCCTTCACACGAGAACAGCGGCTCCAGGGGAGAACCTCACGTTGTGCTGAGTTTGGCAAATGCAAGTCGTGCTGCAGCTCATCACGTTTTAAACCAACGTATAATCGCCAAAGCTCTTTTAAAACCGAGAGTTAAGAGCAGTGAGGCATTAATCTCAGTTGCATATCGAGTTACTGAACCTCTCTGTAGCGTCACGTAGCCAAATATCCACCGGAGAATCAGACTGAATGAAAGACTCCAGTGAAGTTTGAAGTGATTCCTCCTCATGCGCTGGATTTGCCGAACTCAACCAATCTGGGGCTCTGCGCGGCTCGGCGCTCTCACAGGGGTTAAGAGCTGTCTTGACAGAATACTTGCCAAGTCTAAAATGGATTACATCTAGCCTAGATCTCAGTTCACAGATGACATTTAAAGGATTAGTTCATACATTTAAAAAAAACAAATCTGACCAATTTAGTTGCTTACAGTAAGAGCCATTCGACAAATAATGGACTACAGAAACTACCTGGCTAGGTTTATCTGAATGAGTAAAGTAGTTAACAGTCTGAAGTCTAAACCTCTGAAAGGATTTACACTTTACACATTAAAAAGAAAAAAAAAAAGGCTTCATTTTTGTCAGTTGAAACATTATCATCCATTTAAATGGCCGATTATCAGCTGTTTTCACCTCCCAGCGTTGGGCCAACAGGTTCGGTCCACTGGGAACTGGAACGGCTAAAAGAACCATGAGGGCAGCTTACGGTGAAGTGTGAGGTAGTGTGTCTAGTGGGAAGGTCTGTGTAGTGGGGAGGTTGGGGAACACTGATCAAGTCCCATTTAAAGACGTTTCCAACATCAAATTGTCTCGACATGTTGAATAATCTTTACACGAGGAAACACAACGGGTCCAACAGCCCATAGTTTTCTTTTCGTCTTTCAATACAGTTGATAACGGCCATTTAGAGGGCTGATAACACTCAGAGAAATGTGTCTTTTTTTAATAATATTGTTTTTGTAATACTGAATCATGAAAGAAGTTTCCAGACAGCTGCTGTCTGATAATGTCAGTTTTTGCGATGAGGATCAAGTGACTGTTTATTGAGGAAGAAACATGTTTTCGGATCAAATTATTAGCAGACAGCACATGTAGTGTTTTACAGCCTTCAGTTCAGCCCTGGTCCACGAGGGCCACGCTTCATGTTTTCAACCTCTCTCTGTTCCTAAACACCAGACCGGGACGACGGGCTTCCCATCCGGCTTCCTGCCGAGCGCGATTATGACACTTTCCTCGGACTCAGGTGTGTTGAAGCTGGGAGACGTCCAAACCGAATCAGCGCGGCCCGCCGGGAGCCGTTTTCAACACCTCTGTTTCAAAGTGTTGACAGATAATTTTAATGGAGCCCGTCTCCTGCCTGCTCGTGGTGAATTTCAAGATCAAAGCACGGACATGTTATGTTGCCGAAAAACCAAATGAAACGAAATATGAGATCAGATATTTCGCCATTTGTGTCGTTCATGCTTTTAATCAAAAGGATGAACAGCATCTAATGAGTTCTGAGTGATTTAATCATTTCCAGACTCTCACCAGCCGTAGAGCCACTTTATGGTTCAATATAATTACATTAAATTTAAAAGAAACACCGACTGTGGACCAGGAAACAAAAAAGCGACTGTTAATTGATCAGAAGTACTGTTCTAAACATTGTTTTGCGTTTGGGACATGTTTCTACACACCTATTCGAATGCTAAAATGAAACATATTACCGAAACTGAATGATTGTGGTTGCTGGAACTGATTCTTTTTGGGTTAGAGCCGTGGCGATGCTGCGCGGAGGCTCGTGGTTTCAGGCGTGAGAGTGAGCCGAGAGGACACAGCGTGGACGTTCTGTTTCTGGATCGAGCTGACTGCACACTTTGAAGAAGTCGTCGTAATTAGTTAGGGGGGAAAAAAAGGTCGCAGCCTGGCTGGACCGCGCACTTCGGATCAGCAGGTCACTTATTTTTGGATGTAATTACAGATACTGGCCTGATGACGAAGAGGTGTAGCTGCTTTTTCACATCCGCTGATGCCACAGTAAAGCAAAGCCGACGTGTGAAGTGATATAAACCCCTGTTAAACATCCCCCTAAAGACCAATCTACCCGAGAGTCATGAATCGAGGGTCAGGGTTAGGGATTAGTGGTTGTTTCTTACAAAGCCCTTGAGGATTTTGATTGGTCCGCTGACCAGCCAGGGGGAGGTGCTTAAGACACACAGGGATCTGGAGCGAAGCTGTTAAGTCGAGGAGAGACGGATGATCACAGGAACAAGTGAAGAGACGGCTTACAGGCTTCACGGAGGATGACGCCCAAACTGAGACCCACGATCAGAAAAGAACAAACACAGAAGAGTAACCTAGATATTTATGCAATGGTAATAGCGTCGCAAACAGTTTTTAACAGTAGAGTGGCCTGTCGGTCTTCTCAGACGCGGCCTTATTAAAGGTAAAAGCACACTAACCCTTCCTCGAATTCAAATTAGACCTTAAATCATTTACATCTACAGTTTGAAGCAACAGAAAGAGGGCCCGTTCAGGAGCGCATGGCGTAACTAAGACATTCAGAAGGAAAATAGTGGAGCCAGAATGCACGTTCAGCTCTTTGTATTTACAGTTTCTACCCTCAGTGGTGATGAAAACACTTTGCCTCGCTGATTGCGCGTCCTCCCATGAAAGAGTCCCACTCAGCATTTCTACAGGCCGGGAGAGTCGGAGAGGCTTCCAACACCGAAGCACATTTCATCTCACACAGCAAAAAACGAGAGGCGTTTTTTTTTTTTGTTTTGTTTGTTTGTTTTTTTTTTTCTTCACAGTACTTAACCATCTTCCCACAACACACAAGCGACATGAACACACCGTCACACACCAGCACACACACAGTTTGTCAAACGGTTGTGGCAATGTATCCGGTTTCTTCTGGTTTCAGCATGGTCCGGTCATGCAGGTAACATACTGAGATGCAGTGATTTGGTCTGTTTCCGTCTCGCTCATGCCCGGACACAGAAGAAACGGTAACGTGATTGTTGTTGAAGCGGCGCGTCCCGGGTAGCAGCTCAGACCGCTCGCCGGTCTTCTTTATTCATCCTCCTGCTTGGATTGCTTGAACGAGCTCGGACACGTTGTGTTTCTCTGTTATGATTGGTTTTTGTGTATTTTGAAACATGAGAGAGGTTAAGACGGCTTGATTGGTTTCGGATTTGTAGAGCGACACAGACAATGCTTTCCTTTTGTTTCTTCCTTTTCTCTTTTCGGATTCCCACATTTATCGTTGTCCGTCCAGCGTCCGCACCTCCTTCCGTCCTGCTCTAGATTTATTAATGCATCCTTCTGCAGTTCTTCATCTGTACATCTTTTCATTCATCTGTCATTCAGTCTATTGCAAAAAGGGAGAGAGTGATAGATCAATGAGACAGCCTTCACTTCCTAATCCATCCATTCATCCACCTCCCCCTGGCTTTCTCCCTCCACGCTCCTCTGTCCCACTCTACTTTGACGCTGTTGCTGTTGTTTCCCACCGTCTTAGAAGCCCTGGATGTGGCAGTAAGCCTCCAGCGAGGAGAAGAGGATGTAGAGGAGCCACAGGCTGACGAACAGCATGGTGGTCAGGGCCTTGGCAGTCCGGGGCCCGCCCAGCTCGCCGCCGATCTCCGGCCGCCGCCGATACATCAGCGTGGCGACGCAGATGAAGGCAAAGATGGTGAAGAGCGTGACGGAGAACGCCAGCCGGCCCGGGTCCACCCTGAACTCGTCCCCCTTGCTGTTGTGGTAGATGGCGGCGATGGACCACGCCACCTGGGGAGCAGCAGCAGAACGGTGAGGGGCCACGCCGCTTGTCGAGAGCAACAAACGCGCTCCCAGCACGCCGTCAAATATTTCAAACAAAAGCTAAGTGTACCCACTGCAGCAAGACGACAGGCACCCCGGCATTTCTCACATCAATCACTCAAACTGTAATTCCAGCGACTCACCCCGATGCCCAGGAACACGTTGACGGCGTTGGAGCCCGTCACGTTCCCAATGGAGGCGTCTGCATACTGATCCTGGATAGCAGCTACTTTACTGGCAAATGTATCTGGATGGGACAGAAAAAAGAAAAGAAAATACAAAGTCAGGGTGAGATTTGTGCCATGCATCAAAATAAGATGATTTATATTCAAGATTAGTCATTTCAAAGGCATAAATAAACACACAGCAACACTCATATATAGTATGAAGGTAAATAACACACTTAAGTTCAGTTAAAATAACATTAAGACACAAAAGACTAAAGATGCAGTCAAGTGTGCAGTTTGGTTCAAGAATTATGGATTTCAGTTTCAGCATGATTGTTTAGATAAAAGTCGATTCCTCCTGTGTGACCTGCAGGCTGAGCGACACTGCTCCTGTTGAGGAGATTAATACAACAACTCTTTTTTTACATGCACTGCAGTAAATGTTGGCGTGCATGTCAAATAACCATCGATTTAAAGCACATTGCACGAGAGGGTGCCATTAAAATTGGCTTCATGTTGAAAATGTAGTCATTTTTGGTAGTAATTCTTTAGCTCTTGCAAAAATACAGAATTTTTTCACGGCATACACTCTGCACCACAACAAAGAAAAACTTCAAAGTTTAAATCTAAAGGTTATTAAATCACTATTTTTCTGGTCTGGGCCTTTCAGGATGAAAAAGGACTGTATGTGGCTTCAGATCTAAACTGTGTTTGAACTCCCTGATGACTGAAGATGCAGTCTGCAGAGGTGTGTGTAATATTCTGGCCACTTATTTAACATAACACACACACAACAGAGGCAGAATAGGACTCAGTTATATTCAAAATCTAGCCTTACCAATGTGAAGTCAGAGACCTGAAACAACTTTAGGCCATTCTGAGTAAGAGTTAATGTACATGTGAGATGCACAGGAATTCCCTGGTGCTGTTGGGAATCTGACTGAAACACTGGGACAGCTGAGGAGAGCAGAAAGGGGAAAACAAAAGCTGCGTGTTGCATGGTGTTGATAATCAACCGCTCCTTCGTTGTTTTACCTGCATGCTTTTAAACATGAGGTCTGCTCTGATTTCACTAATGAAGGACTTAAATCCTCAGAAATATCATCTTTTATTAGTATGAACAGACATTCTCGAGGGTGTAACAGTTTGGTTTCTTTTAAAGCCTTGCCAGCCAACACAGTTGCTTTTCTCGCCCACAGGAGCAAAGCAGCATTTTTTTCATGCATCATTAACATTTCGATTTTCATTTGATTCATATTTTCTCATTAGCCTCAACCAGACCAGTCAGGGACATCTGTGGTCCCCTGGAGCCACACATTTCCCATGTTTATTACATATGGACATACTCACGATTTTAAGATAGAGATGTAAAACGGTTTGTCAAGGAAGAAGCATAAAATGTCTCCCTGCTTATTCTGTAGCGCCCCCATCAGGCCCAGTTTGATTAACACCCGTTCCTGTTAGCCTATGGGGGGCTGTTTTTATGCAACTACACCACCTGCGTCTGCACACGGAGAACAGTACGCTGTAAACACTGAAGCTCTTTTAAGTGGGTTTAATTGAAAATTAGGTTCATGTTTTCTTTGTGATTTGTATGAAACACTGGATTCAGGCCCTGTTTACCTAATATTTTTAACCAAAAATGCAAAACTTTTCTGAAACAAAAACAAGAAAACGCATTTCCATTTCAAACAATAGTTTATAATGATATCATTACTTAGAAATCAAAGCTTTTGACTTAAGTTTCACAGTCAGGAGCATAAACAGATTTACGCAGGCCGTTTACGTCCTGACCTCAACATGCAATCGTTTAAAAGTCACACAAAGTCGCTGTGGCTAAAAAAAGGACACTCTTGATGAACGCCGAACACTTCCAATTATTATTACAGAACACTGTGCAAATCCTGTTTCAGGCATTTCGGGCAGGAAACCTTAAATTAGAAACCGCAGTCTTTAATCCTGTTACAGTGTGTCTTTCCTGGCAGCCAGTCCGGACAGGACTTGGTCCAAGATCAATAATTTACAAGGCTGAGCCTCGGTTTGCGGGGGACAAACAAATCTTGGCGCTGGCTGCTTGGTCCCAGAAATTTTCCCCCAGTTCCATGTCTGCCAAAGGACGGCAACACGAAAAGACGGCTGCGGTGAAACGGACAGCGGCGTCCGGCCAAATCCCAACAAAGGGCTGCTGGTGAACGGTCAGTTCGCGCTCGCTCGCTTCTCTTCTCTGCTAATTTTCCGGCCTTCGTCTCTTTGTTGGCGATGTGTGTCGTCATGCTTAAAAAAACAACGGGAAGAAGCAAAGAATTGGCAGCGGGCAAGAGGATGAGGGTCGAGCGGGAGTCCAGCGAACAGAAACCTCCTCTCAGACCTGAGAGCCAAGCGGGCCGACCCTCAGCACGTGCGAGGGGCGCACACATGAACGCCGAGCCTTGTGTGCGTTAGTGAACGCCGCCACCTGGGCCCAATCTGACGCCACCAGCTGGCAGAGGCTGCATGTCTGCGCATCAATCGGTCTCCGAGTGCCTGTGAGCCTGACTGAGTGGGAGAGTGTGTGGGCGCTCGCATGTTTTGTAGCCGCGAGTGTGTATATGCATGTGTGTGTGTGTGTGTGTGTGTGTGTGTGTATGAAACAGGTTACAGTCTGCAGCTTTTTTTTTCCTGAGAGAGCATCCCTCCCCGGAGAGCTTTCTGCCCTTTTTCGCTTCCTCCCTGTCAATCAAGCTTCTCTGCTCTGTTTTCCAACTGCAGCTTCTTCTCTTTCATGAAAAAACACACTGAGGAGAAGTGATGTGGTCTTGACACTCACACGAAAAACACGGGGCTTCGATTTTTGGGATATTCTGTCAAAAATCAGGCCTTAAGGTCAAATTTAGAAGAGATGTATGAGAATTAAAATAAAACCCACTGATGTGCATGTATGGGCTTTGAAAAGGATACGTGTGTGTGTGTGTGTGTGTGTGTGTGTGTGTGTGTGTGTGTGTGTGTGTGTGTGTGTGTGTGTGTGTGTGGAGTATATTTATTGATGGTGCGGTTTTTATTCTTTTGTTTTTATGACTGTTTTTACTGTTCAGCACTTTGCGTTGTTTTTATAAATATGAAAAAGTGCTCTACAAATAAAGTTTGATTTGATTTGATTTGATACATAAGCTTGTGAAATAAATATAAATTTACAGGCCTGGTTAAGACTCTTCAGTGACACAGTATGTATGTTGAAAATGTCTATATTTTCACAAGAATGATTACTACAATCTCAACATAAAGCCAAATTTATTGATGCCTTCAGGTGAAAAACACAGCAAAGTTTCCAAAAAATGCCTCCTCCAGCTGTTGCACAACATAACTCGATGGATAATGTTAGTTTGTAATCTTTCTTGGCAGCATCTCCGAAATATCTCAGGTCCTCTCTTAGTGCTGAGTCCACCTCATGTTTCTTATACTTAAAGCAGGTTCCTACATTATTATCTACCTCGTACTAGTGATGTACATGGAAAAATTGCTCACAGCTGAAATGTATCGATTGAGTTTCTGAAGCCGACATGAAATGACACATAGTTTATTTTAAATATACAGCGGAGAAATAAACTCACAACACAAGGCCCAGAGAGTTTATCTGATTCCCCGAAACCACCAGCACATTTAATAGAATGTTTTCTTAAAATTCTCTCTCAGCAGCTGTGGTTTTCTTGCTCCCTCGTCTTTGGTGCGAATGTGTGTTTTAGCTCTGCTGACTGTGATAAACGAGGTTAATCGTACCAGAACCGCAGCACAGGAGAGGTTTCTAACAGTAATGGGAGTGAAACTAGAGATCTTTGTCTGTGTGTGTGTGTGTGTGTGTGTGTGCGCATGTGTGTGCGCATTGGGAAGCACTGGTAATAAGGCTGAAAGTCCCAGAAAGGCTAAACCACTGTTAACATTCAGTAACTCTACACACTGTGTGTTTCTGAGTGTTTGTCCGTAATGGTAGGAGAGCGTGTGCATTGTGTGCGCCGCGCCCGCACACACTAAATGTTGACGTATTCTCTCGGTGTGTACAGTATATGTGTGAAATAATACACAACACATAGCTTTTTATCCCCAGGCTCCCTTAATGGGAGGACAGAGACCAGCTGACCCTGACAAGACGAATAGCTCTATGCTAATAACACAGAGGGGAGGAGAGCAGAGTGTGTGTGTGTGTGTGTGTGTGTGTGTGTGTTTGCCAGAGAGGTAAAGCCTATTTCAACTTGTAATAGGCTGCAGGTATATGCGTTTGCTCGAGGGAATAATCATGTTTGCGCAGTTATATGTACAAGACTTCAAATCGGATACTCTGATAGCTTCTGCTGGACGTTTATAGAGTGTTTATGTGTGTCTGTGGTGTAAGTAGTGGTGATGATGTAGAGACCGAAGATGTCTTGACAGAAATGTGGGGTCAAAAAAAAAAAAAAAAAATCTCATCACAAATCATTAACTTTCAAGGTGACAACGAGCTTTATGGCTGGTTGCAGTGGTGTAAGTCAGGGCGATGCCCTCTAGAGTCACGGAGACGTGACTCCGTGTGTGTGTGTGTGTGTGTGTGTGTGTGTGCGTGTGTGTGTGTGGGGAGCGATGCAGCCGGGTGCCAAGGTTAAAACATATTTAGCTGCCGGGTGCAGTCGCTCATTCTTCACGCTCAGAGGATAATCCATGTTCGCTGTCTGCAGCCGCCGCTGCTTTGTGTTACGGCACTTACACTCAGGGAATAAAACAAAAGAAGTGGAACGTTTTCCCCATTCGCTGTAATTAAATATCCATTACAGGAGATGATGAGTGGATGAGGTGGAGGCTTTGAAATTCACCATGAGACACAGTAAACACAACTTCATCTAGGCTTATAATTGTTTCTGGAAAGTTTCATGTTTACACCACAACGTTCTAAAAACGATGCCGGTTTCCACGGAAAAGATCAATTCCTCGGAGAACCTGGACTGGAAATCGTGGCACTCTGGAAGCTGTTTGTTAGAAGCCGTTTTCCAAAAAATTGCATTTTCAGTGGCTTTGAGCACTGCTGTCATGTAAACAGGACCCCAAAACACGCAACTAAAGTTTCATGTTTTCACCTGAGAATGCCAGCTAAACGTGATTTTGCATCACATCACCCTCAAAATACTCCCAACTTTGCAAAAGTTGATGTTGTATCCGAACACTGTCGAGTTTGCTACAAGTTTTTAAAGCACAAATTGCACTTTTAAACGATTTTCCATTAGAACTACTGCTGATCTGTTTGAATGTCTTTTATAAGCCACTTGGAGAAGTCAGTTCACTAAATTCCCAGTAAAATTGTTCTGCAGTTCACACAGAGAATAGAAATGGCAAAAAGCTTCTGGGAATGAAAAGATTGAGGTAAAAAAGGAGTGAAAATGTCAGTGTGTACACCCTGAAGGGGATCGTCGACGAGCACAAATCCATTCTTAATTTGAAGGACTCGAGGGTATTTTATGCTGATAATGACTTTATGAAGCTAAATGTCAAACGTAGACAAGAGAAAGTGCTTTTATTGAAGGGAGTCGGATAATTAAAATCATGAAATGATCAATGAGTGCACATACTGTATGTACATGAACATGTGGAGAAAGTATGTTGGGAAAGACGTCGGCTCACCTGGTACAGAAGTTCCCAAAGCGACAAATACTACTGCTGTGACGGAGTCCTTCAGGCCCACCGTGCAGCCGAAATGAGACGCCAGGTCGCCTGGAAGGAAGCGACAGAACGGCGGTGAGGAACGGTAAGAGGCAGCGAGCAGGATGGGGTTCCGGGTTCACTCTACCGATGATGGCGGTGAGCAGTCCGATCATGCAGATGGAGACGACGAAGCAGGCCCAGCCGTTCCAGTACTCCGTGGGCGGGACGAAGGCGAAGAGCACCTTCCAGAAGACGGTGAGGAAGTGCATGACGTAGTCGAAGCAGGACGGCAGCTTCTCCTCGCCGCACTCTTCATCGTCGTCGTCTTCTCCTGCGGGGATCAACGGGAACAGGTTAAAGAGGAGTCCTGCCGGGGGGATTCCTCGCCGTTAAAGGGTTTTGTTTTCTAAAACTTTGTTAAGAAGCTCATTAGGTTGTCAGTGATGCAGCGTTTGCAGGAATCCCTGATGTCCTGTAGACTCTAATCACAAACCAACCAGTCCACAGAGGAAATCTGTGGATTTAGGTACTGATGCAAACGTTTCTGTCTTTTTAAAGATACTCTACGGTTTTAAATTGTACCGGGGGGGTACAGGCGTCCGGAGGCGAGAAGCGTCCTGTAGAGCAGAAGAGTTTGATTTTCAGTCTGAACACTGAGAGTGACAGCAGGGCCTCGCGAACCTTCTGACCTTTTGTGTTTTAAGCAGGAGGCGTGAGAACAGTTGTCACAGGGAGAACTGGCCCGTGGCGGCCAGGCGTCGATGGCGACGCCGCTTTTTGATCCTTGCATGTCTAAGAAGTGATTTCTGACCCAGTAACTGACAGCCGAGTTCGCCTGTGTGTGTGTGTGTGTGTGTGTGTGTGTGTACGTACGTGAACGACACCAGAATCCCAGTCCAGTCGTGGCCCGAGGACTCGGCCTGAAGCCACCCGCATGCTGCAAGGCTTTGTTGTTCGTGTGTGTGGTTCAGTGTGCGAGTGTGTGTGCTCAATGAAATCAGGGAATGGCTGAAACACTACATTTCTATTTCTTTTAAATTTTCTGAGAAAATAACAGTGCAGCACTGGGAGGTCTAATGATTTTTACAGTTCTCTCATCTAACTAGTAACTCATAACATACTAAAAACACAGAAACACAACCGCACAACAGTAAAGAAGCAAAGGATTTGGACCCCAGAAAGACAGTAAACCAAGCACACTCATGCAAATGCACACAGCGAGCGCATTAGCAGTCCACAGTCTGTAGCTGGCTGTTGCTGTGCTCCATTTCTAAATGACTCTAATGAATGGATAAATGAGGCTACCTGCTGCCTGCATGGAAATCGCTGACTGGGTGAATCCCAGCGAGCGCCATCATCTCTTATTGATTTCACCCCCGTCATTCATCCTTTGTGCGCCGTTAACTCCGTTAACATCCACGAAGCAGGTGACGCATTTAAAACACCCGAACAAAAAACCCCGTCTGCTCCCTAAACTCAAGCTGCAGCACGACGCCTCCTCTCCCTGCTCAGGGGCAACAGACACCACTTGCAAATGCTTCTTGTCCAGCTAAACATACAAAACAACCTGGTTCAATCATGGATCGACCAATATATTCCCATCCTTGGAATCCCTTGAAGTTATGGGCTATAGGGTAGATGTGTGTTGAGTATCAGTACGCTTCTACTGATACTTGTACGAGTAGAACAAGAAAATCTCATGAAAACAAACCACAAGAGAAATGGAGAAGATCCTCGCGTTTAGGAATATCAGCAGAAGCATTCATTGATTACACATTTTTGACAATTTTACAGCAGTAAAAAACACAATAAGTTGATCAGACAAAGTGAATGCTTCTTTTGTGTTTTCAAAGAAACAACAAATCCATCCTCAAAACTTCCAGGCAAGTGAAAACATGAATGGAGCAATCTGACGTCTTACTCAGAGAGAACTGAATGTTTTAGTGATTATTCTTGCCGTTGCTTCACTGCCATTCCAGAGTCTCGCTGTGTTTTTCCTTCAAATCCATTTTTTGTTTTGAATCTTTTCTGTAAAAATGACAAAAGTCTGAAAGTGAAAATGCGCCTTTGAAAGACTTTTCTGCGCTCTGTGTCTGTTTGGAGTCAACATCTTTCAGCATTTCTCCACATGAGGCCACGGACGGCGAATGTGCTGCTGCTGCAGTGACTCTGCTCCCCGGCACCGTGATCCGGCTCACAGACGTCACATTCAACACGTCCAGTCCTCAGTTCATCCCGTTTCTCTCATATGTGTTGTGCACGAGTGTTCTGGTGGATTTAGACCCCATTTACACGACAAGGCTTCAAAGGAAAGTTTGTCATTTCAGAAAAGTTCTGCGTTTACACGGCCATGTTTACAGGACCTTAGTCCTGACCTGAAGATGACAAACACTAAAGTCACTTATATGCCAGAAAAATGAAGATACATGTGTTGCAATATCAGGAATTAAAGTGGAAAGTTAAAGAAGAACATATCTCATTTAGAGATAACTGAAACTTAATTATAGCGGGGAAGTACGTGCACTTCGATTATCCTCTGAGGAGTTCCAGGCAGCGCTGCTGTTAGTCTTCACCTCCGTTTGTAAGATTAAACTTACAAGCCACCTTGATATTAAAGTCATTAAACATAAGTCACGAACCACATCCAGACTTTGTGTTCCACGATTAACGCACATCAGCGTGGATTAACACAATAATTAATGTACTCGAACGCGGCCGATACTCCGCTCGGAGGTCGCGCCCCCGGTTTAATGTCATTAAATATACATGTATCATGTATCATCAACTATGAATGACCGGTAGAAGGTCAGCGCGGGGAGCGGCGGCCTCGTCCACGGCGACGGTTTGGAACAATGCGCAGGCACAGACACTCGGTTATGAATTATAAAAGAAGACCTGAGCTGTGTCACATTTTCCAGTCAGCAGCTCGCCATCTGTTACGGCTGAATGGAGCCATTCCCGGCTCGCTTTCTCTTTATTTCTGTTTATGTGTCCCCTTCTGTCACCTCCTCAGCTCTTCTCTTTGTGTCTCTTTCTCTTTCATTTCTTTGTACCTGTCTGTGGAGGCGTCGGTAACAAGCCCCTCACGTGCCGGAGTGTTGTGACCCTGCTGGGGAAAGTGACTAAAGGATCACCCAACATGCACCATGAAGTGCTGCATGGAGTGTTTTTTTTTTTTTTTTTTAATTTTAAAGCCACGATGTAACTATAAGTGTAATTTTTTTCACATTTAATTCTCATTTAAAGTCCCTCGACCACGCAGGACGACGGTGTGCAGCTCAAACTGACACTTTCTCAGAAGAAATTTTGCACTTGGGTTTGAATCCCAGCGGAGAGAGGAAGGTCATCCAGCTCAGAAACCATCCGCCGTCAGCGTTTGGTGACGCTTTGCCTTCCAAACAGCATCATTACTTCTTATCACAGGTTTCAAACCACTTGGGGACAGAACCTCGTCTCTTTTGGGGATAATGATGACTTGAGAAAAATCCCTCAATCTCTCCACTGAACCCAGTCCTGCCACTTCCTGATGATATTACCTGATGATTAAGAGGCACTTTTACCACAAACCTGCCAAAGGTTCCACACAGCAGTGTCTTCACTGCCGTGCAGGAAATACTGCTTTGAAAGAGAGTTTATCTGATGAGACAGACGCTGTTAAACCTATTATCCTCCCTGGGTGAAGGTGTTTGCTGAGAATTCCTCATTTGACATGAAAATCCATCCAGTCATTCCACGCAGGTGAAAGACAGACGGACTGATTGAAGGATTATTGAGAACATCTCCAGCATCCAAACACATCACAAGTTGATATTAGGCTTGAATGAGAGAAAAGTATTTAGGTATTGATATTAAAATTTGCTCTGAGTTTGAGTTTTCTTCACCAGTTATTCATTAATGTCCCTGAAAGGGGTTCAGTTCTTAACCTCAACTTCAAAACCAGCATTTTTTCAGAGTAGATGCAAAAAAAAAAAGAATACATATTTTCAGTTCACAATTTATTCCAAGTTTTTCAATATTTGGACTGTTTTATATAGTTTCAAAGATTTTTTTTTTTTTTTTTTTTTTTAAAGAAAAACATATTTAAGAATCAAACTCTCGGTTTGTGCCATAAAAAGTGATAATCAATTATGTCTTTTTGCCATTGCTGTCTTTGCAGGAGCAGAACTCTGTTGAAAAGATGCCGGGGTTCTGTGGTGTCGGCCTAATTGTTGCCGTTATTTTGTGGTGATTCATTGGGTTAATCTTGTCAGAAGAGACACAGCTGTCAGGCTGAACACCGGTGGACTGACCATCACTCTTTACTCTGAACAGAAGGTTTTTGGTTCATAACTGATTTTCCATGAGTTGGGTTTTTCTGTTTAAGTTCCACAAAACAAAAACACGTGTTCGCGGTTTGTCTCTGTAAGTGGAATCTGAGTGTGTGTGGTTGTCCTTTTTAGGAATCCATGCAGCTGAAACACGTCCTATTTTCTTCACTGTCACTTTTGTCCAATTTGGCGTATATGGCTGAGCTACTTCATCCCCATATCTCTATTTTACTTGACTCGCTGTTTCCCTCTGCGTCCACGCTCAGGTATGCATTATCCCGATAAAGTGGATATCCCAGAGTAATTCCTTTCCGCTCTCCCCGTCAGCCTTTCATTCTTGGCCACATTTTGCTGATATGGGTTTTGTATAATTGATTATTCTCTGTCACTTTCTTGTTTTATTCCACTAAATCTCCTTCATCCCTCTACAACCTCCTGTCACTCAAAACACCATCGACATCCACTTTATCCGACTCTCTGAGTGCGGCAATTATGTGAAGCCTCTGAAAAGAGGCTGGCCGGGGTTCGCATAACAACACAAAATAAATTGAAACGTCAGACAAAGCTGGGGGGAAAAATGCTGACCGGACAAAAGATGGTTACTGTATATATATATAAAACACTTTACTGAGAGCTGTGAAATAAAAATCACCCAAAAACAAATATGGCAAAATGACAGTGATCAATCAGAATGACCGGTTTTTGTAATAAAACGAACAAATGTTAAAAATGTCACACATTTCAAGTCCCAGAAGAAAAAGCCCACTTTGGAGGGGACTTAATAGAAGCGTTCAGTTCGTCTGAGCACCACAGCCGACGTTTCCACTCGTAAACCCTGCTGTATGTGTGGCTGCTTCCAGGGAATCAATGGCCAACCCCGGGCTCACAAGGTGACCACGAGGAGATCAATGGCCCATTAATCAACCATTTAGCGACACTGCCTGCTACAGATTATCAGCTCAAACCCACTTCTGCTCTGATTTCAGCATTTCATCTTAATCTGCATGATTAATCCTCACCAGGGTCTCTGGTTAAATCTAATTAAAGTGACGTCCGGGAAGACGGAGATCACCGTCATCACAGATATCGTGTTCTTCACAGTTTGTTCATTTATCGTGAGTCAGGATCAGAATCAGGATCGCAGCGGCGCTCTCCTCCTTATTTGGCCTCTTCTCTCTCCGGTTTGCCTGTGAGCCTGCTTCTTCGTCTTTTACCTATCGCCGCCAACAAACGCCGCTTTTATAGGTCAAGGCAGCCGGTGATAGACTGCAGTCCTCTCCAGACACGCTGTTAGCCAAGCCAAGTGTGAGTCCATGAGTGTGTGTGTGTGTGTGTGTGTGTGTGTAAGACTGTGTTGTTTTAAACTGATCTGGTCGGCGCCCAGGGAACTTGTAACAGTCACTCATACAGCTGTCGGCCTCGGCGAACACAGACACGTATGGCTCTACACACACACACACACACACACACACACACACACACACACACACACACACACACACGCTCACAGGGAGGTTTGAAACTGATGTGACCAAACAAGCTCCTGGGCAGGAAAACCCAGGAGAAGCTCAAAAACAAGCCTTCGATCACTTTCCATTACAGACACTCTGGATAATTTATGTCAGGATGCATACATCTCAGCCAGCAGGGCTGAGCCCGACGCACAGATGGACTGAGATCAGAGGAGAGGGACACACTCAGGGGAGAGCGACAGAATAAATACACACACTGGGGACTACCTGGCATGATTTTAAGGCAAATACAAACACACACACACACACACACACACACACACACACACAAATATATACGAGATCATGGACAGAATGTAGATCCTGACAGTGGAGGAAGACGGCCCGTCATTCATTCACGTTTCTCCAAACGTCCCTGACGACGAGCCTCTCATTAGCGCCGATTTAAGTCACGCCGGCGAAACGCTGTGGTTGTCACGAAAAGCGGCGGCCAAAGTGTCGGACGAGCTTCTGAAGAACGGTCCGTAATCCTCAAAATCTCCTCCATCCTGTCCGTCAGCAAAGGACGAGTCTGACCAAGTTGTCAGAAGATCGTCTCCCAAAATGATGAATTCTTTCCTCGGGCGTCCGTCTTTCACCGTCCTGATTGTGTGTGTGTGTGTGTGTGTGTGTGTGTGTGTGTGTGTGTGTGTGTGTGTGTGTGTGTGTGTGTGTGTGTGTGTGTGTGTGTGTGTGTGTCAGAAATCATGCTGACATGCTCATGTTTATATTCATGTTCTACTGGTCCTGTCATCCTGCCTGCTTCTCTCTCACACACACACACGCACGCACGCACGCACGCACGCACGCACGCACGCACACACGCACGCAGTCAATCTGTCAGGCCTCAGAGTCGCTGCAGAGCTTCGCGAAGACAGCTGACAGCTTAACGAAGCTGAATTGCATCTTCATGCATGAAATGAATCTATTAACCGAACTTTCCAGGTCAAAACCTCTCCAAAAAAAAAAAAAAAATCTCGTCTCTGTTTCCAACACGCTCCGTCGACACGATCAATCAGGGATCAGCTGACAGGAATTTGATAATCGGTCATTAGCATTCT